>NC_071571.1:125506955-126706955 GCF_024509145.1 Vidua macroura
AAGTGCTTGTAAAAGAAAAGCCAGGGCTCACTCACTCTCTCAGCATTTCACAAGGCTTTTTAATTATTGGAGCAAAGCTTGAACCGTACTAGCATACTTTTCTCTTTAATTTTTAGGTAGAGTATCCTTAAAAAAAGTAAAATAAGCTGAGATACTGCTATCTGAAATGTTTTCCTCTTCCTAACTGTGTTGTTATAAAGATATATCACTAGTGACAAGGGGCTGTGGTCATCAACAAATCTGGATGAAGGTTGCTGTTTTCCCAGTGCACGTGTTAACCATTTGCATAAAGGTATATATAGTTATTGGAGCTTCCAATGTATAATTCTTTTAAAAGGACTGGTCATAGTAGTTCCACTGCACTCCATCAGAACTTCAGGTTCAATTTTATAACTGATTTTCTAAAATAGACAACACAACAGAGAATTTAAAATACTCTGCCCTTTGTATGCACCTCTATTGTCTGTTAACCGTGTTGTTTTTTTGGGGGGTCCATGCTGTCCATGTTGTCCCCATCCCAAAGGACAGTATGTGTTCTGCTGAGAAGCTAAAAATTTGGTTTTAAGAAGGTTTAGATTGTCTTTTGTCAAAAGGAGATGTGAAGAGATTTGGAAAACAGTGCCATTATAGGCAAGAGAAGTCATAAATTGCCTTAACATTTATGTCTTGATATTTCAGCTTTTAGGTAGACACAACTGAAATTGTTTGCCTACCAGCTTCCATCTCCCAGTGATGGAAGAGATTTGCTGTAGCTGCTGGAAGGAAAGAACTTGAAGTTTATCATGTGCTTTGACACTGGTACCGGCATGCTCTGCAGAACAAATACCAGACTCAGCAAGGGATCTAACAGTGCATTTGGAAATCCAAGCCCTTACCTGTGTCTTTGGTAACACTTCTTTAATCTGCTTTAATCCACTCACCCCAGAGGTAGTTGAAACAGTAACCTGGTCTAGTGAAACGTGTCCCTGCCCATGGCAGGGGGCTCGGAATGAGACGATCTTTAAGGTCTCTTGAATCCAAACAATTCAGAGACTCTATGATTTTCTGTGTATGGGCCTGTTGACACCCCACAGGAAGGAGGGAATCAGCCATGCTGGTTTTAGTTAAATCTGTAGAACGGCACTGAGACCCAAATGCAGCACCAGCCTGGCGCCTCCTGCAACGAATTTATGGGACTCCTGAGCACGCTCATTTCCTCCTCATGAGCCATTTCTAGCACATTCTCTGTCCTGATTGCAAAGTAAATACAGTATGTTGCTTGTGACTGCTGATTTGCAATAAGATTTTAGTATTGTGGCTGGGAGGCTCCAGAAGGTTGGCCAAATCAAGGCTAGGTTTTTTTGCAGTCAGAGTCTCAGTATTTTACTTCTGGTTTTTGTGTTTCTGCATGCAAACACAGACATATTTACTTTCCTCAAGCACAGGGAATGACAATCCAACTTTAAATTCAAAGAAACATATGGGCTCGTATGCCTAATGCCACAGCTGTATAGCATAAGTATATTACATGCAGACCAGTCCATATACGTTTTGTTCTTCCTTTAAGGTGGCTTTATGCTGGAGGAGGACAAATGATATATGAAATTACCTGGAATTAGACCAATGTAGCAAATTGTGAGCTATGTAGCAAATTGTAAGCAAGAACTGATTTAGCAATGACAGTTACATCTCCAAACTTTCCCTTCTAATGGGTTTGTAATGGTTTAAAGCTTTGGTTTCAGGCTTTTAGGCTCTCAGTGTCTGACATGAAGAAAAAATTAGGCCAATATATGTGACTGACAGAATCACAAAATGAAGTTGAGATACACAAAGCTCAGTTTGGGACCACAGCAGAGCACTCTAGCATTGAAACTGCTATGAGCACACTAGGTCACATTTAAAATAGAAAATAAAAGTAATTAGGACCAGACTGAGAGAAAATCTCTACATCCTCCAGCAATTTTCCTTAATGTGATAGATTGCAATATATTTTTCCTACTTGCATCTCAGGAAAAGGGAAGGAATGAATTCTACTAGGCTGTTTCATCTGAGGGAGTGGAAATTCACTGTGTACACTTGGATGAAAGTTTTTACTCTCAGATTCTTTGCAGAATAATAGCTTTGTAGCCAGAACTGTAACAGTTCCTTGAATAAATGAGGCCAGTCAGGCTGGAGGGACTGGAGGTGACTGTACAGCCTTGTCAAAGTGGCTGGGGAGGAGGGTGCAGTGTAGCTGGGGGAGCCACCAGAGAACCAACATCTCGAGGTGAAAGAGGCCCCTATCAGTGAGCTGTGGAGTCACACTTCAGAGATTTAATACAATAGGGAGCTGTAAGTACTTAGAATTAAAAAATTACCTTCATCTTCTGCGAGTCTTGCTCTGCATGAGTGGTGGGTTTTGGCTGGATGCTGGTAGCCTTTCTGGCCTGCTTTCATCATAAATTACTGTTCAGGAATTGTTGGCTTGTCCATAAAGCAGTACGGATTTGTTTTTTCCAAAGATCACGTGATAACTGGAATCACGTACCAGCTGTAATTTTCTTACTTCTGACTAGAACATAATATTTTGACACAGCAAATAATATGGATAGCTACTGTTCTCATCTTGCAGCAAACAGACCACCATGCAATGTTTCTGAGCTCTCTATCTTGTTTAAGCAATGCTCAACAGTAAGATGACAGCTTCTCTGGGTTTGCTGCACCTCATTTTATAATAAGTTTTCCTTCTCAAGATTTGGGTTGCAGGAATAAGGGGACTGCAGTAGAAGAGAACTTTGCTAAAGGAAAAAAAAAACCCAAACAATCCCTCCTAGCACTTGCACAGTGCTTGGAAAATGTGAGTCAGGTCCACTCTAAAACTCAGAAACCAGAAAGCAAATAAAAGAACCTAACAATGTTGCCCAAAATAAATAACCACAGTGTGGAGGCACCTAACTGGGGGACATGTGGAGGAGAAGTTATTCATTTTTTTTAATCCTCAAGCTTGGCACATCTGCCACAAACTAAACAAACAAATTGTTATTGGAGTCAGGAAGGGACAACTAATGTAAAACAGGCTGAGTCATAAATTAGTAGTCATGGTAATCTGTCACAGGTGAGTGCTCCTCAAAGAAGTGACTTGAAATGCCAAACAAACCTTCTACTGAAATCCTGGGAATCTGTTTATCCAACCACTTTATTTTAATCTAAGATTCAGCTACAGCTACTATGAAAAATGCATATAGAGAAATATAAGCACTTCAAAGTATTCTAAAATAATTAGTACTTCCTTCCACAGCTTCCCTGCCATCATAGCACCCATGCAGCCATGTGCAGTACTCAGTCACAGTCACAGGCCTCCCTAAATCAGAAGCCATGAAAACTTTAAGCACTGCTTTTTTCTTTCTAAATGCCAATGTTTTATGGAATACAATTATTTTTCTTTGCAACCATTGGAATTATCAATGGCAAAGAAAATAAATTCCTGCATAATCTTAGCTCCAACAATGGAGTTTGTGGTTTTATGGGGAAAAACCCCACTTATGGTGCAAGACCAAGGATAAAACAATGACAGATGGTAACAAGTAAATGGGCTCATCTTCTAAATGCTTTCATCCTCATGGCAACTGTTTGAGCAACTTTGCCAAAATTTGTCAGGAAATGTCATATTATTTCTTTATATTTGTTCCATGGGTTAGTGCTGTCTTGTAACATTTCAGTATCAAGACAGTACATTAGGCTAAAGAAGGTGATCATATGAACACTGAGCAAACTGTTAAGTAGCTGTCAGAATGACTGGCTCAAACCAACAAAAGATTAACACTCCTAACTTAGACCAAATGGGTCGACCTAATAGAGACACAAATATGTGCTCTGAAAATAACTGAGCGGGGGCTATTTCCGGAGGGCTTGAGGAACATCACAACAGTAAGTTTGTTCTTACAGTTCAGCCAGCCTTAATCATCACCTCACATTTCTCACTTCAGATTACAACTGTCTAAAAAAATTACTTCTGTCTAAAGTGCTGATAACTTGGAAAGCAATGTGGTGGGTTGACCCTGGCTGGATGCCAGTTGCCCACCAAGGCTGCTCCAATAGTCCACTCCTCAGCTGGACAGAGAAGAAAAAAGTATAACAAAAGGCTCATGTGTTGAGAGAACGACAGGGGGAGATCACTCACCAGTTACCATCATGGGCAGAACAGGCCCACCTTGGGACATTTGTTTAATTTATTGTCAATCAAATATGAGTAGGATAATGGGAAATAAAAACTAAATCTTAACACACCTTAAACTGCCCACACACACTCACACCCCCACTTCCTGGGCTAAACTTTACTCCCAGTTTCCTCTCCCTCCTCTCTCCCAGCAGTGCAGAGGGATGGGAATGGGGGTTGAGGTGAGTCCATCAAACATTGTCTCTGCCACTTACTCCTCAGTGAGAAGACTCCTCTCATTCTTCCCCTGCCCTCCCATGGGAGGCAGTCCTCCACCAACTTCTTCAGTATGGGTCTTTCCCATGGACTGCAGTTTTTCATGAGCTGCTCCAGCATGGGTGCCCCCAAGGGTCACAAGCCCTTCCAGGAAACCTGCTCTAGCGTGGGCTCCTCTCTCCATGGGACCACAGGTCCTGCCAGGAGCCCGCTCCAGTGAAGGCTTCCCATGGGTCATAGCCTCCTTCAGGCATCCGCCTGCTCTGGCCTGGGGTCCTCCATGGGCTGCGAGTAGATCTCTGCATCCCCATGGTCCTCCATGGGCTGCAGGGGCACAGCTGCTTCACTATGGGCTGCAAAGGAATCCCAGCTCCAGTGCTTGGAGCACCTCCTGCCCCTCCTTCTGCGCTGACCTTGGTGTCTGCAAAGATGCTTATCTCACATATTGTCACTCCTCTCTCCCAACCGAACTTGATGGTTTAGCTTTTTTTCACTTTCTAAAATACATTACCCCAGAGGTGCTACCACCATTGCTGAAGGGCTCAGCCTTGGGCCAGTGGTGGGTCCATCTTGGAGCCAGATGGCATCGGCTCAGTTGGACAAGCTTCTCATAGAAGCCACCCCTGTAGCTTCCCTGCAACTAAAAACTTGCCACAAAAATCTAATACAGCCCTTATTTTGTGAGAAGTACTGTCTGCTCAGGCCCACGTGGATTTGATCAGAACTTGATGAATAGTGCAACTTTACATTTCTTACTTGGGTGTGAAGCTGAAACAACAGTCCTAGAGGCTTTTTTGAATCTTTGTGACCTGTGCTGTTTGGGTATAAGAACAAAGCACATTTATTTGATGCCTGAACAGTCTTAACAGGGCTAAATATCTTAGAAAATCTTTATTTAGATTTAATGGCAGCAGAATCTAATTAACAGTTGTATATTAAAGACTTGAAAGTCTCTGATCTCTTAGAAAATTACCAATACCGCCAAAACTGCAAGCTCATAAAAACAAGGAGACTGATTTACATTGAGAGATCTTTGCACTAAAGTAGTTTATGCAATTTCTTTGAAAGGAAAATAATGAAAAACTAGCAGAAACACAAAAGTGATTAGAGGGCCAAATCTCTGTGAAAGCATGAAATACTGCAAGAACTAGTAATGAAGGGACTTGCCAAGTGTAAGCAGCAGAATACTTCAGTATCAGTTAGATACTGCAAAGTTTCAGGTATCTTCATACTATCATAAGGAGGAATCTAGGAAACATATTTATATTTTAACTACAGAGTTCTAAAGGCAAAACAGTGCCCCTAGCATGGGTGGGTACAGCCCTGCTCTGCCTGGCTGCCAAGTGATGAGGGGAGCCTGTGGGCACCAGGTAATGTAAGGCTGTAGCATATTTTTCACATTTCTCTGCAGCAGTACAGACACTCTTTGGTTCACTTGATCTGATGTGCTGGAAGGAAAAAAGAAATTGCAATACTCCACTGAAGAGGAGAGTAGAAAGAGCCAAGGTCACCTACAATTATCATAGAGTCACAGAATCATTTAGTTTGGAAAAGTCCGCCAAGTTAATTGAGTCCAAATTTTCACCAAACTCCACCATGCCAACTAAACCATAGCATTAAGTGACAGTCATTTTTTTAACATTTCCAGGGATGGTGACTCTACCACTTCCCTGGGCTGGCTGATCCAGTGCTTAAACCACTATATCAGTGAAGAAATTCCTCCTGATGGCAAACCTGAACCTCTCTGGTTATGACTGAGGTTATGGCCTCTTGTCCTCTTGCTGGTTGCCTCAGAGAAGAGACCAACCCACACTTGGCTACACCCTCCTTTCAGGTAGTTGTAGAGGGTAATAAGGTCTCCATGAGCCTCCTTTTCTTCAGGCTAAACAATCCCCGTTTCCTCAGCTGATCGTCACAGGACTTGTGTTCCAGACCCTTCCCCAGCTCCATTGCCCTTCTCTGGAAACACTCCAGCATCTCAATGTCTTTCTTGTAGTGAGAGGCCCAAAACTGGACACAGTTCAGTACAGCCTCACCAGTGCTGAGTATAGGGGGATGATCACTGCCCTGATCCTGCTGGCCACACCTTTGCTGACACAAGCCAGGATGCCATTGGCCTTCTTGGCCACCTGGGCACACAGTGTTTCATGTTCTGTGGGGCTCTCAATAAGCACCCCCAGGTCCTTTTCCACTGGGCTGCTTTCCAGCCACTCTTTCTCAAGCCTGTAGAACTGCCTGAAGTTGTCATGACTCAAGCGCAGGACCCAGCTCTTGGCCTTGAACAGGTGAGCTCAACCCATAGATCCAGCCTGTCCAGATCCCTGTCTAGAGCTTTCCTGCCCTCCAGAAGATCAACACTCACAACCATCTTGGAGTTCTCTGCCAACTTACTAAGGCTGCACTCAATCCCCTCCGCTAGGTCATCAGTGAAGATATTAAACAGGATGATTTTGTATCTCTGCTCCCTTGAAAATCCTTGGCTTCTGACTCTCTTACCAGAAGAAAGTACAGGTTTAGAAATAAAACCAAAAAACAATTCATGTGACTTTGCTTTTGTTTATCATCTTTTTGTTCCTATTGCACCATGGTAGATGACTAATTTCCCCTTCAGCCCTCAGGGGGGACTGACAGTACAGCATGACCCCCAGCTGTTTCAGGAATAGCTCTTCATTTTGCAAGGAGAAACTTCTCTGGATGCAGAATGTGCAGCCCATGTGCAGTCTCCATACTGTGTCTTTCTTAAATGCAGTTACCAACCACAAACAGCACATGAAAATAAGGCCTATGGCTACCTTTTACCAGGCAAAATGGTTCCAGAATAGGATGAAGACCAGTAACTTCTCTTCTGTTTACATTTGGAGAAGACATCTGACCATGACTGTTGTACAAGAAAGAAAAGCCCTGCACTTACCTACCTACCTGAATTCCCTCTAATTTTGCAACCTGTAGCATTTGCCCGGGTCCCATGACCCAGCTCTTGGTCTTGTAAATCCCCTCCAAGGAATGCCACAGCTACACAAGGAGAAAATATAGTGATCAAAGCAGTAACAGGCAAATATTCAATGCAATTCTGACAAAGTCAAACAGTTGTTTTATATTTGATCCCAGCAATTTTTTGGCGAACAGTGAGATGCAGCTGTACTCTGACACTGCAGAAATGGAGAAATCAGAAGTACCTACAGGATAATTAGACCATGAAGATTGCAAACGTAGTTTTTTGCCTTCTGCATGGAGCTCTGATGTGTTTTCTATAGCTTTTGTCTGAATTTCTTTCTTTTTCTTTTTACTTCTTTTTTTTTGACCCAGAGCAGTTGGGAATATTAGCCCTCCAGAAAAAAGTTTTGCAGGAAAATCTAATTACATACACTATATTTCAACTCAGAGCACATTTTACAGCATACTTTGAAAACAAAGCTACTAGTTATGGTGCTATAATGTTATTACTGATGTTATAATAGGGATTTTGTGTCTGACCTGACTCCCATCTCACCACTCTATCAGACTGGTTGACTTTTGCAAAGTCTGATTAAGCATTAAGTCAAAACATAAATCCTAAGGAATTTTCCCAGTCTCACTGACATTTACTAGTTTTCTGCCATGCATAAAAACACCATTCTGCAAAATCCCATGCTGTTGCTTTAGTGAATGAATGCAAAACACTCTTGGAGCCATGGTAAATACAGACTTTTTACACGGAGACACGTAATTTATTCCAGCTGCATAATCTCTTGTCTATTGCTAAGTCCTGTACTTTCCTAATCAAACCACCTGTTGTTTCAGATAAATGGCTAAAACTACTATCTGTTTAAAGTTTACAGTCTAAAGAGGACACAGTAATAAGATGGTAATTCAATCTGTATTCTCCAAACAGATAACTAAATTCAATATTCAGATGAAAGACAACTGTTCAGTTGTACAGAGAAGCAGCTGAAGCAGCTTGGTAGCCTGCATTCCTAGCAGGAAGAAAGTCCTCTGCTTTTTAAATCTAGGCTGTTCTCACAGTTAGAAACACATCCTTAGGAAACAGCAAACAGATTCTCCCAAATACAGGGAACTGCACAGTTCCCAAAAAAGGAATTCTCCACCAAGTCTTAAACAAAGGAAATCATCTGCTTTTCCTACTGTAAGTCAAATGAATCATTTTCCCACTAGAAGTGACTTAAATATACTTTCCTAGATGAACACATTCACTTCAGCATTTTGAAGGACCTGCGCTTTCAGTTTTGTTTTTGCAAAAGGATATGGAAATAAAGTCTCGAGTCCCAGTAGGCAAACTTGTTTGTCTAGCTTCTTTGTATTGTCTGCCCCAATTGATTTGGAAGAACCCATTTGTCTGCAGCAACAAGCTGAAAAGCACTTTTTTAAAAATATAAACTGTAGAGAGTATGTTCACATGACAAATATTTCCTACTGCTCCCAGGACAAAGGGACCAAACCCAGATGTGTACAACTGATTTAGGGAAGGGAAAAACAAAAGTCTTAACCACTGTCTAATCTGCTTTTGCTATATTAGCCTTTTCCTGAGTAACAGGCTTTGTGAACCTACAACCAAGGTCAAAGATTGTTACACTCAGATGAATGTGAAAAACTGCCTTAGACCCCATAGCTGATATGCTCTTGCATTCCAGTTCCAGCAAAGACACCTCTACCTCTGTGTTCCTTGTAATGCCAGCTTGTGAGCACCTGGACACAGCTGACAATGTGCATGTCTACAGTTCCCACCTGGAGTTAGGATTTTTTGCCTATAGAAGTGCTTTGTATCAAGTTCTTACTTGCAACTTTCTAAGAGCTGTTTTAGCCCACAGGCAGACCTCTCAATTACTGTTGAAAGATCTCCCAATAAAATCAGGACTAAATTATTAGTGATTTTTTTTCCCTTGGAGAAGTTGGTAAACAATCAGATTTAGACAGAGCATGGCCTCTGACCAGCCTACATCTTAAACATCTGCCTGATACCCTGAAGACAGCAGTGGCTTCTAGGTGCTCCAGCCCACTCAGTCCTGGGAAGGTGCAGGCAGCCTCCTTGTGATGCTTCCTCAGAGTTGCCTTCAAGAACAAATAGACTTAGGCCCTATAAAAAAGGCAACACAAATGGAATTTCCATGAATGTCATGTGACATTCACTCTTCATTTCTAAACTTGAGGGCCAGGTCTCAGTTCAGAACATTTTTCAGCTCTAGCCGAACTCCAGAGACTGGAGTTCCTCAGATTTTTTTTTTTTTTTTTTTTTTTTTTTTTTTTTTTTTTTTTTTTTTTTTTTTTTTTTTGCTGATAACAACAGCACAATCAATTAACAATGCCAAAAGAATACTGGAAGGAGTGAAAAGGTTGTTTTTTGTTTTAAGGAAATAATGTCCTCATTTTAAAAGGCTTCCTCTTCTACTTGGAGAGAACAGAAAGGTGGAGAGGTAAGACAGGAGATCAACACTTCTCCTATTTCACTTCTCTACAATGCAATGGGAAGGAGTTGCATTCCACATTTGGTCTTAAAGTCAGTGCTGGACAAAGCCCATCCCTGCTGTACAGTCACAGTCTCTCAATAACTTTCTCTCAGCTGTGTTCATCCCTGGGAAGGCGCTCTACTGCCAGGATGTTCTTGCCTCCTTCCACCCACTCGCCCACCCGAGTCTCTCTGGCAGCTGTGTCTTAGCCTTGCTCCAGCCCTTAGGATATCTCCACCTACCACTTCCTGCCATAAAAACCTTTTAGATTTATACCACATCTGCTCGCTTGGATAATGAGACACCAAATGCTGAGCTGTATCATCTCTCAAAGGCACAGATGGGGGATGGGATGCAGAAGTGGCTTAATGTACCAAGGCAGCTCTTTTTCTGCTTGGGTTCTAGGACATCAGCACACATCGAGAACTAAATCTGTTTCAGCAGCCCTTGAATTCCTTTGATTCATTCCAGCAGCCCCAATAGTACAAAAGAGTCACCACAGTGAACACTCCCTGCACAACAACTTCAGGTGGGAGAGTGTTTCTGACTGTGCTATACAGTGCTCACGATGTGACAGTTCTCTGCTCCCGCTCTGATCCTTCACAATTCTTCAGCTGCTGTGGCCCGGCCTTGATGTGATCCTTAGTCACTGGCAGGGCTCCTATGCTGTTCCCTGGTGCAGAACATGAGAACAGCTCTACTCCAGCCAGGTGTGGAGGTTGCAAAGGCTTGTAAGACAGAAAGAAGCTGGGAGAAGGAGCAGAAAGAGGTGAGCTGTGTAGCTGTGTGGAGATCAGGCTGCAGTCCTTTGGGAGGAGACGTTGCATAGGAAGTTCAGCAAGAAAGAGGAGTGTTCTTCAGACTCCTTGACATCTTTTTTTCTGGAAAATGGAGCGAATTAGTTCAATGCATTGTTATTCAGGAGGTGACTTGTTATGTCTGCTGTATTGCAAGTTATTAAAAATGGAAATACGAAAAATGAAATCAATTTTCCAGACTCACTCCATCAGTGGCTGAAAGGAAACAAATACTTTCACATTCTATTTCTAGCAGGTATGTAATTTAATGTTGCAACACTGTAATGTTTGGGCTGTAAATGCTTCAGGGAACTTGAAAGAAAACTATTTCCATTGGATTTTAAATCACAGAAACCTTTCTATTACTATGAATTTCTCACACAGTACAGAAACGAGCTCTGATGCTTTTAGATTTAGTTCTTCTTTATTTACCTCATAACAGGAGGAAAGGGTTCATAAATACTGAATATTACACCACAAATAATGTCAAAACAATGAATGTTGAGATTCCTAAAGAGAAAAACTGTAGGTTTATGACAGTAGGCAACAGGGACAGAAGAGAGAGACAAAGAGAGAAGGTAATTTATTAAAAGCTGAACATTATACAGAAGCAAATATATGACTATGTTTCTAATAATCTAGCTCTCAGAATCCTTTTGAATCCCTTAAGAATTGTGTGTGGAATGCAATATATGCCAGAGGCCCAAACCAAAGAACGCATACAAATACTTCAAGGAATTAATTGTAAATACTATAAGATTCCTGTGTGTAGTGTAAATTATTGTTACTGCAATTTCAAGGCTCTTTATGCCTGAGATGAATAATAGCAAGTTTGCTATGTTCCCAGAATATAGGAATATAGCTGTGAAATGAGCAACGTCCATCAAAATAAATGGCCTATGAGAATTCTGAGATTCTGCTCCATGGCACGATAAATTGGGGCTTCTTCTCCTTACTTTTACTGGCTTTCTTATACTAAGAAAATCTCATTGCTGACCAAAGTCATGTAGTCTTTTTTCTCCACAAGAGACCAGTGATTATACATTTCCTAACTGCCCTACATTTCTATCTCTTGTTTCCTGGAGATTATTTGTCCCCACCACACCGACCTAATTGTCATCATAAAACTATGCCCTGTTCAGTTTCTGCAAGTAAAAACAAGATCCAAATCTAGGAAAGGGTTCATGGCTGTGAATCCATTAAGGAGACTTCCTCCAGTCCAGAGTTAGTTAAGTAGGATGCTGAGCCTCAAAGATTTAGATGTCTAACTTGTATTTAAAGGTACCTAATTACCTTTAAGAATCTGAGCCTAAGCCCCTTAGCCCCTTGGGGTTAACTTGTGCCTCTCTCCTTAGCATTTCTTACAGCTATTTTGGAGAGATCCCTGTTCAATTTGCTGACATTTGGGATTTCAGGAGGGAACAGGGCTCATTTTGAATCTGTGGTTGCTATACCTTAAAAGCTAAGGTGATTCAAAGGGGTGCTGGTGTCTTTTAAATCCCCAGTGTAAATTTACCTTCTCGTTTCTACTGTCTTTGCACACACTTGAAACCCTTCTACTGTCCCTTCTTCTGCTTTCCTCCTTTTATACACTTCAATACAACACCTTCTTCCATGAGGCCTACACAACACGCTGCTTTCCTCTAAGAAGCAGCAGGCTTTTTCTTCCCTCTCCTCCTTTGCAACATCCTTGCTTTGGAATCCCTCCAGTAAGCTCCTTAAGCACATGGAGTCACAAGTACTTAGCACAGAAGAGAATTACATAAATAATAATAATTAATAGCCCATAAATGGGACCTTAAGGGGCTTCTAATCTTCACATGTGCATGGAAAGCAACTCTCTGAAACTATTTAATTTGGGTGAGAGTTCTTAGCAACAATATAATCATCAAAATATCAAACAAGTTTATACAGTTACATAGCCAAGTAGACTTCTGCACAAGGCAATATCTGTATATAGCTTGGCTGTGGCAGAGCATTGCCCATCCCAGATTCCTGAAGTTGACTTTTAAACAAAGTTTGCAGGGAATGTGTAGGATGTGTTACTCTTCTGTACTACTCACTTGAAACTGGGTGCCAGGTTGGAGGAGTGAATCATTTGGAAGCAGTGGATTTCCTTGAGTTTCCTAGAATAAGACATGACATAATGCATGCAGTTACATAGCACTAGCAAAACCCTGTTGATGCTTGTATTTAATGCTCTTGATTTTTTAAAGTTAAATTATTTCAATAACCCTAGTGTTTGTAAAAACATTTTGTTCTCCATTTTCATGGAAGATTTCAGTATCAAAATTGCAAACAAAATGAAAATAATTAACTGTAATGCTGTGGTTTCTGGTCTTTCTTGTGACTGAAATGTCGGTTATGTGTAGAACAATGGAGATACCCTTGAATGAATAATGATTTTTGTTTCAGACCAATTTGACTACAATGTCATCCTGCCACTGATCAGCAGTGGGACCTTTGAGGAGATACAAAGTGGTGAGTTTTCCATTGAATATGTTATTTTAGTAGAATCTTGAATGGTTGAGAGCGGAGTATTGAACTGCACTTGGAAAAGAGCTGTCCTGGAAACGCACGTTCCCAGTGGCTCAGAAACAGGCCACAGACCCTTTCCCTGGCACAGCGCACGCTTGTGTGCTGGCCACGACTTTCCACTCCTGGCCCTGGGAAGCCACCAGTGTGCTTTCCACAGGGACACAGAATTATCCTGGGGAAAACCAGTCTCCCCCTGGAAAAAACAAGCTGTTGTTGCTAGTCCACCAGGGACGGGGAAAACTGCCGGCTTGGAAAGGGCTGCACTGAGGCGCTCAGCTCCTCTCACAGGCCATTCCCTGAACTTGCGTAATCCTCTGGGGTGACAAACAAAGATTTGCCCCCATCATCTCTCCGTTTCTCGTAAGTTTTCCCTCGCGGCTCGCCGGAGAGGCCTCCGGGGGGGATGTCAGGGCCGGGCCGGGCCGGGCCGCTGCCGCCTCTCCCGCCCAGCAGCGGGAGGGAGGCGCCGGGGCGCCTCAGCGGCCGCTGCCGCCATGGAAACGCGATCCCGCCCGCCGGCTGCCGCGGGGCCGGGGCACAGCGAGCCGGCCCGGGGCTGGCAGAACGCGAGAGAACTTAGCCCCAAACTAAAGAAAGCAGCGCCACGCAGTGCTGGCGTGTCTGCAGGTTTTTTTTTATTTTTTGCTTGGTGGGGTTTTTATGTTGTTTTGTCTGGGTTTTTTTTTTTTTTTTTTTTTCTGTTTGTTTGTTTTGGGGTTTTTTTGGGTTTTTTTCGGGGTGGGGAGGAATCGGCCAAATGTAGTCAGCATTTAGTCACAATTTGTTATATTTATTGAATTTAATTAACATAGGAAAGCGGCAGCGGGCCAAGCTGGCGGGTTTTTTCCCCTGGGTGAAAGGGAATCGAGCGGGGGGAGGCAGCGCTGGGGCGGGCGGGCGGTGACGGGGCTGGAGAGAGGATGAGGCGGGCTAGGGGCGGCTGGAAGGGGCGGGCGGGAGCCCGGGCAGGCAGATGGTGCTGCGAGTCTCCTCCTCCAGTGTCTGGAAAGAGCGGAGTGTGGCGGCTGCAGCTGCGTGGAGGGAGCTGGTGTGCGTGGGGTGGCAGGCACGGGCGCCGGAATGTAAAAACAGGGTTTCTGAGCAAGGCAGAGATACCCAGTGGGTTGAAGGGGAGGGATCTAAAGTGTGCCTGGGAAGTACAAAGGCAGCAGGAGTACTCCTCATCGATTCCTCCCGAGCTTGGAGGAGGGCCCATTACCCCTCGGGGGCCGACTGACCACAGCCGGTGTGGCCCCAGGGACGGCTGCTGGGCACACCTCTGCCTCCATCCCTCTTCATCCCGTGCACTGCCCTCTGCTAATCCTGCCCACAACCAGGGCAAGGAAGCAGAGCAGAAGGTGGAGGGGTTCATCGCTGCTGCAGAGTTGAGGGGAGTGGGATGTCCTCTGCTGATGGAACAGCTGGGCTGGAAACGTGGAGATGCGCCTACAGTTTGCTATTCCTCTGCTGTCAGCAAATAACAGTGAGAAACCATCAAGCTCTTGCACTGCTCATCTGTGTAAAAGATGGCAATTTGCCACTGACAGAGGTTAATCCTCCAGCTCAAATGGCAGAAGGCCGTATTGTGGAATTACAGCATTCATCAAGCCTGCTAATGATCTTGTGGTGACATACATGAATTCTGATGATGGGTGTCCTCTCTTTGCTTTAAATGTGATCTGAAAGATTATGCTGCAGGGCTTGTTCTTAGTTTATCCTCCTCCTGCATGTACTCAGCATGTTGCAGGTTGTAATGGGAGATTGTGTGTTGTTTTCCACAGGGTGCCTCTGTTCCTCAGTACTTGAGGTGGATGTTGCTCTGGGGATGAACTGTAGCTGGGCACTAAGAGGGATGTTATCTGGGTGGCTCCTATTCTTGTTTTGCAAAAACTGGACCATGCAGAGTAAGTGATGTGGGGGAGGCGTGATGGAGCTGGGATGGTCTCAGGAGCAAAATAGTTAAAATGCCGCTTAGCATGCGTGACAGAGCTGCTTACACAACTCTGGGCAGCAGCTTAAACTCCAGCTTGCTGGCCACTGCAGGTATGTGCCCCATTCTCAGATATTCAACCTACATTGTCACAGCTACAGCTGAGATCACCAGACTTCTAGTCCCCCCTCAAAAAATAGCTAAATACTTTGAAAAAGTAAGCAAAAAAAAAAGTTGGAGGTATCTCAGACTGAGAATTCAAAGTACCATGTCCCTTGTTCATGTTCTCTATCAGCCATAAGGTTTAGTTAAATGAAGATTTTCTATCAAAGTTCAGTTCCTTCACGTGACATCTGCCCTTACGCTGTTCCCTGTTCTGTGTGACAGCTACCAACTCCACAAATGTACTAGTGAAACCGTCTGTGGGCTTGCAGTGCAGATGATTTACAGGCCAGCCTTGTAAATGATTGTGTCAGTGCTACACTAACAATATTGTGAGTCCATCATCAGTCAAGTAGTAACACTGGTGTGAAAACTTGGCCCTCTGCTCCTGAAGGTGTCTAACAACATCTACATTAGTGTTGGTGAGGGACTGTGCTCTTTGAGCCCCTGAGGAGCACCAATGAATAATCCTCTATGCAAAACACAGCTGGGGCAACATTTGGCTTAGGAAGATGCACAAACACAGGCAGAACAGAAGAGAAATCAAATTACTGAGCAGGCACTCACCAAGTGGTCACTGGCTGTTCTGCTCACCAATGATGCTAGAATCCCACAGGAAAAAAAACACCTTAGAACATCTCATGTAATTACAGACTGCATCTTCACATAGTTGTGCAAGAGGCACAGTTCTAAACCAGCATTTGACGAAAATAGTAATATCCTTTGAGATATTCTGTTTGCCCAAAAATACCTCTCTTCCCATTTAGACCTGGTCAGGGTGGCTGTTTTTCCATTTCAGCCTGTCGGACTGAGGCACCTGGGAGGGTGCTGCAGGCTGTGAGAAGCATCCTGGAGCCCGAGGAGTGACAGTGAGCTGATTTGGCATTCCAAGTCCTACCTGTTGCTAGGGCTGAATCTCTTCAGCCAGCCCTGGCTGCTGTCTTCATTTCCTTCCCCTGAGCTGTGTGAGTGGAGAAAGGCTGGCTGCATTCCCCGGTAAAAGGCCTTCAGCTCTGGGCTATGTTATTGATTTGCTGGGGGTGACTCTTGCTGGAGGGCTGTGAGAGAACAGGGCAGCTGGGCCCTGTAAGGGGATGGCTTGCCCAGCCAGAGATCAATATGCTTCAGCAAACCAGGGAGCAGGCGCTGGCAAGGCCAGAAGTTTCCTTTGTTCTGTTTGTCTTGTGGAAAAAATAGACAAGCAAATAGGCTTAAGGATTCTGGATACAGAGAAGGGGAAAACCTCCTTATTTACAGAGTAGCACAACCCATCCAGCAGTGACAGTTTTAAACCAAACTGTTTTAAGTTCGTGTATAGTGATAATGTGACTAGTAAGGGTGGAGAATCTAGAGAGTTTAGTGCATGTCTGTTGGGTTCCTTTTGGTTTGAAATAAGGGCAGCTTCAGGGACAAGTGACCAAGTTCCCAAGTCAGTATTTTGTGGTTTTACAATCACACTTTGAAAAATGTTTTCTCATTCCTGTTGCTGTGTGGAAGATCCACCAAAATAGCTCTGAAGATTGCCAACACACCAGGCAAAAGAATAAAATACTACTAATAGCATCTGTTTTGAAGTTTGTATGACATACAATACCAGGAGACAAATAGATTTGAAATGCAAGTGTGTTTTCTATTGTTTTTAATTTGACAGTGACTCCTTAAGAACATAACATTGCCTGCAGAGTTTATTTTACAGTTCACAGTAAGTAAGAGTGAGGCTGCCAGGCAGGATTACTTTGTTTTGGGTTTTCTTTTCTTTTCTTTTCTTTTCTTTTCTTTTCTTTTCTTTTCTTTTCTTTTCTTTTCTTTTCTTTTCTTTTCTTTTCTTTTCTTTTCTTTTCTTTTCTTTTCTTTTCTTTTTTTCTTTCCTTTCCTTTCCTTTCCTTTCCTTTCCTTTCCTTTCCTTTCCTTTCCTTTCCTTTCCTTTCCTTTCCTTTCCTTTCCTTTCCTTTCCTTTCCTTTCCTTCCTTTCCTTTCCTTTCCTTTCCTTTCCTTTCCTTTCCTTTCCTTTCCTTTCCTTTCCTTTCCTTTCCTTTCCTTTCCTTTCCTTTCCTTTCCTTTCCTTTCCTCTCCTCTCCTCTCCTCTCCTCTCCTCTCCTCTCCTCTCCTCTCCTCTCCTCTCCTCTCCTCTCCTCTCCTCTCCTCTCCTCTCCTCTCCCTCTCCTCTCCTCTCCTCTCCTCTCCTCTCCTCTCCTCTCCTCTCCTCTCCTCTCCTCTCCTCTCCTCTCCTCTCCTCTCCTCTCCTCTCCTCTCCTCTCCTCTCCTCTCCTCTCCTCTCCTCTCCTCTCCTCTCCTCTCCTCTCCTCTCCTCTCCTCTCCTCTCCTCTCCTCCTCTCCTCTCCTCTCCTCTCCTCTCTCTTCTTTCTTTTTTCAGTTGCTCCTAAAATCATGGTCTAAAAACTCCTAAAATGCAGATTGAACTCCTGCATGGTTTTGGAAGGACTGGGTCATTGTGTCCCCATAGCACCGCATACTCTGCTCCTCTGTTGCACAGTTGCCTGTAAGTCTGTATTCAAATGAATTGTTTTCATAATGACTTTATTATCTTTTGAGGAGCACTTCCCTTTTTTAATAACTACAATTTAAAAATAATGAGCTAAACAGGGCACAAGTGGTGACTGATGAGTTCATGCTGACAACATGCTTCTTGGGATGGCTTTGGTCCATGCAGCCCATACTTCTCAGTCAGTGCCCAGACACAAGCCAGAAACTGTTCCGGGAGACATCATGGAGACTTGTTTTAGGAGACAAGGAAAATACTGCCACATGGACACAAGCTGGGCAGGGCCACTGGCCTTTAGAGTCAGAGGACAGGCACTAAAACTGTTCAGTGTAATATAGATGTAACTGTGATCAGGTAACTAGAAGAAAAACCAACACAAATTTCAGCTTCATTAAGTACTTAGCTGTCCTGTGTAATGAATCTGTAGAATCTGCTAGGAGGGTCTCAAGCTGGTAGAACATGTAGGGTGCATGAAGCTGCTTGCTTCTATTCTTTATAGAGTATATAGTGATTTAAGTTGAAAAATGCAGATTTCACCAGCACCAGATATATCTGAAGAGTCTTCTTTTTATCAAAAAATGTTTGTTTGTTCTATAGGGTGTGAAGTATAAACTACAAGATAAAGGGAGAAATAAGATGGGTGTAACTTGTGTTTTCTTCTCCTACTACAAGTCTGTAACATCTGGCAGTGAGTGCCTTGTCAGCTAGCCACTTTCATGCCTCAGACGTTACTGCTAAGCCTTCCAGCATTTCTCTCTGAGAGACCAATTGGAAGGAGAAGTCTCCTTCAGCATGTCACTTCAGCTATTCAGCCACTAAACTTAGGGATTTAGCTGTAAAACAACAAAATAAATTCCAACTTCCCTTCTTCTCCCTCCCCAAGCCCCCTGGGTTCTCCTTAAATAATGTCTGTGGTCACTCATTTAGGTTATTTGCAAAGTTTCCACTTACCACAGTAATTTCGTAGGAATGACTGTGTTCCTTCAGTGTTTTGTGATAATAAGAATAGAAATAGGGAATGGAAAAAAAGAGCAGAGGAGAGTAGAGGCCTCACTTAGAACTGCCCTATTACTAAGTAGCCTGAGCAGAGTGTCAGGGAAAAACCAGGCAGTACTTCATCCTGAGCTATCACATCACTTAAAACTGAAAGCAATTATTGACATTTTCACAGGGCTAAGACCACATTTAGGGTTGAATATGTTTGTTCAGCATAAAGTCCGCCTGTGCAGTTAACTTCAAGACATTTAGTTAGTCTGATTCATCTGAAAACAGTAAAGTCCAGTTGAACTGGGAAACAGGGCATGAGGACCCTTTAAGACTGCCTTCCTTAAAAACAAGAAGGTGAATGCAAGCTCTCACTTGTAAAATAATTGTGCCTTAAAATCCCTGAAGTTTTGCTCCTCACTCCTCCTGTTAGGCTGTGTGAATACCCGGGGACTTTAAATCACATAATTTCCCTGGATAAATGAATTGATGACCTGAAGCTTCATCAGAGCATTATCCTTATACCCTGCAGCAGCTGTCTGTAGAAGACCAGGGGGGTCGTGCAGTTAAACCTTTAAAATCAAGTAACAAGCTCACCTGCTACATACATAAGATAGGTCTTTGTTAAGGCAGGGAAAATACAAATGTTAAGGAAAAGATAATATGCGTAAAGTATTGTGTGCAATTTGGGGCACCACAATATAAAGAAGATACAAAGAAGCTGTTCCAGAGCATCCTGAGGAGGGCTAGGATAATGGTCAAGGGCCTTGAGAGGAAGCCATGAGTGGCTGAGGACACTTGGTCTGTTCATTCTGGAGAAGAGGAGACTGAGGGGAGACCTCATTGCAGTTTAGAACTTCATTATGAGGGGAAGAGGAGGGACGGGCACTGATCAATGTTCTCTGTGGTGACCAGTGACAGGACATGAGGGAATGGCCCGAGGCTGTGTCAGAGGAGGTTTAGGATGGATATTAGAAAAAGATTCTTCCCACAGAGAGTGGCTGAGCACTGGAACAGGCTCCCCAAGGAAGTGGTCACAGCACCAAGCTTGACAGAATTCAAGAAGCGTTTGGACAATGCTGTCAGGCACATGGTGTGACTCTAGGGGATGTTCTGTGCAGGACTAGGAATTGGGCTTGATGGTCCCTGTGAGTCCCTTCCAACTCAGGATACTCTATGACTCTATGCATACAATAGTGAAGGAGAGCTTCCAGCACAAAGTTGGATGTGTGTGGAATCAGGATGTAGCAGTCCAGATTTGCACAGATAACATGCTGAATTCACATATACCTTTTTCTTGGGAGTTTCAAATGGCCAAAGGTGCCTCTTGGATTTAGGTAATCAATTTGCAGTGGTACCAGGGTGCTTAAAAGCAGTAATTAGAAGTACAGATTTAGTGTTAAGGCACAAAGAGAAGAGCTAAGAGATTCTGAGTAATAATTCTATTACTCAAAGCAATGCCAGTGTGTGTCCCAGCTCCCATAGCTGTGCACCATTTCAGCAAGAATGGTGTAATGCCACATCCCTGGGAGTGTACAAGGCCAGTTTGGATGGGTTTTCGAGCAATCTGGTCTAGTGGAAGGTGTCCCTGCACAGCAGTGGGGTTGGAATTAAATAGTCTTTAAGGTTCCCTTCCAACCCAAATCATTCTATGATTCTTGAACAACTCCAGCCACTGTGTTGTAAATTGGATTTAAAGGTACTAGACTTTCCTTATCAGCATAGAGGAGGAAAAGCACCCTGGAATATTTATTGATACTACTCTTTATCTTACAAGCAGGGCCATCCTTGGCTTGACCCAAAGAAACTTTCAGTGCTTCAGAAATGAGTTGTCATTGCTTTTGCATTGCTCTTAAGTGGAATGCTTTCTATGCCTGGCCTTATAAGTGTCAAAAGCCTCCAGCCTAAAGTCTACAGCTACATAACTCTCTGTTCCCCCTTTTATTTCAATCTTTTCTCAGAAGCTCAGAGTACAGAAATATGGTTCTGTTTCCCCAAGCAGTTCTAGTAATCAAATATGAAAACAGTAGAAAAATCTGTCTATGATATTAAAGAATATCTTACAGAAAATTTGAGTGGAGTTTTGAATAGCATAGTTTTAAAGCTAATCAGTAGCTAGAAATGCACTTTATCTATGTAACTTCACATGAAAACCACTTCTAAAAGAAAACACCCCTGTTTCTCCTTTTTCTTAATTTCTGGGGTAATTGCAATAGCTTGTATTTTACGTGGTGAAATTAGTGTATTAGGCACTGAATTGAAAGAAACTAAATGATACTTGTGCTTTGTTTATCTTGTTTATTTGCTGACTTCTTTCAGACCGAGTTGATTCCTTCTGTCCTTTACAGAAATCACACTCCTTCACATCATGGACCGAGCCACCAGCCCTTCAGAACAGCCCACATTTTAGGCAGTAACAACCTCTCCATCTCTCTTTTAAACGGCCAGTGGACTGAACTTGTTAAATTCTTTCTGTGGAGTCTCATGACATGTGAAAGGGAGTGCCAAGGAGGCCTGGACATGGTAAAGGGATAAACTACAGTACCCTACATAGCCAACATATATAGATGGTATAACATATAAAGATGGTACAGAATGGCTGAAGAGAGAAAAAACCCAAACCAACAGAAAACTATTTTAAGACCCTTTCAGCAAAGCACTTGTGTGTCTACTTTACCATGCTGGGTTTTGTGGCAGTGCTCTACAGAATTTGTCAGCCAGACCCTTAAAAAATCTTGGCTTCCACCCTACTCACTGACATTGCCATCTAAGCCAAAGATTTCACTGTCTTTCTCTCCTTCACCTGCACTCCCTTGGAAAGTTCCTCCTCTCTCTTCCCTTTACTCCACACAAGGTTCTTGTTAGCTGTCCACTACCTTCTAGCCCTTTACCCTTCTGAGTCTGACCATATCTCTCAGATAATTTTAATATATTTTAGAAACTACTACATTAGAATGCCTCCAGTTTTGAAGCCTCTCTTCTTGTATTTCCCTCAGCTGTACACTAGCAGATCAAAGGAGAAATTGTTGCCAGCTTAAAACATCTCCGCTTCATCTAAGCACAGCTCTTGATGAGCACAGACTGTCCTATCATTTTTCTGTTCCTTCCCTGTGGCTGCTGTCACTACAAGCCCATTTTTAAAATTTTCTTCCTCATCTTGTTCCAAAACCAGGATCCAGCTATTAAGGTATTATGAAGTGCATTAGAACTCAGAAGTTTATCTTTACAGCAGGCCAACAAGCACCAGCCTTTCAAAAAGCAGGGCCAACAAAAGGGTGCTCCAAAGCTTTTCCTCCAAAGCAAACTGAGAATTGTAAATTGTACTAAGATGTGAATTACATTCATATGAATGTCATGTGTAATGAAGAGAAGTGTTCTCAGAGTAATGATTGTGATTACTTGAACAAACAAGATAGGCACCTTGGACATGTAACCCTAGTCCTCTTTATCTGCACCACACCTTTCTCCCTAACACCATACATTGCCTCCCATCTAGACTTAATTCAACACTTTGAATTGTGTTTGATCAGGGACAGATCAAAGAAGTTGTCACCAGACATCTTTGACAGATTTTAGAATGACCTAGTTTTTGATTTAAAACAGAAACTTAAAATGTCTGGTGGCTTGTCCTCAGAGATAGTAGTTTGCTCAGTTTAAAACACAAAATTCCTTGCTTGCTGTAACCTGCTGGGCCAGGATTCTGATATCCTCAGAAATTACATGCACGCTGGCCTTCGCTGTGCTGAACACGTCACCGGAACACTTTCAGTTCTAGTATTTCAACATAATATTTTTATCTCATGTTCAGGATGAAAACTGAAAAAAATTACCCCTAACCCTCAGTGAAATATGTAGAAATGCTCTCATGTGGAAAGTTTTATTTTGAAATCTTCCAATTCAAACTAGTTCATTTTGGCTTTGTTTCACATGGAGATGTATCCTTACGGGTGGTTTTACTGCTTTTCAGTCCTTGGGATCTATATCCGCTCAACATTGTCACAGTTCTCCTCATGCTCTACTCCTGCCAGAAAATAGAATGCAGTGAGGGGAAAAAACCCCACCTTGATAAGAACCACCATCCCAAACTTGTTCCTTGTGTGTTCCAACAAGACATGTTTGAATTAAGATGATAGAGTCATTGATCAAATAATTCATTCTTCTAGGGAAAAAAAAAGTACAACTTCTTCACAGTTGCGTTTTCCTATAAAAATTTGTTTTGGTGCAAGTTTTAAAGCAGCTGTAAAATGTGATATATTGACAATTATCCTCTTATTTATGGACCTTAATGTAGACTAAAGACACCCAGATTCAACTCTTCAAAGTTTTAGTTAGGAAAGAATGTATTCAAATATTTACTGAACAGTACTACTATACATTGGATTAATCTCTACCATAGTTTTCCTAGATGGAAATGTCACTTCCAACTTGATTCTCCCCCAGTGTTGATAATGCCCTCTAGTCAGTGACTACTGTTTGCAGTACAAGCAAAAGGGCTCTGTTGTGAAAGAGCAAAATCAGCTTGGCCACAAATAGTCAACTCAGAATAAAAATAAAGTCCCAGAAGAAGGGCTGAGGTTGAAGAACACCATTCAGAAGATGCAAGAAGCCAAATTAGTCAAAAATAGACCAAATGGCAGGGAAATGTTGGGTGAAATTGAAGAAGAAGTCCTCAATATTGCGTCTTTCACTACATAAACCTGCATTTTCATTTTCTGTCACAAGTCATTAAAAATGTCAATTCCTATTCAGAGAACCTCACTGCTGACTGTATCTCAGTTTCACTTGGAGGTATCACTTTTCTAGTTTGATTTGTCTGTGCCTGTACCTTAAGACAGCTGCACTAAATTTCCCAGTGACATCTGCAGTTAAGATCCCTATAATGAGAATTCAAAAATTCTTCCCATCCGTCTGTCTGAAGAGCTATGGTAGCCAAGTGTTTCCTCTGAAGTCCGCGTGCCCCCTTCTCCCCCACAGCCTTTGTGCCCGTGCTCTGACACAGGCCTGAAGTCAGCAAGTGAACAGTACACACTGCAGGGCCTCCTTTCTGTGCAGGGCCTCCTTTCTGGACTGAGGGACTGCTGTTGCCTGTACACTCTCCCCTTCCCCCTGATGAAACCTGGAGTAATAAGGAGGAGTCAGGGACTCGAGCTCTGTCCAGCTTCCACTTTGGATAATTACAATAGATTTGTCTGTATCCCCTCTGCAGAATTAACTAGATACAGTGCACAATTCACTTCCCACTAGAGCATGCCATGTAGTTTGTTGGGTGATTAAGATACAGTTCAGCAAGAAGATAGTGGATAGCCTTTGTGTGTCTGACGAAAGATAAACAGCATCTGAATAGACTGAGCACAGCCTTGAGTCTTTAGTCTATGAAGAAAGAAAAGCCCTTACATCTGCTTCTGAAACCTGATTCCTGATGAAACATACACCACACACTCTGGATCACACCTTAAGATCAGACGAGAAAAACATCAAAACCCAAGTCAGACCTCTGCAGCTAATGGCTCACAACTTGGGGCTCCTGGTGGCAGGAGGCTGCCCAGGAAGTTCTGACACCCCAGGAAATTCAAGCTGCCAGAATGGCCTTGAGAGAGAGAGCCCTTCTGCTTTGTACTGCTGACACAGTGCAGGCTAAGCAGAGAACCCCAGCAGAAAGGACCCCTATCCTATCTGCCTCTCCTCTGTGGGTGTCAAGCACATCACCACATCAGACAAAGAGCACATTTGCACACACATTTCATCAGTGCTCTGCAAATTCTGGGTCCAGCTCCACCATCTGTCCACATCTTCTTGTTCATGCTGGGAACTAGCAGACTGACCACTCAACACATCTCTCACCCGCCCACTGAGATAACTGTTACCACTGTTACTTTGGTAGCCATAAAAAAACCCAAAAAACATTAAAAAAAACCACCAAAAAACCCAAAAAAACAAACAAAAAAAAACCCACCCAAAAACAAAACAAAACAAAAAAAAACCCACCCCAAAAACCAAAAACAAAACACCCCCCCCCCCAAAAAAAAAAACCAAAAAAAACACAAACCCACACCCAACCAAAAACCCAAAAAAACTCGAACCAAATCAGAGTCAGTCAGGCTTTCTTTCTTTCTGGTGAATCATAAGAGATTTGAATCACCAAGACAAACAATATATTCCTCTCCCAAACGAGAAGCTTTTGAAGTCTTTGAGGGTGGGACATGCAGCCCTGTGAGTCAATTCATGTCAGCTGTGCCCATCCACACCCCCCAGGAGGGCAGCTGCCCTTTGGAGGTCTCAAAGAGCCTCCCCGATCTGTGATGTATCCCCAGCACATAATGCATAATGCTCTCCAACACTTGGTAGCCATTTGTTGGCTTGCTGATGCTAATGCTCTGTGAACTCTTATCAGATGTATTTATTACCACAGTTGTTAATGTTTTGGGAAGCACTGGCTGGCTTGAGTTCAAAGGAGAACCACAAGAACAGAAAATAAGCCCTGAAGGTGCTTATTTCAGGAGTCTGACTAATGCACCTTACTAAAGAGAAAGTTGAAAACACAACTTGGTGAGTGGGTGTTGATACTCACAGCTGCAAAAGGTGTTTTAGTGCAGGGCTTTTCAGTTCTTCAGAGCAAGATCCAGTTTCTTGCTCTCAATCTTAGAATCTTCAGCAATATTTGAAGTATATTCCTGAGACATAAATATAATTAATCACTGGGGCTGAAGTGTGGGGCTTTTGTGATTAATTGTAACTGATCAGCAGGGAACACAGGGGGCATCAATTAACTCGCTGTTGGTAAAAATTTTAAGAGAGAGAAGGCTGAGCTGCATCACTTGAGATGTGATGGTGTGTTGAAGAGAATAGTGCAGGTGAGGATGTGAGGTAGCAACATCCTGAGGTCTCTCTTCTAATGCAATAACATGCAAATAATTTGTGTGTCTACAGTGTAGCCTGTAAGGGTGGCAGTGGAAACATGTTCAAGGTTATATTGTGATCTAAGAATACAAAACAATGAGGTCCCGCATCTTATACTGCTCTGTATTCAAATAAATCCATCTTACTAACAGATTTATTTGAATACAGAGCAGTATAAGAAACAACCATGGTCCCATTTAATTCCAGGGAGGCAGTGCTGCATGTGCAAGAGCTTAAAGCTAAAAAAACCTAAATGCATTTTGTCACTCTCATCTCTTTAGATGCTTTGTTCAGTGCTTGTTAGCACAAAACTCACATGAAGGAAAATGAAATGAAATCACTTGTTGCTCTTCTAGAATCTCAAATAACTCTCTTCTTCACAAGGACGGGCATAGTGAGGCCAGCATGGGTCTGATACTCTGGAGGACATGAAGCCATGGAGAATACAAGCTTGAATTTTCTAGAAGATGTGTTGCTTCATAGAAGATTAATGTAGGTCAGGATGAAAATTACAGTTTAGGTGCTCTCCTAATTCCTTTCAGTGGCTCTTTTTTTCCCCCTAAGCTCTTGGGGTGCTTATTTGTAGGTGCTTGTCAGGAATTCAGTGATCAAGGGAAAGAAGAATTTTTCCATCATGTTCTATGTTTCTTTTAAAATCAAGAGGTTTAATTAACTATATTCATGCTACAAGCTTCTTAAATATTTTGTGGAGTTTGGTGTTTTTTGACACTCCTTATCACATTCATAAGTGTAGAATACATACATGCAGTTGACTGCTTCAGACTATCCAGGCCATTACTTTAATGTTTCTTTTAGAGAAGAAGAACAAAGACAAGATTTCCTTGCCATCCAGGGACAGTGTGATTCATACACTCAAAAGGATTTACCACAGCTAAAATAATATTACTTAAAACCAGTGAGAAGGAGATAAAATGTGCATAGGGCTTCAGGTGTTCTTGCCTGTTATCAGTCCTGTGAGAGAGAGGCTGCTCTGGTGTGTGGGAGCTGCCCTACCCCTGCAGAGGGATGGGCCAGGCTGGGCTGGGCAGCTCTGCTTTGCCTCCTGCTCCCCACCAGAGAAGGCAGCCCTGGCTTGTCCTTGGGAGAAAGAGCATCTTCCCTATTGACTTTCCAGCTGACTCAGCTCTATTCTGACATTTCCAACTATTCTGCTCCACTCCCTGTCATCTCAGGGAATGCTTCAGCCCTGCCAGCAAGCCCAGTCTGCAGGGACAGGGGAAGCAGGGGTCCCAGGAGAGGTTGGTAGAAGGGAGGCAAGGGGATGAACAGAAAAAAGAGGTGGGTTTTTTTGCAGAAGTTAAAAAAAAGAAAGAGTCAAGGGGCTGCCAGCCACAGCTTTGTTTCTTTATTGGACTCTGCTTAGCCTTGCCATGAAGAGCAAACTTAGGCATTCCTCTCTGTAGATTGTGTTCTTTTATTGTGTAAAATTGTAACTGTAACTTGTGCAAAATGAAGACATTAGAAGGAGCTTTCCATTTGCAACATTTTTACTGGGAGTGATGCCTTAAGTTGTAGCTTTCATATTTTTCAGATTCTGTACTGCATTAGTATGTAACTTTGAACTTCATATAAAGTGTTAGCAAGTTCTCTTCACAGTTTAGTTAGACAAAACAATCCTTTTCCTGTCTGAGAACCAAGGACACCATTGCAGCTTTATGCCCAAAAAGTATAAACAACAGTGAATTGAGGAGAGCAATCTAGGAAGATAGGGCTTCATAATCTGAAGCTGTAATTAGACAATTAATCCCAATATATAAATGGACCAAAACTTATAAAAGTGTGAAAACTTGTGACTTGAAGTCCATCTTAGGTGGAGCCATGGCCGGGCTCTTGTACTGCCCAAGGTGTATCCTTTGAAAGCCTTTTTAATAAATACTGACTTTATTCCTTTAGCTCTGTCCAGCCTCTGTTCTAGGCAGCCTCTTTAGGCATCAGGAGCTGAGTCAAGCCTAACTGAGGTAAGCAGAAAGGATTGTGGAAGGACACACAACTTAACTGGAGGTACAATGGGGAAATGAAGTTGAAGTAAATGTACGTTTTTACATATATATGCAGCAGTCACACAATCACTCATATGGCAAGAAGGCATGGATCAAAGAGGAAGAGCCTAGCATGAGATTAAAGGGGGGATAATTGCAAGCAACCAGAAAGTTTTATAATAGAGGTGATAATAATATACAGCAGAGGAAGGAAATGGCAAGGAACAGAAATGAGGATAAAATGCAAATATAAGAGATCCTTTGATCCTTCTGGCTTGCTCCTATATAACAGAATTATTTTATCACCCACTTACTTCATTTCCCTTCCACTTTCATCTTGCTTTCCTCTGATAGCTTTCTAGTTCCCCTGCCCTGACAACATACCCGCTCTGCCTCTCCACATGTCTGGTAGCAGTGCAGTGCAGGATATGTCTTTATCATAAAGTGCTGGTTCTAAATATGAAACATCTTCAGTGAGGGATTGTACTTCTCCTTTTGCTGCTGACTTTGGGAAGCAAAAAAGCTGGCAGGGGGAGGAACGCAGAAAATGAGCACATGTAGTGAGCCAAATAGTCTAAGTTCAGCCTGAAATGCCAAAACCCCTCACCACCATTCTGGGGGAAAACACAAATATTTAAAGAAAAGAGAACCCAAGAAAGAAGCAGCCTAGGAGTGGGATTTTGCAAATATTTTTGAAAATGTCTATTTTTTAATAAAGCTGCAGAAGTAAAAAACATTTTCCTTCCTCCTTCCTCCTGTTTTTCTGTATCCTGTTTAGTTTTATAGGTCAAGAGGTCTGTGACCAGAAGGAAGGAACCAGCCCTTTTCTAAAGAGGATGTCATTTAAGTCTCCAAACAGAAATCTCTGCCCTACAGCACTGTAGAAAGCCTGGTCAGCCCTGGCTAAAAACTCAGGCTAAACTTGGTTACGTGAGTCACCACTTCACTGACTTCATACTGCAGGCACGATGGGAAGCAACCACGGTGATGCTGATAGACACCAGAGCATAGAAGAGGGGGGAAATAATGAGAAGCAAAAATAAAGTGCCAGTTTCTCCTCTACAATGGCTAGAAGGTGTGTTGATGGCCTGAAAAAGACTTAAAAGCATATCTGGCAGTGATTTCTGGGGGTGGCTTGCTCACTGTGCGGGTGTGGGACTTGAAAGCACAGGATCTGCAGCTAGAAGGATTTTGTGTTTGTGTTTGAGTAGCAGTTCCAGCTGTGTGGTAAGATGAAGGCATCCTCGGTGTGCTCTGGTTTCAGAGGGTGCACTGGGAAGGCCTGCTTTATACACTGCTGCTTCTGCCAGTGACAAAAGAGCAAGGCTGCAGGAATAAATTTGTTCCCTCTTCTGAGGTAGGACTCAGAGCCCCCTTTTTACTGAACACTTGTATGGACACTGTTGGTCAGAGCCTTGTGCCTGAGAGGGTAGGGAATGCTCTGCATCATCTGGAGAGTAGGTGAGGTGTATCCCAGAGATGGGGAAGCAGGCCTAGTGGGACAGGTATAGGTGTACCAAAATGAAAGGGTACCTAGTGAAAGTGGACTTCAGGGTGGGTAAGAATATGATAACCCTGTTTTGTTGCAGCCCTCAGGCTTTGACAGTTCACTCCTGGCAGAGCTAGTAGTGTCTGCTTCCTGTGACCTTAAATGGGCTCACCACTGAGATGAGGTGTTAAATATATTTGGATTCCCACTTACAGACTCATTTTCTGATCCTCTGGAGCCTAAATGGAATGAGTGATTTGAATGATGAGAGCAAGCCCTTAGAGGAGTGAATATTGAGCTGTAGAGCATGTGTATCACCTCCCTTGGACAGCTGTGGTCCTGCACCATGCTGGTGGGGAATGGAACAACAGCAAAGGTATCAGAAGTGGGACAAAAGACTTGGCCTTCCACAGATTAATTAGTCAAATGTTCTCAACCACAAGTAGTGAGAGAGGGATGCTCCATGCCTTGTACACAGTGAGATAACTCAGTGTTGATGATGACACAAACACAGCTCTGACCTGCAAGAAGGACAGGAATCCAAGCTAAAGCTGCTTGTATTTCTTTGCAAGGAATTTAGATCAACCCTTCTCAAATTTAGGAACTATTTTTACCTGATTCATTCACCATGTTTAAGTATTGGGTAAGTTGTAGGATTTTGTGTGCATGAGAGTTAAACACCAAAGTTTAAAAGCACGTGGGATGTGTGTTCTCTGGGACATGCTCATTGTGTTCCCTGCGTTCCCAGCCTGGGACTGGAGGACCAGCCAACCGGTATTTATCCGACCTCGCCATCCTCTTGACTTCTGGCGACTGCAGATTCCTTACGTACCACAGGAGGTCAGCACGGGATAAGTTTTTACTTCCACTGAATGCGTGGAAAAAATGTGTCTCAATCTCGAGACTGCATTTCACACCTGCAACGTGGTGTTGCTCTTGGTATCAGTTGTATGTAATATAGTTTTAGGCTGCACATATTTTTATTCTCCTCTTTTCTAAGAAGGGCTAATTTATAGTTTTCCCCCCCTTTTTCTGGATGTTGTCACTATGAAAACTAATTTTGTGAAAAGCATCTCTGAAATATATATACACACGCATACTATCACATGTATCTTTTATATATATATACTGCTTATAGTATTTAGAAGGAAAGCTAAAAAGCCTACAAAGTTAACAGTTTAAAAGCCTGGGAAAGGTGGGTAAGTTTGCTTTTAGCCAATAGCCAAAGGGGAATGTTCACATATTAATGAAAAATACTGAAATGAATGTTTGGTGGACTAGTGATTGTCAGAGTCAGACAAGACACTTGGAGCTGTGGCCCTTGCTTGGTTAAAAACAACCTTGGTGGTTTAATCCAGTCCTTGGTAGTGGTTCTTCCCTTTCTCACCACCCATAACTTTTACAACTTGGAAAAAAATTCAATGAAGTCTTGTCTCAGAGCAAGACTTTACAATAGGTATCACAAGGCAGAGCTGAGACAGAGTAATAAGAAATTTGCTTGTCATTTGCCTTGCAATGAAACAAATGTGTTTGAAAACTCTTTTCTTTCCCCAGAAATTATAAAAAAAAAAAAAAAAAAAAAAAGAAGAGCTGTGTCTGTTCACAGTGGTATCTTCTTGGTATAAACAGGCAAAATATAATTCAGGAAGGTGCAAATTCTTTTTCCTCTCCAAAGTTAATTTTAGAACATAAATCTTAGCATAATATTTGCTTTTTATTTTGTAAACCAAAAAGAGAAGTGTAGCTTCTTCCCTTCAAACCGTTTTTATAAACCCTTCAAACAATTTTTATAACATAAATATTTTTCTTGGCATCATAGAAATGAGTGTGTGGGAGAGGGAGAAAAAAGTTGGCAGTTTAAGCAAATAAACTGGAAAATAATATGTTCGGTTAAGGGCACCAAAATAATATTATTGTTCTCTAAGCAATATTTGCATTGCTAAAAAGTTGCTTCTGATGCAGCAGATTTCCATTAGGACCTCACATCAAAAGTAATATTATAACATAATGATTCTGTAAGGCCACATTTGGAGAACAGGTCTCAAATATAGTAGCATAAAGCAGGATGATGGCAGCATGCAAAGTACAAAATGCACAGGTCATTGAAACAGAAATTGTTTTCTTGCAGCTAAGATTATTGGAAGTCTAAATTTGAATCTAGTGAATTATTTTACTACAAGAAATGAGGTTAGAGGAAGTTACTGATGCAGGTAGAGACTGAATCATTCTGTCTCAAAATTTTCTTTGGGAAGTACATGAGGTTGTGAAGTATTTCTGAACCAAATGCACCTAAGGTAGTCATTCATGTCTTAGTGCAGAACTGGATCAAAAAGAGAAAAAGCCTGTGCAGGAGTGGAGAGAGGGAAGCATAGGTATTGAATCTTGGTCTAAAATGGAATCCCTTTAATGCAGAAAATATGATGAGAAGTCTAATTCTGAAGACAGCCCATCTGTCTTCAGAAACATCAATTACAGCAGAGATTATTATCTCTTAAAGTGGCATTTAATTAGTGGAATTTAATCTGAAATATCATTTAAATGCTTCTTTGGCAATTATACGACTTCATATCCCTTCCTTTTTATATCTACAAGAATCAGCCACAGGATTCCCCACTCCAGTGATCCAAGTCCGACAGCTCTGATTACCTGTGCTGTGTGGCAGGAACGGGGCTGTGAAGGGAGCTGGCTGTTCCTACAGCAGCTGCAGGGAGCGCCGCTCGCTCCAGCAGTGCCTGAAAGTGCAGGATCAGTGCGGGCTGCGAGGGACGGTGGGACACGCTCGGCTGCCGGGACCGGGACCGGGACCGGGACCGGGACCTCTTGTTGGGCAGTAGGGCGGGGCCTTTTGGCCAGAGCTGTTCCCGCTCAGAGAACAGGTTTGTTCACGGATTTCCTTTGCTGGAGAGGTGACTGAGTGCTCACGTGTGTGGTGAGGAGGTGCTGCTTGAAGGGAAGAAAATGCGAGCACAAGAAGAGTGATTAAACCGCTCATTAAGTTTAATAGCCTTGCTATTTATATTGGACTTGGCATTGCAGCAGTAGGTAAGAACGCATTAGCCAAAGGAAAATCTAAATATGACCTAACAAAGCTGGAAGGGGAGTCAAGAAATTGGACAGAAATGGTATTAGTTTATACTTCCCCCCCCCCAAGAAACGACTCCCTTTTTCAAGAAACTACTCCTTTTTTCAGGGATGCCTCTCCAGCTTGCTTCATCAGCTTTACCATGGCGAAGGCATATCCTGGCCAAACAATCCTCTGCTGTCAGGACTGCTCCTTGCTGTGCACAGGGAGGCTGCTCCCCAGCTGCCAGCCAGGAGCAGGACAGGGGAAGCGTTGCTTGCAGAATGCATCAGGAGGAGCAGCGTGAGCCTGGAAGTGGAAACCAGAGTCACCAGCTAAAGGCTGAACTTCAAATTGACAGGGGCAAAACGTAGAATTCAACATCCCTGTCCTGTGTGTCTTAGCTCACAGTGTGTAAACATCAGCCCTCTGATGAAAGGGAAGGAAATCAGCCCTGCTCATAACAAAGTCGATGCAAAGGATATCACTGACTGACTCCAGCTGGTCCTTGGTTGATGCACAGGCATTCATGGCTGTGAAAGAACTGAAGTGCACATAAACAACTAACAAAAGTTATACACAAGGGATTTATTACATGAATAATTTGACATACTCCATGGTAGTCAGATACAAGTGCATTTAATTAATGTTTTGTGGACATCATAACAGTCGGAATATTTCAGCTGAACAGTCAGTATTTGGCTGAATTCAAGCCAGTGCAATTCATGACATAACCAGAAACAGGGAGTTACAGGTCTACAATGAAGTTAGACTAGATAGCAACAGCATATTTATTGTCACATCAAAGCATTACAAAGTATGAAAGCCCAATATTTCAACTATCTCTAAAATGGTATTTGTACAAAGCTGTTGTGGATACTTAAATGTAAGGATTTGTCGCATCAGTTATGGACCATGACTTTATTTTTGGAAGCTATTTGAATATTCAAAACTATCTGGGGCAACAAGAAGAAATGTAAACATCTGACAGTCCTTTGAAGGTCCCTTCTGAGAAAATACATTGTGTGCCACAGGAAAAGTGCATTCTAACTGGTGTGTCTGCAATGGCCAGTTTGACTCACATTCACTTAGCACCAGGTATTTATCCATTTCTGCAGTAAAAAGTTAGAAAATCTTTGTATTAACTCAGAAAAGAGAAAACGAAGTCAAAAGTTTTTTTTCTTCTTCTTTCTTTAGAGGAACAACAAGTAAATTAAAAAAACCCCCGACCCAACATTTAAACAGTTACCTCTTATGTACAAAGGAACCAGGAGCTAGCAAAGCGCATAGCCCCTGAACAGTCTTTATTATTTTTTTCTTCAGGTTCATGTACCTGAATATATGAGTTTATTTACAGGTGGACAGTATCCACAGAAGTAATAATCAGAATTTTTCTATTTGGCTAAAAGTTGTATAAAAAAAGACAAAACACTTTTCAAATACTTTCCAAATATATATATATATATATTAAAAGTATTCAGTATTTCCATCAGTGCCAGAGTTGGAAGCTCTTCCTCGTTGTAAAAAGTTAACTTTGTGATATAAGTGACAGCAAAGGACTGACAGGGTCAGTCAGAGCTTTGATTTGAGGGACTGCAGCTAGAGCTACCCCAGGCCCACAGGGCAGTTGCAGATTGCAGGCAAGTGAATCCATGTGTGTCTGTTGCAGTGACAGGCCACATCCTGGTAAGGGTGACCTGCTGCTCCAGAGAGCCTCCCACTCATGCTGGACAATCCTGTGGAACCCTCTGGGGCAGGTTCCCTTTGAAAACAACCACCCAAAAACCTCTGAAGTAGTGGAAATATTCTTTATGCAAATGAACAACTAGCATGGGCAGGTAGCTCAGCAAATGGAAAAACAAAATCACCACACTAATTCTTGTGAAGAATATAAAATTAAAGACTTGGCCCCTCAAATACAAATACATACCACAAAAATACTTTTAATTAACATAACCTAGATGAGTGCAAATCTCTGGATACATAAGACTATGACTGCCTTCATACTGGTATGAAATATCTAAACAGTTTGCATATAAACAAAATCTTTGTTGTTGAGTCCGTGCTTGCTTTAGTCTAAAGCAAGGATATTCTTATTACTTCTACTTTTTTGGTCTTTCTTCCTGTAGGATAAAGCATAAGAATCACACTTCATTGAGTAGACTGGGCTGATGTATATTACAGCGACAACTCAAAATTTAACTAAGAAATGGTGCATGCAGTATCTTTTTCCCATATTTAATTACACCAGCTACAAGAACAAGACATCCATTTTCCATCTTTCCTGCTCCCTTCCAGCAGAAGGTACACTAAACCCAAGCTCTGATCCTTTGTCCCTTGCACACCCCTTTAGCCCTGAAGTCCCCCAGTGATTAGGAGGAAGGGCTGAGCACTTTGGGCACTGCATCACCTGGGGCAGCAGGTCTCAGCAGTGAGACCACAACCCCTGAGGAGCCATCCCTGCCTCCCACGTGCTGCAGGGCGCTGTGGGGAAGGGATGGTCAGAAGGAACCCGTGATGGCTGGAAAGGCTGTCCCGAGGGGGAGGATGGCCTCTGCAAGCCCAGGGGCAGTGGCCTCTTCTTGGCACAGCTGGGCTGAGTGTGGCTGCAAACTCCTGCTGAGTGCAGGTGAGAGCAGCTGCTGGCCCTGCTCGCCTGCCGCAGCTCCAGGATGCTGAGCCAGAGTGCAAGAGGTGCAGGGGCTGGAGCGGCTCTGGCAGAGGCTCCACAGATACTGCACCTCTGTTTGACCACGCTGGGCCTGGGAGCCCAAATTGGTCCCCCAGAGCATGCCAGGTCCTTGACTTGGCCACAAGCCCCCAGCCCCTCTGCTCCTTGGGCTGTGCAGCTCAGCATTGTTTTGTCCTGCAGCTAAGGTTTTTGGAGAGCAGAAACAAGACAGGAGACAAATATCTGCCAAAGGAGGTGGGAACACCTTCAGCTCCTGAAGTTTGGGGGTTTCTAAGCTAGGGGAAAGGTTGAAGTGATTCAAGATACAGTATGCAGCTGTGTGAAAATGCATAGTTTGTATGTATACATTCATTTACGAAGACCAAAGGGAGGTCCTTAGCTATGTAGTTTAATCACCATCTGCTTTTAACAAAAATGTGAGCTGACAATGCTACAGGATGTCAGTTAAACACATAGCCTGGGAGTTAATGGTAGCTGAATGGCATTTCCCAAATAGAGAATTAACTCTTCTTTTTGCTTTTTTGAGATAATTTAAAGTAATTTTTCATTTGAAGTCTGTTGTTTCTCTAATCATGTATTTTAAAATTTCAAGAGATTCCTATTCAACCATGGTCATCTCAGTAATGACAGACCCTGCTTTCAGGTTAAGAAGTAAAAACCCCAAAAGACAAACAAGCAAACCAACAGAAACCTGGGTTTAGCTATGGTGTGTGAACTAGATCAAAACATGGTTCTTTTAAACTTCTGAAATTCTAGTTCAGTAGTGAGTAGTGCTTTTTTGCTGTTTTGGATTTTTTTTGGTCGATTTTTTGCAATAGCTGAGCTAGTACTAAGAAAATCCTATGAGTTTGCTCATTTTTCTTTTATTTAGTTGACACTTTGGAACCTAGCTGCTTCCCATGAGGAATGTCTGTTGTCGTGAGCATTCCTGAATGTACAACAGTAATGTAACAGGCAGGATGGGCTTAAATTGAGAAAATCTTGGTCTAAATGATCTATTTTAATGTTTTTTTTTTGTTTGCACTTTTTCTGAAGAAAAATTCCTTTGTCACTCGTGACACTAAAACACAGTGGTCTATTTCTAAATGTAATTCTAACAAAGATCAGTACTCTCTGCTAATCAATGTGTTCTATAAATATTTAATTCAGCAATGGATTGACTTTTCTCATGATACTTTATCTTCATGTTTGTTTCATGTACTTTATTTTTACTTAGCATTTGACTTAGATTCTTCCTTGCAATTTTTATTCAACTGTATCTATGGAAATTGCAAAAGGCATTTCTGAAGCTAGAAAAAGGTAAGAATCTCATATAACTAGATTCATATGGAGGAGAGAAAAATTATCTAAGCATATTTTGCAATCTAAAGTCAAGAAACACTGCCTGTTGCTTAGTGAACTGATCATTCACTGGGAAATGGAAAAGTAGTAAAGTTTTTTTTTTCTTTCCATACAAACAATGAGTATTAGAAGTGCAAGAGGATAAGATTTGCTCTTTCTAAAATGCATTGATCAGAAACAAATTATTCATTACCTGAACTACTTGAGCAACTTGAGCAAAAAACAAACCTTCTCAATTTTTATAAAATTACTCTGTACAAAGCTGGTTTAGTGTGTTGATAGAATTCAGGAGCTCATGCTCACAAATCACAAATTCAGTAGTCATTCTTTAAAGTTTCAGGTGCAAGCAGATACTTCTCAGTACCTTAACTCAATTACTTTCATCAACTTTTAGGCATTAATATGCATATTGCTAATTTTGCAAATGTTTCTAATTTAAGAAAAACAACTGGAATGTTTGGAGTGGCCTGACTTGTACTGAGAATAATTCCCAAGATATCTGAAGTCCATTGGAAGTACTCTTGATTCAGCAGGCAGAATTGACTCATGCTGACATAAAGATTTTAACAATTGTTTTGAAATGAAATAACAGCAAAAGTCTCAGAGGAATTTTGCAGGGCCAAGTCTGGATGGCTTTGATCCAGCACTAAATGATTTTCAGTGGCAACAGACTGCAGAGGCTTTTTGATGAGTTATGGCCAAGGTCCTCTGAATTCTTGAGTTCTCCCTTAGCTGCTGGTGCTGTGAGCATTTGACAAAGGTCTGTATGGTGGCATTTTGTTGTGTGTTTTTAATGTTGTAAGAATGAGAAGAGCACCTGCTTCTTACAAGAAACAGTTTTTTGCTATGTCTAAGTCACTGTAAGTGGAAGCCCCTTATTTAAATGTGCTGTGCCAGCCCACAGGCTGCCCCCAGAGGGCAGAATCAAACCAGACTGCTAAGGAATAGCATCTGCAAGTCTTCTCTTCTAGGTCTTCCTTCAAACATGCATGGAAATACAGCAACCAGTTGGGCCACAGAGCTGCTATTTGTGCTCCCTGACAGAACACGACCTTGGACAGGGCCCGACACTGCTCTTGCTCCTCAGCCAAACATGGACTGAGTTTTCAGACACCCAGTGTGTACTATAAAAGTTTTAAGCTTAAGCTTTTGGCCCATAATTCCAAGAGCTGAGCTCTGCTGTGCAGCCCTCATTTCTGTAGTGGGATGGACAGGTGACATCAGTCCACACTTCTCTTCAGCACATGCACCACTGATGCTAAGCTCAAGGCTTGCACACCACTGGCAGTGCTTGCCTCGTTCCAGGAACTCCTGGCGGTCCCTGGAAGGACACAACAGCTTTGCAGCATGCACAAATATCTGGATCATGCCCATCTTTTGCAGGAAGAACTGCAGCTTGATTAAAAATGGCAAGATGATACATTTGCAGTCCAATAGGAAGCTATACCCAGGCTATTGGAGCAGCAAGTAGCTTTTACTTTTACCTATGGATGTAGAAATGAGCAGAATGTTTGGAACCCTCTGAAAAGGAACAGGGGTCTCTGGGAGGTGGCCAACTAAGAGCTTTTGCAAGGATGGATTTTACATGACTTCCAAGCTGTGCATGGTCCATGCACACACATGTTCAGCCTGGGAGAGGGGAGCCCAGGAATGATTCACCCTGGGAAGGAAATGAGCATCGCTGTCTCTTTCTCCCCTCTTCACTGCCATGTGCCTTGTTTGCCTCACTTTTCTTTGTGTGATTTGGAATAAAGATTTGGACAAAGTAAAAGTCAAAAAGGTCTTTATTTTTCAGCATGCTCCATAAGATTAAAAGGATTCTGTGCTGGGGCAGAGTAGCTGTTCTTTGTTTAAAATGCTGAAACTGGCATCTACAAATTATGACAAACTATGTGCAATAGTGAGTGCTGCAAGCTTAACGCCAAAACCAGAGGGAAGAAGAGTTCATTAATTCACTTAGGAACAAAAGGATTGTCTTTAGGACACTAGTTCCCAAAACTAGTGGGGATGAAGTCGGGAAAAACCAAATGAAAATACTATTGCCAACCTGGCAGTGGTCCTGCAAGTTGGGAATAGAGCTGTTTAAAGCAGGAAAATCTGTACTCTCCTACAGCTTCTGCTGCTGCCTTGTACCGGCACGAGTTCCCTGCCTGCAGAACCCAGGGGCTTTGCAGGCCGCCCACTGCACAGCACTGCACAGCACAGGGAGAAACGGCTCCTGGGTGCTTAACTTAAAATAATTTCCAAATTTCTATCAGCTCCTGGCATTTTAAACTTGCCTATTAAAACAGTTTCACACTTCTTTAAACTAGATTAGGCTGTTTTTTTAAACCCTTATCAATTAAACTAATGCAGGTTTTGCATATAAGGAAATCTACTGTCTAGAACTTTGTCTCCTCCTCATTCACATTCCACTTTAAACCATTATATCCATTAATGTATTGAATTTACCAAATGATAAATAATTTCAGAAGCTATAATATTTCTCAATGTATCATTAAAAAATGTCTCAGACCCAAACAGATTATTTACTGTATTTTAGGGAACTTCCATTTTTATAAAAACATCTTAGTTTCATGGTTAATTTCAAGTTAAAACTAGATTAATAAAATCTTTACTGTTCTGTGTATCAAAAATACATGGCCCAAAAAGTGAAAAAATTATATAAAGTGCGATGCATAGCAAATTAAAGCTCTGTAATTTTACACTGAAGTGAAAGAGGAAATGCTCTGGTTCTAAAAATAATAATTCAGAAAAAAATGTTTTTAAAAAAGAACTTGAACTTACTTTTACTCTCTGAAACAAGATTTGATAGGAAACAAATTAAGAACAATGTATACAGGCAGGTATTTCTCTTTTGTGACTGAAGCAAGAAAAAAGTATGTGTGGATATAAATACTGCTGTCTTCTGCATGCAGAATGTTTTAGAAATCCTCTACTCATAAAAACTAGGCAATTGGGTTTTTAGTTTCCTACAGCTGCTTACCCTGTGCTAAATTCACCCCCTTCTGTGATGGAAATACTTTCCTTACATGAGACAATATGAATAGCAAGTGACAAGAAACATGCTTGCTTTTTCAGAGAGTTAAAAAAACCCATGGTGCAATTGATGCTGATGGTCCTCCTTCTTCAGTTACCTGATGACCCTTTACCTCCTGCCCAGCATTCTCATCACTATTAAACTGAAGCTGTAATTAAAAGAGGCTAAAACTCTGCACTAGCAAAGCAGCTGAGGATCATTCCTAGTTGTTACCGCATCTGGGTAAGAAGTATACCCTGGTTCTCTGTAACCCAGAGATTTACAGAGGTCATGACTTCCCAGCCCCTTAATGAACCTCGCAGGGCCTAAGATTACTGTGAATAATTCCAGACTGGCTCCAGGGAGGAACAAGATCCAGTTAAGGTTGTTTTTCACATCCCTTAACTCCTCCAATATCTGCTTAGCAGAATCATGGAGCAGTTAAGATGCAGTCTTAAGACTCGTTGCACGTACAGTTATTGATCTAATTCCTCTTTTCCCCCATATATTTAATTTCATACCAAAATCAATGCCACCAGCCATAGGTGGAGCTCTCCTGAGTTTAATGCTGTAGGGGTATGTGCAAGATCAGGTCCTTAATGAGACTCCAGACAAAACAGAGTGGGGTAAAGGCAACATTACCATGCCTGCCCCATGGAAGAGCAGGGCCACAGACCCAGCAGGCCAAAAGCGATCTAGCATTTTATACAGACCTACACTAACAGGACTGGCTCAAGCCAGCATAACTCAGGAAACTTCTCTCTAGAAATGTCTCTGCTGAGGGTGGGAAGAGCTTTTTCAACAGCAGCACAAGCTTATGTCACCTTAATCTGCTGTGGAACTGCAGCCTGATGCAAGATGCAGAGGTCTAAATCTAAAATAATATTCCCAAACTCCGTGACTGAGCAAGATAATGTCTGGCTCCTTGCAAATGCAGCAGTGGATTTGAAATGCCAGAGGCAAGCAATGGGGCAATGTCCCCTTTACAAAGGTCTACTAATGAAACACTAACTTAGGTAGTCTAAGAGTTGGGAAAGAGCTGGAAAGAGCTTCCTTTACCTGGGGGTCCAACTTGTTTAGGGCTCAGTGCTGGGTCCCAGCAAATGTTTGGGAAAAACTTGGTTGAGTTTCCAGGGCTCTGTGAGAGCCCCTGAGGGAGCTGCAGCATGGCTCTGGAAGGAGGGAAACAACCATGCCTGATTCAAAGTCTGACAATGCTGTGACTCATTCAACAACTTTCTGTAACTTCAAAGCTATCCCACAGTTTTATTTTAATAGCTGAAAAAGAGATTATTTTTCTTCAAAAGAGTGTTCTGTACTATGAACATGTCATGAATGCACATGGATAACCAACCTCCCTCTAGGTGGACACAGCAAAGGCAGCACTTGAGCCAACAGCACAGGGACTATGGTGGTGTGGACTCCTTTCAAATTGGGCTGGCTATCCTGGATCCCATACTGAGAAACCCCCTTCTCCCTGGGGCTGGTATAGAATAGATTACAGGCTGAATACCACAGCCTAACAGCTCTTAAATTTGTCACTAGGTAACACATCCAGAGTACTGCCACTATGGTATTAGTAGAAACTCTTCCAAGAGCCCTGCACATGTGCAGAGGTATCCACTGTATCCATCCCTCTCACAAAGCTGAATGCACAATTTTCAAGCCCTCAGAAAGGGAGATTCACAATTTCACACTCCCAATCCCAGTGGGAAGTACACAGAGGAAAACCCACGTGCCTTTGTTCTTCATTACCTGTGTGAACAGCCCTGGTCAATGAAGCTGTTCAGGGGAATAACTGAACTTTCCTGAGAAAACCGGTACTGCTTAGAGGGCTCAGCTTGTTACAATGTGATCTGCATTTTACCAGACTTGTAATCCACAAAAAAAGACCCCAAAACACCAAAAAACAACTACAGAACTTCTGTAATTGACTGCTTATGACCAGTTTCCTCCTACTGGGATCCAATTGCGAGCAATTTTTTTCAGGTCTTTTTCAGGCTCAAGCCCCTTTTGGCTATTGTCTCTGTATTTGTACTTTGGCCCCTTGTTAGAAGTCTGTCAAACAGGGAAAGAATCAAACTAGTCTCTGTTCAACAGACCTGATTATTTCTGTCTTTCAGTTAATTCTGGACTCAGAGCACAAGACAAAAACAGTAAGAAAGATGGGAAGATCTCTCTGAACTGTATTTCATTATTTATCAGCAAAAAAAAAAAATCCCCAAACAGGGGTGAGATAGCCAGATACATGTGGCAGCCTGTATTCCATCAACCCTGCAGTGCAGATGGAGAGAAGAAATATGTGAGTGGAGCTTTTCGTTTGATTGTTCAGATCTTTCTAATGACTGAACAATGAATGCTCAATGCAATATTTTCCTGTAATCTTCTGCTTATATGAACTCTCTACTAAAGCTGGAGCAGATCATGTTGCATGATCTCATTCAGACCGCACAGTATCATGAAGAACTCAATTTTAAAAGCTTTTTTTCAAAATGATACCATTCAAGCCAAACACTGGTAAATTTAAGAATGTTTTCACCATCAGAATACAAAAAAACCCCAAAACTTTGAGAAAATGCAACAGACAAATCAAGGAAAATTTCAGACTAAACTATCTCTGTAACCAAGGGGAGTAGATTTTTTTTTTTCTTTCAATAATCCAGAATTTTTATGGCTTTGTAAAGGTGTTTTGGTATACTTTTGTTATGGAAAATAACATACCACTAGTCTATGTGATTTACAATTTCTCCCTCCTCCTTTTGGTTCTTAGGAATTCCCAAATTTTGTTTCATAATGTATAATAAGCAGTTATAAAATTATACCAACATTATAATTTCAGAGAGGTATTAAGATGCCAGTGCAGTAAAAGTTCATGTTCAGAGAGCGCATGCTTGCAGTGATGTACAGACGCATCACTTGTTTCCCTAATTTAGCCCTTTTTAAGTATTGCACCTGGTTAATAAGGCTACTGTCTATTTTCTTCTAACACTAAAAATCACACATAGGCAACATCATTTGTGGCTTAAAAACATAGTATTCCTAAAGTTTTTAGGTAAACTCATTTATTTCCTTGCATACTCATAGCTCCTATGCCTCCAGTTGCCTGGAGGAGTGTTGAGTGTACAGGAAATACAGATGGAACAAGTGAAATTTATTTAATGTGACTTGCTTATCATGTATTTTTTTTCAGTGAGCTCAAGTAGGATTCTTTGAGCTTGATGCCAAATACACACCTTTTACAACTTAACCAATGCTTTCACATGCTGAAATGTACAGCTGAACTTGTATCTTTTTCACCTTCCCTTCTGCAATACAAAAAACAAAAAAAATCTGTAAATTTGTCTGGTCTCCTAACACAAGATAAATTGCATAAATCCAGGAAAAGGTAGATTGTCCCACAAAGTGCATATTTCAGACAAAGCTATAGGAGTATCTGCTCTTGCCAAGGCCTGATTTCAGAAGAGCTCAAAAATGTGTGCCAAACTTTAGGAGCACGAGGAGTCTCATCAAGAAACTCCACAGGTGGAGGTAAACACATACTCGAGTGCTCTGATAAACCTAAGCCTACATATTATTCCTGAAATACCAGCAGTTCTATGTCTGTGCAGTTGCACTTTGTAATTTACAAACTATGTGCTCCCCTTCCCTGAAAGATTTGTTGGCATCACTTTAAAAATTAATTACTACAGTTAAACACTGATACTAAAAATTCTGATACCATGTAAATGCTATTTACATTTGTAGTTACTAATACTGAAGATGCTGATTTTTATTCACTTCACTATACACATTTGGGAAGTTGCAAGACAGAGTGCCTGGACACAGGAAAAAGAATTGATAGGAAAAGATTATTAAGGATCAAATATGATTTTTCTGTGTAAAAATACAGCAAAATTGAGAAATTGCAAAACTTGTGGAATTTCAAAATCCTAGACAGCCCAATTCAAAACCTTGGGTTTACTGAAGCTGATACCTTTGCAGATATGACAAAAAATATGTGATGACATGTTTTCTTTTAATTTCATGTAGAACTAGCCCTTTGCAAAGTGCAGTACACAACTCTCCAGGATATCATGCTGACATACTGCTTTTTTGCTTGCTGAAATCATTTGGTAAGAAGTAATGCAATTACAGACAAAGCATGTTTTGACCAAGCAACTTTGTAGACAAGAAGCCCTTATATTTACACTAGATCCTGAAAAGATTTACACAACTGTATAGATTTACATTATAATTAGGTTATGATTTAAGCTAATTTTCTGTATTTTTATGTAACTTTTTTTTTTTTTTTTGTATTTGGAACTTCCTAAGCTACAGCATTAAGTAAGATCATGTTCATCAATTAGTGCTTCATTCTAATTTTAATAATTCAAGTAGTGACATATTGCTCTTTTCATTTTGCCTAAAAATAGAAAAAAAATCATTTTGTTAGACATCTTCCATTCAAACAAACTTGCATCCTGCCTTTACAGCCCTCTCACGTTCCCTGAGGAAATCTGTTTCAACTGTTTTCTTTTTTCATATCTTCCAGAGAGAGCTTTTTACAAACATTTTAGTAACTTTTGTTTATCTGGCCATTGCCATTAAACATCATATATTAATTGATGCTGTATGTGATACTATGTTAAGGACTCCAGAATCAAACCTGAATTTTTAAAGAGGATTAGCAAGCAGTAAATACCAACACTCAAACATTTTAGAATGTTCAAGCCCATATTTAGAATTTAATTACATAAAGAATCCTGATTTAATACTGAAAGAACATTTATATTGCTAAATTAATTTCCCTCAAGGGTATATGAGAGATCTCACATTCAGATTCAAATACAGAAGGAGAAAATTCTAGGTGTTAAGATGTGTCAAAAACCAGCAAAACACCAGCTTGTTACTAAATTTATCTATTCTATTTCATCAGCTGAATAAATTCTTGCTGTGAATGTGAGCAAACACCAGAGCAGCCTGTACTTTCTTCTGGCTGGTGCCATCTGAAAAAGGCTGATTTCCCTGTTCCCAGAGTCCTTCTGTATTGCTGTTACAAATGGTCTGTGTGAAGCACAAAGAACATGATGAGTGCTTTCTGTATTGAGGAATAAGTTCAAAAAGTTACAATCGGAGACACACACCTCCTTAAATCCCACATTTGGATAGGACTGAGAGCAATGTGAAAGCACTGTAGTCCAAGATGGAAAGAGCAGTTCAAGTTCAAGTGGGCACTCTCAAGGTGTACATTGTCTGTTAAGATTTTCCCGCTCCATATGGATGCAAAGAAAAGCTGCTCCCATCTAGCAGACAGAGTGTATTTAAATGCTCAGCTTGATTTCTGTCCATGACTTCCATCTAGGTATTTTCCAAAGGTGCCATAAAATTCTGCTGAACTTGTATTAGAATAAAATCTAATACAATGATATCTAATACTATGATAACCTATACCTGCCTGGTTATGTACTAGAAAAAACTGACAAATGCAGATTAAAGCCCAAACTACATGCATGCTACCACCTCACAGGAAGATTGAATAAAATATAAGATCAACATGAGGCTTTACAAATGTTGCCGTATCAAAATATTTCTAAGGAAAGGCGCAGCACAACTTTCTCCAGCAGATGCCTCTAACCTTGAACCAATAGAAGGAAGCCTCACTGGCAACCTCCAACTTCTCTGCAAATGGCTAGCAAGCCTCTAATTCCATGTCCTGCTTCCGAGATCATGTTGCAACACATTTACAGGCAGCACAAGAAAGAAATCACTTTGAAGCGTGACACCTATAGCGATTGTCCTGGATTCTCAACAGGGCCATTTTAGCTGGTCCCAGATCACAATAAGCAGTAGAGAACCATCCCAATGAACCATCAGAATGAATGACAAAATGAAATTAGTGCCAAGAACATCTGGGACATTGCATGGTGCTGGAATCTATCGTGCAGGTTCTACAAGAGCTTTTGGCTAAAGCTTTACCTCCTGTTGTGCTGCCTATCTAGCCATTATTGTGAAAACCAAAAGGGAGAAGGAATAAAGATAGCCAATGGCTGCAAGGAATTTGTAGATAATTAGATAGCTAACATTCATACCAAGCTAAGGATTTGGGAAAAGTAATCTGACAGACAGGCATTCTGCTCAGCTTACTCACACAAGCAGGGCTGACCTGCCAACAGGTATGTGTTAGGTGATGATGGTATTGGTTAAAAGTGTAAACTTGCAAATTGGAATAGAAGAAGTTTTACTCACTTTGCATCTTGTATATCCTGTTGCGTTTGTGCAAGGCACTAGAGAATCAGGCACATTGTTTTGCGTGGAAACTCTTTTATGAACTATGATCTGAGCTGTAATGTTCAATAGCTTCATAGAGGAGCAGCTGGAGCACAGTCAATATTAAAAATTGCCATTAAAATTTCCCACTTCTAAAATTACCTCGTTTTCCAGATCTTTTGGGGGATGGGTGAATGGGGAATCAGGAAATAGCTTTGTTTTAACAAGGAAACTCCTAAAGAAAAATATTTGGGATGAGTATGGTTGATCTCCACTCTGATACTGATGCTGGCAATTTCTGTTACCAACGTCAATGCTATTAACAATAAAATAGATCCTTACATTTTTATATCAAGTTCTGGTTCTTGACATAGATGAACCCCCATCCAATTCCCTGTAGCATACAGACACTGCATGATGTGTTCAAGACATTCCTTCTGACTTCTCTTGGGGGGTCTGAGACAATGACCTACCTCCCAGAGAGAAACCAAAAACTGCAACTGGCATGTAGTGATGACAATAAATGACCACAGCACTCAGGCTAGCTCCTCCTCAGGAAAACAAAGAAATCTGACTATTTTGGACTGGTCAGTGCAGAAGTGTGAGATAAATCAGGTGTTAGGAGGACAGCGACACAGCCCAAAGCAACACAGAAGCAAGAGACTGAAAAATGGAAGCGATTACTCCAGATTACGATCAGTACTGCCAGCAGAAGGACGGCTTAGCTGACACTTCTGCTCTTGCTGGCTGTGTGAGGGATCACAGAGGAGATCTCGGCAGGCGCTGAACTGCTCGTGCAACATGAGTTAATGGGAGCTCAAAGCACAAAGTGACTGCAGAACGCTCTGGGCTGTCGCGCTATCGCCGGCCTTGCTTCAGACACGGCACCTCCACAAGTGCCTACTATGAACCAAAATGCCACAGCCATAAGATCCAAAACTGATTTAATATAAACACTGATTAAAGGTTGAGTAAAAATACTGGTAATTTAGCTTTGTCCTGGCAGGATTTATTAATACCTTCTGACTCGTTAACACCAACTTTCTCTCCAGTTTTGATGGTTTGTGGCTTTAGTCCTTTATGCAATCTATATTCAATTTGTACCAGAGGGCAATCTGGTCTGGCAACAAAACCATTCTTCTGTGCAGAAATTTATAAAGAATAATCTTATTACAATAATTCGTAAAGTGCCCTTGGGAAAATTGCTCACAATGCCATGACATTATAGAAACAATATACAATCTGATACATTATTTTCAAAAAAATTCTCCAAAGCAAAAAGGAGGTGAACAACAAATATATAGGCAAAAACTGTTAGTCCAACAACAGTCGAATTATGGAACGCTTTATAGTCTTGGAGTGCTTTTAAAATGCGGGGAACAAATTGGCAGGAATATCTTGGGAAAATCCCAAATTTTAAGTTTTATCAAAGTAAGTACACCATCAGCAAGCCCAGTGTTTGAAGATGAAATGTCTGTGAATTACTATGAGGTATTTAAATACAACTTGTAAAGAAAATCCATGTTTTACTGAGAGGAAAGAAGATAATACAGGTCAGTATAACCACTAACTCTTAGTGTCTTTTTTTTTTCTATTTGTAAAGAAAACAACCTTTCTCCTCCCTGTTAATTTCAGATTTTATATACACATATAAAACTATATAATATATATAGTTTTACATGTATATACACACACACACATACGAAAATACTCATAAACACTCATATGTGTATATATCTCAGGGCCTTACTGGATTTCAGAGTCTGTTTTTCTTTTTTTTTTTTGTGTGTGACTTAGAGAACACAATTGGGCAAAAAACCAAGTAACTGCATGCATGCAAGTGTATCTTGCCACTTGTGCATGTAAATTACACAATTTGTAAATAACTGCAGAAATAGCATGCTCAAATTAGGCACCTGATTGCCCAATTAACTTGTTCACAGAAAATCAGATGATAACCTTCAGTAGCTTCTATTATGGATTCTTCTTTTCACTGCTTCCCTATGGAATCCACAGTTTCTATTCCAAACAACTGCATTGTTATTTTGTGCTTTTACACAGATACAAGCAGTGCTGCACATTTAATAAAGCTATCAAGTGAACTTTGGACCAGATTTTAGAAAGTTGTTTAGATACTTAAAAGTCCTCTTATGAGAATGAGCCAGCTTAGACAATTAAAAAAAATATAAAAAGATTTGGTCTAATTTCAATTGGTTCAAATGTTCAAATGTGAAAAAAAATAACTCAGGCATTTGTGGCCCTTCAGCCTCTATTAATAGACAAAGTTTTGCTTCTGTGTCTTTGATTTTTTAAAGTGTCTTGTTTTCTTTAACAGGCAAGTATTATTTCGCCATATACATTCACTTCCTAGTAAATCCTTCCTTTATTTTTGCATTGAAATAATAATTAATTAACAGTAATTTGATACAAGTGGACACAGAACACCAGGTTGCCACATTCCAGTGTATACTTCCTAATGGACAGAGAAACTGAAATACCCAAATCAATCCAAGTACTGCAAATAGAGAAAGTCGTTAATTCATGTATCAAAATGAGTTAAGAAATGGTCTTTTACCACAAGTATGTTGCTCCTTTGCTGTTGTACTTTTTCTGAGATGATGTTGTGGAAAGAGGGTATTTTCTTTTCTCTACCAATTTTTTGCATCAAATAAATCTTAGTAACTTTAAAAGAAAAAACAGAACGAACCATTATCTTAACAACAATCTCTGAAATAAGAGAAAAGGAAGCAAAAGCAGAACTGCTGGGCTGGATCATTTCCCTGAATTAGGTATTACAGATAATCCTAGTGGCTGCAATTACCAGTTCTTCACAGGCCTCCTGCAGCAACAGCTGTGCTGGTCCAACTGTTCATCCCCCCTCAGAAAGGGGAGAGTAATAAGAAAAGCTACTGGAGCCCCCTTACTTTCTTGTGGGTTTCAATCAAGCATCACCGTATTTCTTCCCTCAGACTTCTCGTGACAGTATCTGCTGGTGAGTTGCCATTGCTGCTTTTCTTCCTCTAGAGGATCAAAATCCAATTTGGTACTTAAATTACTTTGTTCCACTCCACTGGTCTGTGTCTCTTTTAAAAAACTTCCAGGAGTGCTGCTTGTCCTTCTTGCAAAATCAGCTTTGCTTTTCTCCTATAAACAATCAAATTAAAATCCCAACTCTTTCCCACATGCCCTTTTCAAAAATATAACCATGATCATTTGTATCAGGAGAATTATTTAGCAGTCTCCAGTCTTAGTACAGCTTTTGTTGAGAAAACTGTAGCTTATATGACTCTGAAGTGTTTATTAGAAAGCTTTCAAAAAGAGATCTTCATTTCAGGAAAAGAAAAATTGTTCAGTTTAGCAAATACAGACGTTCACAGCAGAAAGACTGAAATGGTTAAAAATGATCCTAGGGAGCAAGCAGCTCACAGAATTAGCAAAATAATTAATATTTTCCTTTTTTTTACAGAAGAACACTAATAGCTGCTCTGGTTTCCACACTTACTCAGACAGATTTTTGTTGTGTGGTCTTCTTGGTTTTGCTTTTTTTTTTTTTTTTGCTCTATTGCTCCACACAGGTTTTAATTAGTGCTTCTCCTTGGCTACAAGTGCTTCATTTTGAAATACAAAGCTCTTCAAAAAACAAAAAAAACAAAAAAAACCCAAAACAAACAAACAAAAAAAACCCCAAAACAAACAAACAAAAAACCTCCCCAAAAAACCAAAACCCCCAACACCACATGGAGGGGAACATGGGAAGTGATACAGTGCAGCTGCAGCAATCTGCTTCTGCTGTTGTCCTCCCCCTCCCCAAATCCTCTGCATCATTTCAATCGTTAGTCGATGAACCTTTGGCAGGCCTTCTTCCACCGGCAGGCAGTGCACCACATATCTCTGTTCTCCATCCCATAGACCTTCCGACACTTTTTCCCCTCCCCTCTAGGCTTCCTGTCAGAGAGAAAGGGAAGCTCGTTAACGAGATGCTTTAGTAGCTTAGCTTTTCACCCTAAGACCAGGACAACAAACTCAATGTAGTGCAGGAGGCAGAGAACACATGGCCTTTCATGGGATTTGGGCTGTTTTCATTCCAGCCGATGAAGTGACAGACACATGTATGGCCATGACTGTCACTCTCAGGGACCAGGCCTTCTCCTCACCTGACTTCCACAGCTTCTGCAGCAGCTGCTGAGCTCCTAGGATGATCCCAGGAACATACTGCCCTGACTTTAGCCAGCAACTAAATCTGGACTTAGTAAATTATACTTCAGCCTCATGAAGTGCCAAGCTGTAATGGGCAGTCATAGCTGCTCCACAATACAGGCTAGGCCATGTCAGGCTAAAGTGCTGCAGAGCTGTGGTAAAATATTTGGAATAGGTCAGAGCAGCAGACCTTGACCATCAACAGGTATCAGCTATGCCAAAGCAGAGACAAGCTACCAGCTCCTGGTCCTTCCTGCAGTTTGCTCTGAGCTCATTGACTGAAAAACAACAAAGTGAGTGGGAAGTTTTAACCCTTGCTCTCACTCATAGCACCTTCTCTGTGGTCCCCAAAGTCAGCAAGGTGGACAGCACCTGCTTTTAAAGCTGTAATAATTGTCCTGTTTTCTATCTTACAACCACACTTGGAAGATCACAAGTTTAGAAAATGATCCAAGTAACTGTTACAATGGATTTTTTTATATTCAACACACAGCAAGACAGCAAATCTGAGGAGCAGTGCTTCACCAAGCAATCCAACGTTAACTACTGCAATGCCATCTGTCCCAGAATCTTTAAATAAAGTAACTGTACCAACAGAACTGTTTAATACTGGTTTTACATATTGCATGTCACACACAGGATTCCTTTCTTGCATACCCACATATTTTCTGGTAACTGAACATTAATGAATGGGCACAATCCATGAATTGGGAAGATCCCAAGTTTGGTTTGTAGCATATGCAATGATCTGAGAGTCATAAAGAAAATGAAAAGCATGAAATCTTCTTTTTGCCTCATTTTAGGGTACAGTCACCTTTAGGACTGTGAGAAATAAGGAGTTTCTTTACTGTAAGAAATTTAGCATTACAGTATGATTTTTTTAACCAAACTTTTTGAATACTTTAAAAGTAGATTCTGGTCAAATATCAGTTAAATTTAGTGGTAATGAATGCAGCTTATGTCTAGGAAGACAAGGCATAAAAAGCTTTGCCTTAATCTAATTTATTGTAAGACAGGGTTTCTTACAGTTCAATTGTAGCCAAATGCCATTCTGACTGACATAAACACATAAGATAGTCCAGCCTTTCAGGGAAAAGCACAAAGCCAGACAGTGCAACTGAACTTTACCTTGGATGGTAGTGAAGGGAAAAATAGGTTCTGAATATTTACTTTGAAGAGCTCTAGCAAGACTGCCTGACAAGTGCAATCAGGGCTGGCAGTGGGCTTTTTCTGATTCTCTGGCCACTGACAACTTACTCACTGAATACCCTCCCAGCTGTGAGGCTGTGTGTCAGCAGGAGCTAATGGTCCCATACCTCAAGCCAAATGCTACTCTAGGCGGTGATGAAAGAACTGTGTGGGACTGTTTCTGCTCTCCACTCCCTGCAGGACGATTATGGGTTGGTGAGACCTGTCAATACAGACAAAAAAGCTGCTTATGAATAACATACACATGTGAATGCAGTATAAATACTTTTTCCAAGAAAATGCAAATTATGCTGCACGGTGACAAGGATACCCAGGAAAGGTGATTATATACCATACAAATGTAATTAAGTGAGAAGTTTATTTAGCATTAGGTATATTACATTAGCTTCTCTTTGTTTCCCTGTATTTCCAGTCATCCTCCTAGAGCAATCCAAAATATGGATGAACATCACTGCAGGTTTTGGAAACTACAAGAAACACATTCATTCTTATTTAAAAACTCTGAATAGCTCTTATGAAAACCTTTTCCTATTTAAGCAAAGAAAGTAACTGGAAAAATAAACTCTGTCCTGTGCTGAGATCAATACCAACAATCTTCTATGAAAAAAAGGGATTTCACTTGTTGCTCCTGTCACTTGGCACTCTTTGTGGAGAGACACCCTTGGAGAAGAGGGTTTGTTGAAGAGCACTCACAGTGGGGCCCCTCGAGGTCTAACAGGCAGGGAGCACAGTGCAGCCCTTCTGACCAAAGTTGCTAACAAGATGTATCTCCTTACTCCACACAGTAAACCTTCTCAGCAGGTCTCCTCTTTGTAAATGTTTCCAAGGGAAGGGTGTTGTTTGGTCTTCTGAGACGTTCCAAAGAAGTCTCCTACATGAGCATGAGGCTTGGCAACATCATTCAAGTGATCACATGGCATAAAGCTTGGCCTTAAATAATACCTAAATTATTTTACTATGGTCTTATTTTGCTCCTGTGTGAAGGCCACAACCACTTTACATCTAAAATACCAGAAAAAAATTCTGAACACTCTTTTTTTTGTTGTACATTGAATGTAGCATCTAGTGCACAGTCAGCCTCCTGCTGCCAGGAACTGCAGATATGGTCATAGTTCTCTGCACTGCTATGACTTTTCCCTCCTGCCCTCTTCAAGTTTTACAATATCTGGAAGAGAGGGAACTGACTGACCTCAGTTGAAGAGAATTACTGTAAGTGCTTTAATTTTTGATACAAAGTCTATTTTAAAGATACTCCATAGTAGCAAAAAACGAATGCTTGTAATTGAGTGCAGACACTTTCAACTTTTACGCTTGGCTAGTAGCGAGATTAATTTTTGATTTAACTGCGTATGTGGCTCACACGCTGAACAAACTTAAGACCATTACTGATATACAAAATATACCTGCAAAACTTGGAAGACATTTCTTCTCTCTCTGCCAGCTTACCATGTTTTGTACATCCAAAGACCACATTAGCTCCTTTTGTTCTATCCCTCCAGAATACTAAGGGCAGCTTGTTCTCTGCTACTTTTTTCCAAATTTTTATCAACCACTTTCCTTGTTTTACCAAAGAATGGTTGAAACACTGAAGATAAAATGCAAAGCAATAGCACTTTTGTAGTATTTGACATTCACCAGACACTGTACTGTTCCAGTCATTACCAGTAACCAGAGATCTCCCGTCATTGTGCTAGGGTTCAGAAACATTTTAAAAACCAGAAATTATTCTATGTGTACCACTAGTAAGTGACACTCAATATATTAGCTGTTTGTCATTGAACAGAAGAGTACTTGGATGGCCTCCTATGTTATAAGCAATTATCTTGCTTACTTCCAAACAGAGATCAGGCTGGAGCACTAACTGCAGCATGCAGACTCCTCCCTCACATTCTCCTGGGAGGGTCTCTGCATGATGGTTCCACAGACTGGCACACCAAGGCAGCTACACAGCACCGAAGTTGAGCTTTAGTGTATTTTGATGGGCTTTGTAGCAGGTCTAAATAATACCAGTCAGCTGCTCTCTATAGGGAACACTAAGAGCAGATTAAGAGCAAGCCCTGAGAAGGCAATCCTTGCTCTTGGAGGCTTTTCATGTCTGAAGCGCTGTCTAATGCAGAGTGAAATAACACTGTTTGTTTGAATCAAGGACCCGGAGTTTCCAGTTACAACTCCTGGGGGGGGGAACTGTGGTTTGAGAGAAGATTTGTCATCTGTAAACATCAGATTATCAAAGATCTTGCCTGTTCAACATTTTTGTGTCTTATAGCAGGCAGATATAAGTAAGCATCAGACAGTCGAGATCATACTGACATTCAGGAAGACTTTTACCATACATTACATAGAAGTGGAAGTACATAGTCATTATGTTAAGTCCTCCAGTACCAAGACATATGGACTTCACCATGGCTCATCCCATTTGAATCATTTAACTCACTCTCCTCATGCATCCCTAGGGTGTGGCTGCTTTATTCTCCTAATTCAGCCTGAACTGGTAGAGCAATTGGTCTGTCCTTTCTGCTTCTTGTAAGGAACAACATCTCACAATGGCTCATAACTGTTCCAACATTCAACCTTTCACCTGCAAAGTTATCTTCAAAAAATTGTATGAAAAAGTGTATTTCCCACTTGCCTTGGAATCTAACCTATGCATGATTCAGAGCACAAAGGGCTTTGGAGGTTCCCCTAATTACAGAACCACAGAATAACCTGAGTTGGAAGGGACCCACAAAGATCATTGAGTCCAACTCCTGGCCCTGCAGAGAACATCCCCAAGAGTCACACCATGTACCTGACAGCATTGTCCAAACACTTCTTGAACTCTGCCAGCTGGTGCTGTGACCACTTCCCTGGGGAGCCTGTTCAGTGCCCAACCACCCTCTGGGGGAAGAATCTTTTTCTAATATCCAACCTAAACCTCCTCTGACACAACTTCAGGCCATTCCCTTGGGGCCTGTCCCTGGTCACCACAAAGTAGAGATCAGTACCTGCCCCTCCTCTTCCCCTCATAATGAAGCTCTAAACTGCAATGAGTTTAGAGTCCCCTCAGTTTCCTCTTCTCCAGGATGAACAGACCAAGTGACCTTGGCCACGTCTCCTCCCTTATGACTACAAGACATCTAAATAAATGCCTGTGTTTAGATGTTGTGAATACTCCTGAGCCTAGAGCAGCCACATACTGAGCCCAACTGATCCAGCAGCATGTATGGGTTGTTCTGAAGTGCTCAGTTACTTGCTGGTAAGTACACCCATATTCACAAAGGCCTTTCAGTGCTGCTCTGATAAAGACTTTCTGAAAATAAGGACTTAATGCAACTCCTGGTGTTTGAACACCCCAGTTCCCAGGACAGAAAGCAGGAAGTGCTCAATGTCATTGAAATTCAATGTCCACAGGAATGAAAGGGGGAAACAGTATGTGTCAAAAAATAAACATAAAAGGAGACTATACTGAAAATATGTAGACCTATGCACATTTTCAAATCTCTACCTAATCTTTTCCTGTCCAGTGATTTGTCCAGGCCAGAAAAGTATTCCAAAGCCATTTTAGAAAACTGCTTGCTTAAGTATTAAGGGTCAGGCATAAAGTAATGGTTTGGACTTACTCTCTGAGGTTCTCTTGGGTGGTACAGATTTGTGTCTCATGTCAGGGACCGTGTACATCACAATTGTGTGAGTTTGTTATGCTGGCTTTGTCACATAGTCTGGCCTTAAATAAACCCCATCAGAGATGAAGGAAGTCTGAATGCAGGTGAAGTACCTACACTCAGTGTAAGGGTGGGAATTGCCAGACCCCTGATTTTGTAAAGCAATATCTAATTTACTTTGAAACAGAAATAAAACTTTAATTTAATATACAGGTATTTAACATAAATTTGCATTTGCACCCTCACTTACTGCACATAATTTTTCACTGCAGGCAAATCTTTGTAATTCATAAATGATCACACTGATAACAAAGTAGTCAAGTGTATGCAAACCTGGAAGATTTTTTTCTTATTATTATTTTTTTCTTTGTTAAACAGCCTTATAAATGTTGTTAGAGCTATAATGGCAGTTCAAATGGTTCCCTGAGCAGTTTGTAATTCTGCATCACTGCTTCCCCAGATTTGTATTGGGATTACTTTCAAATTGTACTTAAATCATTGCCATCTCCATCGAATTCTCAGAAAGTGATTTAGCATTTCTTAAATTCTATTGAGAACTCTCCACTCTACAGCCACAGATCAGCATTGTTGCCTGAACAAGTAAACTCGATGCATACGTGTCTAACCCTGCCCTCTTAAGTGTCTGATTTACAATGTGACTAATTGCATTTTTAGATTCCCAACACTCCTGGCACCAGTTTCTGCTACTTCACAAAAGGACCCAGTTTCATAATTACTCCGTATCAACCCCATTGTTGGGAAATCAAATTCTCAGGGAACTCTGTGGATAGCACACTCTGTCAAGGCACTCTTGTTGAAATTGCTGCCAGCATGATGTCTTTCACTGCTAGTTGTTCCTTGATGGAATTTAATAAATATTCATTGGCAGAGTGCAGTGTAATTGATTCAGTCACTTTCATTTTTATCAGCTCTGCTGGATGCCACAGCCTCTGCAGAAAATCTCCAAGATTTGCCAAAGGTTGACAGTAAGAAGCTTTGGAGATTCATTTGGTGAGGAGAAGGGAGGGAAATAGTATCTCTTATTGCCTTGTCTAATATTCACTGTCAGAAGAAAAAAAGCTATATGGTTCTTTGGATGAGCAATGTGCCTTATATAACACACCTTAAAAATTCATAAATTCATAAAGTGTAATATAAAATGAGATGTTATGATATCAAAAAGGTTTATGATTAGAGAATATTAATTTATAATGAAAACAGTGCTTTCCAATAAAATGAGGATACTTTAGATTAATATTTATTTATATTAATTTTTATATTCTATTTACATTAATATTTATATTCATCATAGAGAAGATTTCCCATTACTCATAAACAGTGATTTGCATTTACTTTCAGCAGTCCCCACATCAGACACTACAAGCTGAATTCCTTGCAACTCTTCATGAAGGTTTTGCACTCCCCCCACACTACCACACCTACACTGTGGTGTACCACACGTTTAGAATCATTGCAATTCTGTGTTTAAGCAAATATCACATTTCTGCAGTGCTGTTGATGGCTTAGGATTTTAGTATCACTATTGACAGAATTAGGCCTTGTACGCCACCTTTTTGAAGAAAGGTCAGTGTTGAATTTCCACTGAATACATCCTCATTAAAATGCTATCAAACTGCAATATGTGTTAATAACAAAATGCAATAGATACTGAACATATTTTCTGTATAAAACAATATTTTCCTGCTATTAGTAGGGGCTACATACTTGTAACCTCCTAAAATGGGACTTTGCATTTAATTTTATTGTTTCTTACAGTTGCCTTTCAAAAATGCTTCATCTTCAGAGTTCATTTAGGTAACAGTCCCACTGCCTGAATCCAACTGGCCTGTTAGCATAAACATCACCAGGCTGTTTTTCCATCTAATTTTTTAAGAAATCTCTTAGTGGCACAAAAAAGAAGCACATAATGCCAAGCTCTGCACCTACCAGAATGTTCTTTTGTAAGGATATAGTTTAAAAAATATATACTGTAGATACTATAGAAACTATAGATGCAATTGTCTGCTTGTAGACACTGATGCAAAAAGAACCTAACTGCACTGATAAAGACAGTTACAAAGGTGTTAAAAACAGCCATGCTAGCAAATTCAGGCACATGTTTAATTTGTTTCCTTTTGGTATCTGCTATGTCACATTTACTTCCATAATTACACACTGTGAAACAAAGCAAAAAGCTTTAAAAAAATTTTTTTCTCCCCTTCTTTCCTTTTTTGATGTGCACTTACTGGAATGCCGGTGAAGGTAACTGGAGGCGACTGCCAAGAGATGCTAAAGCTACTGCCATTGGGAGTGAATTTTGCTGACCCTGGAATGTTCACCGGAGGAGTGGCCTGTGTGAAGAGAAAGTATTATTCTAGCAAGAAGAACCATTCCTCTTCCAAAGGATCTTTCATTCCTTGAAATGGTAAATATGTGAGAGATTTTCCAAGGCATAAAAAAACTCCATGGTGACAAGCATTTTACCCTTGTGAGAGGGATAATCATGGATAAGCTAGTAAGGAAGGGACAGAGCTATATATATATATACCACTGTTCCTGAACCTTGTTTAAAGAAAGATGATTGCTCTCAAAAGAATCCATAGAAAACTTTTAAGAGTTAGATCTGTTAAAAAACCAGACAAAATCACATGTCACATAAAATAATTAAAATAATGCCAGCAAGAAGCAAAACCAGATGATCACCTGTTCCACAGTGATAAACAAGGCCATACTTAAACTCATGGCAGTTGTTTTACACAATTTTAGTGTGGATAGCAAGGCTTCTTGGATGGAAGTGATTAACAGTAAGTGTTGGCCATTTCTCATTTATCAGAAAAATGTTTAGAGTCATCCCAATTAAAACAGTTTTTCCTATTAAGAACAAGGAGCTGTAAATCATCCTTTGGATTCAAAAAGCAGCTCTTGAAACACTAAACTGAAGCAAGTATTTGGGCTCATTGAACTCCTATGTTCTTCCCATCCAGGCTGTAATACCCAGTGCTGCCCTGGGGTATAAGGGCGATAACCTGAGCTTAGACTATTGAGCATTTTTCATTACATGCCTTTCCTTTGGTTTTCTCACTGGGTTATGAATTTCCATGAATTCTTCCCTGCCTCTTTTTTAATCCCATTTAATTTTCAGAATCAGGAAATTCACAGCTGTGTAGCTACCCTGCCTAGAAGGAGCATGAGCAGCCAGCATGAACGAAGGCTCACTTTGACCCTTGAATTTCAAGCTGTCACCACAAAAAAACCCTCTCCTTTGTTTAAACTTACAAAGATTTTGCTAAAATGAGTTTTCACTTCTGCCTTTCAGTTGATGGTATGTGACAGTAACACAATACACTCACTCATTTAAGCAGTGTTTATGTTTGGGGCTGCTGAAATTTTCTTACTGGTTCAGGAAGAGAGTGCTTCCTTGCGCCACCAGGCAGAGAGGAGTGATGACAAACTACAACCTGATAGTCCTCATTAAAGATTATCTTACAAGTAAACAAGGGCTGAAGCAATCCCCTACAGCCTTTCCAGGAAAAGGAAGGTGAGACCACCAGATGCCTCTGTATATGACAGTGATGCTCTGTGGGCTGCCAAGCTGCTGACAGCTCCAAGAAAATCTACACAGACATGCAGAGCCAACATCCACTGTGCTCCATAAAATATAAAAACCTCTCTGAAAGGTGTCAATAACAATTTGGCAACTTCATATGGTACCAGTAGTTCTTCAACTTCAGATGGTACCAGTAGTTCTTCATCATAACCTTGTTCAAATGCGAAGGAGTGAATGACCACAGAGCTCCAGACAGAAAGAACAGGAGAGAGCTGGATAAGCAGTGAGGCAGCACTGCCTCTGCTCAGCATCCCACAAGGATGGCAGCTCAAACCCAGGGTCAGCACAGCAACTTCCTCAGGTATTTGAATAAGACCTAGAAGGGATATCCTAGGTGCTGAAAGAGCCCGTCTGTAGCTCCTCTGTAGTTAAAGTTAATAGGTACAGGCAATAGTTTTGTAAAGAAACACGAAGCTTAAAACTGATGCAGTTGCTTAAAATACCACAGTGCTCAATTTCTTTTTCTCAGTGCCTAAATATCTACCTCAGACATGATCAGACTTATATAGTCAATCACCTTGTTCACTTGTTTCCCAGATGTGCATCTTTGCTCATCAAGCACAGTCTGCTTTTTCAGGCTAACATTTTAGTCAATCTCTTCCATAAGGTAAGCAACCACATTACAACCAACTGAAGAATTTCTATACCCAACTTTAATTTGCTTAGAGACCTCCATCTAATTGCCAATCAAAATAAATTATGAATAATTTGTATTTATTTGTGCCAACATTACCCTTATATCTGAAATAGCCCGTGCTCATCCTCTTCCCCTCTCATGCTTGTCCTTTCACTTTCTTCCCAGGCAGCAATTCCATCTTTTTCTCGTCCCTTGCTTTGCCTGAGGTATCAGTCCCAACGGTGGAGAGGCTGCCCATGTCCTCTCTGCCCTCTTTCTACTTTTTCTAGTTGGAGCCCATTACATCAAATTTGGCTGACCAGAACTCTAACTCAGGATTTCAGCAGAATTTATATAGTGGTCTAGTATAATGGCATTAAAAACCCCTCTCTCTCCTCGGTATTTCTTATCCAAGAGAGCTGACAACTATTTTTCCCCCTTTCATGGCTCTGTTGTTGTTGGCTCACAGTCATTCTGTGCTTGATTAATGAACATAGGTATCCTTCTTACATAATTTTCCAACTATCCTGGTTTATTGCAGAAGAATCTCATTAGTTCCTTAGATGCAGGACTTTGCATGTTCTGACATCCAAACTGCATCCAAAACCTTATTTTTAAGGATCCAAAATCTTATTTTTAAGAACACCCAGTCACGTAAGCCTGATCAGCCCTTACTGCTGATACCTCCCAAATTTGTTATCAGTAAAGTTTATTATAGTATTTGTGTATTACCAAAATGATTTGATGAAAGTGAGATCAGGGCCAAGAACAGCTTTTCATTTAACTCCACTAATGACATTCAAAGGCCCTTTCAAAATAACTCACTGTTATCTGTGACTTTCCAGCTCCTTTTCCTACACTAAATTTAACCTCTTGCTTAACAAATACTGCGTATATGTTTTAAGATCAGATGCTCTCCTTGAATCCAGAGGGATTTATTCTTTTGCTTCCTGTATTGTTCTAGCATCATCTTTCTCTGGGGCTCCCCCAGTGCAGTTTGCCTTAACTGCTGTACATGCCAGAATTTCTTCAATTATTCTTCTAAATCATTCCTCACCTGTAGGATGGGGTCAGGGAAGAGCATCAGGACTTTACTCAGTTTCCTCCTATATTTCTCACTACAAGTAGTCTATTTGATATTTTCCAGTCATAGAGGAAATGGCAATTAACAGATCTCTTTAGGATTCTTGTGACTGAACTTTCAGTTCTGTATTTTTCCCTTTTTTTTTTTAACAGGAATTCTGTGATGAACAATATTCAGCCTCCCTGATGCAAGTTCCTTGAGCTGCTCCCAATGAAGTAATCTCCACTTTCTCCTCTGGCAGATGAGATCTGAATCTCCACCCTGCTTCCTGGCCCTTCTTTCAGGGCTGAAGGGACCTTGGTAGAGGATGCCATTGACCTTCTCTACAGAAACTGCCTCCTTTGCCAGGACAGCCTGAATGCTTGAGCAGGGACCCTGCCTCCTGCTTCCAATTAGCAAGCTGTGAACAGTGTGGACTGTGTCACTCCTCACTGATGAAATTAAGCACTGAAACCACAGCAACCTGAAAAGCCCATGGGCCTCAGGCACTTGTAGTCTTGTGTCATGGAATACATCAATTAAAATCCAATTCAAGGACTTTAAATACTTGAATTAGGATTTCCTTAGCCAAGTGCTTTACTCAGAGGCTGCTTGTAAAAAAGGGTTGAGTGGGTCTCCAAACAGCAGGGCAGGCTGTCATGCAAATCCCAAATGAAGCAAAACTTGTCATTAGCCTAGACTTGTTGCTTCACTCTCTGAGGCAAAGCTTAAGCTATACTGAGAAGCAAGTCTTTCTCCTAGCTGGTTTCATCATTCCCCAGCTTGGCATGCTACCTGATGCAGCTTCTACCCGCGATGCCACGCTTCCACCCACGCTTTTCAACATGCACAAAAGTCTAAAACAAGCCTGTGAATTCCCTATAGCTCCCTCTGACCTTTTAGTAGGTGAGGTCCAAACACACCGCAAAAGTTTTATCTGCACATATGATAACTATTGAATCTGATAAATTTAACAGAGTTCAGCTCTCCAGTGCATACGCAGGTCATGGACCACACTACTTCAAAGCCTCTATTCCTCTTTTATCATACAGTATCCAGACCAAAACATGTCAGGCTTTAGTGCAGTTTTATAATTAATGCTTTCTGTTGAAACTTAGCTGGAATGTTTTAGGACAGCAGTTTTTGCCATTTGAAAATACATCACCTCCAAAAATAGGAAGATACCATATTTGCTTTTTCATTCTTCCTGCTCTACTTCACAACTAAAACTGACATCTCACACTGTAGAAAAAGAGGAAATGAATTGTTCCTGGCATCCTTTGAGTACTTGTTGACACTTCAAGTAGAGCTTGTATTTGTTCAATGAAAACAAAGCTGAAATGAAGACTCTGGGAGGGATTCAGCTGACTGGATGGGAATTTTTACAATGCAGGAAACCCCATCTGAGCACATCACACCTTGGGTTCTCCTTACACTCAGTGAAAATTGAACTGATGTAGGCAGTGGGATACACTGATCAACTCTTCTCAACCTCAAGTATGCACCTATGGCTGGATAAACAGCACCCCAAAATCCACTGGCTGTGGCGGGCACATAAACAAACAATGAGCTCAGAAGAATACATCTCAGTTTAAATAAAAAAATGCCTTTGACTGCTCTGAAAAGCTTTCAGCCTGTTAAAATCCACACATTGTGATGTGCCATTCCTTTACACATTAGTGAGATTAGTGTAATGACTGGAGCTCATACCACTGGTGTTACCTGGTAAGCATGGTCCGTGTGTACGAGGTAGAGGTTGGTAGGAGCTGAGCGGCTCAGAGGTGTCATCACTTTAGTCTCGGTTTTGGCACAGGATGTTTCAGGACGGATTGCGTCTTGGGTGGGAAAGGAAGGAGGAGATGCTAAAGATGGAGAGACTGGGGAAAGACTGCTTAAGCCATCAGCTACTGAGTCCGTGTTGAGCCTGATTTCTGTATAGTAAAAATCCTCCTCTCCATCACTGTAGTCAGACTCTCCTACACGTCTGTATCAAGAGAAAGAAGTAAGAATTGATTGAAAGCAAGAACCCTGAGGTAAATTTAAAGTTCTAGATGCATGAGTGAATATATTCATATTGTCAATTAATATTTGCAGTTTCAAACCTTCCTACTTTATCTGCATTCTGACTGCATGTAGGGGAAGAGGAAAATCATCTAATTTTCAGGGAAAGAAAGTAGGAATTACTTTTTTCCCCGCTCTGTGTTATTCTTGACCAATTCTTTCACCTTGGAGTAGATGTTTTGACTCCCTGAGATCAAGTATCAGCTTCTCATTTGTAACCATTGTAAAGTTAACAAGAACCTCAGTGCACTCTGTCTTTGAAAGTCACAGCAAAGATAATAGACACAGGCAAGATATATTTCACTCATGTTACAGCAAACAATATGCAATCTTATCAGAAGTTACTTAATTATACCAAAGATACTTATGGCTGACATTCACTGTAATTTTCTGTGACATAACAGAAGAATTTGCTAGAAAACAGTCTCACCATGCAACTCACTCAAGACACAGAGAAAGCACTCATATGGGCTGGCTTGCACGGCCAGGACTTTCTGGTCCTGCTCTCCAGAGGCAGACTTATTGAAGGAGGGCATGTAGGAGGTTTAATTGCCTTAAAGTTTTATCTGATGTGCATTTGAGTACAAGTGCTAAGAGTGAAGCAACCCAGTCAAAGCAGTAGCTCCCAGTAGACTACATGTTATCTTGAAGTCCAAACCAGAATTTGTTGAGAGAACATACATCCCACAGGTTTGAAAGGCTCTACCAGAAGTACCATTCATCAGAATGTAGCCAGTCATTCACCAAAATTACTCTTTCCAGAAAAGTTTCTAGCTCCAGCAAATTCCAGAAAGGTTTTGCTGTTTATTTCCGCCTCTCTGACACCACATGTTCCGATATAACATAAAGCACAAATCAACATTCCTAACTGCATTTTGAGAGAGATTTTCTCTGTTTCCCACAGCCTTACTCTTGAGCCCAACGGTAATTGCTGACCTCTCTTAGACCATCCTGAGCTCCAGATCTTTCTTGTGGTGGCTTTAATTTTTAAGCTGTGGGCAACATAGACCTATAGAGAGATGTATTTTCACCTAACAGATGAAGATTGTGAGTCCCAACTGTAATTATAAATGAGACAGGCACATCACTCAGTGAATTGCACTGGAGAGTTCAGTTGCAAACTAAATCTCTGAAACAAATTTGTCTCCTAAAATATTAATTTGCTTTTGCTTCTAGCCCAAGTAACATACATGTGTGTCCTTGTTTTGTCTGGGCTGGAGTTAATTTTCTTCCAAGTAGCTGGCACAGAGATGTCTTTTGGATTTAGGATGAGAAGAGTGCTGATAACACACTGATGTTCTAGTTGATGCTGTTTCCCATGCTCTGCCAGTGAACAGGGGCACCAGACGCTGGGAGGAAGCACAGCCAGGACAACAGCCTATAGCACAGGATATCATGTTCAGTAAATACACTGGAGGGAGCTAGCTGGGAGGTGCTGGTCAGCAGGCGGTGAGAAACTGTACTGTGCATCACTCATTTCTCTTCAGTTTAGTTTCTCTCTCTCTCTCTCCCTATTCCTTTTAAGTATTAGAGTCACCAGTATTACTGTTATTATTATCATCAGTGTTTTATTTTGCTTAAGCCATTAAACCATTCTTGTCTGAACCCATGAGGTTTACTCTTTATTCCTTTGATTATTCCAGGGAAGGAAGGGGATAGGAGTGAACAGCTTTGTGGTACTTTAAACCATGACAACGTGCATATCAGTTTCCTTTTGCTTTTAGGTTTCTTATGTGGTTTGTGGGTTTTGGTGGGGTTTTTTGCATTAATTTTTTTTTTTTTTTTGCATTAATTCAACTCAGAATTGGCACAAGCAGCTGACCTGATGGGATACAAAGCTGGAAAGTATTCATGCAAGACCCTGAACCTGTCTACCACAGAATGTCATCCCAGACATGATGTGCACACAGCACATATGATGTAATGGCACTGAGCTGTGTAGCTGGCAGGGAGGTGCAGTGTAACCTCGAGCTCTATTTGACCTTCTAGCAAAGCTGACAGAATTTCAGGAAATAAAGTGCCTTGCTGTTGGAATAAGTGCTCATTCACCTTGATGCACTATTCCACAATTTCCTCAGAAACAGAGGGATGTGAGACAGAGAAGCCAAGGACAATCCAGTTCATGTCTCCAGCTAAGGGCAATTGCTCCTCTTCTATACCAAATCCTTTAGACCCAAAAAGACTGCTCTCTTACCCAAGGTGAATGGTCCGTATGTGCTTCTGAATCCCTGCAGCTGTGCTCAGTACCTTCCCACAGTTCTTCCACAGGCATTTGAACATCACCTTCATGGAGTTCTGAAAATTGGAAGTTGTAAGGATATTAGGAAAAATTTCTTCCCTGAAAGGGTTGTCAAGCATTGGAACAGGTTGCCCAGGGAAATGGCTGAGTCACCAATCCTGGAGGTATTTAAAGGACTTGTAGATGTGCTGCCTGGGGACATGGTTTAGTGCTGGACTTGGCAGTGCTGGGTTAAGGGCTGAAAATTTCTGTGACTCTGTAATTCTATGAAGGTAGAAAAAACCCCACACTACCAGATAAACAGTTAAAAAGAAGACTGTGAAGATTCAGAGCCTTTGACTCCAAATTTGTAATGACCTAATAGTCTCTTGTCAAATGTGTCACCCTACTGAATTCAAGAGAATCCAGTGAAAAGCTGCACGAGCAGCTTGCGACAAACTTTACCTCTCTATGTTCATTGGCAACACTTTTCCATTTTTAAGTTTCAGTTCCTTCACTAAGGGAGGTATATGATATAAAACCTTCCTACACTTCTTTCAAAAAACCCTACACTTCTTTCAAAAAACCTTACTTCATCCAAGGCATCTTCTTAAATTAAGGTCTTTCCAAAGCAAGCTCTTATGAATGTTTCTGCTCATGATATTTGCAGCACAAAAAATATTGTGCCAGAAAAACATAGCTTCTGTTATGTCCATATTTGCCATGAGCTGGCACAAGCTGCTTTTGTTTCACTCAGAAGCTGCTGTGGACCTTACTCAGAAAAGAGAATGGGAAGTTATCAGTCTGTGTTCAATATTTTAAAAATACAGGTATGATCTCATTTAAATACTCTTTTTATATTCTTTAATATAACTTCATTGATCCCCATGGAGTTATCATTGATTTAGAGCACAGCCAACAAGGCTATTACAAGGCCAATCTTCAACATTTTGAAGACTCTGGAGAAAAGTAGTCTTAAAACAACACAGATGTTACAAACTCTAGAGATATTTAAAAGCTAATTTTACCCCAAAATGAAACTGATTTTGTACAGTTTAAATAAAAAAAGAATTCTAAATAGCTTGTAATTCTTAAAAATAATTTTCTCTATTATTACAGAACACATTATTAACATGAGGAAGAGCATCAAAATGATGTATTTTTGTTCTATAATTTTAGTTACATGTAAGATTAAATTAATATATTAATATAAAACTCAATTTTAAAAAAAAGGAGGGGGGAAAAGTACATCCTTAGGGTTAAGTACATTTCACTGTGCCTTGAATGAAAGCTGACTTGGTGCTTTCTTCAATTTGGACCCTTTGGAACTGCATGCCAGTAGATGGTTTTAGCATTTGCTACAAAATGATGATTAGAATATAACTTAAAAAAGAATCTCAGCAGATGGGGTTTTTAAAATACAAGTTGATTGCAGCAGCATGTTCTCATAGTTTCTTGCAGTCTAATATCTCCTGTTTGAAGTATGAATGCTTCGGGCTTTGAGATTTGAAGTACCTGATCATACTGGTTGTATGAAAAACTTCTGTTAGGAATAAACTGGACATAAATTGCCTACTTTTTATTTGATAACACAACTATCAGTCAAACACATACAGAACTCTTTCTTTTCTCAAATTAAATATAATCTATCTAGCAATTCTGATTCATACTTTTCTTACTTCCATAATATAATACTAAATACTATTATCAGCTCAAAACCACACAACCAACCACCAACTATGTCAACAAGATGAAGGCCATGTTTATAACTGACATCCTAAGAATTCCAATATGACATCATAAACACCATATGCATCTTTATGAGCACAGAATGGTTTAACATCCATCCCCAGTTTGATGGTAAAATCAGTCTCCTAGCTCCACTGTGGTTTTGGATTTATTGTCACCGGTAGGAGTTTGCAAAACCCATGCACTTTTAACATCATCAAGTGAAAGCTCACTCAGTAGAAATAAAGAACATGCTTACATTTCTTCCATTCCCTTTCCAAAATTACCTATTCAGGTTTAAGGTTTTATTTAAGAAAATAATAGAACATAAATGGTTTGGTGAGGAATAACTACCTTAGAGGAAACTTTTAAGCAAATAGTAAGGTTACCAATCACTCTATTTCCAGCTTTACGCCTTCTGACTTTTTCAGCCCTGAAGAATGAATAACCTGAACATTTTTGTTTCAGCTTCTAAAGATGCTAACTTGTACTCAGATCAAGTACCATGCTGGAGCCAGAATACAGAAAAAAAAACAAACTGCAGGAAAGCAAGTTAATTTATAAAAGCAAGTTTGGCATGGAATGTTACTGTTTATTTAGATAAAACATTTGCCATACAAAGCAAAATCCCTGAGAACCAGAGGAGATAGTGTAATAGACCTATAGTGGGTACATAAATAGAAATATTTGAAAACAACTTAGAAAACAATAAAGATGGCAGCTGCAAACCCATCTGTCTCATCACAGCTGAGCAGTAAGAGTGGTGCTAATAAGATGAAGGTTAACTGAGAAGTAAAAGGCTAACCAGGACACTTCTGCACTCCTACTCCTCCTGTCCCACACGCCCCCAAATTGTATCTCTGTTTAGTGCAACACTCAGCTCCAACTTCTAATTTATTATAACAAAGGTGTCCTCCAAAATACTTTTTTCCTTCTTAGCAAGATGCACAGACATTTTCACCCCTTTCCCATGAACAAGGGAACAACTGCATGGGTCAGCAAATAAGCAGCTTCTGGAGCAAGAGGATAAATCTGAACAGGTTAAAACAATCATTAAAACTTCTTCCTGCTGGTGATGAAGCAATTGACTGCCTCAGACTGAGCCAGAAACAAATTCACTAAGGGAATAAATTCTCTGTTTTTACTACTTACAAAAAGTCCTTTTACATCTTGCTATGTAAAATCTGTCCTGTTGTGTTGGAAGGGAAGGGAACTTGGACTAGTGCCATCTCTTTGTTTTCTTTTTCTTCCAGAGAAACTTGCTGGCTAGCAACGGTGCTTTTTTGGGGTTAGTTTTGGACCTTTTTTTTTTAATGTCATGTTTTATTTAGCCTGCTTTTGCACTCCAACTGAGGATAAATTTGGCTAATGCTAATACTATATCAAAAGCCATTGGGTTTGAGCTCTCTCTCTCCATTTTCACTCCATATGTTTGTGCAGAGAAACCTTCACAGTATTAAGGTATCTGACATGCTGTCAGATAAACAGCACTTTCAGGGAACAAGGAATATTAAGGCCATAGTCAGTTTGTGATGACATGTAAAGGCTGCCTGTTGCATCCTGCACACAGAGAATTTGTCAAAGTAGGACAGAAAACCCTTGAATGGCCAGAGGCAACACCTTCTGGAAATCCCTCTAGTGTTTTCTGAGCAGGAGGCTTTATAACACCTCACCATCTGGCAGGAAATATGTGGTGCTGATGGCAGCATGTGTGTGCAGGAGGTGACCACGCTGAATGAGACACAGTGACTAGGCGAAGTCCCTATGTTAAATGGATGCCAAGGAAGGATACACAAGCAGAGGCATTTGGGTGACCTGTTCCTTTCTCACAACAAAGTAAGCCTACCAACATCCTATCTACCCGTGGTGATGGAATTTAACATGAGGCTAACCTTTCTCTTCCTAGGAATGGGTTCATCGAACAGAAGGTTGCTTGTTTCACCTTCATCAATACCATCATCTGGCTGGGAAGGTGTCCGAAAAGCTTTGAAGCTATCAGCTGACAGAGGTGGAGATGGGGTGGATGGGTTGGACTGGTCACTGGGAGCGTTCCAGCTCCAGTATCCGCTGCTGCTGGTACTAGAAGGCACAAATCCTCCTTCTTTCCAAGATCCATTCAGGGATTCTGTCAGGAACAACAAATGCTATTATTACAACAGTATCATTGTGAGAGGGTTAAGGAGCTCTTTTTTCTAAGGTTTAGATGCCATGTAGGTAATTAACTGCACATTCAGTAAAGAAATATGAAAGCATTGGATGTAAGAGAGGACAACTATATCTAACCCACTGCACACAAATTACATATTCCACACTTGATTTTTACTTAATTTAAAACAAACAAACAAAAGCAGCAAAGTATTTTTCTAAAAAGAAATGTTGCATTTGAAAAGACAACCTGTTCTGAAGCATAAACAGCAATGAACGGTCATATATTGCATGCATGATTTAAGGAAAACATTTAAATTGACCCTTAAAGGTCCCTGCAAACCCAAACAATTCTATGATTCTAAATACATCCTCAACTTTCAATGGGAACACATGACTCTGGTGCAGCACCAAAGCAAGCTCCAAGCCACCAGATGGCCAACAGGAGATCCCCTGGGAAGGGGACACACACTCTGAGCCCCAAAACACTGAGCAGATCCACAAAAACATGACCATCTTCCCAGTACTAAAACACCAAAGGAAACCATAGTTACACTCTGTGTTCTTACAATCTCTCAATACACCCGCCTCTGCCTAATCTGAATCTCTCCATGAGGTGATATGTATCCCTTGGGATATACAGGTGCACAGGCATCTTGTTTCAGAAGTGGAACACACAGACACTGGATCACCTCCACACCTACTCGCTGGAGGAACTTCCTCCTCAGTGCCACAGTTCCCCATCCATTACATGCTAAGAAGACACCTGAACTAACAGCTTACACTCTGCAGCACCATGGGTGGGAGGAACAGCACTGCTGTGCAGTCTGAGGCACAGCTTGAGCCATGCTTCACATGCAGAAGTCCTCAGGCTTTAGACACTGGCATGTCACTCCTGCCAGTCCCTAAAGGGCTCTGGCAGCAGAGGAGTATGCACCAGCTCAGTGGAGGCATGGCCCGAGCACATCCAGGGTGCAGGCACAGGCGGCTCTGCAGGGCCCTCAGGGTCTCACAGGGCTTGGGCAAATGCGCAGGAAAGGTTTAGGTGCGGCTTCTCCCTAACTCAGGCACTGGAAGCTTTTCCTAAAGACACTGTAGGTGCCTGAGTATTGTGCAACACCTGACTTTGGAGCTGGCAAGCAAATAATATCTTATCTGTTCATGAAACAGTATTTAAGTGTGAGACAAGTCCTTTCAAGCCAGTGCCTGTCTTTAAAAGATCTGCAGAAGTCACTCCTTCTTTCCTTCTGAATTTCTTACAGATAAATTTAACTAATGATATTGGCAAGAAAGTGAGCTATCAAAAGCTTACCCCTAAACCAGTGATTTTTTGTTTTTTTTTTTTCTCCTAATTCAGTTGGTTTTGGACAAAATCCTTAATGACCAACATCAGCTGCTCAAAAAAACAGAACGCAGTGCCCCCTTGAGAAGGCAGCTGCTACAGCAGTACTGATTTACTGATCAGGACCACACAGCATAAATGGATTTGATCCTCTCCCTCCACCCTGCCCAATTCCTCTTTGGAAAAGGACAAACATACACATTCTGGTAGTTCTGAAGTTAACATATGAAAATGTCATGTTTTGTCTCATGATTACAACCTTCATGTGACTGAAATGAAGGTGGGTTTTGTTTCTTTTAAATATTTGGTACTTCAGTCTTATGCCAAAGCCAAAAATTACATCTAGTATCAACTTGTGACCCTAGCATAGCTTAAAATTTCCATGTCTTCAGAAAAACAAAGGAACACTCTTTCAATTACTACTTTCTGAAACAGTTATGGTGGTATTTGTAATCTCAGTGTGTACAGCTTCTCCTCACCTTGCTGAGAAAGAGATGTAAATCAAGAACATTTTTTAAGTAGCATGGAAAGACTGAATGAGGTTGACAACAGGAAAAAACCAAACACTGGTTCTCATTCATACTAACAAATCTGTCAATGTAAAGAAGTTCAATATATAAATAAATGCAACTTACTCTTATTTTGGGGCTCTTTTCACATTGCTGGAGTTGCGTGAAAGAGAACCAGACCAAATATTATTCAACTGCAGAGAAACAAGGGCCAAACCCTGATCCAGTTTACATGGGTGATCATTCCCAGGAATTCCAGCATGGAACTGACTTTAATATTAACACTAATGCTATTTTTTTTACTCCTAGGCAAAATTCCATTTATTTTAGCAAATGGTCCTTTAATTATACTGCTACTTATTGCCCTTTTTGGAAAAGTATGTAGAAAAAACTAATCTCTAATACATTTGTTGCTTGTATTACTAGGATCAGAGCCTAGCCTTGCAACACCAAATAAGCTTTAAATTATCAAGTCTTTATACTTCTATTCAAGTCTTTACTAAGTCTTGACTAAGGCAAAACTAAGATATTCAGGGAGATGGTGCCCAAAACCAGCTTCAAAATCTTGTCTGTGACTATTGAAAACATGTGAATTACATTTTCAGGCTAGTCTTCCCATATTTTGGGAAACAAGCAGACAAGCTATATAAAGAACTATCAAAGAGCACTCAGACTATGCTGAGAAATATCAAAGGCAATTAAACAGCCACCATTTGCCTATTAGCAATTCAAAAGAGCTTGTTTGGAAGATCTTTCCAATTGACAGCTGCAGCTAATGTGCACTGCTGCTCCTGACAAGTGTCACTTGCTCAGACTGTCTAAGGTGGCAGATACTGCTTCACCCACAGCAGAGCAGCTCCCCGGGACAGGGAGGCAGCAGGGAACATGTGTATTCCTTGGCCACACCAAATCCCTGCCTGCCACATCAAGCACAGATCCATCTTCATGTGGTTTTGTCTGTGAGCTGAGCAGCTGGAGAGCAGGTGTGCTTTTACCCTTTTGCTGGCCTTTCCCAGGGGCTAGCAACATCCTGTCCTGAGGTGTGACAGTCACCAGGGATGTCACTGCCTGAGGTTTCCCAGGGCTCCTCAGAGCAGTGGCACTCCAATAAACACTTCTGGCTTTTAACACTGGAAAGCACATGAACAAAGGCCATGACTGTTCATGGCCAGAATTCCAACTAAATGGATAAAACTAACATTTTCTGAAAATAAATGGAAAAACCACAGCATTGACATTTGCTATGAATTCCTTTAAGAACATCATACAGTGGATCATGCCTGTTTCTATGAAGAAAAGCAAGTATTTCTCAATCTTCCAATTACTGACAGTAGGAGAGCATCTAAGGGTTTTTTTAGCAGTTATAAGTAAGAAAAGTCAGTCATACAAACAGTGCTGAGGTACCCTAAACAGGGTGTCCTAATTTAAATCATTCCTTAAAATAAAACATTCCTAAAAAATTATTGTAACTCTAGTCAATCTTGCATAGATCAATTATATTTCATAATTGATCTCTTCATTACCTGAAACTTTATATTGTGTCTTCTGCTATACCATGAATGAAGTAGTCTTTAAACGGATTATGGATTTGATGGAAGACCAGCAGAGAGTTACACACAGCACAGGAACTGGAGGTGCAGAGAGAAGCAGACTGCTTGCTGTGTAGATTGCTACTGCACGGCCTCTCAGCCAAGGGCTGTGATCTGGAAGTGCTTTGCCTTATTGTGGCTTTGGGTAAAATCTGATCTCATTTCCATGGAGTGGATGACAAGAACAACTGCTATCATGTTTCCTGGATATGGCACTCAGGCCATGGTTTAGAGGTGAACATGGTGGTGGTGCCAGGTTAATGGTTGGACTTGGTGATCTTAGAGGTCTTTCCCAATCCTAACCATTTTACAATATTCTAGGACTGTATGTGTGCAAGTGCAAACAAACTCTATGAAAAATTAAGTGTTTCAGTGATGTCAAGAGACTTTTTGAAGTTCTCATATCCCATTTATGGAATGGGCATCTCCCATTTCATAAACTAGATCTGCTCTACAGTTAAAGAAAATGTTTCTTTTCATTTCTGCCAGTGCTGCACCAAAGACTTTGACTAGGTTGGAGCAGAGCTCAGTATGATCCCGAACATACCAGAAGATACTCACCATTTGTTCTCCACCATGGCCACAACTCCTGGAAACAAACCCCCCGATAAAGGGCCCTGGCACCCCTTCCCGCAGCCCCTGGCTCCAAAGGCTTACCGTTGGGTCGGACAGGAGGGCTGCGGACCAAAGGGCTGGTGGACAAACTGGTGAGTACCATGGCTGCTGTTACTTTATCCATGTCCAGCTCTTCCAAAGATTTCCTGAAATACAGTGAGTGGGAGGCGGGAAACACATCAACAAATGTTTAACTTTTTTTAGTGTCAGTTTTTTTTTTTTTTTTTTTTTTTTTTTTAATACCAGCCCAAATCCTAAGCCAGCACAGCACAGTAACAAAAACAAGCCGCTGCACAGAGTTCTCCAAGCATTGGTCTTCTGGCAACCTGAGCATACCAAGAGGCTTCTTTAAGCAAATTAACTCAGTGTAAATAGGAAAAGAAGTGGGAAAAGAGAATATATCTTTGTATAAAATTTTCAGGATTACTGTGACTCTCTATAACTTTGACTTTGTTCCTTTTTTATTTTTCAGAATTTTTAGCTATTCATATTCTTAGAGCTAAGTGTGTTCTTAAGGTGGTTTTCTTGGATGAAGACAGAGATGCAAAATTGGGTGAGATTACCAGCAACATTAACAACATACATTAGTCTCTAGGGTAAAGAAAAACCGTGAACTGGAACAAAGGGATGTGAGTTCATTGCTTCTGCTTAACACTATTAACATTCCCACACTCTCTCCAAAAGATTGATCCTAAATTTTTCCTGATCATATTAAAACCCAAATATTTTAAGTAATTAGGAAACTGGCATAAAAATGGTGCAGGAGGGGTAGGAGTGTAAGGGAGAGAAAGGGAGAGAGGGAGAGGAGGTTGTTTTGCAGGTGTGATGGGTGCCTGAACCAGCATGATGGCACAGGGGCCCATTGCTGCCTCAGCCAGGTCTTGCTGGGGACCTGTGAAAGTCAGAGGAGAGGACATGGAGAAGGGGTAATAAGGGAAAGGAGAGTAGCCAGCTTTCCAGGGAAAGGAAGAGAAGATTTGGACAATGGCGAATGCCACCAGGAACCAGGATTCAGTGATCCATTGTTCAAGGAGTCATGGGGATTTTTTTAGGCAATGAAGGAAATATTATTTTTTGTCTGTAAAAATGATATTCTGTCTTTTCTACCCAAGAGTAACTCTCTCAAAATGCAAAATTTCTGAAGAGTCAATGCACCAAAATAAAACTACCAAACCCACTACGTTTAGCAGACTTTTGCTTTCCATCCTTGTGGGCTGGAAATCCTTGTGGGATTTCCGCCTTGTGGGTGGAATCAAAACAGACAATTTTTTGAAAATGTTTCCTTTCAAACATATGACTGATCATCCAAAATCACCTTCTCAATTCCTAGAGATCAAGTTAATTTAGTTCTTACAAAAGGACACTTCCCCCCCACCGTATTCTGCTTTCTGGGTCTCTGGAGATATCTCTGTGCCTTGTCAGGAGCTCTCCTGAAGAGATCAGGTTGAGTCTAATTTAAAGCCCAAGATAAGAAGCGGTCAGCTACCTGCTGTTTCCCATCAACTGTTGGTCAGTGAGTCACCAAGAGGAACAGGATGTGCTGGGTGCACTCCCGTTTCTGGAATCCTATCTCACACATCAGGTGGAAGGTTCATTAACTGGAAACTATACTACAGTCAAAGGCTCTTGATATTTTAGTGAGAAAACCTTGAACTTGCCCATGAAATGGTTCACAGCTGCTTTCTGGCTGATACAAGGACCCACACAGATGCTGATGAACACTCTCCCATGCTGCACAACAGCTTAACTCTCACAACTGTCTTTTGCAACACATCAGTGCCTGGAACTGAAACACTGATGATGGTTCCTGCTGCATTCTGATTATATCTTTCCTCCAGCCAAGGCTTCTGCAAAGAGCATAGCAGCCATATGGTCATGATCACGTACTGGAAAGGTCTTGGATGGCTGCTATAATCAGTTGAATTCTTAATCTGTCACCCATTAGCTCCTTGTGCCTGCAAAGGAGTGTTTCACTCAGAATGCCAAATTCCTTGGGGCTCAGAAGACCCTTCCTTGCGGTTGACATGGAGATGCTACACTTTCTCAACACTGCCAGATGATTTTCCAATTACCTAATATCCCAATATGAAAATCTAGTTTCTGAGAAGGCTTCACCTGCTCTGTAGCCCATTCCTGCCAGACTACACCAACTGTCCCTGTCACTACCCAGCTGTGAATGAACCATTACTATCTGCATTTCTGCAACATACGAGGACAAAATGAGCAAAAGTTCCTGATAAGATGGAGAAACTGATCCCTAGTGTTCGCAATCAGCCTTCCAACAAGGCTCTTCTGTCTGTGTGGCAACAGGACTAACACGTTCCCATCCAGGCCTCTCCAGAACTGCAAAATCTCACTACAGCAGTTGTTGCACGTGTCTGCCAAGTTGGTGTCAGTATGTCAAGAGTCTCAACCCAAAGCTAATCACAAAGTTTCCCCAAGCAGTTTATAACTAACTTCTTCTAGTTATTTTGATTTTTTTTTCTCTCCTCTACAATGATAAGCACTGCTGTTCTGAAAATCTAGCCCTTGCTCCAAATAATTTAACAATGTCTCAAAATTGTCAGCACTGGCATCTGTGCTTAAGGTGAAAGTTTTCACAACCAGGCAAAGAATAGGAATACTCATGAGAATCCTTGCCATTTCTAGACATGCTAAACCACACTCTTGCAATTACTGGAATCTTTTTTTCTTCCTGATCCAATTTAACAGGATAACAGACCAAATAAAATGAACTTTGGACTTTCTCTCTGCCCATTTTGAATGACAGTAATTTTTACTATTTACTGCTCCTCTACTGCATCCAGCAAACAAGAACACTCCACTCATACTTCCCAGCCACAAGAATTTTAGCAGCTACAAGTGTTGGCTTATGTGACTCTGCTCCATTTTTACAGTTTGGCTCATAAATGTAAACACACATATTTCATATATCACTCAGACAGTACTGCAGCAGCAGCAGCCGCCTTTGTGATACAGGCAAGGCATAAAACTGAAGACAGCAACCACTAAAGCCATCTGCATTTAGTCAGCATCACATATGAGTTGATGCCTTAAGACTTCCCTAGTATTTTCCAGCTTTGTCTACTGGAAAGCTGAACCTGCACACAGCTGTTCAACACTATTTGGACTCAGAGGAGAGAATAACTTGTTTGTTATACATCAATTGCTCCCAAAACATTTATCTCACCATTTGCTAAGGCAATTTTCTGTGGACTGAAATCATAAGCCCTGATGTTACTGTTATTAGGTGTAATGAAATTTAAATCAGTTTTAAGATCATCTACTACATGAACTGTGAAGATTTATTCTTTTCTCTAACCTTACATCCCAGTCTCTACATTCCATCTCCCAATTTCTGGATGGATGGATTTGTGTCAGCCCAGTCTGCATTTGAGAACTAAGCAGTTTTGGATCCTTTCCTTCCAAGTGTTTGTAAATCTAAACACATGAAATAGCCAAATTACAATGAATCAGCTGAGATATTAGCAGTAGAAGTTACAGGTCCTTGGAGGTAGACCTTTTACCACCACCCGAGGTCTCAATGCTTCATGTTTCCCTGCTTCCTCAGCAGGGAGAGTGGTTTCATGGATCCCTGCAACACACTGATCTAGCCAGCCTGGCAATTAAAAGTGTCCTTTTCTTTAACAGTCAAGGCCAATCAGGCTTGGTTACTACACTTACTTCTGATCAATACTTTCCTTGATTTTGCTGATGAATTTATTGCTTTTTTTGATAATAATTTATCACTGTTAACCAACCATCACAGTTTCCCCAGTCAAAGCTCTCTACAAGGAAAGGCTGCATTTAAGCTCCAATAGATGAGAAAAAGAGGGTCCATGACAAGTCCGAGGCTATGCAAGTGTTCCGAATCTTAGTCCATACAATACTTTGCATTTACCATAATACTTGTTTACCATGTAAGAATTTAAAATACTGACAGTACAGATAAATTATCTTTCTTCTTGCTCTCCTGTTTGGTTGCTGATTACGGAGATTAAAAATTACTCATTTGCCAAACACAAAACCAAAAATTACAGAGAAAATGATCCATACAAACCAAGGTCCTCAGCATTTTTAGTAAAAGCCATAACTTTCACAATAAAGCAAAAGGCAAAGGAAAATATTTCCAAATATTAAATTAAATCAGCAGAGTACTAGAATGATATATCTCAGAACATTGAGAGTGTTACTATTTACACATTTAAAAAGAGAACTGATGTTTGATATTTAAAAGAGAGATACAATAATAATGCATTAATTAGAAGTTAGGGATTTCTGCCTTTGCTCATTGTGGTCAAACATAAAATTAACATTTTCCACGCTAACTTTATATTTGCAGACTAATTCATATGCAGAATGAAGGACCTTTGTTTTTGCTGTCCTTGTTACACACAAGCAATTTTTTTTTTATTCTGACAGTGACTAGAATTAATTCAGATGAAAATACAAATATAGGAACTTTTCTTCTTAAAAACATATATACCTGAACTTCTCAAGGAAGAAAAAAGAAAAATGCATCAAAGACCACCTCAAAGTTCTCCACCTCCTCCTGGCCAAGGTAACAGATTTTGTGATTCAGTTATTCAAAGGGCCTTTGGAAGTCTGGCTGGTGTGTTAGAGCCTGAGAGCACCAGACAGAGTCCACAGTAACTGAGACATTGACTTTCTATTTTGACTGTAATGGCAATACAGTCCCTGCCTATCAGTCCTAAGAGATGGGAGACATTCACAGAGTGGTTCTCAGCATCCTGGAGTAGAAAATACAGTTTAACAAAACTGAAGAGAAAGTGCTAACACAGGCAGGTTTCTCAAAGTGTTTTATCTGAACTTGCATCTAGCACTGATCCACAAAGAAGAGGCCTGTTTTTACAAACACCTATTTCTCTAAGGTCTCCATTTTCACTAAAACCACTGAAACTTGACAGAAGAAAATCCATTCATTTTTACAACCATTTTGTAGATGTAGATATCCAAGAAATTGCAGTACTTGGTTCCAAAGCTTGGCTGTACTGGATGTACTCTCCCAAACACAGGGCTCTCCCTTGTCTCTCCCTCTGCTGCTCCAGCCACCTCCTCAAGCTAGATGGCTTCCAGGCTAGGTGTGTCTCCAGGAGCACCTGGAGCTCCTTTCCCAGTCCCCTCTCCTCCCTGTGGAGGTACAATCCAGTGATGATACCCAGGCTGCCATGGAGGCTATCACCACACCAGACTTTTCCATGAGTGCTGTCAGAGCTGCACCAGCAATAAAAAGGATGTCAAATTCTGTGATTTCTGATACAAATATATCCTATGGACATGCTCTGCTCCTGCTGCCCCCTCTGCAGTCCAGTGGCAGGAATAGCTGCTTTGCTCCTTAAGGTTCCCCAGAAAAGTTTGCTTAAGTTTTGCAAAACAGATGGAAAATGCCTTTTTTATAGAAACCTTTTTATTAATGCTTTTTGAGCAGATTGTCTGACTTCCTTAAAGATAACTGAAATTTCAAACCTATCCATATGGAAACAGGATTGAACTTCTAGATCTTGCTGTCTGATATACAAAATATGGGAAACAGTGTGCTGGGAGTGAGAAAGGAGAGGACGGGTGGTAAACCACTGCTCTCATTATTGGCTGGTGATATGATCTCCAGTTTTAAATGCTCTGTATAAACAGGAACAGTGAGGCAAGCCAAATTCCACACTAGGAGATAAGCTGCAGTTTACAGGAACAATTTATTCTATATATTGAAAAGATTGATCCTATGAATAATTTTTACTTTTCAAACAGCTGCAATCTATCAGGAAAACTTATCTGGTGAATTGCCTTGGGGCAATGACTGAAGCCAAAGTAGAAGTATGACACAGAAATTGCCTGCCTCAAAACAGAGCAATCAAATAAAGGGTAATCTCTTGATAGATTATAAGTGCAAAGCAAAAATTAAATTAAGAAAGGAACAACAGAACCCTGCAGAGAGAGGTTATCCCTTATGGTGATCCACAAATCTTGAGGATTTTTGGGGAAGATTTTCTGTTCCGTTTTTTCTACTTTAAAGGCCACTTCCTGATGCAACAAATAATTCTGTCTGCAAACCAAACCTCAATAGTGCCCTGAAGTAACAGACCAGTTATTCCAAATTTATCCAAAATATTCATGTTCCATCCCTTTCCTGCCTGTGCCTTATGCTACTGTTCTAGTTTGTTCACAGGTACATCCCCACTCAAAAATGAGATCGCTTTGACAGGGTACTGTTTACAGAAAGAAAACTTCACACTTCTGATGCTTTCCTCAGGGAAAAGGGCTGGACCACTTGCTCAATGCAATACAAATTACCACGCTGAACATGAAAAAAGATGGAAAAGAAACAAAACAAGTAGTCCATAAATCTTAATTTTTGAGAAGAATTATTAGCTGGAGATATCCTCACAGCAGATGTTACAGGAACTTTGTCTTTCCTAAAGTAAGAGAAAACGCAAGATCAAAAATATTTTGCTTTTCCTTCTTCCCCCCCTACCTATTGCAAACAGCGTGATTCCTATACTGTTTGAATGTGTAATATTCCCAAAATATGTTTTATAGTATTACTGCATATATACAGTCCTAATGCACATACATGGGTAATTTGCCTAGCACAACTTGTCTCTTAACATTTGCTGTAAGTCAAGTTTAAAATAATATTTAACTTGTTTTCTGCCACACATTAAAAGTATAATTTTTTTTTCTAATAAAATATACACTGATGAAACACTTGATAAAACCTGCAAGTCCTCATCTCACCAAATCAAAGGGCACAGGCAAGTTGTTCTTTTACTAATGTGAACACTTTCCTGAAATCAAGCCAGTCTCAAAAATGTCCCAAGGGTCAGTTTCTGTTTATTGTTAATATTTACATGTCATTCTTTCTGTGCTTTCCAATTATTTGGAAATAATTTTTTTTCCAAGCAAGAAGCAAAGAGAATTGTAAATAAAAAGCCACTGACTGTGGACAATGCTGGCCAAAGCTGCCAGTACTGCTGAGAGAGATGTGGAGACTCCAGGCAAGAAACACCTCTGAGAAGATCCTCTGTTTCCTGCCAAAGTGAGATTGTATATCCCAAAGAATGGAACCATTAAGCCATTGTTTCTATGGCATGCACAAGCCAAATGGTCACAGGACCATAAACTACCTTCCAGGGGTTTCTTTGCTATTGCAAGCATTCAGGAGATACACACTATAGTCCACATCACAATTGGCTGTATTTCTGTCCTTCTCCATCCACCAGAAACCTGCTTCAGAACAGGGAAGGCACAGAGCTCATCTTGCCGTCTCCAGTCCCGACTTCCCTTCATCTCCTGTCCTTGGGCCAGTTCTGCAGGGCTACATGGACTACAGTACCTGTGAGAGCTAATTCAAAGCTGTTTTGTCTATGCACACATTCATGCAGAGCATCCAGGTACAACTCTCAGATGGGTTCTCTTTCCATTTCCCTGACCATCCTACAAGTCTGTGTTCATCTCTTGTCACTTCCATCATGAGCAAAGCTGCTCCAGGTGTTGTTAACATGGTTGTGTCAACATCGTCTACAAGAGCACTGTTATTTTCCTGTTCCTGTTGAAATCTATGATTTGACTCACAAGGATAGCTCAGTCACCTGTAAGGAACAGTAGAACCCCACTGCTGTTCTCTTCATCACTCGTTTACAATTAATGAAGTTGGAATTATTTGGTGCTAATGAACTTTTTTGTTTTGAACAGGTGATAAAAATGTTTCCTTCTAAATATAGTAACATACATAACTGACATTTATCTTTACAGCTAGGCTAATTACAGGCCAGATTTTAATGCTTTTCCTTTCTTGGTTTTCATCTTCTCGGCAAAGATCATTATTGAGATAGCAGCACTTCCAGATAGTTTTCAGGTACAGCAGTAGGGTGCATAGTACAAATACCAATAACACACAAACTCTCTTACTTTATATGTGGGACTCTACAGACCACTTGCAGTACTCTGCAGCCAGCACGGACTGTGTCAAAGGAAGATGCAATAGGGACATTCCCACAACTGATGTATCATCCTATTCCCATGATCTACAAATTTCCTTACACTCTGTGACCAGATTAAAAAAGCACATTCTAGAACAAAAAAAGAGAACATTCTAGATATTTCAGTATCTCTTCCATCAGTTATGGCTCTTCTTTTATCAGCTATACTCTTTTCTCCCTCCTCCATACATTGTCCTCATGCCTGGGCTTCAGTCACATTCCAGGGCAGGGAGCAGAGAAATCTAGTTACGTTATTCAGGAGACAAACAGTACCTTGTAGCAGATTTGATTTAGTTACTTCTGTGACAGTTCTGTTGTTTTCAAGCTACCAGACATGGAGAGCAGAAGCTTCACGTTCATCATTCCTTTATTTGTTATGACATCACCTCCTATCAATTGCCTTTTTGATGTGAGCATATCCAGGAACTTCAGCATTCATTTACATCAAGCTCCTTCCATGTTTATCAAGCCACAATTCAGGATATAACCTAATGCTGAGATGTGATGAAGTTTCAGAATGAAAATGTCTCAGCCAGAGATGTGAATGATGTACCTTGTAGCAACCCACAGTTCCTCTGAATTGCACACGAGCGATACAAAGTGAAGCCCCTGAGGCTATTCCAGTGTCAAGAAACTGCCTTCATCAATTTTATGCCATGATGACTCAAGAGACAAGCTGATGTTCTGACAACACACTGGCAATGTTGAAGAGCTAAAGAAGACCTGAGTCCTGTTTTAGGAAAGAGAGTACTAGATTACAGACTGAATAAATCCCACCACATTAAAAATACATTGTGCGGTAAGCATCATCATCTTGTACACAGTCTACACCATATAAACTTGTTTTGGGTTTACCACTAGGACTTTCAGATGGTTGCTTTTTAAAAAAAAAATCTCACAATTACAGATGAGAGGTTTCTGTTGTTTCCTTAGCACTTGAAATTTCAACTGAACATTTTGAACTGTGAAGTATCACCACCAGATAATCTCCAAGCCTAATCAACACAGAAGAAGGAATACATTAAATCAAACATCCACCTTTCTTCTTGCTTTTTAAACAATTCTTCAAACTTTTCAAAGGTCCAAAACAATTTCTTCCAAAGGAGTCAAATACAACCTCTTAGAACCTCATCTCCTCAACCCATGAGTTAAACTTTTGCTGAACAGGTAAGAACTAGAGATATGTTAAAAATGATGGATATGAGAACAGACACTACAAAACAACAAGATTTGAGTAGATAAATGGACAGTAAGGAAATGCCACTGAATCTTCTGGGCAGAGTAGGACCTATCAGGCATGAGCCAAAGGTGCCTGACACTACCTACACATCCATGTTAATGCATCACTATGGTTGCCAGCTTTCTGTGGCTGAGCAAGCCATCTGCACAGCTGGTGTGTGGAGAAGTCAGGGCTTTCAAAGAGCATGTACACTGTACAGCATGTGCATGTGACTGTCAAAGAAATCCCAGGTAGGAATAACTGCACCAAAATCTATGTATTTATGTACAGCAGAGTAATAGCAACAAGAAAATGAGGAAGTATGGGCCATCTAGACTATCTATTCTAGACAGCAGCCAGTGTTCACTGATAGCAAGTATTAGACTCCATGACCACATATATTTCTTCACCACTCAATACTAACTGCTGCACTGAAGATGCTCCTCCTTAACAACCCCACTGAAGATGAGTTTAAAATAATCTCATGTACAAGGCCCCTCCTGAGTCTGTAAACAATTAAAATTGTTCTGTATTTCCCAACTCAGGATGTTGTCCTAGGATACAATTTTCTAACTGATAAATGTTTGCAAGAAGAAGTGGTAACAGATTAGTCAGAATTTTTTTTTTTCATTCATGTAGCATCCCAAAAAATGAGAGTTAAAAACCCCAATACTAGACCTAGAGCTTTGCTTTTAAACTATACCACTGGTATGAGTCCCAATGTGAAAAGGGATGTTTCACACACAGATCTGGTGACACTGCAGATGGGAATGATCATTCTTGCTGTAATAGCATGAACTGAAAACGTTTGTCATGGCAGGAAAAACAGTACCGTGCACCACTACTTTGCATTACACTGCACTAAGGCCATCAAGCAGGATCCCACAGTTCACTTAAACTATGTGACATTATAGTATCTATATCAGACCTTCAGATCTACCTGAAATTAAATAAGCATTTCACCTTTTACCCCACCACCACCATTTAAAGTAGACTTATTCACTTATAAACAGTTGTAGCACCCAAAAACCAGTAGTATGAGTGATGATTCGTGACAATTCTGGATACACAGTGGTTTCTCTTTAAAGCTACTGGGAAGTCACTTAGTCCCTCACAAAATTTCTGAGCTCTGGTTTCTCACCTTTGATTCCCTCTTTTGAGGGAACATTGCCCTTTTAGAGAGTGATGTCAAAGAAAAACAAAACCAAAAATCAAACCAACCAACCAAACAAAAAGTTTATCATAGAATGGCCTGGGTTGAAAGGGACCCTAAAGATCATCTAGTTCCAGCACCATTGCCATGGGCAGGGACATCTTTAACCAGACCAGGTTGCTCAGAGCTACGTTGGTTATGTTTTCAAAACACATGCAACAATTCTGGTGGAACAAATTGGACCTTAAGTTAGAATCTGACCCTGTAACTGAGACAACTGCAACACAAAAATACCAAATCATCAACAATTAAAGGCTGCATAGTCAAGCAGAGGGTGGACAACACACAATTTGAGACCAGAGGAAGGCTGATATTCAATAACGTGCAATACACGAAACACCTTCCAAAGCGGTAGAGGATGCAGAAAAAACTGGAGGCAGCAATTACCACATATGGTTTTCCTGGGATGGTAGGAGATTTGGACAAAACTAGTCTGCAAATTATTGCCTTCCCAGTCATTTTTTTCCAAGCAATTTACCTATGATCTGTAATACAATTATAGAAAATAACCTAAATACATATTTACATTTAGAGTGAAATAAAGGCAGAGCTTCATAAATGATCTGGAGATACGAAAATAAACATGGATGAAGAAGTCCTATGAAACTTATTTTTGATAAAGCATTGTACGCAAACAAGATGGTCACTTTAGATGGAATAAAACTGAAGGGAGGTGTCAGGAATATTTATAAGTACCCTTGATCTGAATGCTTTTCCAAGATGCTTTTAACATTAAACATTCATTGTGCTATAAAATATGTCTGCTCTATGAGTCCAGGGCTTTTTGTTGTGTTTCTGTTTGCTTTTTAATTATTTGAATATTTTGTATTGAAAAGAATGAAACCACTGACATAATATGTGGTAGCTGAAGAATGCATCTGGCTTAACTCTGCTGTCATCTTTAGTGTTCTTGCTCTGAATTCAACCTTTTTTTCATTATAAGAAACTATCAAAATTGTGGCCTGCAGGTATCAAAGGGAAATTGAGAATACACCACCCAGCCTCTGGTTAGTACTAGGTCCAGCTTGTTCCCCAGTTTGGTCTGCTAGACAGAAACACTTCCTTGGTAATGTATGTATTTGTGTTAGAAGCTATTTATAAAGCCAAAATACAACAGTGCTGTACAGACTCAGTTGCTGAATATGTTCTTCAAGTTTTCAAATCAGGTAGCAAACTTGCTCACCACCATTATTTTTCATTATTATTTTTGTCTAAGCAAACACTGCTCTCACAAATATTACAAGTAACAATTACCATGACATAAAACAGCCAGTCACTTATTGTGGGTCTGGTACTATGCTCATGTTATCCATTTTCAGACTTCTGTAAAGTTACTCCTGCTGCTGAGAGAAGTACAACAATAATTGTAATGGTCACCAAATAAATTACACAAAACATGATCTTCATTAACATCTTCACCACTTCCCATACTGTCCTATGCAAGCAGTGTTCTCTATTAAACTACAGATGCATGTTGTAAAAATCTACCAAAGTCTTACTGAAATGTCCATGTTACAGTTGATACTACAAACCTTATTTCTGTTTCCATCTATCAAAGACAACAGGGACTTTAAAGACAAGAAGGCATCGTTTTTCATTATAGAATTCAATTCTCTTCTTCCTCTCACAAAAGAAGTGCACTCTTTTCCACTATTAGTCAACAAAGTACAACATTTTCCATCTTTTTTTTTCTATTTTCATACAATTTTCAATGGCCTAATGGTCTAGTTTCTTTGTCTTCACGTCACAAATGTAGAAGTGGCTAAGCATGTGGAATGTTCCACACTAATGAATTAAGAGTATTTATAGTCAGAGAGGCATTGACATTTAAACGTTTAGCTAAAATTATTTAAGGAATTCTCTCCATATGCAACAACAGCACCTCTTTCTACAGAAAAGAGTCTCAGAGGAACACTGTTATTAGTTTACTCTTAAAATTATACCCACTAGAAACACAGGCTTGGAAAGCTGGGAGAACAGTAAATGCAATCATATCCCACTCTGCACACTCTCAGGCAGACTGCCCACAGTTTTCTTAAATTCAAACATCCTCACCCCTCATCTTAGTCCCTCTGTGATGCTCTGCTCCAGTCTTTCCAAAATCCATTTTCTTCCTAACACCAGACTTCCCCTAGTATGCCTGTCTTTTCCAACAACCATCAAAGAATTTCAGGGAGAAAAAGCCCCCTACAATTTAATGATAATTCTAAAGTTAAGGCAAATAAAGACATTAACAAATAAATAAGTCTTTTCATAAAACAGATGAAAAGGAGAAGCTTTAGCCTGTGAGCAGCTGGAGGTGCCTGCTTAAAATCTGCTTTCATCAAGTCCTCTCTGCAGTCCTGGACAGCCACAGCCTCCTTGCTGCTCTCTGGGGAGCCCCCAATTAGAGTTAGCTACTTTGGACAAAAGAGACACACCCTTCATGGAGAATGAGTTATTTCTTCATGAGTCACTGAAAGCAGCATTCACCTGACAGCAGGTTTTAATACAATACAAACATGAGCACTTCCACAGGGGGATTACATTACTGTCCTGTAGATACACTGGTTGTTGTGCAAGTTGGAGCACTGCAGCTATACACTACCTTTGCAGAACACTACAGCATTTTGAAAATCTACCTGTTTATTTAAAGAATAAACTATCTTGAGAACCATAATTTCTGACTGTTTTTCCCCACAGAAAAATGAAGTTGATTGAATTTATGCTTTCTCCATTGCACATCTCAATACACATGTAAAAACCGCAATGCAGCTGCAACTCTCCAGTGAAGCTGATAGCAGTCTCATCTCTATCATCACCCTTTGGCTTTTAAAAATAGATAAACCATATTATTTCTCTCTTACTTCCCTTCAGCAATCTTTTCTTATACACACACAACCTTGACTCTTCCCCTACCAAGCACAACTAACCTACCAGCTAACCTACCAAGCACAACTCAGCAGGTTACTAATTCCCCTGGCTAGCTTAAGGTAATTTTTGCCTCATTTCATCTCCAGCACAAAGTCCTCATATAACATGCCATTAAAGGAAAAGATGTAGGTAGGAAAGTACTCCTGGATCCCCAGTATGATCTACTTGATATGAGTCACTGTGGAGAAGAGACTGACAACTTGCCCAGCAAAGACCTCCTGCCCTGGGCAGGGGGAATTGCTCTCTATGTGACAGGATTTTTCTGTTTGCACTGCAGATCTAAACAGATGAGGAAATTTAGGCCAGCATCTTTCTTTACAGCATACTGGGAGCAAGGAAGCCCAAGTAAAATTAAGTGTATCTTAGTAGGATGTTTCCTTCTTTCAAATAAAGACGATGATACTCTTCAAGCCCTGATCATTGCGGCTGCAGCTTCAGTAGTAGGTTCAACTTGTCCCTTGGTCTGCATTGTCACAAAGGTATTAATCTCAGACAGCACCCAGATCCCTTCCCAGAGTATCTGTAGGCTTCAGACACTACTCCATACAGACAAAACTATTAAAACTGCTTGACTTGGAACTTTGAGAACCATGGGTCTCTCAACTTGGCAAACTAAAACAGATTGAAACTATATTTGTGACAAACAGTTTTGGCAAAAAAAAAAAGGTGGCATTTCTGTGCTTCAGTGATGAATGCTAACCATGAAGAAATACACAGCAGAGCCATTGACTACAATAGCTGGAAATTTCTACTCATGTTGGGACAATGTACAAGATAATGTACATGATCAAACTGGGGCAAAATGGGAACAAAAAAAAGAGCAACATGCATGTGCACATAAAACTAAAAAAGTACTATTTTGTGACTCAAATTCTTTTTTGTTGCTGTTGTTCTACATTTCATATTCCATCCTCTTGTGCAAGACCTTATAGTTGAATTTTTTTTTGTTCACTGATTACATATAAAATAAGATAAAACATCGTGTACCCAATGTATATTTGTCCTTCACTTTAAAGGAATATCTTAAAAAGATAAGCACTAACTTACAAAGCTGTAAGAAAAATCATAGGCATGTGTTTGTATCTGTACATGATCCAGAAACGGATTTCCTAACAAAAGATATTCAGCTATAAACAGCAATATGCAGAGCATGATAAATCACTTAGAAGCAAGCATCTGTAATAGCACAGCCTCCAAAGAACATTTCACAAACAAAAGTATTATTAAAACAAAAACACATGCTTTCAGACTGTTTTCTCTTGGTCTCAGTTTGCAAGCAGGGACTTGTTTTGAAGATGTGAAGATAAACTCAAGGGCAGATTGAGCTTGTGACAGTTTCCGTACGCCTGCTCTCCTGCCTGCCCTCCCTGCTCACTGCTGCGCTGAAGGGATGCTCTGTCACAAGGGATACATCAACCAGCCGACCAGCAAGGCTGTTATGCAACGCGTCCATCTGTGGCTCCTCTGCTGGCATTGACTGCCCGCCTCAGGATAGCCAAGAGTGTCAGCAGCCTTGCTTTGTAGAGACTCTCCTTGTTTTTTAAATAACTCCAAGGATGACGTTTGTGTGACTCCTTGCTGCCATACCTGGCTCATGAAGAGCAGTGCATGGAGTCCTGGCAGTACAACACCAATTGCATTGCCCCTGGGACTGCAGTACTGGGAACTGGAAAATTCTGCCTTTCCAAAGCAGAAATCCAGCAAAAAACCCACAACACCCAACAGAACAGGAGGTGAAAATGCAACAGCTTCATCCCTGAGCATTTTATTTCACCTGACTCTTCATTCAGGCTGACATCTGATGACCAAGCATGTTTCTGGCTGAGCACAGATCCAGACCAGGAGGAGAAAGAGAAAGCTGCTCCCTCCTGCTCTCACTGGTCTGTCAGTGGCCCAAGCATGCCAGCATAGGAATGTGTAAGACTCACACAGTTTCTGTATTTCTGCCCAGATAACAGAACTGCTGGTAACTGCAAAGATTTGTCCCCAATTTAGTGTGTTTAGATAAACATACTCCTAAGTAACACCTACACTTTAGCCAAAGGTGAACAATTAAAAACCGAAGACTTTCAACTGGATAGTGCTGGGTGCAAACACAGTCAAAAAAAAAACAAAACAAAAAACCGAAAAAAACCCAAACAAACAAAAAAAAACCTTTGGCCAACTTCTGTAATTCACACCTTCCTTCAGCACACCTCATTCCCAAGCAACATACCTGTTTAAATACAAATTTAAACATCTAAAATGTGAGAAGAGACAAATGCACTATAAAGCTACATGTGTTGGACTGTTTAAATATATTTATTTGCTGTCAACATCAGCAGACAAAGGTTATTTTGGCATCCACTCAAGAGGACCATGTCTGAACCACCTTAATCACTTGATGGTGGATGTTCTATCAGAAATAATATCTTTTCAAAATACCTAATGAAAATCTAAAGCAAAATAGAACTGTGCTGTTGCATGTGTGCCCACACTCATGCTTCGTCTAGAATAACCAGAAATTTGGGACACACAACGCAGCACAACATTGTAAGGACAAGTTTTTCAGAAAAGTTTTTAGGTGAAAACTTTCCCAAAAAAAGTTAAAAGCAAAAACAAAACGCCATTGCAATCAGTTGTTGCAATCAATGTGATCAACACAGCTTCGTGCATCACTCTTAAATCAGAGAAGTGCACAAGTAAAGCTGGCTTCACATTTCAGCCTATCTGAGTTATTCAGGGAAGCCCAAATGTCTTGCACAATTCTGCTGTGGCATTATTGTCATGGTGAACAGCCAAGATTTCAGATCAATTGAATGCAGTAATCAAAAAAGTAATCATAGCCTTCATTTTTTGACTAATCTCCTCATTTTTTATTCCTCAAGAATAAGCAGTTTCTTACTCGGTTGATTTTTAAAAAAAATACCATTACTGAAAGAATCAAAGAAGATTCACTAGAATCAAAGAATATGTGACTTTAGAAGTTGCCTTCACATAAACATTCAAAAGTAACTTAAGTTTAGAGTAAAATACAGCAAGTAAAGGCTGTATTCTCACTAACACGGAACATACTTCTATATATAACATTGAACCATACTTCTTTAATGTATGCAATGCATTCTCTAACACTGAAAAATGTTTGCAAAAGTAATATCCAGTATTTCTGAGTTGATATGAGTGGGTTAGGGGTTATTACAATATCAGTCAAGAAAAAATGGCATTTGATTCAAGAAGTGGTAAAAGAGAAACTACTGTTAAAGAGAGAGACTTTATCTAATGATTTCTGGCAAGGATCTGCATAACGTCTGTTCCCAAAGCTAAATCACAGGGACAAAATCTGTGGGGTCAATATTTATTTTTGTTAACTTGAGCCTCACTGCAGCTTCAACTTGTATGAACAGAAATCTGTAAAAAATAAACATTTAGAGAAGCTTTTTTGCAGCCAGAATTTTAACTGTACTTTAAAATCCAGCTCTGGAGTATCCATTTTCCCAACTTTTTTTCCCATGTAAGTTTTTGTCAGATGAAAATCATGTATCTTAGAAGATAACACTGCATAGCTATATGTATAGTCCACAGGATTTCAGCACATTTATTGATTGCATTCTTTCACATTAGACTGCTGGAAGAAATCAGTAGCTGAAATTTTGTTTCAGTAGCCTACAGTCCTCCATACTGAAGAAAAAACAGACATGATAAAAGGGGCACTCCTTTTTGGCCCTCATCCTTGCACTCAAGAAAATTTCATGAAGTTATATGTTGCCTTTTTCTTCTCTTAGTTAGAATATAATTTGACAAGGGAAGTTCAACAAGGAGAACCTCAGCTTGCTAATGTGGAATGGTAGTTGATTGCATAACGCTTTTTAGAATCCATTTATAGTGGGAACAAGAATATAGTTATCAGTGGAAAGTGCAAATAAATACCTGCTCCACACAGAAATCAGCTGACAGCCATGGTGACCTGATACTTGATTTAATTTCCATTAATTTTCCACTGGAGAAACTCCCAGAAGGGATCACAAAAGATTCAACAAGAAGTTTTTACAAGTATTTGGCTCCTTTACCCAAGCAATCCTTTTTCCTGTGCTGTTTTTAAGCTAAATGTGCTAAAATCAATGTTTTTGCACATGACTGGCTATTCCAAGCCTTATGGAAACAACCAAAACACAGGGTACCAGCAATGCACTGCATTAAATGCTTCAAGAAGTTCCCAAATTAAAAAAATCAAATGGTCAGCTAATAAAAACAATGCATTTTCTTCAAGTTGTCACAAATATCAAGGATCTAATCCTGTCAAATTTAGTTCACACCAGAAATTCTACCAAAATTAATCTTCATTTTTTCCCCTCTAAAACAAAATCTCTGTCAACCCAGAAAATGCCTGTATGGCATTTATTATAGGATTAAAGTGTACCAGTATTATGACTTAAGCCCTATAAAAGAGAGTTTGATGAACTACTTCAAATTTATTTATTTATCTATTTAGGTAAACAAAATGCGGAATTAAGCAACAGCTGAGTGGATAAATTGCCATGCATTTCTAAACCAGGAGAAAATGCTCCAATTAATTTTAAACACTATTCTGCAAACCAAGTACTAGAAATGGCCACATCTGGTCACTCTGAAACGGTCATTTTCAAAACGTGAGTTACTGAAAGAATAACTAAACAGGAACACAAATTAAAACACACTGGCACAACAGCATTTATTTATTTATTTATTTATTTATTTATTCAAACACACTCAGACACACAAGTCAGCTCCAAGTTCACAAGCTGAAGTCCCCCTAAGTAAGATGTTTGGTGCTGGGGAGAAGGCATCACAGCACTGCTGCTTTCCATTAACATGACAGCTCAGGCAAGGGACCACTGGGCAGAGTGCCAGCAGATAAAGTTCAAACTTACACCCCCCCAATCTTCCAGACAAAGACCTTACAACTGTAGGAATCTGGAAAACTCAGCTGCCATCTCAGGAAATCAAAACCCAGCCTTGAATTTAAAAACTGCACCCTGTTGAGTTTGTTAATAGATGAAGTGGTGGTTTCCCTCCTTCCACCATCAAACCCATCTTCTTCCATTACACCTATATACAGCAGTATCTTAAAAAAAACAGCAAAACCCAGAAAAAATATTCAGATGGCTTTGGTAACAAATCTAGGACATCCATGCCTGTGTTTAAGCTTTTAAATGTAGTAAAATATTGCCTCCAGCTCGATTATTTAGCTTCCTGGGTACAAAAAGGGTACAGTTGAGAGCACTGAGTATTCTCACTCTCCCGCAAGCCACATGCAATGACACTTGATTTGTAGTTTCCATATGTTTAACTACTGTAATTGAAGGATGCTTTTTAGTCACATTCTGAAACCAATTTGTATCTTTATTGAGACTAGCAGGAAAGGAGCACTACCTCTCCCTCTGCACTCCCCTGCTGCAAGTTCCACATTTTATCTTCAGTGCTTAGAACTGTGCACTCGGTGCAGCACCCAAGGGTGTTCCAGCTGTAGGATCTGCACTGGAAGTCTTGGTTTCTCTTAAGAAATTCTCTCACAGAAACCTTTTCACATTTGGAAACAAAATGTCTTTAATGCATCAGCATGTTTTAGAATCTACTGTCATAAGCAAAGTATGTTTTTCAAATAGTCCTTTTGAGGATTTTTAAAACCAAAATATATGGGATATTTGACATGGAGCTTCAGTTAAAAGATGTGTTAGAAATGCAAAGCTGTCTGCCACAGGGTGGGATTCAGGTGCTGTATGCCTGCACTCCTTCTACTGTCAACAGAAATCTGGTCACAATAATTAGCAAAACACAAGACTAGATGCTACCAGCAGGGTTAAGCTTGAGCTTGCCTAAATCTAGGTATCCAGCATCTTTGAGATGCTCTAGCATATTCTCCCCTGTCTGCCACAGTCACTAGCTGCTGCATGAGTCACACACAGAGCTCCACACAGGCGTCTCAAACATCTTATGGCACCTAACATGGCACTGGATGTTTGTGCTGGCCAACTCCATCTCCCACTTCCTGCTTCCTTCAGGTAAGATGAACTGAACTCAAAGTCAACTGGCCTCTCTATTGAGGAGATTTCCTGACCACAACAGCTTACACAAGACTTATATTCAATCCTCTGAAAGGAAGATTCCATTCTTAATTCATTTTTTGTGTATAGCAAAATAGTCCTAACTTTACTTATGGAAAGGCAAAAGAGCAAAGGAGCTTGCTCAGCATCAGCTACATCACCATAATCAGCTGGTGCTACCAATTCAGTTGTGAAACCCAGAGCAGATCCCCCTCCTTCAGTACTCCTGGAACTAACAGCATCCCCAACAGCATTTCATAGCAAAACAATTAATTAAACTTTACTTCCACAAAATCAAGGTGTGGGCTTGTCTCAAAACTTCTACATCTGGGTAGCAGACTTATTTTTGCTTTTGTCTCTGAATGCGAAGATTAAGTTCATCTTTGATTGAGCACAGCTGTACAAAACATTCTGTAAAATACTGGAAACTAAAAGGTTTATTGACTATTATGTTTTTTTTTACAGAGGGACATGCTGGGTTGTTAGTGCTGAAGTCATTTTGAGTTCACCTCTGAGTAAGTGTATTTTGGCACTGCTCCCATTCATGGTGTGAAATTAAAAGATTACTATTTTGAAAATATACAAGCTGGCACAGTATACAATTTGTCTATCACAGATAAAGTTGACTACAAGGAAGCCAGCACTTAAACTGCAAGTCTGTTTGCTTTTCTCCAGACTTTCCTAATGCTCCTGGAGTGGGAGAAGGACAGGCAGCACTAGCAGGCTCCCAGACATTTTATAGGTGCTGAAGAGCTGTTACCTGCTGCCCATGCTTCTAGAATATTTTCATGAAGTTGAAATGTATCCTGAATCTTCATCTGTTCAAGTTATAGAGTCTACAAGAATTACACCAAATCCTTCCATAACTTCAGTAGCAGAATTTTTTTGAAAACCTACCTGTAGGTAGGAATACCTGTTTTGTATACAAAAAATATTCTTTTCCTTTCAGAGAAGAGGATATCCAGTGCAGAATTTCCATGCTCTAACAGGCTGCAGTAATTTTTAAAAAACAATTATTTTTCTACTGGGCCACTTTTTGGTGAACCGACTGACAAACAGCTTGGCCTTTGGACTGAGTTATTTTCTCCAAATTTGAGTATTATTGCCCAGCAAATAATTAATCTTTTTCTTCACTTCCAGGATATTCAGTCTCTCCCCAGAACCTGAATGCAAATTTGAAAGGGGGACACAGTGCTTTTAGAGGAAACCCATTGCTTACCTCTGTTTTCAGATTTCTCTGTATTTGTATTGCTTACTGTCCTACAGCTACCAAGACAGATGCATCTACAAGAAGTGGCTAAAGCACTTTACATCAGGAACCAGTAATCCTATAAAGCTGTTACAGACAGCAGCAATAATTAGAGTTTAGAAGTACAGCAGTTCACCCCATCCTCATCTCAGAAGGCAGGTGTTTCATTAAGGGAGAAGGTACAAGGTACCTAGAAGAAACCAAAATAAAGCTGAAGATTTATCTTACTTCTTAGAGAGGTCCTGAAGTATTTTCAGAAACTAGGCACTATTCACCCTTTGAACATAACATCTAAACCTAGCATCTTAATCTTTAGAAATATCTGTTAAAACACATTTTTGAGGAGAATTGCACTGACTCTTAAGTATACAAATGCAGTAACACCTCTAGCCTTCAGCCAGGCAGGAGGCAGAATACAGCTGATGCAGTTCCCAGGTACTTTAACTGATTTTCAAATAGATGCTCTGACCCATTTGCAAAATGGCATGGTTTCTGACAAATACTCAGACTGGATTGTGAGACATTTTAGGGTTTAGAATTTTACTTTTTTTTTTTTTTTAATTTTTGTACAGAAGAGCTTACCCTATCTTATATGAAACACTGCCAAATTCCTTAAAATAGTGAAAGGCAAATCTATTTTGTTCTCAGGTACTTTCTTGTGGGTTATTAAAAAAAAAAGTTAAATAATTAGTCTTAACAAGAACTCTAGAAATAGAACATGCTTGTTCTTTTCTAACAGCCCAAGTTTTAGATTTAAACTCCTATTAGAAATTAAAACCCAGTTATTGAGGGGAATAATACAGCTTTGCCAGAGCTACACTGCATCTAAACAAGAAACATATATACATACATTAGGTCTACATACACACATTAAGTCTACATACCCACCTTCCACAAAAAGGTAACTCAGATTGCTGCTGAAAACTAGTAGTGCAAAAATGTTAAGGAGCAGGAATGGGGGCAGAAAAAAAACCCCTGCTTATCTTTTTGGGAATGGCAGACATGACATTCTTTAACAACATCGTGGAAGCAAAATAGAGAGTTCACTCTTTTGTTTTGCACTGATGCTTGTATTTATTTAGTAGAAGCTCTCCTAGGTCTTTAAATAATTCATAATGCAGTGCCTGTTGTTCAGTTCAAGGAGGGAGCTTGGAGAATGTTAATCAAAGCAGAGATGAATTGGCACAGCTGTAAATCTGCAAGGCCCCTCCCCAATGAGCTCATCCCCTAGCAGTGCAAATTAGAATGACATCATGCTTGCAAACCGCGGGTGCACTCACACTGCTCCCTGTCTCCTCCTCCCCGTACAGGATTTCTCCTACTTTTCCACACAGCTTTTGTCCCCTGAAAGATCATTATAGTGATATAAGTAGGCAGAAGGAACAGAAGCTGGAGAACCTGCATTAAAATCCTGGGGTTTGTTCTCTTCTATCTGTCACGGGTCCAGCACAGACAAGAAAGATATATCTTTCTATTTAGAGAAGAATGAAACTGCGTATTTATCAGTCCAGCTGAAAAAACACTTAAAAAACATTAGAGACATGCCTTTGAATAACATCTACAAGTACTTCACAGAGTACCACTTCTACTTGCTTTCTTATAGAGCATGCAATTAGATGACCTTTGGACCACAAAAACACTTCAAAACTGGGTCTCAAAGAGATGTATTTCTAAAATAAAATGTTCATACAGCTATGCTGTTGGAATCTCTCATTTCTCTAACTCTGGTTCAATTAGTCGTCAGACACCTAAGGCACGGATATAAAAATATGCAACACAGATGAATAATTATTAGTAGTGGGTAACAGACAAACTAAACAGTTAATAAAAAGCCCACAGAAATAATGCATGGGAAAGAAACAGTCCAGGAACAATTTTGATACAAACCTGCAGAAATCCAAGGTGTTTTCCTATTTGTCCATGAACAGAATGGCCAGCTGCATTCAATTACTTTTATGAATATGTTAGCTGAGGTCCATAACAGCTTAGTAACTTCAGAAAGTACAATAAGCATTAATATTAACAAGCTCATTTAGGTCTATTTCATACTCTTCAATAATTAAAGTTATTATTTACTAGAGAAGTTTATAAAATTACTGATTGCAGTAGAAAGCCCAGCTCAGCTGACTGATGAAGCAAGCATACCACTCAATGAAACTAAATTGGGAACACCTCTCAGTCTCATAGCATCCACTGGTCTGGTAAGCAGCCCACGCCAAGATCAGGTTTCTTTCTTCTCACTAAGGAGATACTATATAAACTCCCATATCAGAATATAATGGAGAACAAATATAATCTAGGGAAATTTTTAAACCCTATCATCACATATTCCTCAGAAAACACATAAAAAGTATGCTTTCTTGTAATTTTGAAATCTTACTTTTTTTTTTCTCTTTATAAAAGTCCTTGTAAGAAACAACTGAAGTCAACACACCCAAAGCTATGTAATTTAGTTTTAACAAGCAGTATCACCTTTTAGTCCAGATCAAAACCAAGTTTCTGCTTCCAGTGAGAATGACAGAATGTGGCTGCAGGAGATTTACTGGTTTACTAGTTATATTTTCAAACTCCTGCATTTTCTGTGCCTCATGTTGCCTGTTGAACTAGGCTCTCTAATATATCCATAGTTTGAGGAAAGAAACCAGGCACACAGTGATTCTCAGTGATGTTGGAAGAGCTTTGCAGACAGCAGTACAGAGGATAATTGAAACAGGTCTCTGAAGGAAAAGAGTATAGCTTCTTAAATGCACAGGAAAAATAGAAAATGAGAAGAAATAAAACAGAGACAAGCTGCAGAAGCAGCACACTTGACAGTGATAAAGGATGAAAGGCAGTAGAATGCACCCAGATGTCATTACCACACGGCCTAAGCCAAGACAAAAGATGTGCCACAACACGAGAGGTGTCCCAGCCATGCAGGAATCATGACTGCTCCTTGGGGAACACAACTGGGATATTTGTAAAGTTATAGAAATGCTTGAGAAGCACTTGAAAAAAAACCAAAAAAAAATGGTTAGAGGAGGGTTGGAGAGAGTTGCAGAAGGGCGAAGGACCATTACAGATTGACACAACCTGCAGAGGAGGAAAAAGGTCCAACTCTAAGGTTAGAGGACTTTTTTAGCTTAGAGAACTTCAGTACTACAGCTTCGCATAGCATTTTTAGTGTTGAATACAATGGTGTCATTCTGGACTAGGACCTTTTTCAGATACCAAGAGAAAAACAAAACTGAAGAGGTTCTTTGCTAAATAAACTGTGAATTAATTCTTCCATTAACAAGCAGAACACCTTGTTATTCCAAACCAATACAAGTCCCAATTATATTTTCAGATACAAGATTAAGAAACCCAAAATACATACACCCAGAAAATCATAAATGAATTAACAAACTCATACTTTAGCTATAGACTTTGGGACATGTACAAACAGAGAATGCCATAAATCAGTGCCTGCACAAATGCTTAGGATCTTCCTTCCATCTCTATTCCAAAGAAACCTGCCTAGCATTCCTATGTAAACAGCTGCACATTGATATGCTCAAGATTTCAGAAAATGAGATTTCAGCAGAGGAAAAAAAGCCAAAACATCCCTTCTGATCCAAGTGCAGATTTTGAATCTTGTAAACAGACTCTGTATTATGAAAATTGGCAATCTCCCATGTTAGCATCAAAGTCTTTGGCTATTAGCCCCCAGATCCAAATTCTGTAGCTTCATTCTACCTCAGTTTGAGGAAACATACTTATCCTTCCATATTTACTCATAATGTCAAACAGCTTGTATCTCTCCCTTCTCCAAGCTTCCCCCCTGCCTCCAGCTCCCATTTGGATGCTTGGAACCTGGACAAAGTCTAACGAGAAACTTTAGAAAGTTTTGATGAAACAACAGATTGTTTGATCTCTCTGTGCTATCACTTTGCCCCAGAAGATGGTAACAAAATGTGCCAGTAATGCCTCTGCTTAAAAAAAGAAATTTTAGATTTGTAATTCAGAAAAAAGAAAAACATTTAACCTAAGCTCTTCCGCATTTTGTTTCCATCTGCACAAAGCAAGTATTTAATGCAATCTAGTGACTAATGGCAAAAAGTTTTAGCCCTTAGTGCTTGATAAGCCTCTTCAAGTAGAAAATATATACATGAAGAATTACAATACGGAAAAATTCTTTTGCATAGAAGACTTTTTATTTCTGTGGCTTTCAAAGGATATACAGAATGACACCCACTTGGACAGTCAAAATGATAGCTGCACTTTCATTACTTGTTATTAATATTTTAGAAATAATCTAATTCTGTAAAAGTTATTCTGAAAATCTGTGGAATATAAAAGATCTTTTCTAGGGACTGTGTACAGGCAAATGCAACTTACAATGGTTTAAAAAAAACCTTTCAGAAGTACCATAATTGCATGCAAAACTTGCTTATGTAGCTTTTTTAATAATGAGATGTGTTAATTTACATTTCTTTGATCTGCATAACACAAGCTCAGAGCTAAGGACTGCTGCCAGTTTCTCGCAGGCAGGGATCTAATCCATGAGATACAAGATGGACAGGTGCATCAATACCAGCTGCAAAAAAGAGGCATGCCCAAAACCAGAAGAGGGAAAGCTGTGGTGTAACATCAGTCAGAAGTGGCACTTCAAGGAATATCTAAAGATCTCTGGAAAGATCTGGTTGTGCAAGCCATGGAAAACACACAGCTGGGTACAAGGGAAATATATACCGAATATACAAGAAAAGGACTTTTGGATGAAATAACCAGAAAGACTTCAAGAGCTATGATGGTTAGATGTAAGCAGAAGTGGACAACAAAGAAGGATAATGAGCAGAGAAAGGGCTATGTGCCAGGCAGAAGTAAAATGCTGGCTGAGAACAGAATTTTCACCCCAGTGTAGGTCCCAGTGAATTAGGGATGTGAAAATGGGAATGACCAGATCCCCAGGAAACAAAATATGCAATCTGTAGGACAAAGCTCTAAGAGACATGGAGGCTCTACCGGAGGTGCTGAAATGCCAATGGGCAGAGCAGAAGGGCTCCCTGGCTAGTGCAGGATTTCAGAAACCATCAGAAAAGACAAAACTGCACCTTCTCACCAGACATTTCATTTTTCTGCCTTTACAGTTTCTCTTCAATGTGCTAGTGAAGCACTATTAAATATTATTAATAAAAGAGCAAAGAGAAAGTCAGCTCAGTTCTTGTGCTGGCCTGGTTAAACAGGGAAAATCACCAGTTCACCAAAGCACAGCTCTACTCAATGTAAAACACTTAAGTTACTGTTGGTTCTAAATATGCTTACTCTCCAGTTAAATAGCACCACCATAATCAGGAGAAAGCTTTCTCTGCTCTTCTAAGCTCTTCAGGTCCCTAACAGCTGTAAGAGAAGGTTCATATTGGTTAAATGCTGCTTTTCCAGTTTCAATAAGATAAGGCAATACTCTGTGGGATCACCATTACTCCAAACTTAATATAATATCTGCTGCTAGATAAACAACTGCAGGACACTAATACACTACTTCAGACCATCACATCAGTCATTTACCATGTTTTCTTTGGCTGATTTATCCCCGTTTCTTTTGTCTAACAGCAGACAGTCATATTTCAAACACAATTTTGTTTTCTTTGCCTCAGAAGCTTCCATTATGTGGACTAAAAATGATGAGTTTATCTAATGAGATTAGAGTCTTTAAAGCATTTTCATGCTAGTCAATCCTTATGATGGGATGCTTAATTTGGAGAATCTTGCTGAAAAAAAGCAAAGCACTTCAAGAGACCAGCAACATACAGTGTAGGAAGCACTGATGCTGTAACAGAGCCACTTCTACCACTGTGACTGTGACTGACATGTATTCTTCTGTAGTACTGTTTATTTATACAGGAAGTATATATTTATATATCCTTATAAAATATGTATACACGCTCTGCACACCATTTTAACTTTCCCACTTCTAGTAATTCTTCGTGTATCTTAGGTTGGTAAGTGCGTAACTGCTGAGAACAGTACACACACTTGGAACCCCCCCATCTCATAGAGGCAGAGGAATCATCCAGCTCATTCCTGTGGCTTGAGCTGTGGAGAATATCAAATGCACGAACATGTATTTTCTTCCCCAAAAAATATACACTCTGCTATTGACTTTTATATTTGGGTGAGGTACAAGGGTTGGTGTCACAGACACTAAGCTTTTCATAAAGTAAGCTACAATGAAAGAATGAATGCTTTTATTCTTCTTTTAAATTTCAACCACTATGAATTTCACTCTTCTGTTTGAAGACCAATATGACTACAAAATGGATTTTAAACCAGATAAAAACATAAAAATCTCAGTTCTTCATTGCCAGACCACTGTTAAAAATTGCTATTTAACACCTTGTCTGGACTGATCAGAGAGACTGGCAATAACCTAAAATTGCTATGGTGCAGCAGGACAGAGAGTCAGAATGTACTGCCAAGGCTAGACACTCCCTTGTGTCAACCTAGACAATTCACTTAGCCCATCATTTTCAGAAAGTGGATGATTCAGTTTTATAAACTCATGTACAGGTCTCACCACAGAATGCCTGGGACAACTGCAAGTCTCGATGTTCAGCTGCTTTAAAACCACACTTTACATAATTTGTGTTGAACACCCAAAGATAAAAGGTTTTAAATAAATAAATGACATTTTCAGAATACATGCTTTTGACCATCATTTGAATCTAAATACAAGAAAATAAAAAGTAATTTAACATGTAAGAGAAACCAAGGACTTTTTCAAGGTCATTTGGCATAAAGGCAGAAATGGTACAGATTTGCTCAATAAGAATGTAAGACTTCATATGGAGTAGAAGGTATTTTGCTTTGTGTTTGGATCAGAGGTTTTTCCCTATTTTCAAGTCAACTTTGAGGCAGACTTTTGAACAATGGACTTTAGATGGGAAGTGTAAATGGGGCATAAAAGTCAGAAAAAGAAGCTGGCTATTGGGATTTAAAAGAAGGAGGAGAGCAGGGTTGGCTGTCAGAAGTCTCCACTTCTAATCCTAGTACAGCCCCTGCCTTGCTGGGCAGCCACTTCCTCCTGCTGTATTGCTTCTTGAACATCTTTAAAGTGATTTTGCTTAGTGTTCGCAGTTTAGAGCACTTTAGTGTCTGTACCGCACTGAATCACAAAAATGCTGTATAAAGAGCTATTATTTTTACTGTCAGCACAGTTGCTATCCTATACACACCAAAGGAGACCTTTTCACCTAAAACAGTCTTTTTTCTGTGCATGTCTGAAGTTCAGTTAAAAAGCAAAAAATCATCTCTCCTAAATTACACAGCACATTAATTAGCTGTGCTGCAGTACGTAAGTACAAAACTGTGTGCAGACATGGACAAGGGAAAATAAATGGGAAACAATTTGCAGCAAATGTAGTTAGTAAAGCAGCCATTCTCAGAGCAGTTAATTCCTGGAGGACATGAGTTTCAACTGCATGATGCACTTGAAAATTCCTGGGTAATGGTCCTTCACTTTTAACACTGGGTCATTTGCTCATCCATTCCCAGGTCTAACTTTAACGCAATTCCCACAGAAGACAATCAAAGTATTTTTGGATGGGGGGAAGGGAGAAGTGACCCTCGAGACTCATTTAAACCAGAGACTTTTTGAATTCATGTTCACAAGGCTTTACAGGTATGCATATATACTGATCAATTCTACACACACATATACATGTGTATGCTTCATCAACACTGTTTGCAATCTGGAGTTTGTCAAAACCTATCTAGTGCATCACTATTCAAACAAATAGTAATCAAGTTTCAAAGCTGCACAGATGGATAGTTGCCAACTTCCCTGTTCCTCCAGAGTGTAAAATAATGCTTCTGTTTTATACCTGCTGTAAACAAACTGTGTTCAAAGCACTGAATCCTCAATGCAAGCCTCCTTCATTCCAGCAGCACTCTGCTGTTGGGGACCTACATACATTTTGTGGGGCACAGAAGCAAGGAGGTGGGGGCAGAAAGCACAGCTGAAGCGTATTGAGCATTATAAAAAAAGAGACTACTCAGTTTAAATTGCAGAGCTAGCAGTGGTGATAAGACTACTGCTTTGCAAGTGAACAACAAATATGCCTTCTCTGAACTAGTTCTTGTGCCATTCTTTGGTGGATAGAAGTGCTTTTCTTGGCTTCCAACCACACATGAACTACAGCAGATTGGGTCAGGTCCAAGCTGTGCCCATACAATGCATTACTGTGGAAAAACAAGTGCTGGATTCAGTTTTCAGAACAGGTTACTTTTATCAGCACACTAAAATGCTCACCAATCAATCACCATCAATCTCACCTGGTTATTGTACTCACTAACCTGACACAGGTACTGAACTAGCTCTGGAGCTCCTCTAATCCTCTCCACCTCTATTTTACCTTCTGTGTTAAAACTGGAGAAAAGAGGCAAAGAGGGAAAAAGAATAATAAAACCACAGAAAATACAGATGCTTAAAAGGCATGACCAACAAAATTCCTCATGAGCAACACAGAAACCACAGGCATCTTTGGTTCCTGCTTGTGCTCAAGGGTTTCTGCCACTGTGTGTCTGTGCTGGTTGGTGTCAGTCTCATCCCCATCCCAACCCATCCCAAATCTGAACCCCAGCTTCCCAGAGGGTGCTTCAATCCCTTGCCCTTGGCAGAAGGTCAGAGCCTGAATGTCTATGACAAAATGAAATGGGATGATCACCGGTGGGATGCTCATTTTTAACTTTATTTGTGCAATCTATATTAAATAGCAATTGGATACATGGTGTCAGTTCCAATATGTGAAACAATGGCAGAGAAAATAAATAAATAAAGGTTATATTGTTTCCATGCCCACTGGGGCATGGGGAAGAGGCAATGCATACAAAAACAATGAAGGTTTTAGCTGCAATTGGAAAAAAATTACAGCACAAAAAAATATTTAAATCCTGGAACTGACTGCCCCTCCAAATGATGACCTACCAACACGTACAGACTTTGAAGAACAGATTAGACAGTTATCAAAAGGGGTAAATACAACTTATCTTGCATGATCTATATGCCCCATAGAGGATTTTTAACCTATGGTTATTCTATTCCAATGCTATAAATCATATTATGCCAGTATCTATCATATCTTCTGAACACATCTCTGAGGCAACAGTATTTAAGCTACCAGTGTAGTAAGTGAGCAATTACTTGGCATAGCTGATGATACAGGAAATATGGCAATATACCAGAAATAAAATATGCAGTCATGCATATCCTAAGCGATAGAGTTTGGGCATATTTTTTAAACAGAACATGGTATGAGTTTAAGATTGTTAAAATCTGTTCAAATATTTTCCATTAAAACAACATAAATTCTCTCTATCCACAAGGCAAGGCTCTGCAGCAACGACAGCAAATCCATTTTGCCATCAAGATAAACTCTAGCATAAAGAATTTACTCTATGCACATATACACAGCTATGTTCCAAGGGAAGTCTTCATCAATTATCACCTAGATTTCTGTAAAGTCTTTTATCGATTCCATAACCTTCCTCTGCAAGTTGAATACTGCAGATGATGATCACACCTTGCTTTCACTGAAATCAACTAAGGAGGCTGAACAGCAGCAGAGTCCCTTTGCTTCAGCAGAGCAAGAGCAGCCCACTTAGTGTACACCGTGGCACTGCTCACTTCCATCTCCAGCCTGTCCTCCACAGGTAGCTGCCCTACTGAGTTACAATGAACAACATTTCCCAATAGCCCAAAAATGACCTAATTTTGTGTGCTGGGAGGAAGCAAGGTACCCTTAAGCCCATAAAACATAATTTCCATAACAGATACCCACTCACATTTGTGCAGAACTGGCAGACTGGCAGGCTCCTGTCATTGTCTAGAGATAATTGTGTGTGTTTTGTCTCAAGTATAGTGTGAATAAACCCACTTCATTAGACTTAGCAATATATACTGACAAAACTGGTTTAGGAACAGAGGAAATTAGCCATGTGTTCATAATGGTTGTTCTCCAGGCTTTTGGCTGTCTATCCTTCACTTGGCTTGTGGGGCTTGGTTTGGGATTTTGTGCTTGGCATCTTTTAGTTTGTTGGGTTTTTTTATATTTGTTGTGTTTGTTTGTAGTTCGAAAGATAAGCTTCTTCAAAGTCAAGTGTTTTCTTTAGGTTGTACTGTTTACAGAAATGGGAAACAATTTGTCCCTCACTGCTTACATAAAGAAAATAATGTGCATGTTGTTTGTGGCCTCACCACAGAAGTTACTCAGCAAATTTTAATTATCCTGTTGGTGATTTAATGTTGTGTAAAAACATATCCTAGCATGTATACACATCTGCCCTTGCTTATTAAAATCTGTTAATTTTGGCTAGCTCACAGACATGAAGATACTTCCCACCAACCAAAGCAGATTTTGAACTTTTGTCTGTTGTTCGCTGCTCTCTCCCAAATAAAAAATGAGTGTAATCATATATCAAATGTTAATTATTTCATGAAAATAGTAGCAAAAAAATTACGACTGGGTTCATGTATGTAGTCAGCCAGATTTGCTTTTTCCCAGCTACTTCCTTCTCTCCGTGAGCTTGCACAGCTCTCAGAAGCCTTCCTTCACAATGTGGTGGGGTAGGGGAAGGTTGCTTGGATATTTTTCCAGGCACACAAATACAGTTAGTGCAAAATATGGGAACTATGTAATTTCTTAATAAGCATAAATACAACATATTCCATACACGGTTTATAGAATACATCAGAGAAGCATAAGATGATTTGAGGTGTATCTTTTGTAGTGGAAGAAAAATTTTTTTCCTCACTGGAACTGAAGGGAATGCTTTAGAAGACTGACCATGAAAAGTGTCAAGTATTTTAAAGAAGGTGAGGTTTGGAGAGTCAGTGATGGTCTTAAGGGATTGCTAGAGAAGAGGCATATCCATGGATGGAACTTGGGCAGAGCAAGCGGGAGGAGGAGAATACACAGCAAAAGGTGGGAGGCTGCAGAGCACAGTGAGCCAGATCTTACAAAGCAGGAGGGCACTCTAGGCCAGATGCTTTCTGAACTCCCATGATATCAAGGGATGCATTTAGCTCAGACAAACTTTTATTTCACAAAGTAGGTAAGAAAGGCAGAAACACAGAGAATGGCTAAGTATTTGCCCCCAGTATAGGAATGAACTGAAGGACAGCTTGTTCTCAGTTTTGAAGTACAACTGAAGATTTTATCTTCCATATTTCCTGTTTCTGATACATTTGTAGCAAGTAAGCAAGCCATCCTTCTAAGACCACTGAGAGGCAAGAAACAAGGGTCAACAGTACTTTAAAAGGTACTAATGACTAATGAACTGCAGCCCTGATGTAAGGGCTGTATTTTACTGGGTATATATACTAAAAACTACCTAGGAGCCAGTCTCCTGAGCTGTACCAGGCAGCCCCTCCATCTTGGGGGGGCGGGGGGGCAGTGCTGAAATGAGGTGAACTCATTTCCCTGGTGAAATGAGGCCAACATCTCCAAATGCTCTGGAGGCTAAGCTACAACCATGACTGAAGGGCAGCAGCTGCTGAGACCTCAATCCTTGTCCCATGGAAGGAATCCAAGACGGATGGGTAGCAGTGGTAGGTAGGACATCTACTGAGTCGTCATGGTTTCTTTCACAGCAACTGTACTTTTCCCAGGCTCTCAAATCCAACTCCTCACTGCAGAAATGTTGTCTCCCATATTCCTCTGCTATAATAATGACAGGCAAACTCAATTAACAGTGTGAGCAGTTTGGATGTCTGCGCAACAACTTGCCAAAAAAAAAAAATCCCAAGAGGGAAAAAACCCAACTAAAGATAACTAAGAACATTTGTTGCATAATGTAATTCAAAGCTTCTATCTGTAGGACCAATAAAAGACATGTTTATTATGTCTTAAATCAAGATGTGAAAGCTTGGTTTTGAACTGCTTTAATGTTAATGATTTATTATACATGCAATACGTATCTAGTTTGGTAAGACCTATACTACACATTCAATGCAGATTTTCTCTTCAAGCTTCTTACTGAGATCAGAACACAATAAAATGACAAAACTGTGCATTCCCCTGCAAATAATTTATTCAGAGATTAGCAAGAGAGTAATGTATCTTCCTTTGTAATACCCCGTATTTCTGTCAACATCATCATCAAATATACACCACAAAATACAGTAAGTGTAACCACAAGCCTTTTTATGGGACATATTTTAAAGGGCTTTCACCATTGACTAGGTATTTACTACTGCTGTTATTATTCCTGTGATCTAAAAGTACTCTAGATACTCTAGGTACTTGAAGCAGAAACATTAATTCAGAAAGATTAAATATCAGGAAGAACATTTCTCTAGATACTAGAGATGAGCACAAATACGTCACCAAACAAATGCTTACCCCCAATTAAAAAAAAATATATATATGTGTGTGTGTGTGTGTATACACATCCATAAACACATTATTTAATAGGTACTCTGCACTTACTGTGGGAACTACTCAGCTGTAACCTTGGAGCCAAGGGCCCAGTGAACCCCATAAAAACAACCGCCATTATATAAGATAAATTAAGCAGCACTGAGAAGCAAGAGATAACATAAACATTCCCCATACTAATAGCCTTTCTATTAGAGAGAAAAGAACAGATCATTTAATCCAAGAGGGCACTGACAACAGTCCATGACTTCAGCATGCAGTCGTGACGAGTTAAGCTAGAAAAGAGCAGCCAAAACATTCTTTGTAAAGTGTCAGCACAGGCTTATAAGGAAGTGACATCAAACCTTTTTTTCACAGACACTTTTCATTACAAAGAAAATTCAAAATAAGCCCAGCACACCCTATTCATCATCTTCTCCCTCCTCATCCAGCCAAGTGAGGAATCTCCTCACACCAAGCCATCAGGTGACAGCACAATATGTGGCACTGTGTGTGTGTGTATAGGAAAGTACTAAGTGCCTTTTTTAACACCTTATGTCACTGCCTGCCTTCAAGGGAGGAACGAATTGGACATACACAACTAAAAAGACACAGAATGGGATGAAAAATGTCCTTCACATACAAGATTCAGACTACAAAGTATTTAACAGAGGTTTTCCTGGGGAAAGCATTATCTAACCACATGTTCTACACCTCATTATAAAGCTGATGATAATGACAGTATATCTGCTACTCATGGAAATATCACCCTCTGTTCTTCCTCAAACAAACAGCCATGACATTAAGTTTTGGGTAACAAACCAAATCAAATTAGGAGCAGCAGTTACAACAACTTATAAGAATAATTTACTAAAAGCATCAACTCCTTTTACCATCTGGAATATTGCCATTACTATAAAAAAATACATATGTCAACAGAGCAGCAGCCTCAGCTCAGTATGCTGGTGTTGATGCTGCAGAGGACAACTCTTTCCATAGGATAACACAGCTCAGTTGTCCAGCCATTTTTGGGCTTCTGGTAGGCCCCCTGGAGAGAAGGAAGGACAACACTCAGATACCTAAATTTTAGTATAATGTATAATTAAGGAAACTCTGCTACTGTATTTTAGCAATTTTATTCTATATTTTTCCCCTCAGTTCCCCAAGGAGGCTATCACACAGGCAGCCACTAAGAGAGAATGTTTTATCCCAAAATGAGAACAAATGAATGTTTCTAAACATTGGTTTTAAGCAGAGTGTAAAAATAAATTTGCTTGGTAATGTGAAATATTTTTAGCAAAATTTCTAATCTAATTTCATTTTACTCATTTTATGGAAGAGCAAAGAAGCAAAGTACTTTGGGATGAACTTTCTCTGCTGGGACAACTAGTAGCAGAAGTTCATATTCTAAGCACAGTTTCCCCCAGTCCTCTGAAGATGCTACTACCTCTGTTCTGGTCACTGGGTACCAAGCACAGATGGGCTGAGGTCACAGTATCAGATCACCTGCAGGAATTCTTAAGGCAGAATTTAAAATAAGAGACCCATGCAAAATTGCAAAGCTGTTTATGTATTGATCTTGATTATCATACTTGAAGAACAGAAACTATTTTTAATTGTTGGCTCGAGAGAACTGTGATCAGGTTAAACTTTTGCAAGCTTCCAAAGAGCAGCTGTTTATCCAGGTATGGAGCTAGGCTTTCCACAGGTAGTACAGGTGTGGTGCAATATCATGTTACTGAGTGCTGCTTCAGTTACAAGATCAGACTGTATCTGTTTTGAAAGACTAACTGCTGATCAAAACTTGTAGAGGCTTTATGCAGACCTTGTGTATCTAGCATCACTTCTGTTTCACCATGTTCTCAAAATGATTGGGGATTTGAGAAGAAAGAGCTACAGACTATATTAAACTATGCAGATTAGTAAAATCACAAGAAAATAGGGTTCTGCTTCAAATAAAAACAGCCCTTTAAAAAAACTAATTTACACACATATCCTAATTTAGATACTGATACTTTTAAGTGATTAAGTGCTCCCTTCTTTGACAACACCCTTATTGTCACAAAACCTGAAGTCATAATAGGCAAAACAGGTATCTAATGTGTATAAATAATCATATAAATATTTCTTATAGTTATTAATAAAAGACATGAATAAGAGTCATAGGAGTTTCACTGTAGTGTATTTGTCTCAGGGATATAAACAAAATATTTATAACTCCTCATACACACAATGCAAGCATATTACTATAAATGGAGAAAAACAACACTTTCTATCTCCTTTTTTCAAAATGTGTAAAATGAATGTTTTCATGCATATGATGCTAATTGAGTTTAGACAAAAACTTCTAAATATATTTTACAAATAACTGTCAGTGATATGACTTCTCTCAGAAAGAGAGGCTTTGTGTTTTTGACGACCTCAGTGATACAACATCAAATACCACTAAAGAAACTAGAATATTTTAATTTTACAGCATTTAAATAAAATTATAGCTACGAACATAGCTGTGATGTGTGTAATCTGCGTAACCATATATACAGTAGGCCATTCTTGCACGTTTTTCACAGATACACAAGTTACAAACCATGTACTCATTGACTTTTTTCTTTTTCTCAGCACAGATGGCATTTCAAGAGGAATTTTTTTGTGCCACAGCTAACACAAACCACAAAGAAATTACTCTTATTGAATATTGCCTGCTGTTGAGGAGTGTTTTGAAATTACACTCCATTTTTTAAGGGAACTGAAGAGCTGAGAACAAGCCGTGCATTCACATCAATGGCTAACACAGAGAGCAGCAGTGCTGACTGAATGCAGCTCTTCACAAACCAGCGCCTAACAGTCGTTGCAGATTAGGGACACATTTTTCCTCTGTGCCACTTTTGAGGAATTCATTGAAATTTGCTTCGTAATGAGATCACTGTCTGTTGGCAACTTCCATCACACAGATAAAATTATGTAGCCTTTTGTACTGGTACCAGTGGAAGAAGATTTTTAAGAGATGTAGGTATACTTCAACAGACGAAGACTGTTGCAGTACTTTGAATACAGGATTTTCTAGAGAAATGGGAAACTTATTTATTTTTATATATATATATATGCACAAGCAAAGCCTTCATCTGAAAACAATGATTACCTAAAATAATACAAACTCCAATGTCAGGCTGTAGAACAACTTAGCTTTATTACACTTAATTGTACCATCAAATTTTCACACATTGTGTTTTTCACTGGGTAGCAAGTGAATTGAAAAAAATGGAAACTAACACTGGCCAAAAATCCAGATGGCCAAAGTCACCAGCTGGTGTTAAAATTCCCTCTTCGAACATTAATAATATGGAACCTGGGAACAATGAACTCAGAAATGTTGACCAGGTGCTACAAAAGGTCCCACGAATGAGAGAGTCACTTTTCCAAGAGAAGTAAGCTTCAGCTGTATCCTTGTTAGGTCTATCCCTGTTAAATCACATCCTGCTCTCATAGAATCAGTTATGGTAAACCAGACTCAAAACCCACAATCACACATAGTTGCCATTATGCCCCATTGTGTGAGAATCATTATCAAATATGAAACATTACAAGTAAAGAACAGCAAGAGCATGTTTCTTTATTCAGGAGATTAATATTCCTTCTGCTTTAAACATTACTGGAAAAAAATACCTCAAGAGAAATGTTAACTAATCCAAAATCTGTGCTTTAACAAGAAAATTATGCTGGTAAAATCCTGTTGGATAGGCCATCCAGCACATCCAAGACAAGTGATGAAAATAAATTGTACTGGTCAGATACCTGGTTCCTCTTACAAGCTGCAACTGATTGAACATGATGGTCATGGGGACATCAGTCACACAGTCAAGTATGAAATATCTTGCAAGTGTCAAATCTGCACACAGCACAGCACAAAGGAGAGAAATGGGAGAACTGACAATGGTCCACTAAAAAATAAAGATACATTATGCACAATTTCAGAGCAATTTTTTCTACAGCTGGGAATGCTACAACTCTTTTAATAAACAATCCTATTCAGCATATTCCTGTGGCACTCTGGCAGTGGGGACTTCTGAACAGTAATGCCTGAGCCCATACCATCAGCTAGGAAATACAAACTTATTTATAACAAGCTTAACCCCCACAGTGGTCAGCCACACCTAAAATGGGAACAGCCCTACTCTGCTCCCCAGCATGTTTGAGACTTGATGCATCTCACCACTTGAAAGGTGAGTTTCCAGCAGTTTGCAAGCTGTCAGGAATGCTGTCATCTGTCTCAACATCATGAGAAGCTGGTTCAGCTATCATGGCAACAAACACTATGCACACCTAGGCAACTAACCTGAAGATGGCCTTCCAGATGTGCAAGGTGACTAATGGAGTTGTGGTTTGGCTCTGCGGAAACTACATGCAAAGTTTTTATTAGCAATTTAATCTACCATTTTCAAAGAAGTTTCTGCTACACTGCTTTTGCATACTGCAGGCAAATGAAAGGCATCCAGAGCTCAAAAGATACCTACAGTCCTTCTAGAATGCAAAGGAAATGTAACACTAGAAAACAGCATCAAGAAATACATACGTTTTTACTTCAAAATATGCTCACAGACCCTTTCTCTGATTGCTCTTTGGATAAGACTTTTTTCTATCATCAGTTTGATCCTAGAAGGCACCACACCATTTTGTAGCAGATCATGACAAACAGTGTACTACCATCAATATTAAATATAATCAAGCTTTACTGACTGTTTGGGTAAAATTCAATCAAGCTGCACACATATTTAACTAAATAAGTGTAGTAAACAAAGCAACAATTTATTACTTCAATAATTCACTGCTGTATATGTCTGGAGAAGCTGCTTTTAAGTGCATGGAATTGCCAACTATCAGATTTTTTACAGAAGCTCTGAAATACAGGAATGACACTGGGAATAGTTTTTGTTATATAAAAACAACTGTTATCAAAGTTTCTAAGTAGCACGAGTACAGGAAATGAAACTTAAGAAAAAGGAGCACTCAACCTACAGGATTGTGAAAAAATAGGAGAAAGTATCACACCTCCATGAAAAGCTATTGGACTAGCAGGGAAATTTAGAGGGTTCAGAAGCTCACAGTAGCTCCAAAGCACAGCCTGATTTCTTGGCCTTTTGTTTGCACTCAATTAAGCTGAAAATCCTCAGCAGCCAACAAATAGTTGATGCCCTCTGAAGCTGCCCCATCAGTCCCCTCAGCAAAAATTGTGAGAGATATAGGAAAGAACTCCCCCAAGAAAACTGAGGACTAGTCTAAAACAGATGGAGAAAAATAATAGAAGACAATTTCTGAATAAATACCACCTCTGGATAAACAGAAAAGCACAACTTGATCAGCAGGTTCTTCCCTCTACAATCAGATTGGGAAGTCCTTCCAGTGAGGTTATCATAGTTAAGCAGATACTGCTTTTGATCTTGAAGTCAGGCTCCTGGAGAGTTTTGGCTACGAAAATATGCAAATGTTTCCATTGGAATGCATGGTGCATAATCAATCATGCCCAGCAGGCCCTACAGATCAACAACACACTCTAATCAGAAGGCTGCCCAGAGCTATGTTCCTGGAGAGGCCAAGCAAGAAAATAATTTAGGGATGAAAATACATCACCATCTGTACTATTTCTTTATAATGATGGTCAGGAAACGTCGCTGAAATTCATTTTGCCCCAGCTTTCTGTAGCTATTCCACAAAGACCTAAAGAGACAATGTTGGAGAGAATTCCTAGAGATATTTCATTTACTTTATTTCAATTATTTAATATATTTTTCCATTAAATTATAAACTAATTAGTAGATAAAATGTAGGTACAGGAATAAAAATTAATTTCACAGTAATTAACAGCTTTTTTAATATAAAAACAGCTTTTTTAATATAAAACAGCTTTTTTAATATAAAAAACCTTTTTTAATATAAAAACATCAGAAGATAGCAAAATCCAATATATTATTATCATGGCAAATGTCACTGCTTAACAGCAGTAAAACCTAAGGCATAGCAGCTAGGGTTTATTGCACAATAACTATTTTAACACTATAAGGAAATGTTTAAGCAGCTGATGTTTAGCTGTGGCTTGTCCTTTAGCAGCACAAACTATGTAGAAAAAGATAGGTAGTTAGAAAATGTATCTTTTGTTGTTTTCTTCAGAGACAACAGAGTACAGGAGGGCTGGGGAAAACGAGGATGATGTATCAAGAGGATAATACAAATTTCACAATATTTTGAGGTCATCTAGCAGAAGACTAACAAAAGAAAATCTGTTGATTTTTACAAATGCACCTACCCATCAGAGGGGTAGAAGTGATGCATGCCTAGTGCCTTCTAGAACACCTGAAAGGACCTCCTCTGACACTACTGCATTTAAGTTCTGAAGGGCTTCCAGTGGTAAAAACACATCACTACCAATTTCAGACATTTATTCTCACATGTTACTCAAAAAAAAAAAAAAAAAAAAAAAAAAAAAAAGAGACTTCATCCCCTGCTCTCCACCACCCACCCTTCTATCCTCGTTCTTCCAAGAGACAGAAGCCATTCCCTATGTACCTGGCCTGCACTGGGTCTCTCCTCACATCCTCACACCCACTGTATCAGCAGTCCAGGCTCTTTCACTCTTTCATGTCTTTATTATTGACATGCTTTGGAACTATGTATCCATGATGGTAAGTATCTGAAGAAAATACAAATGAGCAAGAAGGTCCTATTAATTTCCACACCTCTCTGCCTACTGGGAACATAATCTCTGATTAGATTTGACCTCTACAGACATAGCTGTCTGAAATACTGGCAAACCTGGGCTTGCTTCTGCCCACCAGACAAGGTGGGCAGCGATACCACTCTCTTTTTAGTGAAAGGGCCTTTCACTACTTAGATCCATGGATCTGGCTGTGTTTGACTGCTGCTGCTTGAACTGGAGATCAACTGAAAGTGTGTTTTTTCTCTCTTCTACAGATAACATCTCAGTTCTCAGAGATAACTGCAGTTCAAACCCAGACCACTTTTTCCAAGACTGCAGTTCTTTATGCATCAAACTGACAATAAATTCAATATTTAAAGGAAAAAATAAAGAATTCAAGTTTCCTCATTATATCAAATAATTCATTTGCTCAAGCTGAACAGTTTCATTTATGCTTATCTGCATTTCTGCATTTCAGAAGAAGGAACACAGTTTAGCTCAGATAAATTTTGTTCAAAATGACCAACTGAAGAAATCTGAAAAGGGAAAGAATTGATGCTGTTAACTGTCATTTGATTTCTTGCGTTCCAAAAATAAAAGTCATTATGAAAAAGTCATGATCTCCTCCTGTCTTAATCCAAAAGACACTTCCAGTACAGGACATAACATAGAGAGAAACGTCTGTAGTATTTTCACAAGATGAAATAAAAATGTAAACAATGAACGTAAAAATTCTGCTTCCAATGAAATATTTATTTTACTATAATTTCCATGCACCTGACTACCAGGCACACAAAACACTAGGAGTCAGTTAAGATATTTTAACATTTCTAAAATTTCAGCATCTATAAGCAATAATGAAAGCCCTGAAGCTGAATGCCTCCAAGAAACATTATGCTGGTGTTTTGCTGAACTGTTAGTTATTTTAGATACAGTGCCTCACAAAGAATTCCATTCTTATTCACTGAGATCCTTAAAACAGCTAAGAAGGGATGGCTTTATTTCATTTTGTGGAAAAAGAGAAGTAAATTTATCCAACTCTTAACAGTTCTTTTGGAAACACTTTTTCAGAGCTCTTTTGGACATACTCATATGCCCCTGCTAATAATGAATCCAAAGTTTTGATTTCAAAACCACTTAAATATTGTAATGCCTCAAAATCACTTAAATATTGTAATGAGTTTAGTGGGATACTGGAGAATGTAATGTTATCTTTCACTTCAGCGCCTGAAGTGAAATGGGTTCCACTCAGTTCCACTAAGGTTTTAAAACAAAATAAATAACAAGCTTCACTTTCACTTATTACTACATATGCCCTCTTTACAAAATAGAAAATTTGGGGTTTTTTTGTAAAGAGGGTATATGTAGCAATAAGAAATTAAGACCATATTAAATCCCTTATTTGTCCCACATAATTGTAAACATTATCTGATCAATTCAAGATGACCTTCCACAGCTGGGTATAACAAATCTGCAAAGGCAGGTGAATTTTCTCATCATAAGAAAGGACAGTCAACCCAATGAGTCCTGCCAGGAGGCAAAGGAACGAGGAATTCACCTCTGAGGAACATACAGCTCTCTCAGCACAATCCTAGACAGAAGATGGAAGGGGCCTAGAAAGAGGCAAGAAATGAATAGAGTCTTCTTGGAGAACATGACTAAAGAGATGAAACTGTGCTGCCATGGAAGAGAGACTGGGTTAATTACAACATTCAATTATAACAGCAAATATTTAGGAAGATCTCCAAGCAAAGATCTCCAAGTTTAAGTGTTTTTCCCGTCAGCTGCGGACAAATGGCCCAGTAATTCACCTCAGCTTCAAAGTAAAACTTGAGCTTGACTGGAAATATGTAGCAAGAATGACCAAAATGTTTATTATGCTATTGAACATAAATTTCAGGTTTCTTTCCTACTTCATTCTTTAATTCTGCTAATGCCAGAGCTCAACCTGCATGTCTGAAAACACACAACAACATAACACAGTAATTTTTATGCTCCTAATAAAATACATGCAGATGGAAAGAACAACTTTAGAAGACACCTTTGTAAGTGAACTTATTTCCTATCATCTTAAGTATCCTGTGCTCACAACTAGTGTCACAATTAGCCTTAAGAAGGCAATAAAGATGTTTATTCATCCTCTTTTCCAGCTCATTGGGGAAAAAATATCCATCCCTCCAAGGAAGGATGATCTTGTAGCTATAGAAAATGAGGGCTCAACTACTACTTCAAGTAGATTATCTGCATGAAGTCACACAAAAATGCACTTAAACCCTGTACCTTAGCAGCCTCAGTAGTTAAATGGAAATGCTAACATATGGTTTGAGCAGAAGGTTAGACTAGGTGACTTCCTGAGGTCCCTCCTGACCCACATGTTCTTGTGATCCTATTTGCTTTGAGACACAGAGGATGAATGAGAAGGGCACTCAGACATTACAAGGTTGATTACTAGTGAAAATCCCATATAAGTATCCTAACATTTCAAGGATGCAATATATAGCTTTTTACTACATATATATGGGGGGAAAATCCTGTAAAAATGCTCATAGACACAGTGCAAGTGACATCTATGACAGCCAGAGGAAAAAAAAACATCAAGTCATCTTGTTCTGGATGATATGGTAGAACCTGCTGGTTATGTTTGTTTTCAGAACAACAAACTGAAAAACTAAAAATCTGTTTTGACTACATTTTTTTTAAGTAGCATCATAAACTTGAAAGGCCTTTTATTGAATTACATGCGAGTAAATTTACCAGGCAGATTAAGCAGAAATCTTTACAGACAAACTGATGCTAACATGAACAAGAAAAAGAAAAAGCACTTGTCATCTTGCAACACAGAATACCCAATGAGTATAAAGTGTCTGCAAGTATGACAGTAAAAAATTTGAAAAATAAATTGCTAGCAGGTAAGATGATTCTGTGTCTAATTTAGAAGATTACTTCTCAGGGTGAAGCTGAGTCAACAATCTCTTCCTCTTAAGACACATCCTCTTCTCCAAGTACCTCAGCTGCAGCACATTTTAAAAGCAAAAACAATGCAAAAGCAATAGCAAGTCCTACTCTGCAGATGCTCTTATTTTCTGCTACTGGTGTTTTTAATTTCCTAGCAGATCCCTGAAATAGGAAGGTTGTGATTGGCTTTGGAGTGCCTGGGCACAAACACTAGTCTTAGCAGTTCATAGTGCTGTTTACCAAACTTGTATCTAATGTCCCATTAAAATCTAATGTCCCATTTAAAAAATGGCAGGGAAAAAAAAGGAATAAAGCTTAAAACAAAACACAACAAAAAAATCAAACTCACCTTGCTGGAGGCACATCAATATTTGAAGAAACAACCTTGCGCTTCTGTTCCAGAAGACAAACAGAACGAGTGTTTTCTTTTTCATACTCATGAGCTCTGTTAAGTTTTTTGGTCTCTGCTGTTTTTAAATCTTCCTCCTTTGTGGTGAACAGGAGAAACTGTTGGTCTGGCAGTTTTCGACTGATGTCACTTTTTACATCCTCCTGTTGAAATGCATGGAAGGTCATTTCACGCTTGATGTTGGCTGCCTGAAAAATGGAAAGCAATTATTAAATTTTCCTTTAATTTGCCTAAAATGGGAAACAACCGACTACCTACAGGCATTTGCTTCTAATTAGTTATTTGAATTAGTGAATACCATTTCTTTGTCCTTCATAAATTCTGAAACTGCCATTAATTTCTCAAAAATGTTGAAGACTAGCCAGGAAAATAAGCAATTTTTGTCCATTTGATAAAGCTATCAACCTCTTTGTGTTAAATCAAAAAGGTATTTGAATTAGAATGTCAGAAACCAAATTATAAACAACATATCTTTAATGTACACACATCTGTGCTACATAGCTATGCAAAAGAAATCCTAGCTGCCTTCCTCCTAAAATTGCAGGAAAAAAAGTCAGAATTTTTCCAGATTAAACATAACCAAAAAATTAAAGCACTTCCTACAGCCACATACTGGATTGTTTAAAAGCTGGATTTGTAAATGAGGGTTTTTCCAGGAGCATAAAAATAATTTGCTATGATCCAACTCATCTGCCAGAAGGCAAAGGGGAGCAACTGATGGCAGCAGGATCTCTGTGAGGAGCCCATCCAGCAATAGTGAGCAGGGACACACACCCAGGAGCAACTCCAGGTTGTCTCTTTGCCAGCACTTCCCGTATCTTCTGGTCTGCCTCTTCTCACAAGCAAAGACTTCCCAAGCAAACAGGTGTCTTAACAAATACACTACCACTCTGGAATACAATGTGCTGGTGTTTATAAAGCATACTATTGCAGGGTTGCAGGGAAGACCCCAAAAACTCATCAGAACCAAGCCACTCCACCTTCCCAGCAAGCAAAACAAAGCACAGGACCTAGATTTTCTTGTGAAATCAATTCCCTGGGCAGCTACACTTCCCTGGCCAGCTACAGTTTCACAGGGGCAGACGTATCTGTGAGGTGACCCAACAACCCAAACAGCCAAGCAAAATACGGTCCAACAAAGTGGCAGCTTCTCCTGCCTTGATCAGAGGTACTGCCACACCACATGCACTTGCTCGCAGAAATCCAGGTGCCTTCTAGAGCTGGCAAACTGGATTTTAAAATATTTGTAAATTATTGCTGATCTTTACATTGGAGATACCCAAGCTGTATGGTCCTCAGATAGTAACAGCACCAATAAACTGAAATTCCTATGTCAACTCTTCCAACTTATTCCTCCTTTTCATCATCCAAAAACTTAATCAATATATTGCTTACATATAAATATATTATACATAAATATATTTATGTAGTAAAATATATTCCTCTCTCCACAGATCTCTGTTTGTAGATTTCAAACCTTGGCAGTTACAGAAATGGTGCAAGCAATTTTAAGTTCACAGGAAAGATACTTGCCACAGTAATTTTGCTGTATTCTGTAAAGTGTATCACATCACGAATGCATATTTAGGACTGATGATTTAATTGTTTCTAGTGCTTCCACTGAAGGGCTTTTAGCAGTTGCTTCAAGAACAAAACAAGAGTTACTATTCTATGAACGTAAACAGTAGAAAGAATTAGACACTTTACACTACTTCACACACAAACAGATGACACATTACCAAGAAAATCTGCCTGGAAGACAAAACAGTCAGCATGTGATCATACAGAATTAGGAGAATACATATAAACAACACAAATTGAATTCTGATTTAATGATTTTTTTAAAAAAAACTTCTTAGATTTACAATTAGCCTTTTTTTGAGTGCCTGAGAATCACTGAAATGCTGAGTTGCCCTCAATTTTCATTAAAACTGACTTATAAGTAATGCAGTGAAGTAACAAAAAAGCCTGAAAATACCCAAGTTCCAATATCCAGCCCCTAGAAATTATGTAACACCAAACAAGGGTTTACATAATTCTTGATTTCCATCTCCTCCACTGCTGCATGGTCTTCCCTTGCATGACCACACCTCCCTTCCTCCCTGCCCAGGATTTCCACCTCATCCGCTGCAGAGGAGAGTTCTGTGCAGGGCAGGAGCAGCTCCACCCGTTGTGCATGGCAGGGGTGCTGCTGTGCACAAGTACTGGGCAGCACCAGCAGTTGCCTCCTTACCCTCTACAGCCCTTAGCGTGGAAAACGCCAAGAGCACAGGAGAGGGACATCCTCCCTCATTTCCTACTCTCCAATGCAAGACTGAACTCAGTTTTCATCAGGATGGTTTTAATTAATCTTTTAATGGACTAAGTGCATGACTGTACCAAAGGAAAAAAGGTATTTTTGTCTTCTATTTATGAAATTGTAGGATTTTACTCAGTTTCAGCAAATAGAATGTACCATACATTGCTGAGTTTTCTTTACAGACTTAAGTAGTGACGACAGAAGGTTGCAGGCTCAGACTACAGCTGTAATATAAAGCCAAAACCAAAAATAGCAGAATACTTTTACTGTGATACCAGATAATCTATTCTTACATATCAAATTTATCCAGTTCAAACACATTTCGTATGTCAATATGCCACAATTAATAGTCAGCCCCATGCATGCATATGGAAGTGAGGAAAGACAAAAATCACAGAGCAAATGCTCAGGTTGCAGAAGCAGCTCGGGTTCTTCAGCCAATAGCCAGAAAAAGTAGGAGACCAAATCCAACACTTACACTAATTCTCTTCCTCATTTTCAGTTTTCAACAGATGCTTGGAAATACTAACTTCTTTCTAAACTTTCCCTTGAGAGTGACTGCATGTAAAGAATCTTTTCTGCTTTAGAAGCAGGTGATCATGAAGAGAAAGCCAACAGTTTTCCTTGGTGGGCTTTCTCCAGTAGCTTTCCCCTACTCCACATGCAGTTTTTCTATTTTAATTAGTCCATGTCTCTGGAAGCCATTTCCCCTTGAGACACCTGCCCTGTCTGGAAGTGGATGGTGTCTTTTGCTGGAAATCCAATCACCTACACAAGCAGCCATTGATGTGAGGAGTGCTGAGGGCCACAGTCATTTGAATGATCAGGTTCCTCACTTCCTGGAAAACACTGATTAATGACCAGGACGCCTCTGATTTCAAGCTCTGCTTCATAGTTCAGAGATAACAAAGAAAATTTCCAATATATCTTTCCAGATAGTTAACTGCTCTGCCACATATTGTTAGTAACTTTATTTTTTTTTCATAGATCCTTAATATTCTTTTATCCACTTGAGTCTTGTGGTGGTCCTTCAAGTCCAGAATGTTTCAGCAAAAATTCTGTGGAAGATCTAGTCCAACCTGTCTAGGCCTGTCTCACAGACAGATAGAATGTAAGTCTTTGACACCATTTTATTTCAGCTTACTTCCAATACTTCACATTTCTCCATCCTTTGCTGTTCTCAAATGGTTCCGCTTTTCTTGTCCTCCAAATTTGCCATCTTATTGCCTCCAGTATCAACTACTGGTAAAACTTCTGTCCTTTTCATGCACTTGATGAATTATCGCTCATACAAGCCACTTGATAATAGGCTGCTTTTCTATGCAATTCACTGTGTATTTTCACCCTTAAGCCATTAGCAACCTTCAGCTTACTTTCAACAGAGTTCTTTACAACCTGGCCTCAGGCAACCAACATCACTTGGATGTTCAGTCACAGAAACAGGAGCTATAAACCACCTGTAAATTAAAAAAAAACTGGTTTTGTTTCTCTCTGCAGTTACCTCCACCTACCTTTGTCAATTTCCCCCCCATCCCTATTGGGCAAGAGAGACTTTTGATACTGTGCTCCTTGGAAACAACCATATTATCCAAGCCTCCCCACTGGAGCTCAAGCATGGGGCAGTGCCAGAGCTGAGGTCTGATATGGCGTTAGTCCTTCAGTAATCATCCTGCAAAAACTGAAAACCATTTCTTGCTTTGGTCTCTAAGTAAAAACTTTATTAAGAAAGCCTTTCAATTTCTGTTTCAAAGTTGTCAAGACAATCGTATATATTTAGATTGAGGGTTTTACTTTTAAGTTAAGGGTTTTACTTTAAAGCTTGATTCTTTATTATTAAATGACAAAGTTTAATAATCCATGTGACAGCTAAATTATTAGCATAGTTACTATTTTCAGCAGTATATTAATAATTTTTCATTGCAAAACCTATCTTAACCTGCCAATAGAAACTTTTATGTGGTGGTATTTTGTCCTAACCAAATTGCTGGTCCTAAACTCCACATCAAGACCATGTGTTGCAATGTAAGTCCTGTCCAAAATGATGAGCATGCTTGACACTGACACAAACTGAGGAATTTAAAGAAGTGTTTCACTATTCCTTACAAATGATGTGCAGGCTGCAATTTTTCAGTAGTTTAGGCCTTAACTTATGTGCAGTCAATTTTTGCCCTACCCAAGAGCACATCCTGATAAGATGCTGACATTGCAGTCAAACCTCAGTCTCCTCCAATTTCAGTAAAATTTCAGTTTGCATTTTACCCTGAACAGCAAAAAAATTATTGATCAAAAAGACAACTCAGGCACTGAAGCTGTGGTCAGGCCTATTCAAAGGATCAGCGAAAACTAGAATAGGTAGACGTATCACATTTATATGGAAACACAGAGAGTCAGATTTGACAGATTATGTATGTCACCCCTTTAGTACAACCTGATTGGACTTTATCATCTTCCCTTGCTTATGGTACACTACTGCTTAAAAACTGGAGTTATTTATTTACAAATAACCCAGTAGCATTTAACAGGCATTAAGATGTCTGTGATTCCTATACAATGGAAGGCACTAAACTCCCAAGAATATTAGCATTATTTGCATCTATGTGACCCAACTGTATGGAAATGTATCTTCAAATGTGAAAACTAACTCCTACCCATGTTCTTTCAAATTTCCTATTTTTTTGGTGAAGAACCTGTGGATTCAGGTGGGCACAGCAGGAATAGAAATGTAATTTTTAATAGACTTTGTAATAGATGACACAGACAGATGGAAATAAACTACTGAAAGAATTGCCACACCACATACCATGCCTACTTTGCTGACAGTTTTATAAACATCTCAAGGGCTGATTGCCACATGGCAGCTGCCCAGCTTAACAGAGCACTGCCTCCCACCCCCTGTGACTCGATGAAGCACCTTCCATGAAGCTACACCGATTCACACCAGATCAAGAAGATCCTACCACAAGTGTGACTGCATCTGCCTGCCAACCACAGCCTCGGCAAAGAGAGGCTTGCAGCTCACTGGCAGGCAGCACAGCAGTGAGAGCCCAGCAGGCCCCCTTAAACTTCTGGGGGTTAACACTGGCTAACTTCTGTTTCTCCTCATAATGTCTGCTGGGATCTGGAAGGACTAAGACACATGAGAAAGTTGAGCATGTCCCTTCCACACACACTTTGAATCCTAAAGGACTGTGTAAAGTAAATAATCTTCCAACTGTGGCCTATTTTGTGCCATTATATTTTGTTCATACAGATAATAAAGCTAATTTTACAATAAAAGTGAAGAAGTACCTCTAAAAACCAATAAAACTATTTTACAAGGCAAGTATCTGTAGAAAAGCTGACTGTATCCAAAGCTCCCTATAAACACACACACTAGTGGAAATACATTTTGGGAATCTAGCTTAGAGTAATCCCACCATTTCTTAATAATCCTGAAGCCATTGTCATGTATCCATTTTTGTACAAACTTTTTTTCCTCTCTCAACCCATAAAGCTGTATTTCCTTTACCTCACTTACAGACCACTCTAACTGGAGTCAACTCCAGTGTCCCTTCATTTCAAAAACAACAAGATCCCTCACAAGCCACACTAGGCCGTTTCCTAGAGTGGGAGAGGCAGGGTTGAGGGGTGGTGGTATGGGGGGGGGGGGTGTAACATGCTCATTAAAAAACACATATCAAAAAAACCCACCCCACCAGCAGTCACCCAACTCACTGCTCCAATTCTGGCTATTTGCATTGTCAATAGATAAATAATTTTAACAGTGAGTCCTAGGCCTATGCACAATATTAACACTACATAGCTGATAAAGACACAGTTCTGGATGTGGATTTTTGATTTCCATCGGATTTATGATGTAATCAACTGATCTAATTCCATCAAAAAACTCTTTAGATTAAACACCAATTAAAAAAACAGCAGATTAGACAGATTAGCTATGAGATGGTTTAGCACCAGCCAACCCACTCTATAACTGCTGCTTTTCATAAACCATTTTTTGATTCTGGCTTTGTGACCACCTCTTTCCATTTTCTGAAATAGATGTAATCATCCTAAGTGTTTGGGACTGCCAATAGAACTCCCAGCTGGTAAGAAAACAAAAGTTCCACGATTTTTTTTTTAATTAAACAAGGCTTTAGCAACATTTTTGATCCATTACAAAACAAACAGGCAGCTCAATGGGGAAGTGAAAGAAGGAATCAATGTATTTCAGCCTAGCATGTTAATGGGAAACAAGAATGAAATGTGTATCTGTAACATGACATACATTTAAAATGTTCAGCCAAATAAGAGCTCAATAACAAGAGCTCAATAACTGCAAGGCCCTTTTCAGGCCAGCCTGAACAGCCAGGCAAAACTCTAGGGACAGGGATAAGACACTTTTCTCAACAAGAAAGAAACCAGGAATAAAGTTCACAACAAAACACAAACCAAAAATTAGAAACACCAAACCTGCTACCAAAATTAAATGCAAGTAAAAAATATTTAAATTAAATCCCTGGAAGGACAAAGATTTTGGTTCACTCATATTGCTTCATACAATATTTCCAGTTTAGGTTCCTGTAACAGAGGGTTTTTTTTACTTTAAAAGGCTCTAATTTTTGACATTCAAAAACAGTGTCCTCACTGGAAGGAAAGAATGCATTAAATTTCCATTTTGCTAGAAATCCCTATTCATACTGCAACACAAAGAGATAAGACAGATTCTTGTAATGATGCTTGGAAATAATCTGCCCTGAATTTCAATGTATTATTACATTTTTGAGTATATTTTGCATTTAATTACTCACTTCACCAGCAGTTGCTCATTACACATAAATCACGTTGATCTAATCACTCTAAGCATTTATAAATTGTTGGTCTCTAACAATATAGAACATAATGCATTTTAAGGTCACTGTAAATATTCTTTACAATATATAGTACACATTAATGTACAGTAATGCACTATTCATCTTCAACCAGGCTAGGACAAAATCCCTATCTTCATTTGACCAAACATAGAAAACCATCCAAAGAATATATTTTCTATGTATTAAAACATAATTCTAAGCATGCTAAGTTGCCTGGATTCACAATACAGTGTTATGCAGCAAGAACTGCAGTCAGCAAGAAGCTTCTACGATCCCATCATCCTCACGTGTATGTCAGCACTTACCTGGCTAAACATAACTCATCTACAATACCCACATATCCCAGCACCAGGTTAAGGTGCTTCTGAGTTACAGAGAATCTACCCAGATGAATGACAGAAACTTTCACTCCCACATTTGAAATTCAATACCCATTCAATACCTGTTGTACCCCAAATAAAACCACCACCAACTTCTGACGTCTGAACTACTGCACTAACTGGCACATGAAGCATAAATGTTATTAAAACTGAACAGAAAGGTCTTACTAAGAATACAAGGGGACACAGCAAAGAACACTGGGAATTCATGGTCCTTCCCATACACCATTTTCAGGTCTGAACAAAAATTATTCAGAGATATTTGTGCCTTTTTTCTCTCCACCACATCAACAAATGAATGAAGATGTGGAAGTATGGTAGCTTTCTTTCCAAGCCCATATGCAGGCATAGTAAATTCCTCACAGAAAGGTACGTGACATAACTTCTAACATTATCAGACACCAATTAGTAACAGTTACCAAATTTTAATACTGATTACTGGAAGTGTGCATCTTCAAAATTTGCTTGCAATGTTTAAGTCTCAAAGAAATAACTCTGTGTTCTGTGTCCTGGCTATGCTGTACACACAGGGATGTGACCTGCAGTGACCACCCTGCAAACCCAACTACCTGGGTTCCAACTGGACATTGGCCCCCAGGCTTGGCATCACTGGCAGATCTCAGCAGAGCTATTTCAGTCCTGTTTTCCTTTTCTTAAATAAAACAAGTGCCTTAGAAACACACTGCCTCTAAACATCTAAAAATATAGACAGTACCTTGGAAAGTCTTAAACAGGAGGAAAGTGGAGGGTCATAGATGCAAAAAACAGGTTCATTTTTTATTTAGGAATTCTGTTGCTTCAATCTTTGCCAAGCATGCTCACCACTGAGTGCTTGGTACTCCACGACGCTTTTAGCAGGACTTGCAGGCCAGGAATGGGCAGTCATAATTGCCTTCCCAATTACTGGTTGCACAGAAAGTGAATTTAAAATCAACTAAACCAATTATCACATATTTTTCTCACAAGGACCTATGTGCCTGGCCCTGCAAGTGGGAAGGAAGCAAGCGCCAGGCAGCAGGTTCACCTCACCTCTCCTGCAATGAAAGCAGTGTAAGCAATGCCCAATGCCACCAGAGCAACCTGTGGCCACAAAGAGAACAGATGAGGGCTTGGCCAAGGAGAACAGAAGGAGAAAAGAGAAGGATACACTTAGATCTTGCTGGTCATCTCTGGGGAAGCTAAAAACCCTGGAACTGGAGACAAAACCAAGCATGCTAATGTGGGGTAGCAGGGAATTCTGTTCTTATTTCTGTTGCATTACTAGATGTACTTACAAGCTGCAAGTAGTGAGCAACATCAAACCAGGTGTTCCCACTGCACTGACTGAAGTTCTGAAACCTCATGTCACGGTATTTTTTTATGGTATGCCTATGAATATCTATTTTCTATGAAATGGTGATTTTACTTGTAAGAGATGCAAAAAGGGTCCTAGAACCCAGTGGTAAAGTACCTACTGTCTTTGCTGCCCCTAATTTTGATTTTCTAGATTAAAAAGTTGTACACAACAGCTTATGTAGCTTAATACAGCCTTGTGTATGGACTGTCTTACTGATATATCAATATGGCATTTACTAGTTGAATTTCATGTGCAAATAAAGTATCTTTTAACTATTTCAAGACCGTTGCTTAAGATGTACAAGACACTCCACCTGTTTCTCTCTTCATCTTCTGGTGATCTGGGATCAGTAAGGATGGCAGCAGCTCAAAGAAGTACTACCACTTCTATAATCTCATTCAGGATCAAGTAAGTAAGAGCTCACAAAAATCAAACTATAGAGGCAGTGGGGAACTCCCCACACTTAGCTGGTTTTGGAAATGCTGCCTCACTGCTCCTCAGCAAAAAAAACCCTTGATTGGTACATCTGCATTTGAAAGCCCTCCTCCTCTTGATGGACAGAGTAGGATATTTTTAGTGAAAAGAAAACCAGGTTGGCTTTATTTTCAAGATCTCTTGCAATTAAGATACAGAGGTGTGAGATTTCGGAGGTCAAAAGTTATTGTCTGACTTTAAAAGCAGCCAGCTGAGATGAGATACTGCAGATCTTAGATCACTTAAGAGGGTATGGAAATGTAATCCATTTGACTTTACATCCTAGAACTTTGCTCTTTTTTATTTGTTTGTTTAAATTATGGCATTGCAGTGAAATTAAACCAAGGAGTTCACAGATATATGCAACTGTTTTAACTTCTGAATTAAATAGGTGCTGTGAATGAAAGGGCCAATGCTGATCCCTGATGCTGGAAGCCTGGAGAGATATTACAAGACAAAAATTAAGCACAAGTCCTTATCTCCTCTAACAGATCTTGAGCCTGGAAGTAGAAAGCAGGATCCCTCAGCGGAGCAGAACAAGCAAGAAGCACTGCCTCCAGCAGAAAATTCTCCCAAGTCTGAGCTGAGCTCGAGACAAAAACATGTAGCAGTTTTTCTGTTCAGATTAGGAGTGATGCCAAAAAAAGGAGTTTATTTTTGTGTCTGACTACACAATAAACAGTATCACAGAGTTACAACTCATTACCCTTAGAAGCAACAGAATAACATCAGTAAAAACATGCAGAGGCGAAAGGCCACCTTCTCCAGCTGCTCCAGAAAACAGCCCTCTACCAAACCACTACCGGGATGCAATAATATCTCACAGGAGAAAAGCCTTCACAAAGAACCTGAAGGACCATCAGGCCCAAAGTAAAGCACAGTCCAACTGCCACATGGCTTCTGTCTTCGAAAGGATGAAGGCTTGCTCCATTTCTAACCTTCTCTTTCCTCCATATGCCTGTCCTAGCTGTGATATCCCATCTTTTCCTCTATGCTATCAAGATGCTTGGCAAGCCCTTCCTTGATCCACCATAACTGAAGGACACCACAGAGTCTACAGACACTGTTGCACGTGTTTTCCACTGATTCAGTAACCCACAAAAGCACACAATAAATTCTGGCACAAGCACAAGACTGACTGTGAGTAACTAGGAGCTGGAGGAAAGGAATACTTTACCCTTTTTGGAACTGATGAAACATAAACTGCACAAACTCCAGTTTGTGGCACATCCAGTGCCCAGGCACAAAGCACTCTATGCCACCCATGTTGCTGCTCCAGCAGATGGACCTACCAGCATGGAGAAAGAAACACCTGCCAAGACCAAGCACTTCTCTCCTGCTTTGAGAAAGTAGGGACAATTGTCTGAAACAGTGTTGGTCACACATGTTGAAGCAAAATATTACTGTAAATCTTTAGCAACCACCAATTCACCTTTATTCATTTCACTGCTTTTTCTGTATAGCTCTGTAAACCAGATGTGAACAGCTTTCCATGGCCTTATGGATCACCACTGACCTAGACCTAAAGGCAGCAAGGACTGCATCACAGTGCTCTCTTTAAAGTATTTTAAAGTAGAAAAATCAGATATTTTCCTCTGGAGGTACTCACATTTCTCATCACTGCATCATAGAAAGAAAATTGTTGAGAAATATGAGGTAAAAAGCATTTTGGATCCAGTGAGGTTTTTTACGCCATTTAAAAGGGATATGCATATATACATAAAAGATCAGGCTGGCTCAAATGTTTATCTTGCCAGCTTTACAAAGCCCAGTTTATAGAAGGTGATTGTACAATTTGCTCTCTATGTCAGTATGATGTAGGCATCAGCCACCTTATCTGCTGAAGCACAAAATAAAATTTAAGTAACCATCCAATCTTGACTGCCTGTTTTAATAGCACTGCCCATCTAAAGTTCAAATAATCTTTCATCCACCATGTAAAACAAAACATGAAAGATGGTAAAACACTGTAATTTCACACATCAGTATCTGATCACTGAGGCATTTTACTTTCCCTCTGATTCTGTGTTTAGTGATCATAACAGTCTTTTACAATTATTAGGACCATTATTGAAATGGTTTTAGTCTACTAGTAGATTTATACTTGTGTTCAATTAATTGGGCTGAAATCCTAAATCTGCTTAAACTGGCAGGACTTTTCCATCAACTTCAGCTGGGTCAGGATTTTATGGAAATTAGACTCTGTATGTTTTGAAAAACACAAGTAAAAAGATCTGTATTTTTATTTAAAGTTCAAGCAACAGAAGTTGTTCAGTTTCCTGTCTTCATTAGTTTTGTTGTCAAACAACAAATACCACCCACACATGTACTTTTTAATACAATACAACAAATGTCACTGCAATAATCATTTGAGATTGGAAAGTTTGGCAAGATGCCAGAGTAGTGAAAGTGATCCTATCACAGATTGTTCAGCAGCAGCAGTGGTAACATTAAATTCCTGTGTGCTGTGCTCGGCAACATGCTACAGTGAAAAACATGAACACAAGTTCATGAAATTAAAGCTGATTCCCAGAGGAGCTAATGAACATTCTTTTCATTCACCTTCTATTTCCTGTTCAATTTTTGAAAATAAACAAAAACACTTAAGAGTTTCTCTTTTGACCTATTGTCCTTCTGTAGTCTTTGGGCTGGCCTTAAGCTGCAGTATTAGTCAAGCTGCTCACTATTTTTAGAAATAAGCAATTCAATAAATCACTTGAAAGCATTATAAAGCCAATGTAGACTCATTCTGAGGGAATAAAAACAAAAAACAAAACAAAAAAAAAAACCATCATTGCTCAATCCACACAGTATTTACAAAGCAGACACCAGCAAGGACCAGCATGCTCCTGGCTGGCCAAGCAGCCAAGCAGCCAAACTCTCATCTTTGAGGCACTGATTTATCCCACAGTGTAGTAAGTCTAGTAAGAGCTCTCCAGTGCTCTTGTAACACTGGAATTTCTAATCTAGCAGCTGGAAAAACAGAGTAGGACTTGAGGGTTCAAAGCTGATTTACAGGATTCTTAGACTTCTCTGTAACCTTGGGTCTGAAGAAAGCTTGGAAGAGCACAGGATCAACAAAGGCACAGATGGTCTGTGCATCTGCACTTGTCACAGGACACATTACAAATGTTAATTACCAGCCCATGAAAAGCACTTTCTCAATATTTAGTTTTCAGATGAAAAAAAAAAAAAGTCATTTCTCTCTCCAAGGAAGAACCAGAGAACTACAGGCTGGCTGGGCATCCCCACCTTGATCCCTGGGAAGTGATCACAAGACAGGGAGGAGTGGGTGATACACCTGACAGTCATGCTGCCACCCAGAGAAACCTCGACAGGCTAAAGAAATGAGCCAACAGGAACCTCAAGAAACCCAACCAGGCGAAATGTGAAGTTCTGGACCTGGGGAGGGACAATCCCAAGCACTAGTTTGTGCTGGAGGCCACCCAGTTGGAAAACAGCTTTGTAGAAAAGGCCCTGGGTTCCCAGTGGACCCAAAGTTGAACATAAGCCAGCAGTGAGTCCTTGTGGCAAAAAGCTGAACCATGTCCTGCACTGCTATTAGACAAAGTATTGACAGCAGGTGAAGGGAGGTGATCATGCCCCCTCTACTAAGGCACTGGAGAGGCCACACCTGGAATGACAGGTTCAGTTCTAGGATCCCAAATACAGGAAAGACATGGACATACCAAAGAAAGTGCAGCAAAAGGCCACCAGAATGATTTCAACGTGGAGAAGAGAAGGCTTTGGAAAAACCTCATTACAGCCTTCCAGTACCTCCAAGGTACAAATGAGGGAGAGGGACTTTTTATATGGGCAGACAGTGACAGGACAAAGAGCAATGGTTTTAAAATGAAAAGAGGGCATGTTTAGAGTAGCTGTTAGGAAGAAATTCTTTACTCAGAGGGTGGTTAAGCATTGGAACAGGTGCCCAGAGAAGTGGTGGATGCCCCAGCCCTGAAATGTTCAAGGCCAGGTTGGATGGAACTCTGAGCAACCTGGTCTAGTCAGTGAGTGACATATCTGCCCATGGCAAGAGGCTTAGAACTAAATGATCTTTAAGATGCTTTCCATTCTAAACTGTTCTATGATTCTGTGATTAACAGACTGGATTATCTCTCCTATGAGGAGAGCTGAGACTCTTCAGCCAGAAGAGAGGGCTTAGGGGAATCTTCAAAATGTCTAGAAACACCTGAATGAGGGAACACAGAGCCAGACTCTTCTCAGTGCTGCCCACTGGCAGGACCAGAGGCAATGGTCACACACTGAAATACCGGAGGTTCCCTCCGAACATCAGGAAACACTTCATTGTGAGGGTGACCCACCAATGGCACAGGTTGCCAAAACAGGCTGTGGATTTTCCCTCCTTGAAGATATTCAAAACTCATCTGGACATGGTCCTGGGCAATCAGCTCTACATGACCCTACTGGAGCTGGGGGATTGAGCCAGGTGATGTCCAAGGGTCCCCTCCCAACTCAAACATTGTGTGACAGAGACTAAGCAGTATATCTCTGTCCACTGGTAGGTACTGAATACCTGAAGGCTGTCAACTGATGACTCTCAACTGACCTCATTCTAGACCAAAAAGAATATAGCAAATAAAGATCAGAACTGTTAGTGGCTTCACTTTTACGTAGTTACAGTTTTCTAATACATTTCCTTTTAGAGGCAAAGTGGTTTTGTGTGTGTCCAAACAACAACAACAACAAAATTATATGAAAAAATCCCCAGCAAATTAGTCCCATTCATTCTTTATTAGGGGAGAGTGGGCAAAAAATACTGTCTTATTTTCTCACCACCCCCAGCTCTGCTTCCAGTAATCCATATTATGTATAAACTTATAATTTTTTTTAAAAGGAAGTAAAGAAAAAAATCCCAAGTCTAGCCATGAATTTTCCTTACCAACTTCACTAGACAGGTTTTCACTCAAGAACAATGAGAAGCCGAACAAAGTTTGAAATTTAAAAATTACTTAACTTTATCTACTTACAAAAATATGGCTAAGCTGCTGGTGTTTATCTGCCTCTCTCATCTTACCCTTTAGTTGCTCCTCACAGTCCATCAGTGTCCATTCATGTCTCGTGTTACTCTTTGTAGAATTGGGCAGACCAGGATCATCTTGTTCTGAGTTTGTACACAGCCTAGCCTAACAGGCTCCAAGTTCAGGACATGAGTTCTGGTGTTCTAATAACTAGCAGTATTTATAAAAATAACATTATTATTATTATTATTATTATTATTATTATTATTATTATTATTATTAGTCTGAAAGGGAACATTTTATTTACCGCTAAAGTTCCTAATGGGTCTTGCAAGGTCTCTCCTCCTCTAAGCAAATCTGGTATTTGAAGCTTGTATTTTGCAAATTGCCTCTGAAAATACATTTGCACACACACATGAAAGTGAAATTAAGTAACACTTGCTAATCAAGCAAGAAAACACACTTTTTTTGTCCACAATGAGTATGTAGCCCATTCAAACAGCAAAGCTGAAAGTCTGATTTAAAGGACAGCAATGAATTCACACCTGGCTTTAGAAAGAAGGTGCAAAAGAAAAATGAGTGAATTCAATGCAGCTGAACAACACATAACTAAAAGGCAACTGATTTCTTCCACACAAGCTCTAAAGATTCTTTGCATCCCATATATCACACAGATGTCTTTATCTTTAAAAAACCAAAAAAAAAGGGTGAAAAAATCAACCCAAAGCATAACAAACCACAAAAACTGTGGTTTTCATGAACTCCTACCACTGTCTGCCATCTTCACTCCAAAACCTCTGGATCAGACTTGTACATGCTCCTTACTTTGCATCTGTCATAAATTTCACTTCACAAGATGGGTGAAACTGAGCCTTAATGTTAAAGTGTAAGCATGAAGTTAAAGTCTTGGTTACACTGCTTGGGCTTTTGTATTCCTCTACCATCACTGCACAGCTCTCTGGGCCTTTAGTTTTCAGACTCTTCATCTGATCATTTTCCATCATTTTGGGAGCTATATATTTGCAGGATCAAATCCACTTGTGGGAAATTCATCCCTCTGAACTACAAAGAGGTGCTCACAAACAAGCCAGTATCTGGAATGGGTAGCTCCACAGGTGAGGAACAGGTGCAGCATCCATAGTCAGCTGGATTAGGAATGTCCTGTGCCCATACTCTCAGCCTGGGGACAGAAATTGGGCTGCAAATAAACTGGCAATTCAACTGGGCTGAACAGAAGAAAGCACCAACCCCTTTACTATTCGTAACAGCAGATAAAACATTGCAACATGCTGGCATGTTATCACAAGCCCATGTTCACTACTAGCCCACATTCTCAATCTCTGATGGTTTACAGACAAATTAGCATAATTCTGCTACTTGCAGTGGGGTTTTCTTCTAAGTATCTGATAAAGTCAGCATTGGAGACTGCTGATGGACTCTACTTCAAAACTCCTTTCCTCATCATCCAACTCAGCAGTTTCCACAGACTGCATTAACCCCAGCATGGTACACTAACATGGCTGTGATATCTGAACTAGGCTGCATACAAAAGATGAATTAAACAGGACTGCAAATTAACCCACGCTTCAAGACAAAGTACTAGCAATTACACTATTAATACTTTTTCATCTCATTTTAAATGGCTGAAAATCCAAATGCAGCCAAAGCAAATACGGGCTGCACAAAAAGGGTTTCACGTGCAAAATGAGTCTGCATAATCAGCACCTTGGTGTAATTTGTTTCCATACAGAGATTAATGAACTAGTTCCGACAAAGTAAGAAAACACAGCACTTCTCAACAAGACTTTACAGGCTCTCCAAGACTCTCTGGCTATTCTGCCATTACCCACCAGCAACACACAGCATACTCATGCCTCTTCCAGCATGCTAACATAGCAGGGGAGAACAAGCAACAAAAAAATTCTCCAGTGCTCTCCTCCTGGACAGCTACAGCAACATAAAGACACAGTTTTTGTATCTTCCCCATGACCATCAGTCTCTGTTTTTTGTCATATATGTTCTCTCTTTCCATGACTTCAGAAACTGGAGAAATAATATTTATCTTTATAAGGTACTTCATCTTCTCTATCCCCCTGCTTGAGAGTGAGGGTCAAAACTAGACTACCAAACATGCAGCCACACAGTAGATTCCTTTCTGGAGCAGAGGATATGACTGTAAAACCTGATAGTGCCAGTACTTTGCTGATTTTGAGTAGTGGACCAAATTCTCAGGCACCTTTTAACAATATTAATTCTATTGCTGACCCTATGATGCTTTCATCCATGTATCACAGGCAGTCCATAGAAGTGACTTTGTCACAAGCCCCTGAAACCTCTAGCTTTGAAATGCCATTCCACCCAAGGGCACAGACATCAGGTGTACATGTGAATGTACACCAGAACACCGTGTAATGTTTCTTAATTGCATTATCCAGATAGCATACACTGCAAAACCCAAATCACCTTGCTTTCAAGTCCAAATAAATTCTGAAGCTCTTTAGGATTTCACTTACTATGAAGGTGTTAGTCAATGCAACAATTTATGCCATCTCTCAGGAGTGAACACCCCTTCAACATACTTTGCTCCCAGGGCCCAGTTCAGAAGTCCATGTCTGGGAGTCATATGCTGCTGACTCCATGTCACTTCTCCATTTGGAAGGAATTCCAGCTGACAAACCACAACCAGATTGTGCCAGTCCTATTACCTTCCCAGTGCTTTGCAGTTGGACCTCAGTATTCATTTTATGCCTGCTTCTCTCTATAACAGAAACACAACCTGCTTGGAAAACCCACCTTCCAACACACTCAGGGCCACAAACCCAGAGCTACTTTTGGGAAACACCTTTGCAGTTCAGTCACTCCAGGCTTAAAAGCACCCAGAAACACAATGCCAAAGGCAGAGAAGTTCAATCTGTTGCTTTAAAATTACTTGGAAGAACCCTCCCATTAAGCTTTGAGAACTCCCACACTAACAATCTCTAAAGAAATACACAGAAACCAAAGGTAATTTATTTACAATGTTAAATTTTAAGCCCTCCCAGTTTATAATATTCAAAAGTATAAACAGAAAAAGCAGAAACCGAGCAGGTAATGACAGTTAGAAACATTCCTCCAGAAGGTAAATTATGTGCACCTGGTTATCAACGGTGACTTGACAGTTTACTATGTACACTAAATGTAGCCTAACAGGCATTACTACACTCATCTCACCTATGAGGTAGATTTACTATTCAAGGAAGTAAATACACACACAGAATACTTTTGTATATATGCATACTCCCAGGTGTAAGGCAGAAATACCAGCAACCTCTAACAGTCCTACTACTTGAAAGCATGTTGAGGGTTGACAAAGAGGACAGTACACTCCCATGTTATATGCAGATTATACCTATGTGATCCAGTTATATTTCAGTTCATTGTGCTCCACTTGAAAATTTCACTCTTTTTTCCTATTAGGTACACACAGGAAGTTCCTCTAAGCCTCCTCTACCACTTAAGACTTTCATTACTAAGGGGAGAATTATGGGACCAGAAGCCCATTATGGTGCTCTTCATCCTAAGGCTACCACTGAAGTGTCAAGCGCTGGTTCCGTAGCAACAAAGTTGTTTCAGCCTGTCAGGCTTCAGTACCATGGATGGTCTGACCCAGACACCATAACCACAACTCATGGCATTTGATGGACTCAGTGAAGAGCTACAGTCCGATGACCCAGCTGTGTCAGACTGATTCTCTCAGAGCTGTAACAAAATTGCTCTGAAGTAATATGCAGATAACTTGCATTTCTGCTGCAATTTTCCTTTGTGCGTTTGTTTTGGATTTGTTTCTTTCTGTTCCCCCCATCTGTGGATACAGGAAAGACCCCAGTGGCAATACAGCACTCCTAACTATCCAACCCTGAACTCTTATTAAGTAAGAATTATTACCTAGATTGGAAAAAAAATAAAAATCAGTTCAAATGGGTACCCTCTAAATTTTCATACACATTTATTTTCCATAATCAGTGCACATCTATCACATAAATCCTCTACAGTACCATCCATAGACTTAATCCTACTACTCTGGTTATCCCAAGAGAAAAATAATTACAGAAAACGCTTCATAATAAAATCATTAAGCCTAAATTTGCGGGATCTCAGCCAGTGGGTGTGTTCATCAGGTTGTTCCAAACCGCACCGATTTCAGCGCACTGCCCGCGCACGCTTCGATGGGATTTGATTCGGGCCTCTGCACAGAAGGGCTGCATTCCTAAACTTTCCACAGGTCGCCCACCCAGGCCTCCTGACCACGGCCACCCGCGCTCGCAGGAGCCCGGCCCGGCCCCGGCAGCTCGCACGCCCCGCAGACACAGTTCTCCGAACACCTCTGCGCACACGGCCGGGCTGAACACCCTTCAACCCCCGCCAGCCGCGCGCTTCACCCAGCCAAGTCTCCACTCCCAATGCTCAAACTCCTTCAGACGCCGGTGGCTCCCCACGCCCCCCGCCCGCTTTTAGCCAGCCGCCCCCGCCGCCCGCTTCGCCTGGGACTTGCTGCGGGCCGGCCGGCCCGCCCGCCCGGCGTCGGAGTCCCCCGTAGCCTCCCGGCGCCAACCCGCTCCCAGCCCCGCCGCCAGCCCCAGGCCGCCCCCAGCACTCGCCGGGTCGGCCCGGCCCGCCTCACCGGCCCCGCACCCCCGCCCCGCTCCCTCCCGGGACGCACCTTAAAGCTCCCCCGGAGGGGGCCCTTGCCGTGGCCGGCCAACGCCGGGGGGGCGCTCCCCAGGCCGCCCTCCTCCTCCTCCTCTTCCTCCTCCACCTCAACCACAACGTCCTCGTCTTCGTCCTCTTCTTCCAGCGCTGCAGCGGAGCCCTCCCGCCGGGGCGGCCTCCAGGCGCTCTCGGGTTTGGGGGGCCGGACCGCGTCCACCTGCGGCGCCGCCGCGCTCAGCCGCCGGCTGCCCATGCTGGAGCGCTTGGCCAAGCGCCGCGCCTGCATGGTGCCTCCGGCCGGCCGGCCCGGCCCGGCCGCCTCCCGCCGCGCTCAGCCCCGGCCGCGGGCAGCGGCCCCGCCGAGGTGCCCAAGGGGCGGCGGCGGCGCTCACCGGGGGGCGGCGGTGGGTGTGTGCGGCGGGCGCGCCGCGGCCATGGGGGCCCGCGACCGCGGCCAGGCGGGCCCGCAGCCGGCGTGGCCGCCCCGCCGCTCGCCCACCTGCTCCCGGCGCCCTCCTTCTCCGCCGGCTGCCCGCCCGGCCCGGCCCGGCCCGGCTGTCGGGCGCAGCGCGCGGTCCCCTCCCGCTCGCTCTTCCTCGCCGCCGCCGGTCCCCGGCGCCAAAACCCGGACTGGATTCCCTCCGGCCGCGGCTCCGCCAGGCGCGGGGCGCTGGGGCCGCGCTGCCTTCGTCGGGAGCCGCGGGCGGATTTCGCTGCCGGGCAGGCCGGCCCCCGCCGCCCACCCGCCTCGCTCGGGTGCGCCCTGCCGGGGGAGCGGCGCGCCGGGCCGGCCCTGCCCGCCCGGGCTGTGCTCGCACGGCAGGAGGGCCAGGGGCGCCCGACACGACATTGCGGTGCTGCAGCGTGTCCGGAGAAGGGCAACAAAGCTGGAGAAGGGTCTGGAGCAAAAGTCCTGTGAGGAGGGGCTGAGGGAGCTGGAGTTGTTTCGCCTGGAGAAAAGAAGGCTCAGGAGGGACCTTAGTGGTCTCTACAAGTTCCTGAAAGGAGGTTGTAGCCAGGTAGAGGGTGGCTTTAACTCTCAGATAAGCAGTGACAGGACGAGAGGATAGAGTCTTAAGCTGCGCCAAGGGAGGTTTGGGTTGGACATCAGGAGAAATTCCTTCATTGAAAGGGTGTTAAGACGTGGGACTGAGCTGCCCAGGGGATGTGGTGGAGGGAGTCACTGTCCCTGGAGGTGCTTAAGGAAAGACTGGAAATGGCACTTGATACTGTAATTTAGTTGACACGGTGGTGTTCAGTCATATGTCGGATTTGATGATCTCAGAGGTCTTTTCCAACCTAATGGATTCTGTGACAACCTCCACCTGCAGGACATCTCGGGCCTCAGTAAAATAATTTTATTTCATTTCTCCCCCCTGAAAAAGAGAAATGGGGGAAAAACAGAACTTTTGAAGAAAAAAAAATGAAATGAAAAAATTTTGTTTATTCAAGATCAATAGTTGAAGCATTGGTATCTATACCCTGTTGAGAAGAAAATTATCTGGGACGGTTAGGGAAATAATTTCTGGTTTAAATTATGTGCTTAAAGCTTTAAAATACCTTCCTGAAAAGCTTTATAAAAAAAATTAAATAGTTTCCAAACAGTCTGAAGTTACTGTGGCCAGCATTTAAATTTGCTACAGGCTTCTTTGCCATTCATTAATGCCTCCTGAGATTGAATTATACTTAAGGTTGTCACATGCTTTTCATAAACTCTTCCTCTAGAAGTCTTAAGTCTGCATTTACATGTTATTTTTGAGCCATATGTATATTCTTTTTCATCTACAAGTGAATTACAGTCATTCCCTTCTCAGTGTTCAGTACTTTTCTCCCTGCACATTCTGTTCTAGAGACCTGCCAACAGGCCAAATGTACACATATTGTCAGCATGGGGCCAAGCTTCACCCTAGGTTAATTAATCCCTTTCAAAAAGTAATGTTGTTTGTTTTTTTTTGTTTTTTTTTTTTTTCTGGAATATAGCATACAGCATTTTTTAGGCAAGAAATTATACATAATACAGTACCCATTCTTAAAGAAATACTGAAGTTACTTTTCATGTCAAACTCTTTAAGTTATTTGAATTCTCTCAACCCAACCCACAAACCAGTTGTTTGCATTCATTATTTCAAGGTTTCCACAGATCTGGGTCAAGATCTGCAACAAAATTGCTGGCAAATTCTGGCATATCAGGGCTTCCAGCAGTATCACCCCACCCCTCCAAAAGTGTCTTTTCCAGATGTTTTGCCTGTGCTTTGACCAGCTGCACTGCAATGTCCGCTCAGTCCATCTCAGCAGAACAGCAGCCAAAACTCCTGGTACGTGCTGCCACAAGATGTTCTGTCTTTTTTCCTGCCACTACATGTGTACTTAGCTTCTTGACACCTGGCTGAGTGGATCAGTCATAGTTTTTTGAAGCTGATGTTGCATAAAGGAGAGATCTGTGGAAGAAAAAAAAAAAAAAAAGAAAAGAAAAACACGAGAGCAATGATTTTTTTTTGTTTTATTCCTGTGCTGAATGTTCAGATTTAGAGTTAAAATTTGACATAATTAAGTTATGCTTAGGTTTTAACTTAAACATGAATTTTAACATGAATTTCAATGATAGTCATAGTTCCTTTTATGCTTAGGTTTTACTTTAAGCATGAATTTCAACATGAATCTCAAAGATAGTCATAGTTCCTTATACCTTAAAGGCATGGAAATAGAATCATTCCAATACCTCCTAGTCTTCAAATTATTTGAAATGTTTTTTATCATTTGAATACCACCTGAATCTAACTGTGATCTTTCCTAGTGGCCTGTGTTCACAGTTAACTGAATTATAATCGTGTTACTAAGGGTCCCATTCCTATTTGCCACATACTGGGCTATATACTAAGAGACTTCCTTAACTTTTTCAGAGTCCTGTATGTTTTAATTGCAGCAAGACAAGAAACAAATTTAGAAACTATATGCAGCAAGTGTGTTATCACTGAATTGGATTATATGTGTTAGCATGAACACCACAAGTAACAGAATGTAAACCAAAGGATCGCTTGCAGGAAACAGTGGTGATAAAGGATAGCTGGGCTTGTACAGGCACATCTGTTAACTCCCATGACAGCTCACGCTTCAGCCTCTCTTTGAACTCCCTATTCAGCCTTTTTGCCAGATTTGTTCTGGGGCTTTCTGTAAGGTACAGCTAACTTGACACCTCTTGCCCCGAGGTTTGGTAGGTGAATATAAAAGCAGAGCTTGTTAACCAATTATCAGGCTTTTACTTGTCAGTTCAACAATTGTTTCAAGAATTACTTAGCTGGGTTCTCTGGTTTGGGAGCATGCTGGCAGGAGGCAGAGAGGCTCAGGCAGGTTTTCAGGAACACACAGACCATCCCAGGAGGGTCTGTGCCTGCAGGAGGATGCTCCATCCCCCAAAATGCTGCCTCTTCTCCACAGGACTCTACCAGATCATGGCCCATTAGATCTCAAAGCAGAGCAGGACAGCATGTGAGCCCTACAAGAGTTGGTCAGGGTGACAGAGGAAAGTGTAACCAAATTCTGGTGGAGGGAGAGGTGCCAAAATAGTTTTGGGATCCAGGGGGAATGACAATCCAGAGTTCACTAGGCTGATGGCCAGGTCAGTCTCAGGAAGGGGTTTAGAGAAGACTGACTTTCCATTCGTAATCTGAGCTGCTAATGTTTTTTACTCATGTTGGGTTATCAAATGCAATGAGAAGCCAGTGTTGACAACTCTACAACAGATTGGTTAAAGATTCCTAGCACTTCTCAGGCGAGCCAGATTGGAGCTGTAGTAGGAATAACTTCTCTCACAATATTTGATACAAACAAAAGATAGAAATGACTGTTTGCTCCATTTCTTCCAGTCTGCCTGACTTGCAGTATGAATGAAGCTGAAGCTGAACTCTTGCTGTCCTTCCAGTGCTTCCCAGGGGAGCTAAATTATGGAGGAAGTCAGGGAGTCCTAGATACAGTCTTCTTCTATATCTGTATATTCACAAACAGTTAAGAGTCAAACACAGGTCATAATCCACTATCACACATCAACATTTTTTTGTCCAGGACTCAGCACTCTTGGGGTGATCTGCTGAACAATTCTGGCCCATAGCCATGGCCTGATACCAATCAATTCTTGTGATATGTGGGGTAATACAGTATCACTTAGCTCAACAGAGATCTCTCATGATTGTACCACAGCATAATACGCCTCTAATGCAAGTACAGGCTCTGGGTGGAATAAGAGCTGTTTGCATGTCAATGATTTCCAAGCTTATTAAAAGTTAATGTGCACATCCACACTCCCTTTGTGTACACAGCTCTCCACACAGCAGAAATGTTTCAGATGCTTCTTTGCCTGTAACCTTAACAATCAGTTCACACTTCCAAAAATGAAGATTCTCTCTAAAGACATATGAGATAATTCGAATGGTAAGTACATATAAGCATATATCTCTCTCTCTAGAAGTTCCTCTAGAGCAAGTGAAGGTGAATTACACTGACAGCTTTTCAGTTCATCTTGAATAATTATTGTCTAACTTCTTTCAGTATACCTACTCGGCAGCCCTTTGCACTAGCCACAGAAAAAAAAAATAAAAATCTGGGTTTCCCTAGCACTGCCTTAACTACTCCGTGCTGATTAACATCAGGTGGAGTTGTCTTATGATATATATTTTCCCCAAACATTTCATTTAGTCCATTGTTCAGTTAAGTATTCCTCGAATTTTTAATATAATTATTTACTGATCTGTTTGACATTTTGTTCTTTTCAGCAGCTGCTATTGTGATCATGACTGCAGGCAAAGCTTGCCTGACATCACATCAAGGGAACAAGTTCCTTTTACTTAAAAAGCAGAGATTTTTCTGTAATGCTGAAGAAGGCACTACTCTGTAACCTCCCTGCTCGCTGGTCTCAGAACTGTTTCCACCAGGGACCATCACTCAGCAATGTAGCTTCCAGCAGGGATGAGCACTAGCCACAGCCAATAAGTACTAGTTCAGGTGTCCTTTAGTTTGCCTCATAGGAGCAGGTGGCTACATCTCAGTAGGCATTTTATTGGACCACCCTGAATCCTGCCTCAGCTAGCTTTCCTTTTTTTTTTTTTTTTCTTTTACTGTCTTTTTTCCATGCCTTCAATGAAAGAATACATTTCTTGTTATTTTCTTTAATATCTGAATATTTTCCCCTTGTCCATGAATGCCGGCTTTTTATCACTAGAGGCGAGATCCCCCCTGCTCCTGCCTCCTCCCAGACTGATGCTATACTTCAGTTCTTGCCTTTAAAAAATCTAGCAGCAATACAAAACAAAGAAACCTTCCATTCACTGCACATTTAATCACTTTTTTTTTTCAAAAACCTAATCAAGGAGTCATTCACTTTTCACTTTTGAGTGTGCAACAAATGTATTTGTTTGAGCTCTGGTATTCAAACCAGCATGTGCACTAACTGTGTGTGTGTTCCACTTCCCTCATAATCCCAGGCATTTGAGCCCCTGCCAACTTCTTTATTCAGGGACCTGCCTTCTCCACACTCCCTTTGTAAACTTTGCATTTGTTTTGCTTTCTAGTGATCATTGAAGTTCTCACTCCAGCTGGGAGGACAGCTAGGCACCTTCAAGAACAAGGGAATGATTGACAATATTAGGCAGAAAATTGTCTACCAGATGCTGCTCAAAAGGAGAGGTGGCAACCTTCCGACCTCCTTCTCAGTACGCGAAATCATCACTTCTGTGACACGCCTCTGCCCCACTTGTCAGCTGAGTGGGGAGCACAGGGTCACTTCTGCGTCTGGCTGTTGTGCAGTAAAATGCCACCCTGCAGACAAGGCTGTGCCTTCTGCGTGAAGGAGGTCCCAGTGCCAGCCATGCGTTGGAATGAAGTGGAAAAATTCACCAGATACTACACATTACTTTTCACTTACCACCCTAAATACTGACTAGGTCTGAATAACCTTACTGGTATAGAAACAAAAGGAATTCCAGACAGTCCATCCTCGGGCTGTGAGAGGATAAACACCAACCAGACCTGCACGGCTGTTTAAAAACCCCTCCCCAGAGGTCTTCCTGTTGCCAATAGTACTTTAACATGATTTACATGTTTATGTCTCTTAGAAGGTTTTGCTCCTCCCCTGAAAAAAGAGGTCAGCTCGCTGGAGTTTCATGCCACTGCTAATACAACGACTATGGTTCCCCTTTTTAGAAATTAACTAGACTGAGAAAAACAAAGGGATGAACTTGAAAAAAGTAAGATTAACATTTTCCTACCTAATTAGCTAACTGAACATGAAAAAGAAAGCAAGCAGAAAGAGAAAACACTTCTTCTGAGCAAAAGCAGTGGAGGACCAAAAAACCCAGTCTATGCTAAGGGCAGATACACAAGACACGCAGGCCTCTGAAATGCAAATGTTCGAGCACAAAACAGAAATAACCATACATACACAGTTGGGTTTTTCTTACACTCAGAGACACATGCACACACAAAGCTATTTGAGGGAGTTTCTATGTTGTTTGTGCTCGTTCATGTGGGATAACAGCAATGTGTGTGAATAACAACCCCTGAAATGACACCAGAATTAAAGGAAGAATACAGGAAATGAAAGATGATAATTGAAATGCTATTTTAAGCAAATGTATTAATTAATTGTCTTAATTCAGGTAGAACTTCCCCTGCAAATTAGCATGTCAACTTCCTCTTTCTCAGTGAAGTGTCAAAGAACTCAGATTGATTCTGAAAGTCAAAACTGAATTTGCAGAGGTAGCAATTACAAGGAAAATAACTAGCTTTTCCTTTCAAAATGAACAAATTAGATCAGGCACTAAGAAAAACATAAACATTACAGGACCCATAAAACTTATTTCAGACTCACTCTTTACATGGAAGCTCCTTTATAAATCTTGTGGAAGCAAGATAAAAAAAGACGACATAACTCCAAGTCAACACCAGCAATAAAAATATTTACACCAATAAATTAAGCAATGGGTACATTCTTATTTTTATCATCTTGCTACCTATCATAAGATAGTATAGTTTTATTTGCATAAATTCTTTATTTTGCAGATGAATACTTTCCTTTGAAAAAAGGTACTGCACATTTTTTTTTACTTGCATACCACACTGACAAGGCTCCAAGTAAACACCACTAACCAAAATTTAAGGGAAACACCAAATAGCCAGATAACTTGAGGATCACCCACACCTCAAAGATTCCAACATCTACCAGCTGCAAGCTAGTTCACTAGCTGAAGAGGTAGGAGACGTTTTCTGTGTTGAACATGTTCCTGTTTTCTAGTGAGTGCAGCAGTTCATAAAAGCTAATTTTTGGTGCTGGTGGAGTTTTTTGTTTGGTTGAGTTTGGTTGAAAAAATGGAAGTTACTCTAGAGTAACTCCTCGGGAGTGTCCAGAAATTTGGACAGTTTTGGTGGCCCTTTTTTTTTCCTGAAAGGCTGAACGAGACCACACCAGACTGTTTGTTCCACTTTACTCGTCCGTCCTCCTTCGGGACCAAACTGTCCCGTTCTCCATGTGGAAACGCGGCCGACCTCTTCCTGCCTCTCCCACCCTGCTCTCCTCCATGAAGAAAAATCCCGAGTAAACAAACAAGTCACACAGCTCGGAGCTGGACAGGCACAACTGAAGTGGTCTGGCACGGAAGCGGGCCGGCCCCGCCACGTCCATGGCCTTCGCTGTCACGCCGCTGGTGACGGGCCGCTCTCCGCACCGCCCCCGGGCGCTGAGGGCCGGCCCAGCCGCGGCAGCCCCCGCTCCATGCTCCCGCCCGCGATCCTGTTCGGCTTTTGCCTCGGATTCCCGCTGCTCCTGCCGGCGGAGCGCGGCGCGTAAACACGCGCGGCGGGGCCGCCGTGCCGCCCAGCGCTGCGCGGGAGGGGCGCGGGGAGCGCGGCGGCGGCGCCGGGACGCCCCCGGCCCCGCCCGGCCCCTCGGAAGGGGCGGCCCGAGGGCTGGGCCCCCGGCAGGGAAGGGGGGCCGCGTCCCGGCGGCGGTGGGTGTTGCGTGTTTCTGACGCCGCGGTGGAGGCGGGCGCTGGTCCCGGCTCCGAGCGACTCCCGCTAGCAGCCGCCTCCGCTCTGCCCTTCTCCGTGGCCCCGTGCGGTTCGGGCTCTGCAGTAATCGGTGCCACAGCGGGTTATAAATAAACACCGTAAAGCCCCCGCTGCTTACACGTCGAAGGCTTGTGTAAGACTTTCGGCTTCCTTAAAAAAAATAGCCAAATAAGGCCATTGTAATCTTCCTCTGGGAGGGGGAAAAAAAAGTTCAGAAACTTTCATACAAGAGCTGAGAAATCGGCAAATGTGTAAAATGACTCAGACTTGGATCTGTCACGCCTCAAGCTTGTTGAGCTAAAATTGATAACCAGGGACCCTGTGACATGAACGCGATTGGGACAATTTGTACTCGAGCAGTTACCTGCTTTACGGGCACAATACAAGTGTAAGCGTGTACTACTAAAAACGCAGTGGGATTTGGGTGCAATACACATAATGTGAAATGCAGTCAAGGTCGCAGCTAATAGCTGTGGCAAGTTCAATTCAACTGCAGCAGCCCCCCTGGGAAACGGGAAAAGGTCTTAAGCTCCATCTACTAAGTTTCACTCATTTCTCTTCCGGGAGTTTAGGGCTTTGGTTTTGTTTTCAAAGGGAAGATGTTGTAAAACCAAAACTGAATTTTAAAGTGGTGGTGTTTTAAGTTTATTTTTTTGTTTGTTTGGGTTTTTTTGTGATTATCTTTTCAACTGTAATGTTTTGGCTTGAATTTCTAAGTCGTTTGAATTCATTTTTCAGTTTCCAAATGGTTGGGCTTTGTTTAGAAACACTTCAGCTCTTCTGTTCTGCTGGCTTCCTTTGGTAGAGGTGTGTTGTATTTTAATCTATGATTTATGTAAGCAAAAAGAAAACCTTGCGGGTACTAGCATGTTGCTAAATACAAAGGGTTCAAGTGTTTATAGAAGAAACTTATTTGTGTATAATTTTTTTTTTCCACATGAACTTTCAAGTCAGGCTTTATTGTGGGAGGAGTGAAGCAGCAGGAAGGAGCAGACCAGAGGGAGAAGCCAGCACGAGTCTTCCTGAAGGCTTTTTGTCTTGTTGGTATTGAAGATATTTGGCCAAAAGGTGCTAACACAATGCACAAATTTGGTGTAGATGGCAAGATAAAGATTTTCATTTGAGCTAGCGCTAATGAAGCATCTACTGTCCTGTCTGAGTTAGTAATTTGGAACATGTTACTTGGATAAACACAAAAGTGGAAAACAAAGGCAGAATGAAGCAGCTCAGGGAAACATAACAGAGAAAAGAAGGAATAGGAATGGCAGAGGATGGTTCTAGTCACAGGGGAAGGACAGCAGAAGAGTGGAAAGGCAGGGGAATCAAGTAGTGGGAATGGGAGGCTAGGCCCAAGGCAGTGAATAATAGCAGAGATGTGTATGAAGCCAAGAATTTTGTTTCTAATACTGATTTCCTCACAAGTTCTCCTTGAACACAACTCTTCTTGATGGACAGCTTACTGGGACAGAGAAGAAGAGGACTAAACACCCTTGTAAGAGAGGCTTGGGATAATTACACATAACATAGGTAAGTGTATTGAAGATACCTGATACAGCTGTTGTTAAAAGTTTGGATCGTTTTCCTTTTGTGTCTCTATTTCGTGTTCACATTGCTCTTTGTGCTGCTCAGCTCAGCTGTCTGCAAAACCCAAACTTAGGAGATTAGGAGATTTGGGACCTAGGTTATCATTTTAGTCAAGTTCTTATAGAATGACAGCACTGATTTTTGAGGAGAATTAACCTCTTCTTCCACAGAGCATTAGATGAACAACCTGATATATAAATTATTATTTCAAGTGTTTTAATTTTAATAACTAAAGTGTTGCATAGTTATTTCAAAAAGGAGATAACTGACACCACCCAACCTTGCTAGTTATCTACAAGTAGATTACAGAGAATGATACTCCTTTGCACATGCATTTTGCAAATGTTCTCCTCCGTTGTACCCTTTATTTTGCAAATTGCAGACATTGAGATGAAGGGTCTATAATTTCCTAGCTTGCCTTTCTCTTGGAACACTGGTGCTGCACTGGCACACATCCACTTTGCTGTGACTTCATTTGAATACAGCAAATTCTTTATTATTATGAACAAAGGATTGCTCTCTGGTCTGCTTTGAATCTCAGTCTGCTCATGGAGATTAGTGGGTTTTGAGCAATGCCAAGTCACTAAATATCTCTGCTTCACTGATCTCAAAGACATTTGTGACAATGGATTTAGTAGTCATTTTCATGCATGTTCTTGCCTTTGAATGGATAATACCTTAGTAGTTCTGCTTCCCATTGCTATTAGATTCTCCATTTCATTCAAAAGGGTTTAAATTCAAAACTTATCTTTACTCATATGTTGTTGCTTTGAGATACATAAACACATTTGTTTGTGGTTTTAATCCTTGAAGACAACTCTCCTTCACCTCTTTGCTTTTATTTGCAATTCTGGATTTATTGTCATTCATATTACTAAGAAATACCTTGTGGCTAAACAATGTCTTATATTGATGTTTGTCATATTGCTTCTGTCAATGCATTGGACAAAACCTTGTATAACAAAGCAGGATCCAGAAACAACAAATTAAACATTTTCTCCAAGACTGTTAGTCAGCCTTTTTGGCTTTTCTGAAAATTTCTTAAGACAAGGAGTATTACTTTATCTTGATATATGAGACAGAAAGTGATAAACCTTTAAAAAACACTGGGTTAAATTTTCCAGAAGTGGACAGATTCCAAAAGCCTTGTGTTGCTGCCAGATCAAGCAGTAGACTTCTCTTTTAGTTATTCCAGAAAAACAGCAATTAATCTCCAAAGCTGGGTTTGGTTTCAGAAAATGGATGAGCACAGTGAATTCCTTATTAAACTAAAAAAATTTACTAAGTCAACCTCCTTAAAAGAGTAAAGCAAAAGTATTCAGAGCTCAGTTAACAGAAAATTCAGATCAACCAAAACAGACATAAAATAGGTAAGAGAAATATTAAGAAAGGCTGAAAAAACTTAAATAGACCTACCTTGGTGGTAGTTTCTCTACAGTGAAGTTGCCCCTGGTTCAGGATTTGGCTGTTGTACGCCCAATCCATGCACACCAAAGGATATAATTTATTCATAGTATTTCAGAAACTTTTTCTATGTGAATCTTTGAACATTTGTCCTACTCAGTATCTTTACCTGCAATTCCAAAGGCCTTTACTGTCCTCTGAATTCCAAATTCACACTGATGAATCCAGTGAATCAGCCAGGGCCTTTGCTTCTCTATATAACATGCTCTGACATCAGCAACACAAAACCAAAGTGAGTGGCATAAAAACCTTTCAAGAAAGCTGTGTCAGTGCTGTGCTACACCCCAGCAATAAGCCACAAAGATTGTGTTTAGGGGGAGCAGCCTGCCTGAAAGAATTGCTGTCACTTCTCATGCTCCAAGTGCCGGATCAGCCTGAGCTGTGAGCCCCTGATCACTTCCACCTGCTGTTCATGATATTGGTCACAGAAGATACCTGGCCTCAGGCTATTAAATCTAGGACAAGGTTTCACTAAAGGTGGTATCTGAACTGCCACCCAGCAATGTGAGGTCACCTTGCATCATTACTTGCCCAGGGATGTAGTAAATCTTGCTTGGTGGGATTTGTATCATTATAAAGTGTTTAAAAACTGACTCTTGTTTTTGTACTCAAATAGACATTTTGCTGCAGTGTGACCCTGGTCTTTTCTTCTCAGGTAGCCACCTCCAGCTCTTCTTTACCAGACCCAAGGGTTCACATACCTATTTTCAGCTGTGCTCCACAGGGGTCCTATCATCTTTGCAGATGCCACAGCCCTCTAATCCTTGAGTTCTAATCATGTTCCAGCCTTGATTCCAGTATTCTGACCTGGCCTGAAGATGCCAGCAATGGTAAAAGATATTGCTGTTTTGCTATGTTTCTTTCCTCAAAGCATAATTATAAGCCAGAAGTTTTGCACATTGACATGTACCAACAGACACTAGGCCTGTAGAAAATTTTCCATTGATCAAACTTGAATTCCATTCATAGTTACAGTCAGGGAAGCAGCTTCCAGTGCATGCACAGAACATTTGCTAGATAATGAAGAATTTTAAAACCTGTCCATGAAATTTTGTAATACTAGATGAAGTCAGAAGGATTGTTACTGTATCTGCCCAAAATTCCCACTGCTGAAAAGAGCAAGATGATTGAATAAAAGGCAAGATTTTCCAGTTTGCCTGTCAGCAATTATGAGGAACAGGAGATAATGAGGAAAAAACTAATGACATTAATTTCAGACTAGAGTGGAAAAGAAAACCAACTAGTGCATGGTTCATCATAGGCTAATACTCTCTAATGATTGATGATTCTGTAATCAGAGCCCACATAGAGAGAAACAGGCTGTAAATTAAATGGTGTATTTCACAAATGGTTTGGAATTGTAATGTGATGATCAAGAATTTGCAGAGAAGGACTTTATGCCCCTTTATAACAAGCTGCAGTGCTTCTAACAGAAATAATTAGGGTTCTGACAATGTGTTTGTTGGAATGAAGAATTGAGTTTGACAATAAAAAATAGCTTGTAATCTGCATGTCACATGCAGCTTTCTACTGACACGGAGCCTTATGGTCTAGTGCACCAGCATTCACAGCAAATTAGTCTCAATTTTACTGTATTGCTTAACCATACCAAGTAGTACCTAGAGAGATAAAGTTGTTTTACCAGGTCACTGCTAATTAAATAGTACTTGCAATTGAAAAAATAATAGAATGATTCAGTGCTTAAAAATAGACTTAAAATAAGTCTTCAAATATGTCTCACTATGGTTTGAACTTTCTTTTTTAGACTTAGTAGTAAGGAAAAAGGAGAAGGAGGAGGAATCCATTTCACTTTTGAAATCCCCAGTTTGGCAGGCCACAGGCTTCCTCAAGCAATTCACTGCAATTCCTTCCTGGAAAGCTTCCTCCTCTCCAGAAGCAAAGCACCCCTCTTAGCTTTGCATAGAAGAGGAAAAGTGCATATTGAAAGTAAATTCCAGTGTTCATTTGGGGAGATGAGTAGCATTCTGGTTAGGAAACTGGACAAACATGAGAAAACATGCACTGAAAAGTCCAAAACAAAACAGCTCTTCTTTTGGTCAAACTCATCTATATCCAGCACATGGGCAGATCAGCCATGCAGCATACACAATGCCTCTGACATCTCTAGGAACCACAGGATCTGTTGCAGCGTTTCAGAAAATTTGAGTAAACCATAAAGTTTTGGATGTATCTTGCCAATGGTCCACTCGCATATGTACATGTTCTATTTCAGAAATCCCATGGGCAGCAGCCTTGATTGTTTCTAATGTTAGGTGTCACAGTGCAGCTGACCTCTTTCTTAAGGCAGTCTAAAATGCTCTACAACTGCTCTTCTCAGAGGTCCTGAACACAGTTTTTCAGCAGCTCATCAGAAAACTGGATAGTGTTATTAACCCTATCTTCAGCAACTGATAAATAGAAATGGATCTTACATTCTGTGATGGCTTGTGTGATCATACAGTCTAACAAAACACCATTTCTGAGTTACTGAACCATTTTGGGGGCCAGTCTAATTGTTTCCAAACCAGAGGAAGGTAATTCCAGCAATGACTACTTTTGGGCATTCAGAAACTGCTCCCAGAGAAGTCTGAGTCTGCTCAGGTTGGGGCAGTCCTTACCAGTGGCATCCATCCATACTAGTGAGAAATTTATAAGCCTTGTTAATACCTTCTTTTTTCTTTCTGTTTTAATAATGATTTGTAACAAATTTCCTAGCTCTTAAATATGTGATGGGGTTCTTGTCTGCTTGTGGTGGTGCATTTGAGTCAGATTTTTCACTGACACTGGGAAGGTGTGTGTTAGCATGTGGAGGAGATGACACACCCATTCACAAGAGCTGTGTTTCTTGGCTAACTTTTACACCAGTCTGGTTATGACAAGAAATGAAAATGTGTCTGTGCCATAGCTATCAGCCAGGATTTCAGTGGCTGTCCCCAGGCGTGCAGGAATGAGCATGCAACAATTGTGAAAAGGGGCACAGCACAGGGTGACACAAGCTCCTGTCTGTTGACCTCTGAGGAGGTCATTTTGATCATGAAGCTAGTAGGGAGAATTTGCAATATAACTGTATGATTCAGTGCTTTAAGGTCTTTTTTTTCAATATTTTGTGCAGTTTTTCTCTTGAGTCTCCCTTGTGTTATGCATATAAACTTGCACGCGCATGCCAAATTGTCTGATGCATGTGTGTGATGGATTACATGGCTGGGGGAATGCTGTGTTGTAGCCATGTACCAAGCCATCTTTGGGGGTGAGCGTACTGACAGTAAGAACACTCCCCATTGCTTCCCTTTTTGCTTGTTTCTCCACAGTAGCAACATCACAGTAAGATGTTGTATTGCTTAACCCATTCCCACAGAAGTTTAATAAGAGTCAAAAAACACTGGCTCTGTCCCATGACCATGCAGCCCTCCCAGGTGTGCATCAAGTATGGGAGATAGACCTTTTGTGTAGAACATGAAGATGTAAATGGTCCAAAGTGCTTCTATCCTCCGTTAGCTCCCAGATGTGGTCAGCCACACATGGTTGCCCCAGAAAAACAGTTTCTAGCTACTGCACCAAAAAAGTCTCCTTCCAGTGCTAAAATCAGTGGTCTCAGGCATGTTGGTAGCAACAACAGCTGTGATTTCAAGTGAGCTCAGCAGACCCAAAATAAAATCTGGGCAGCCACCAAAGCCTACCCAAAACCACGGAAATTAGAGAAATATTTTCAGTTCCAAATTTGCACAAGTGAAACAATGCTTTAAAATTTAATCCAAGGAGGTACCTACTGTGCTTTTGACTTCTCATGAGTGTTTAATGCTCTCATGACAGTTTTAGGGCTAGAGACAAATTTGAGGGGTGTTGAGCCAACACTTTTCACACATATTTCATTTATTTACACTGCAGCTTGTTTTGTACATTGCCTACAAAATTATGCTTCATAGAAGAAAAGCCTGGCAACACGGCAACACCAGCAAAATTGTTGTAAACAACCAGAGTGAACACTCCAGCCTGTGTACAATAGACATGTTAGAACTCAAAATAGCACCAGAGGAAAAAAAAAACAACCTCCCTTAACAAACAATAAGAACATTGTTTGTTTTTAAGAAACACTGAGCTTTGTTTTCAGTTTCTAGATTAAGCCTAATTGCCAAAAATGCCTTTGTTACTGCCTAAACCAAACTCAAGTTGGGAAGCGTAGTCAATAATTATTTCAATTAAGAATGTACCGTCAAAAACCTTAGGGTTCCCACCTAATGCAAGAGGTGAACAGTTGTTCAAAATTAAGAGCCTCTTTCTCTTCCTATCCTTTGCCTCTTTTTTCCCCCTCAGGTATAGAAATTACAGCTTTAATGAACAGCAATAGAAACTGAGTTTCTGAGAAAAACTAAGTTCAAAATGGAGAGCTTTTGGCAGCAGTCTCCCTCCCCCTCTCTTTGAGATCCTTAACACATGCCAAATTTTTCCTCTTAATGCTTGCCAGGACTATGGAATGATGCAGTCACTGTTTTGAACTTAGAACCTCCTGGAACTCGGAGACATCTGTATGGAGGGTGCTTGCTGCCCTGCATATCTGCCAGAACCCAAGACTGAAATTCAGCTTCACAATCCTAGAAACGAAAATTATCCCAACTGCATTCTGTGTCCCATCATTTCTCTTCCCCTTCTGGCTCTTCCACCCCATCAGGCACAAACAATAGAATTTCTTGTACCCTGCAGTATCCACCTTTTCCTATTAGGAACAGAACACTTGGCAATCTTCCTGGATACACATGCTGGTCCAAAATTGTCTCTGGGACACATGCCTTCTTTTGTGGTCACTGGACTGAGGGGTACGTCCCTTGCAGAACAAATATTACTCAGTAAAATGAGCAGGAACAGAAGTTGTTCACTAGTGGCAGTTCCTGTGAGTGGATGCATGTTGTATAAACAGTAAGTATGCTCAAGATGTCCAAGCCCATGGATTCTGGGGATTGCCTCTCTTCACATCCTTTTGCTACTGAATCTGTTTATCAGAGACAGAAATGAGCTAGGGAATTAGGCAACCTAATGGCACGTTTTTTATTTCTGCCCTAACTGGCAGTACAATTCATACATTAAACAGCCCTGAGAAAAGCTAGGAGGGACCCCCAAAACCTTCATGCAAGGAAGGAGAGCATTTGAAGTTTTGGACCCTGTGGAGACCACTGATGGATTCAGAACCAATCATGCAAAGGGCTTGCAGCTTTCTAGGAAAAAGAGAACATTTTCTGTATGGTGAGGAAAGGCAAACATGCAAGAGCACTTACTTGATAGGCCTTTGGTGTCAAATCGACAAGCTGGGTGTAGTAACATGGCAGATGTTGGCAAAGTCTGTCCGATGAAAATTCCTGTATTTTTTCCGCCTACCTTAAACTATCTCTGAGTCTGTGAAGAATAAGTAGCAAGAACCCCTTGTGATGTGATAGCATTCTCATTCTTTTCCTTTGTTGCAAATGTACTTTACAGAGGAATAAATTAATTAGCTTAATCATGAATGAACTACACTTCGAATTGCACTGTGTGGCTGTCAGTGCTGCAACTTTCTTCTTCCTGCAGTATGAAAATTGCATGTGCATCACTGGAGACAAATCCCTCCAGATGCAGTTTTTGTTGTTATTTCTGAAATACCAAAAGGAAATCTGGACATCTGTGTTATCCATGAGAGATGTCCTGGCCTGACCAGATATTAATCTCAAATGAGTTCAAGCACTCCTCTAAATCAGTTCTGAATGCAGCCTAATTTGTACCCAGCACTTAACATTTCCCACCATACGATAATGGAGATGACACGTGCTTTAAAGCGTTGGATTTATGCAGGTTTGCTAGGAGGGCAATGATGCACAAGTAGAGATGTGTTTAACTGAAAGGACATGTGCTCCCCATACGGCCGCGGTCACGGTTGCTTAGGCTCTGAATGAGTTCATGAGTTCATATTGCACTTCTCCAGAAGAGAACATGTGCTAAGTATTTCTTTGGGCTAATTTTTTCATGCTACAAATAGTAGTTGTCATCATCTCACCCAACACACAGGTTTCAAGACACAAGCTGTCAGAACATACTGGAATGGTTTGTGTCTGTGCAAGATGACTGCCAGGAAGTACCTGCCTGTCCTACATTGGGTGAGCAAACTCTTAATATCATTTCTGTGTTCCTCAGTGACTACCTCAAGCAGTTTGTTCACAGTATGTTGCCTGTTGGATACTCCTTTGAAGTTACCTAACTCCCTTAGTGCTGCAGGGGACCCAAACACTCAGCTCTTACTTTCTGATAACCATGTAGGGGCTATAATAGCCTCACGAGTATCCTACATACATGTTAAAGTGTTTTGGTTTTTTTTTTTTTTTTGAAAGCAAACAGAAACTTGCTCAGCTTGGGTTCAAAAAGGAATATTTTGTATTTTGAAGGGGTCTTTTTCGATTAACCTAAAATTACTTAATTTATTGAGAACATGCCTGTACAGTCACCCCAGGCACCAAGATAGTAATTTTGGTTTTAATTCTGTCATATATGTGTCTGAAAGGTGCAGGATAACCCCCCAGGCCTTTGTGAAGGGGTTCCTCTTGCTGGAGCACCTCATGGTGGTGTTGCCTCCGGCTCACACATTTCCAGTGGGAGAGTTCTCTCTTCCAAACTCTCTTGTTCTGTGAACCACACAACTGACCACAAACAACCTGAAATCCTTCTGTCTTGAGTTTCCAGCCAATTTTCACTATAGGCCATTGCTTGGACAATTCCAAGTGGAAAGGTACATAAGAAGAGCTTTGACAAGGGAAGTTAACGTGATTTCAAACCTGTGATGCTCTTTCTTCTCCTCTCCCCTTGACACCCATGCATACACATAGTTAAAGAAATACACCCACCTATTTATTTCCCTTTTGTGGGGAAATTACCTAGGTTGTGGCCAAACCACAGTGCTGGTGCAGAGACATACGAGCTCCATGGGCTTGCGTGGTTCTGTGCAGGCTCTTCAGTTGAGGCTTGGAGCTGGAGCTGCCAGGACCAAGGCTGGAGCTGTGCTGAGGCAGCTTAGGGGACATTATCCCATGTGCCAGAGCTGACTGTGTATTCTGGTAACATGAAGAAGCAGGCTGTGCCTGGGCTAGGAGGCTTGCCAGACACCACATGTATTGGAGAACACTGTAGATGAACCCAGGAGGAGCTAGTGGGAATTTGGGAGCCATGGAAAAAACTAATCTCACTTTTTAGAGTATCATAAAAAACCTAATACAATGAACAACAGAGAATGGACTTTACTCCCACTCATCTCTTTGCACTCATCTGCCCAATGAGTATTTTATCTGCAAATTATAAAGGATGGGATTCTTGTCATCTTATCTTTCCACTTATCAGTCTTTATAGTGTCAACTGCAGACATGTCACAGACAAGTGGTAATCAACATCTTTCAATCATGTACCAAACCTTCAAGTGTTACCTAAGCTGCAAAATCTGGAGGGAAAGAAACCTCAGATTTGGAAATACCTTCCCATACTTCATACAGGTTTGTGCTATTTTTTATGCTTACAACTACTGAGACAGTTTCTGTGGGCAAAAACCCCACACCTCATTGAGCAACTAAAGTCATTGCAAATAAGGTCACAATACTACTTTTCCACAAAAATCCTTTTATTTGGTGAATGAGGTGGCTGTATGGGATCTGCTTGAAAGAGTCCAAAGGCTTTGGAGGGATCCAAGAAAGCTGATTGATATTTAAGCTTCACCTCCTGCAAGATCAACAGGGGTCCATCTTAAGGAGCAGGAAGTCAGGCAAAAATGCTGGGAGACCTGCATGGATGAACAAGGATCTTCTGGCAAGATTAGAACACAAAAATGAAGTATATAGAAGGTGAAAGCAGGGACAGGAGACCTGTGAAGGATATAGAGATGCTGTCCAAGTGGGTGACACACAGGGAAACCAAAGACCAACCAGAATTAAATCTGGTGAGGGGTGTCAAAGGCAACAAGAAGGCTTTGTGTAATTGTATCAGTCACAAAAGGAGGACTATGGAAAATGTGAGCCTGCTGCTGCTGAAGGTGGCAGGGGCCCTGGTGACACAGCACACAGAAAAGGCTGAGGTACTGAATGCCTTCTTCACCTCAGTCTCTACTAGGAAAGCCTGCCTTCAGCAATCCAAGGACATGGAGAGAGAGGCAAAGTTTGATGCTAGGAACACATAAGTGAGGTGGAAGAGGATCAGGTTACAGAATACTTAAGCAAACTGGACATGGACCCCAGTGGGATGCACCCAAAAATGCTGAGGAAGCTGGCTCATGTTATTGTATTTTGATTATCTTTGGATGATCATGATGGCTTGGAGAGGTGCATGAAAACTGGGGGAAAACAAATGTCATTCCTATCTTCCAAAAGAACCTGAAGGTGTACTCAAGGAACTATGTGTTTTACAGACAAGCTACTGATAACTCTCTTCTCCAGTCTGTGACAGCCTCAGCCCTCTAACCTAGAAACAGCACAGTGATGGTTCTGCTGCTGGGTTGCAAGATTCATTACATTACTTGGAGCAGCAGCTGTTTGCTTCCTTCTGAACCCATCCAGACTTCATTTTCCCCAGACCCTTTTTCCCCTTTGCACTTTGCCTCTGAAAATAAGATGCAGGTGAGAAATTAGGAAGACCTCTGAATGCTAGTTTGAGTGCCAACCTTCAAGTATCTGCTGGACAAGGCTTGGCTCTCTGCTGGTTGATATGCAGCCTCAGTGCAGCCTTAGAAAGTTCAGGTTCAAGTTTATTTGTTTGTTTTTAGAGACATAATTTTCCAGAAAAATAATGGAAAGGAAAAACCAGTGACTTTTAGGATAATCTGACTTTTGTAGCTCAGCCAATCCCTTAACAGAATTTTGTGGCATAAAGGAAAACCAGAATGCTAGCCTTGGAGTTTTGTCCTTGCCAGATTTTAAGGATTAACTACATAAATGTGGAGCATGTATATGGTTTTCGAAATAGGTGGCACAAACCTTTTGCATAATAGAAAGAGTTCATCAGTCCAAATTAGAGAAACAGTTCATCAGTCCAAATTAGAGATTGCTGCCAGATCTTCTTATTTTTATTTAATCTTGTGGCAAACTGAAATCCTTAATAATAATGATCCACGTTATTATTATCTTACATTATCCTAATAATCCTTAATTACATTAACTGATAATGGGATTTACATGCCAGTTCAGTCACATCTGTAAATATGCAGATCTTGACTACTTTGGTCAATAAGCTATTTAGCAGGAGCTGTTTCAGAAGAATCTATTGTAGGTCTAATATGCTTTCTAGCACCACGACACACACAGGATCCCTGTTTTCTGCCTGAACTGACAGTTCTCTGTTCTTGCCTATCAGTCCTTCCACAAAGGCTGCACAGAAATTCCAGTTGTGTGAGTTACACGAAAGGTCAATCTCATTTATGCAATAGCCAACGGAGAAGAAGTAGTGCTGAAGTATCTTGCCAGCTACAGTGCTAGGAAGATCATGTCACTGCAGTTTTGGGCCTTTGAAACAAATTTGTCAGACACATTTTCTACGAAGCAATGTCAAGCCACTCTTTAGCTCCAATGCTTTCTATTTCAACATAATGCTATGCTTCATGAACACAGGATGAACTGGGAGTCTTTGGGTGAATATGTACCCAATTAAAAGTAAATTGTCAGCCACACTTCACAGCGACTAATTCTATTTTAAACACCAGGTGTCACTGCAGTATACTCCTGCTTCCATACGGAGCTTCTATCACGATAAAGCTTTACTTTTAAGTGATGTCAAAGCTCATGGAGAACAAAGATGCTTGTACTTTCTGTTCCCAAGTGTGTCCATGCAGTGATTAGCTAGAATCTGGGAAAATTGTTCAATATTTCAACCAGCCACATTTATAGTTCTGTGTGGTTGGTCTCAAACATGAAGCTAACCATAGTAATAGAGCAATTTTATGGCTGAGAGCAACTGTTCAGAATGAAGAATCAAAAAAAAAAAAAAAATCTGTGAAACAGTTCTCTTGATAATAATGCTGCATGCATTTTTTTTTTCAGAAGAACAGCCCGTATTGGATAATATTCAACAGTTACTTAATGCAAAATTTATATCAAGTTGCATATTTTGCAGCTTCTTGGCCCATGAACAAATGTTCAGGAAAAAGCAATCTTCTTTTACACTTATCAGATCCTGAATGATTTTGCACATTAAATATTCCTTATTTTTACAAATTCTTTTTTTGACCTATAACCTTGTATCTTTTGAGTATTAAAATATACTTACCCAGATTAAACATTAAAAAGCCATCACTTTGACAGTGAACAGATACTACTTGTCTGTCTAATTTCTTCAGTCTCCTAGCTTGGTGTAACTAATCCCTGTCTGCACTGTGAATTTTCCAGGAACCTGTTCATCAGTAACTACTTAGTATTAAGTGGGTAAAGCTGTCCTTTTCCTATCTGTAATTAAAGATAATGAAGAGGAAGGTGCAAGTCATGGAGAGTGCAAGCCCCAAAAGGTTAGGTACTATTTTAGCCTAATGCTGTAGTGTACAAAGGAGCCTTGTTGCAGTGACATGCTTAAAACATGACATTGCTTTGTGTTAGACTTAAAAGCAGAAACTGTGTTACATATTCAGCAGTGGTCCTCAGTCACCTGCCTCTGAAATGCTTCAGGATGCTCTTAAAAGTATTTCTACACAAATGAGGCTTGCTACTGACAGAGCAGTGCAGCAAATGGATGGGGAACGCTACCTAGAGAGCATCTATAACAAAGGAAAAGGAATCAAATGCCACGGCAATTTCAGAGGATGATCCATAGGGCTGGTAATTGCAACTTTAAAAATGCTGAAAGCTGTACAACTTTGAAAGGCTCAAACCCAATATTCTTACCTGCACTGATGGCAGTCCCTGCTTTAGTCAGAGACAACTTAAAATTGGTGCTGTTGTGTGCATGCTTGAATCTTGACAGGACTGTGGCTTTGGGAGGAGTAAGGTGCTATATATCACAAAGAAGTCTTAGTAGTTCTTGTCAGATAATGAAATCAGCACAAAATTCTCAGAACAAACAGAATTCTATAAAATAATGCAGGTTTAAAGACCTGCAGGATGAAGTGACTGCAAGGGCTGAATAATGTATTTGTTAAGAAAACAATAAAAAAGAAGCACAGGTAAAAACCAACCAACCAACCAGCCAACCAACCAACCAACCAAGCAAGCAAACACTAAAACAAAAGACAAAATGTATTTATTGTGGTTTATTCTGTCTGGCTATTGAATTTATATATAGATTTTAATCCAATGATTTTTGCCAGGATTTTTGAATTAAATTAATTTCATTGCAATGTAACATGTTTCCCATTTGACATAATTTACATGGATTTCCAATACATTTGAGTTATTTGCAAATAAAATAACCAGTGAAAATGGCAGAGCCTCTTTTAAATGCTTTCAGAGAATACAGTACAGAATAATATGATTTTTTCCTGCATATAAACAAGTAAATATTAGGATGCTACTGTACATAAATAAAACCTGCATTTTTTTATTACTGACCTATGTTCTTACTTTTAGATAACTGCTTCATATGTTCATGTAGCATTTTTCCCTCAGAAATATTTACATAAAACTTTCTACATTTACAGTAAATAACCATAATTGCTTACTGTGCTTTCAGCAGCCAAAAGCTGAATTGGCTATAGAAATAACTGATGAAGATTCTGGGAACAAAGGTATGACTAAACGACATCAACTTGTGTATACTATTACAAAATATTGAGAGGAATTTAATAGCATTTGTTAATTTACAAAATGCAATTTAGTGTTGAATCTGAACTGCTCTAACAGTAGGACAGGCCCTGCAATTACAGTTAAACTACAATTTATGGAACATATATTCTGCAAAACTACAGTATTTCAGTGTTTGCAGTGGTGTTGATAAAAGTATTTTGATTTCAAACGGGTAGCAAGTCAAATAACCCTTCAGGTAGCAAACAAGCCTTAGCTAATGCCATCTCAGAAGTCTACATGCACTGACTCCATGCATTGTGTTTATGGCACAGTTGTTGAATCACTGAGCTGCTCTCACTGCCCACAGAGCTGAACTTCACAGGATATTCAACTATATCCACTCTAAGATAGCCAGGACAGTCCTAAGCTTCTCTTTTTACAAGCTCATACTGTTTTGAGGATTTGTTTTGTTCTGTGTCAGGGATTAGAGACTCAAATAGTTGTCCAGAAAACACTTTTTGTTGCTAGAACACTATGTAAGAGAACTTTGCTCAGAGATATTCCAGTAACACATATTTTTTTCCATTATAAAACAATGGATAAAATAGACAAATGTCTTTATTTACAAATTCTTATCCACTATGTTATTAGTATGCAATGTTCCATATGTAAAGCAATTTTATGCTGGAGCTCATATAGCACCCAATTTTAAGTGACTCTTACTGAGGCATGATTTTAATAATTAGCTATTAGACATAATTATCCATATAACTGACTATTTTTTGTTGTTCTTATGGAAGTCATATCAATTCACGAACATTAGAAAAAGAAAATACATTTAACTGAAAATACAAATATAAGTACCTAACTTCTAAACCAAACTTCTAAACTCTTAGGGCCCAATCCTGCAGCCTTGGCTCATGCAAATAATTCTATTTAAATAAAGTACTCCAGTTAGACTTGGGGTTTTTGTTTGTTTGGGTTTTGGTTTTGTTTTTTGCTAAAAACCCCATATAATGCAAGTCCAGATCTACACATGGTGCTTACTGTAGCGCATTTATATTTGTCCATGTGTGGTTTCAGAACAAAAACATGTATTTAGAATTTATTAATTTCCATTATGTTGATATGGAGGCTTGATAAAAGATAATCCAGCTGCATCATGGTTGGGTGGTGATGACTTGCTCCCGCCTCTCTGTATATAGGGAATGCTGAGAAGAACAATGTGTCACAAATGTGTTGTGAGACTCAGCAACTCCTCCCTTTACTGTAACCTTTTCTACCTTAAAAATCTTTCAAAACAGGTTGTCTGTGGGATGGGGGAAGTACAAATGAAACTTAGCTATTGTTACTTTGTCTTTCTTCCTAGCTGCTGCAGTGGGCTGTACCTGTCTTACCCTGACAGTGAATGCTCTTTTGTGAGTCTGGAGGTGGGCTCTTAGCACACTTTCATCCAGAAAGACCAGTCAGACTGAGGAGAAACAGCTCACATCACCTTCTTTAAGCTAAAGGGGTTGGGACTGTGAAGCAAAGGGTCATTCTTAAGTAGTCATCACCACAGAGGTGAAATGAGAGATGAGATGAGATGAGATGAGATGAGATGAGATGATGAGATGAGATGAGATGAGATGAGATGAGATGAGATGAGATGAGATGAGATGAGATGAGATGAGATGAGATGATGAGATAGGCCCTGCTGGAAATCATGAAGGTGGTACATACATGCAGAAACAGAGGAGCCACCACAGTGGCTCATCTCAAAGACCTGTCTGCTGGTAGGATGTCCTGAGGAGACTGGTTATGTGACCTTTCTCAATCTCAGATACAAAGAACAAATTCCAGTATCTTCAGACATATGAGAAAGCAGTTTCTTGTGCTCTTAGATGTCTCTCTAATAATACATTTGAACGTTGTGAAAATTCACATCCTTTATGTGTCTTTGAATGTCATGTGTGTGCTTGCAAGCTACAGAATTTCTTGCCTGGAAAGAAAGTGAAGACCTCCACAGATGCAATTACCCCAAAACATTGGACTTAAGACCAGGCTTCTAAATCTCACAGGCACATTGAAAAGGTCCCGTTCAGAAGTGTTAATGTGATGCAGTTTTTGTGCCCTCTGTACAACTGTGATATTTCACTAAAGACAAAAGAAATTCTCAGGTGGTGACAGATGAACATAGTAGGGAAGAGTAGTTCCATAAATAAGAGGGTTGTCCAAATCCCACCTATGCTGAAAGTTAAAATATGAGTTAAAATTGTTCTCTTTTGACACTAGGAATTGAAAACATAGAACTGTCTCTCTCTCTCTTTTTTTTTTTTTTTTTTTTTTTTTTTTTTTTTGTAATAAGATTTGTAAGGTTTAAGCCCTCCTCCTCAATATAGCAAGATTAAAAGGATAAGAGTTGGTTATATTGTCTTGTAGTGAACAGAAGGCATTCTGAAATCTCAAATGGAGCATTCTGAAGTCAAGTGATACTTACATACCTTATAAATAATCTAAGCTGATTGTTGCATTATCATAAACAATAAGAAATAATGTACCTGCTTTCTAAACAAAAAAAAAAGTTTGTTTTGTATTTTCTTTACAAACACATGCTAGTTAAAATTAGCCAATGAATTTGCAGAGACAAAACCCTTGTCAGACTGTGCTATTATAACAATAAATGAACACCACAAATGAAAGCCAATATTTAGGAATGTGTATGGCAAGAGAGCACCACATACAGTAGTCAAGTGGCTGTGCAATAACAGTAAGCATCTTAACCTTTTCAGAAACATCCATATTTTTAGGCACTTTGCTATCATATTTGTTGTGACTGTCCTTCTGGCCCGTTTAAAACTGAAGGCCTCCAGAAACAAAACCTTGCAGCTTGTAAAAACAGAACTGTAAGATTTATATTACCCATAAACTGGGCACAGACCAATGGGTATGTAATGCAAAGATAATCTGTGCATTTCTATGGAAATTGCAGTGCCAGAGCTAAAATATATCTACATTTGTGTAGATACTCTTGCTGACCTTTGGATTATATGTAAATTAAGTTTTATCAATTAATCAATAGGAACCTTGTATTACAAATAAGTTGTCATTTTCTGTTCAGGAGAAAAGAACAGTGCCTACTGTATGTGATATCCTAATGCACTCCTGGAAAATCACCACATAGGCAATTAATTTGTTTAATAATTTTTGTAAGCCTGGGATATTTTATGCTGAGCAGCCAAGGGGGTTGTCTCTCCTTGAAGAAAAAGAACCATGTATTTTAGCCCTGTGATGTTCCATTTGCAGCATTTACCTTTAACATAATCGTGAACACATGTTGCTTGCCAGCAAGGGATATATATTATATATGTTTTTTCTTTTCTGAGGCTGAGATCTGCTCTGGCAATGGCTTCAGCCACCACAATCCCAGAAGAGATGCTACAAATCAACTTCAGCACCAGGATATGAAATTAATGTAACCTGAAATGAAATTAACAGTAATTATGTTCCCTGCTCCCAGGAAGAGACCTGCCCTTGAAAGTCTTCAGCACTCCACCAAAGGAGCATCTGTAAGGCTAAGCATCTTTCTGCATTCTTCTGTTTTGCAGCAGACTACCACACCAAATTACCTGTGAGGCACGTAAAAGCCTTATTCAGGCATACTTCAACACAAAAAATAAAACTCATCTGAAATAACTGGTTATTTTCCTAAGAGCAAGAGTCCCTCACTGGAGTGTCATCCAAATTAAAATGTTTGATACAGAAACAGATTTCTTACAGTCACGGGGCAAACAAATGTATATGCACAATAGGAGACAAAAATAAAGTCCTTGAGCTGGGCTATGATGTTTCCAGTCCCACAGTGCACAGATGAGAGTCCTGTCTCTAGCTGCTTCCAAGCCAAGTCACCTGGCCTGAATGGCTGCTTTTAATCACCGGTGTCCCAACCTAGGCAGGGCTGTCACATGTGGTGGCTCCACCCTGGCTGTGCTGAGATGAGCAAGAGACAGGGCAGCACTGCCAGCTTTTGCAGTCAAGAGCAGCACAGGTAACGCCAAGTACTGGAAAACAGACAATGCCAGAGAGAGCATTCTGTGTCACAGCTTTACACATGCAAACCATTTATCCAGCATCTTATAAAAGCACCATTGAAAGGTTGAACTGAGAGCACCGCGTATACAGAATTGTGTTCAAAACAGCAGACAGGAGCTGTTCAGGGAACCATGGAGAAGCATGCAGCCCCACAGGATAGATTCCTTGAAGGCACGATAGATGAGGGCTTGGAGAAAAGGCAGCTGGTCATCAGCCAGTTGAAACTATGGGGATTACCCAGTTCTGGGTTACATATGACTACGAATCCCCACACCTGCTCATCCCTCACTCCATGGATCCTGCTACATGTAAGCAAGCCTGCAATTTATATTAATAGAAAGACTGAAGCAACAAATTGTTCACAGTTGACATGAACACCGCCTCCCTGAATGCTCACTATTGTAAAACCTAGGTTCTTCAAAAGAAGACTGATAATTCTTATTGCAAAGCTTAGTCATCATAGCTACATTACTGGGCTTTTTAGTGGATGTTTGTGAGTGACTATTGCTATTGTAGGGCTAACTGAGGTCCAGTACATTAAATGTGTCTCTATAAAGATGTTTCCAAGTTGGGACAAGTAAATGCTGGGGTGGTCCCTTTGTACTTTTGAATTAAACACATACAGTATGGAAAAGAGCATGGAAGTACTAGCTACTTACTAGAAAAGGCACTATAACTGATCTAACTGTGGTAATTAGGTACATGCCCATGCTACAGGTATCTGCAAAGAATTGATTTCTCTCTGTGACTGAGAAAGTTATTCTACACTCATGGTAGAACAGGATGACTGGTTTACATATTGGATTAGCACTGGTTTAGGTGTATGGTAAGAACAGCTCTCATGGAAGACACAGATTCATGAAGAGATGTCTGAACTGCATTTCCTATTTTGTACCAGTTCCCAGAGGGAAATCAAAAAGACCTTTTCACTAGTGCAGTTATATACACATTACAGCTTCTTTTGGCCTTACTGTGGCAATTTGATGTGAGATCTTATTGTACAGTTGTGCCATAAGAAGGAGAAAAAGAAATAGACTGTGAAGCTTCCCCAGAAAACATCACCAGGTAACAAATACTTCATTTTGGATGTTGACATCTTATTTAGGGGTATGTGAGAGAGTTAAAAAGAGCAGTAAAGAGACAAGTAGAAGAGACTCCCTTTTCTTTACAGTCAGATTAATCTCTTTGGGGATTACTGCTGGAAAAATCTTTCTATCAAATATATTAATGAAAAGGAAGCATTGACAACAGCCATAAAGGACCAGGTATTACTTCTGGGAAGAGGGAACTAAACCAGAACCTTGATTCTTTGTCAAGAAATGGAAATGCTCACTTACCAACTTTGGACTGAATTCTAAAACATTTTCCTTTATTATTAGACTACATAATGGAGATTGCAGGGGAGTTATGGATTCCCCTATACATCTGTGTTCAGGAGGGTAATTATTTTTTGCAGTTTTTAAGTCCAGTGTGTGTGGGTCTCAAGGCTGAGGGCAGGTGCACATCCCAAAAGCAGCAATCCACAATGTGAACTGCTTCTCCATGAGACTGAGGTCTGACGGACCATTAAAAGGCTGTGACCAGCCTGAAAGTCATTTAAACAGGAAGGAATGTGCCACTGCCACAGGTCTGCAGACATGGTACCAGCTCCCAGTGCAAGGCTGTATGAGACAGGTTAAAAACAGAAACCAAAGAAAGAAGAGAGGGCAGGAAATTTTTTCTTTCATTGTGTAAAAGGGAAGTCTTAGGGGTCTCAGGAGCAGTTGTCAGAATAGAAGAAAGAAAGGAAGAAAGGAAAGGACTTGTGTCCCTTCCTACAAAGCAACATTTCTGATCTGGATCTGGCTATGAAAGACAACAGAATGACTGGACAGTCCTCCACCATCCTTTGATCTGCTGGTCTCAATGGGGGTATTTCTAGAGTGATGTTTGATTTTCTTCTTTTGCACCTTAAAATTTACAATCAAGAACTCAGTGCTACTCTTTGCTATCAACTGGCATTGTCTCAAGGAATCTTTGAATTGGTCTTGAAATTGAATCTAGTGAGCCTGACAAACCTCGTGTTCCTACTATTTCTCCAAAAGCAGTCATCCATGTAAAGGGATAACTACATCTTGAGATGTATTTGGGAATTTCAGGAGTTGAGGTATGTCTGCCACTAAGCTGCAGGAGTCAGACTGAGGACTACATATATAAACTGGTACCCCTGAGCAAGGAACAGACAGCAAACACATAGTTAAAGACTAAAGGAATTCTCCAGACTTAGCACAATAAATCTTCTGAAACATGGTGCATCTTATCTTTGGCCTTAAACGGTGTGAAATAGGAGAGAACATTCAAAGGTGAACATTCACAATCAAGGAAGCAGAAACAAGAACTTTTATAAAGGGAAAAACTCCAGAAAGCAGAAGCACAATCATCCTTAAACAGCACCAAAGTGGAAACAAAGGGTTTGCTGCAGCTGTCAAAACATGGCAGCATGGTCAAGAACAGGATGGGTGTAGAGTGGTCTGAACTGCTTCTCCTCCAAAGAAGAGAGTTGTAGATCGAGTGTGCTGCACTGTCGCACAGGGTCAGGATCCATGAAGTTTGAACCACCCCGTGGGCAGAGGATGACTGCACAATTGCACTGCTCCTCAGAGCTGTACTACTTGCAGGCAAAGCCTGTAAATCAGCACACTTCTCTCAGTTATGAAGCTATTTCTAATAAATGTGTGTAACCAGATCTGTGTTTGCTCTTTTTAGTACCAAGTCATGTTGAGAACTGACCAAGGATCCGAGAAGGGCTCAACCTTCAAAACCCAGTACCAACTGAGCTGAAAGTAAACCTGTTCTGTTTACTACAGAATAAGCCAACCTCAGTTTATGTACTGTTTATTTTGAATTAAAAATAAACTGCTCTTCAAGCACATGCCAGATATTACGTATGTGAATGTTGCCAAGCTTGGACTATAACTTATACTTGTGTCCAAATTACAAGTGTATGCTTATATACATGGGGATATGTGCACATGCATGTCACACAATGCTAGTTCGTTACTGTTGGACTATTCTTGTACCATTGTACTATTTATTGTATTATTCTTGAAGGAAAAAGGTACCAATCCAGTACCTGCTTATTTCATCCAAGCACTGCACTTCGTTTTTCACAGTAACAGAATAACACAGCAGTTTTGAAAAGCTAGTGGCTTTCAAACTGTTTGTCAGAGGCCCAAGTAGGTCTTGGTTGCCCTCCTGCTCCTTTTAGCAGAAGAACAGAGAGGACCAGTGGCTATGCCTGACTAAATCTCACTGTCTCTTGCCTCTTTTTTGCCCTTTGGCAGTGTTCTTTTACATAGACTCCATGATTTTAGCTTAAAAACAGCAAGGCATGATCCATTTCCCTGCCCAAGGAGACAGAAAAAGCCAACAAAACAACCCCAAAGCAATTTTCATTTATCTACTTTTGAAATAGGAGAAAAAAAACCCCAAACAAATAAAGCCCAAATAAAGAATGGGATTCCTCCTCTTACAAACCCCAGTAAGTTAATCTACAAAAACTTTGAAGATGAAAAATATATTGTAAAAAATAAACGTATTACTCACTCAATACAGTACATAATTTTTCCTATATAAGAAACTAGACAAATATTAAAATATTTAAGTCTTTAAAAAGGGCAAAATTCTGCAAAAAAAAGTACTCAACACTACTAAGGTTAGACTACACATTATGCCAATGCATTAATTTGCACAATTTTTGCAACGTGACAATAGTCTTGGGTGTGTATGTGTAAGTGTTTATGTCCATTTGAGGGAAACAGTGCAAGAATGTGAAGGGTGACCATTGCCATTTTAAAGGGGGATTTCACAAATAATCAAACAAAACCCCTACAAATACCAGTATACATCTCAAATACAGCAAGTCACATTCTACAGCCCTTGACATTAAAAAAAGAAAAGAAAAGAAAAAAGAAAAAGCCAGCAGAATTTATTCAAATACATTTGGAGTCGGTCCCTTGTGAACTACTGTTGTTTGCACTTTAGTTGCAGTGAATGTGGACAGAGCTCCCCAAAAGACACAGAAGTGAGTGCATCTTCCCCAGCCCTGCAAAGTAAGTCTGAGTTGAGGTACAATTATCTGTGGTTTGCTCAACATTGCAGATGCCAAAACTTGAATGAAAAATTATGCTTGAAAAACACTTTGAAGAAAATTACATAAAATAATCTCTTAAAATGAGAAGCTAGTTTTGTGTAAAGGTGGTCTTTTTGGTACGTAATCCTATCAGGACAACAAGCATGGTGCTCCTTCCCAAATTAAGTTTGCCTTGGAGCTAATAATAATAAAGAAACCTTTACGTTGTCCTGGTCATCTTTCTGACCTGATGTACCCTTTCCCATGAGCCTTGATCCACCACCCAGAAAAACCAGCAGGTATCACACCCTGGCTGAAACGTACATTGCTTCTTCACAACTTGTGTTCCACAGGAAAAGCACTTCCCTCTCCACGTTTCACTTGTCCTCTGAAAATAACAGCGGGGAAATCTGCTGCCAGAGTGGTTAAAGCCTGGTGAATTCCCTGTGGTGCTGCAAGTCCCCTATGCTCTCGTAGTCGTTCTCTCCTGAAGGAGCAGTGTGGTTTATGTTAGGCACGGACAAGGTCCTGTCTTCCTCTTGGCTCACTGACTGGATAGCTTCATAGTCCGGCTCCAGCTCCCCGTTTGGTCTGTCCACTGACTGAGGCACAGTGGTAGAATTTAGGGTGTTTTCAAAGTCCTTCACACTTGCATAGAGGCCACTGCAAATAGATGGGGACCTCTGAGATGCAATTTCTTGAATGCAGGTGTAAGGAGAATCCAGTGCCTTGATGGCCTGTCCCGGCTTACTCACCGATGAGTACATGGCTGAGATCTAGGAAAAGGAGACACCTGCTGAGTATGGAGCATGCATAAAGCTTGTGCAGCAGTCTGTACCCTTGTACTATAAGGACACTGGTTATTTAAGAAAAGACAGAATCTTCTGATAAAAAAGGTATCTATTCTAAAAGGATATGATTTTTTCCTTGGGGGAAAAAACCCCAACTATTTCTTAAAAAATCCTTCCTTTTCTGGCATTATTCTGGTATTTATAGATTGGTTTTCTTTCAAAAAAAAGAATGCTTTATAAAATAAGTTTAAAAATGTAAAACTTTCTTGAATATAAAATACTGGTGAGAAAATTAGAACTGGGCAAAAGGGAATGGTTTTGTGAGCAGGAGCTCTTGCAAGTTTTAATATGGTCCTGGAGTCAATTCGGACTCAAGAGGGAGAGAGGCATCAAAGGGAGGATCAGATTGAACTGCTGTAATGAAGGATGCTGTCTGATCCTTAGGATTTTAAAAATTATTATTGCTACTATTTTTAATGGTAGTGGCAACTTTTCTGCTTTTAGAGACACTGCAATAGAAGAATAGTTAATTGTTTTTATAGGCAGGACTAAATAGGCACCAACACATGTGAAGACAACATTAAAAATCTGTAGATAAATTACTTACACCAGATAATAGCAAGTAGTGCCAATACTGATATGCAAGGTCTGCTCTGTTGACTACACTTTGCCTACAAAGAAGAGCTTCTTCTCAGGAACTGAGTTTGTGAACTTTAGACTGGAGACTGAAACCTCTCAGCTGTAAACAGCAGAAAGGGAGCCAGCATTTCATTCCTAACTAAAAATTTCATCTGGTGAGGTGGTACAGTTCAACAAGTGCATGAAAGTGGCCCTTCATGAAAAGGTGGGGAGAAGCCCACATCCACACATGTCCCTCTGCTCAGGGATTACCTAGGCTGTTGCCAAGCACAGGAATCAGTCTTAGTTCTCTCTCCCAGGCCAAATGGATACTAGCCCTTGCACAAGACAGATGGCTGAAATTTCCTGCACAGCTTCTCTGGTACCCAATATCACAATGCAACATAGCTCTTCTATTACATTTAAAGTCTTTCCCAAGCATGCAAAGTTTGTATCAATTCAGTTAAAAGAGTAGATTAGCATGAAAATATCCATTACCATTAGGCAACACAGACTGAAGCAGACAAACCAGACCACTTCTGATAATAATGGGATTTTTTTTGTGCGTGTTTGTGTGGGGCTGGGGTTAATTGGTTGGTTGGTTGGCTTTTTTTTTTTTTTGTTTTGGTTCGGTTTGGTTTGGGGTTTTTGGGGCTGGTTGGTTTTTGTTTATTTGTTTGTTTTAGAGGGACATCAACTTGGAGATGGCAGTACTTCTTACTTTTTACTGATTTCATCTAACAAAAAATGGCTTTTCTGCTCATCTATACTTAGCTCTTCTCAGTATGAGATTACATTAACCCACTTCAAGATCAGGTTGTTCATTAATGGCTGGGAATGCTTCTCCCAGCAGAAGGCATTAGCTCACTTAGCTCACTGCCAAGTTTGTGTTTAGTTTTATGTCCAGAGAACATATTTATAAATGGCACGGGTGTACTAGAGATGATCACAAACAGCCTTATTTATGTTTAACTTTTCTCTTTGTTTAACTCTCCTCCATTTATCTGACCAAGAAACATTTTAAAGAACAGTTTATGTTTCAGTGCTTTTATTGTGCTTCAGCTTACTTCCCAGATCCCCATACTTTGCATGGGGAAGGTGGAGCATATGTTTCAAAAGGCTGCTGTGTTATTCTTCTTGAGAAGGTTTTGTCATCCAAATCAAGAAATTACCCTAACAATCAACGAATTGTGGCCTCCTATTATTTTCTGACACCATTTTTAATCTATGGGCCTGATACAGCCATATGTTAGAATACTTCTGATTTTAGGAACGTGGCAATAGAAACTCTGTGCAGAGAGCCTTGGGCTTTCATTTTCCTTTCACACAAGTTTCACCTTTCTTAGATTCTGCTTAATCATGCAGAGCTTATGCTAATTTCTGCCTAAAAATTGGTCTCTAGTTAGTTACTGAATTTCATGCACGAAACCCACCTCATCTTCTGTAAGAGATGGATCTTCCTCTCGAGACTTGTAAGACACTGAACTAAGCCTCTGTAAAAAAGGAAGAAAGAAAGAAAATAAAAGGCTCATTACCCATCAACAGTGTGAAATCTATAACAAAATCCTCCCCTTATAATCAATGCATTATATTTTATGGTCATTTGCTCTCAAGTTCCATTATACATAGCTAATACCCCCACTATTCAGAGTGCTTCTCTGGAGATAACAGCCCTGAGATTAGTCAAGCTTTTTAATGTATCTGCTCTTGTCCTAACCTGAAAAGGGTAAAAAGAATGTTATGGTTAAAACAAATGCTGCGCCACTGTATCCCTCCTTTACACCTCTTATGAAGTATCTGCTGAGGCTTCTGAACAATTAGAAGTCAGCTGTTGGAATACACCAGTTGCCCTTTCACAGGATTTTCAGATATGCTTTTAGATGACAAAAGAATAATAGTCAGCTGACACCTTCTGGATGATTGTTACCCTTCATTCTGTAGATCCTGGGTGTGCTGCATGGGAGAGCTGTGTCCTCCACCCCTGGAATACTGTCCCTGTGCAGAGGTGCTCAGCAGCCTGGCCTCACAACCACTCAGACTTGCTGCAGCCCACCCTGAGCTGCAGCTAGGTCACACAGCAGAGTCACTGAAGGATGGAGGGCTTGGTTTGGTATCAAGTCTAATTTCAAGCATCTAAAATGTTCTGTGTAAAACAGGTCACGAAAAATCAGGAGAAAAGCATTTTGCTCTTATGAAAAACGCCTTTGGACCTTTACAGCAACAAAGACACCGCTGCTACACAGCAGCTGTGGAATGCCTCCTCCCTGGGCCAAGAAGGCTTTGCTGGACTCCTGCTCCACAGTGATTCAGAGGGAGCCTTCCAACACTGTAAAAGGCTCTATTTTGGACTTTCACACAACTTCTCCAACTAAAATACTTCATACCACCTCCAGTGAAAGCCAACATGGAGGACTAGAGGTATTTTTAGCACAGTCAATAAAATACCACTTCCAGGCACACAACTTGTTTTTTGAGGTTTTTTTTTGTGGTGGTTTTTTTTTTGTTTTTTTTTTTTGTTTTTTTGTTTTTTTTTTTTTGTGGTTTGTTTTGTTTTTCTTTTTTTTTTTTATCAGAGGCTTATTGTGATAGATTCTTTCCTCCTTCCATTTTCTTGTTGTTTTTACTTCTGGTAAATACCAAACTTCAGGTTTCTGGGCACTTCTGATAGACCCTGTCCCAAAACACACTGAAGTTCTGCCTGCTGCACCCAAAGAGCTTCCTTCACACCAACAAACTCCCTCACTTCTTTCTCATTGATTGGAGAACAGTGCTCTTTAATGCTGGCTTGTTTACTCTTAAAAAAACTGACCAACCAAAAAAAAAGCAAAAGAAAAAGGAAAAATTCAAATATATTTTGGCCTTGCATTAGATCTGCTTCACTACAGCAACTTAGTTTAGTCTTTCCTATCTGTATCTTTTTGTGCTGGGGAGTTAGCTACTAATTTCATCATCCTCACACATTAAAACAAGCATGTGCTCATAAAATTCTTCAGTGATTTTTCTGTCATCAGTGTGTCTATAAGCACCATGTGTCAGGACCCCTTCTACGGTTTCCCACTCAAGTACTGATAAATACCTCAGGGTGTTTGCCATCCTGTGCTGTTTCCCTGATACAGCATTCTTTCTTTTAAATGTGAAGCTTGTGACACATCCATTTTGGAGGATATTGTTATCTTGGAAACTTAAATCCCACTTGCCCCTAAACATTTTGTACCTAGAAACATTTTAAACTATGCTGAAACCTCAACAGTAGCAACACAAACAACACGTGTTCTTATTTGCCTTCTGCTTTCCTTTCCTTCCTCGACAGCACTTGATATTTTGCTCTTTGGCTCAGCTGCTGCTCCTGACTCGGGCAAAAGAACAAGAACATTCTCCTCTGGTGCATTTGTAAGAGATGCTTTGCCCATCCTTAGGCTATGTGAGGCTGAAATCAGATGGCAGCAGCCAAATGGACACACAGATTGCATTTCTACCAGTGTGCACTCTGGAAAGACCTGGGTGAAAAAGGACATCCATACTTCCTTTTTAAATAAAGAAAAGAACTAAAGAAATCTGTTCTGCTTTTTCAGTATTAATAGAAGAATGATGTTCAAGGTTTTGGAGGTGATAGAGGCCTGTAAGAGGCCTCATGCTATTAAAGGTGTCTTTCTTCATCAAGTCTTTCCAAAGGATTTGGCTGGGTCACAGCCAAAAACCAGTTTAGGTAAATTTTCATCCATTACTGCACACCTGGCTCTTAAAAGGATGCTTTGTAGTTTTCATGCTGTTTTCTACAGGAATGGTCTCTGGCTTGGTCCACCCAGTTGTCTCCCAGATTGGAGTGCTTCAGGGACTGGAATAAGCTGGGATCTCACTCTCTTTTAGATGGTGAGACTGTAATAGCTTGGACAGAGTCTGTTCTCTCTGTTGGCAGGTACAAGCCTTGGTTACACAGGTGCCTCCCTGCCTGTCCCTTCTTTGTGCCCTCATTATAGTGAGGGAGACTTGCACGACGTACACACAACCTCTGTCTTCATCAGGGCCAGGACAGAAGGTTGAAGAGTTTGGGATACAGATGTCATGCTAAACAAAGCAGCTAAGCAGACTCATAGAAGAGGAAGCAAAACCAGAAATACCTATGGGGTCTAACTAAAAGAGTTATCAGTGTAACATACATTTCCATGAACATCTTGGTTTTGGTTGCCACATTGAAAAAAACAGGCATTGCTCTGCATTGCTTGAAGCAGCAAAATACAGGGAAAAACTATCATCATCACAACAGAAAAACAATCCCACAGCCCCCTCCCCACACAATGCCAACAATAATGACATTTATATATTCCATCAATTACCATTCCAGCTCTGCTGCAGCTGTAGCTCTCAAGGACAGGACAGGCACACACCTCGATGCATAATGCATGTACCCAGCAGCGAGCACGGCAATGATCTGATGCTGCCCAAGATTTAACTCGGGGTGGCTTCAGCTCTGAATAAATTTTAATTAGACAAACACCTTTTTTCTGGCACTTAGGGGACTGCATGTGTCATCTCTTGATTAATCCTTCAAAACCTGAACCATTTTAATCAATTCCCACTCCTGGCAGTTACTGACATGGTGTGCTGGGGAGCTACAGAGCAGCAAAGGCTTTTCCTTTGTATTGGGGCCTGGGAAATACAATTATTTTCACCTAGTCTTTTCACACCTAGTAGGAAAAATGTCACTGTTACACTAAGCTGTTTATCTAGAGGTCTAATTAGAAATTTCTTATGGCTGGAATATGGAAGAGGGGAACGGTGCTGGATTATTGTTGACAGTCACATCTTAATTTTTTACTTAATGTGATCATTATTGTAAAAATGTGCACTGAAGAGTCTAGCTGAATAATTTTTATACTGCAAGAAGTCTTCAGTTTATTTATTTGGACTACATTGTGTTTTACAAGTTACATGGTTTGTTATTTATTTAACAGGATACTCTTCTGCCTTCTTCCTGGATTACTGAAATCCTCAAATAAAAGAACAACCAGAAACAAGTAACAATACCTCAGCTCTGCTGTGATTTTTCACATAAATGTTTACATTAAAAAGTCACATTGCATCTTAAGAATTTTTTGAAATTTTCATCAATACCTACCTAATATTATTTGATGACTTGGACACCAAAAATCTGCTAAACCTACAGTTCTTTCATTCACAGTTAATAAGAAGATATCGAAACATTCTGAATAATGCAAACTCAACAGTTTATGAAAAGTCTCTGCTATGATCTGAAAGCATCCTTAAAATGACTTCCGATAAAAAATAAATGCAAAAGTAAACTGTTGAAAATGTCATAATTCTATATTTCAAGGAATTCACCACAACTCGTTCCTAGTGAGGAAGCATAAGCTGCTGAGAAAACTTAACTTTTGGCTGTGATTTCAGCACTTAGAAATTCCTTACACTCTGTTTATATGTGATATACAGAATTTGACAAATATAAAAGTGTACAGGTGCAAACTCTCTCTCTTTCTATCCCTCCCTCCTACAGCAAAAGACAAAGTGAGTGCCTAACACTTGCACAGCTAAGTCAAGATGGCCCATCGAAAGAGGCACATCTAAAGTAAGGACATCCACGAAGGATGCCCCCCTCTCCTTTTTGTAAGTTGCAGTTTCATTAGAAAAAAAAAGAAGAGAGGGCTTCAGAACAATATATAGATGGTGACAGAGATACTGGATACCCTTTGTAATAGCTTCCACAGGTATAATACATCAAATAAAGAAGCAGAAGCCTCCTATGGAATTCCTGGATAATATTTGGGAAAAGCCTTATGTAGTACATAGCTGCAACAGTCAAAAATACAGGCAGCAATAGAATGAGCATACACCTCTAATGCAAAGATTCTACTATACATTATCATATTTCCATTTACTGTCTTGTTTCATCTTGAGTGGGGTTTCTTTCTTGTTATTTTTTATTACTGAAAAATAAAATCCTCTCCCACCTATATGTTCTCCATCATTATTTGGCTGTTTGATGAGGACAAATACTTGCAGTATTTACCTTTTCTGGTTTACTCGCTCCTTCTGTCACTTCTTCTTCCACTTCTTTTTCTTGCACGTTTTCATTCTCATCAAGAAGTTTCATGGGTACTGGAGGGGGAAGCTCATCCTCTACATCTGGTATGTTGTCAAGAGGACTTTCTGAATTTGCACTGTGGTGACTCTTCTTATTTCGGTCAACAGATGCATATTCTGCTGACTCAATTCTGCACTCAGGAATCTGATTCTGACCTTCAGAAAATGTCAGTGAAGCTTTTGATTTGCTGTTAGAGTTCCCTTCCATGCTGACTACTGCTCCAACATCTTTAATTTCCTTCACCGTTTCATACAAGCAGTCTTCAACTATGTTCTCCTGAGAGGAGCTGTCTTTCAAGACTTCATAAGGCCCTTCCATTCCAAGACCTTGATCATTTTCTGTATTTCTAGATGAGATTATAGTTTCCATGGGGTTGTTAGGGGGAATACTGGGTAGTTCCCGGCTCTGGTGACATTTTATAGACTTTCCAAGACTATCCTGTTGATCTAGTAGATCAGATGTCTGTACTTCTTCATAAGGCTGGATACAGGCAGCTGTACTGTCCTCAGAAAGAACTAAAGAAAATTACAGAGAAGTATTACAAACAAAGGCATAACTAAAAGGTGTGATTTGGTGCTCTCTACATCACTTTGTTTTTGTGACATGCTGGAAAGGATAAATGATACTAATGCCTGGAAATGCCTAGTGATTAGCATGCTTTTTGCTTATTAAAAGGTTTAAATTACAGACATTTCTCCAATCTACTGGTAAAATATCTTTCTCACAGCATCTAAAATAGTCTGTACACCCCCAAGTCACATTATATGGCAACAGCATTCACTGTCAGAACAGGAGGTGGGAGGTTAGCTGTGCATGGATATCCAGCTGCCTTGTACTCAGTTTCACTGAATGATTACAGAGTGCTCAGTAGTCTCAGATGGGAAACAGGTGGGAGGCCTCAAACCAAGTGCCTTAAAAAAATCCTTGTTAGATTTTCCTCTTTGCATTTCCCCATTCTCTGGAATCAAAAGGAAAGCGTTTCTTCTTCCTCCCTACCATCCTTCAGCTTGTTTAACATGCTGTCCCAACTCTTGTTGGAATTGCACTTTGCTCAGCCCTCCCTGCACGCTGCAGCAGAAGCTCCTCACTGAGGGCTGAGCCATACTTCTCTTAGTCTCGCAGCACATAATGTTGGTTGACAACCTACTAACAAGCTGGCCATATGCACAAGAGAGAAGACTAGACTTCAGAAGGTAGTGTCAGGCAGAACATGTTGTTTCAGGTCCCAAAAGAGGGCCACATGTCATTGTCACTAGAGGGTATTAGGGACTGAAATGTGTGGGACTTCTCATCTTACACCACCCATGTGACATTTGCATGCATTCATGGGCACATACAAGCATGTTTCAAGCACGGTAGGTAACTTTACCTCACACTATTTCTTTAAAAAATCACTTCTGAACAGCTTTACTTTTCCTAGTACAGTTCCTAAGGCACTGTCTCAACAAAAACAACCCATTCTTCTGTGTTCTTCTGTGAGTTTGACATGGTGACAGAAGCAGTGCCAAAGCAATCAATGCCCTTGATCTGGTGGTTGCTATGGACATTGCTTTCTCTTGTGTTCAGGGCATGCAGACACAGTCAGCACCTGCAGGGAGCCACACCCTGACTGCAAAACTCAGGACTGGAGGTGTAAGATGATAATCATTGTCTGAATGGGAGATGGGAGTTTTGCCTTTCTGGTTCTTGATTCTAGGGATTTCTGTGCTGTGCTGAGCACCCTTACAGAACCCAGAAAGCACACCCCATTCAGGCTGCAGGGGACAATCAAAAGCAATGAGAGCTTAAGTTTCTGTATTTTTGTGGTAAATGGTGGCAGCACAGAAGGGGTTGGTGTAGCTGAAGGGTTGGCATAGGTAAGACAATGCTGGCAGGTTGGGTAAAGGAAAAAAACACAGCATTTGATGGTTCTTCTTCCATAGCCCTGCCCCTGCTCAAAAAGCTAGCAGAAACAGTAATAAAAAGAACTATTAATAAAAAGTGCATAAAGTATAAGTAAGAAATTAAAGCACAGGGGCTCCTGTTATTCAGAAGGGCTGTTATGCAGAGTGTAAGCTGTGTATTGTATCAGACAGTCTGAAAACTGTCTGCTGCTTGACAGCACACCTTTTAGCAGCAGCTCTGACAGCTGCACATGTGGTGACTCATGGCAGAGAGAAATACTTCCATTCTGCAGGGCTTTGCTCTGCACATCAAGTCCCTCAGGGAACCACACACCTACATACACAACAAGCCAATGGATGGGAACAGCAATTAGCTGCAAAAACAAAGTTTAAAAATTACTTTGGATACTTGTCTCTAAGGGGTGAAGTCTGAATAGCTTAGCTTCTGGTTGCAGGAGATGAGGAGAGAGCTGTAAGTTGGGAGTGCAGCCCCTGGTGTTGCTGTTAGTGTGAAGACAATAGTTGGCTCTCAGTGGCTCTGAGCTGAGAGTGAGTTTATTTTTAGGTGCAGCTGAGTAAAATATTTTCCAGTGATACTTCAGGGTGAATAATTTTGAGTGTTCAGCAAAGCAAAGACTAAGGAAAAAAAAGGAAGCCTATTTATGTTGCCTGTTTTCTAAAATATAAAAATATAAGTGACAGCACAGCTCAGGACTGTGATCCAAAGCTGTAATCCTGGAGGAGGACCCAAAATATTTCCACAGCCTCCTGAAGCACTTTTGAAACTCTAAGATGCAGCTTCTGGTTTTATCCCAATTCCACAGCTTACCAAGATTAGGGAAGGTCCCATTATCTGCCTGATGACCTGGTCAATCTGCAGGTATGGCTTGGTGACCCAGACCTGGCAGCCCAGGAGAGGACCTCAGCACCTCCCAAGGTTGGCTGGCACGGAGGACTGGGAGCAGGGGTGTAGGGCTGTGCCAGAGCATGCCCAGGAGTGAAGTGGAGATGCAGCCTAAACCACCCAAATCTCCATGAGAGGATCACCTCTGCTGACTTCCCAGCAAGGCAAGCGAATCCAGGGCATTTTTAAACTTGGTTGTAAGCTCTGTGTGATCTGGTGTCAGACCTGCAGAGGTGCCCAGGCTATTCTGACAAATGGCTTGCCTGTGTGCTTGGAAAGCTGCTGGCTAGACACCTGAAACCTGAGGGATCACCAGCGAGCAGCTGAGGTGGGAGCTGTGAGCACCAGGACGGTGCCGCTGCCTCATCCCACCCGCAGGGGCTACCACTACTCACCCTCACCGTTGCTGAGGGCTCCGTTCTGTTCACTGTTTGGGGGAGGCTCCGTAACCGAACTTGTGATGGAATGGCTGAAAACCTCCTTCTCGGAAGGCTGCAACACAGATCAGTGACTGCTGGATCAGAATAAACGTTCACATGAACACACACACAACGAATTTCATTCTCATCTCTGGAGCTCTGACCCACAGGCATTATTGGCAGGACAAGCAAACCATGCCAGCTAGATTAAAGGATTTAAGTGCCTGTGTTTACACATGTTAAAAAGAAATAAATGCAAAGATGTCCAGAGTGATGTCCTTTTCAAGCTTTATGATAATAGACATTATTATGGCTTTAACCTGTGAGAAGACAGCAGCTGACAAAGGGTACACTGCCCTTGGGCTGCAAATGGAGTGAAAGAAAGCCTGGAGTACAGTGGTGGCAGAAAAAGTGCAGATTATCAGGATCTACACAACTTTTTCTCCTCTTGCTGTTCTGCAACTTTTAGTTTCCCATGCTGAACCATCTCGAAATTCCTGAGCGATTTCTAATCTGTTGTATTTTGCAAGGAGCAAAATACAAACCAACCATAAGACAGACAAAAGCTGCCAGAAATAAATACTTACCACATTCATCAGATTTTCATGATCTCCATTCTGATTTTTGGCCTTCTTTTCCCTTAATGAAAAAGACATATGAATTTTTACTAAAAATTATGCTAATATACAAATACCAATCATTCATAGACCTTACACTCCTGCAGGGAACAGAACTATGATTCACAATAATATTGAAAATGGAATAACTGAGAATTATTACAGGAATTTGTATGACCTCTGTGTAAAAACACCATTGAGGCAGAATGGTGATAAATATAACTGAAGAGATACAACAAACACACAAAACCCTTCTTCTCACTCAGTGTAAGATCACAGTGAGAAGTAACTGATGATAATTACAATATAATGTAAATAATTATGTAGAGACAGGACATGGGGGAATGGCTTCAAACTGAAAAGGAGCAGGTTTAGATTAAACATTAGGAAAAAACTCTTTACTGTGAGGGTGGTGAGACACTGGAACAAATTGCTCCAAGAAGCAACTACTGGTGGATACCCCATCCCTGGCAGTGTTCAAGGCCAGGCTGGATGGGGCTCTGTGCAACCTGCTCTAGTGAAATGTGTCCCTGCCCATGACAGGGAACTATATGATCTTTAAAGTCCCTTCCAACCCAGGCCATTCTACGATTCTATGATAATAAAAATATTATTCTTCAATTTAATCATATCTGAAATTCTCAGATATACATTCTGTTTACAGATTACATAGGAAGTCCTTTAAATTGTGTCAGTAAAAAGTGTGTATCCTATGAGGAATTAGAAAAGGCCAACAAAATCCAGATAACTCAAAATGCTAGTCAAATTGATAATAAGCATGAGCAGTTCAAAAAGGCATACACATTTCACAGCAGCAGAGGCCTACATTTTTAAAGGAATCTTGCTTCCCTGGGTCCTTCATAGGAGTCTAAGTATGGATCACATTTCCAGTTTTTACCATTTGAGAAATATAGCTCTTATTCAGAAATACTACAATAAAGTATGAGCTTAAAATAATGTTAGTCCTTCCTCTAGATGAAAATTCAAATAAAAAGCTGAGAAAATATTGACAATATCAAATTTTTACTTCTTCTAAAGTCTGCAGTGAACTGTACTTCCACATTAGCAACTGTTAAAATTCTATTGGGAAATAACAAAACAGCAAGTGAGCATGCACCAATGCAGAGCAGAGAAAGTTAAAAGCTGAATTTCCTCTCTGGAAGTTTTTCTGACTCTCATATTTTAGAAAGAGCAAATTTTATTCAGTTTTCTACATCCTCATTCATTTTTGATGAGTAAGCCAGGAAGAAATTCTGCACAATTATATCTATGCATAAACAATCTGCCCTACAGAATGACCTGAAACAAAGATATTATGTCCAAACTAGCAACACAAAAATTTATTAAAAAACATCACCAGAATATTTCAGGCAATGTATCTCTATAACTGCAAAGATTACTCAGTGGTTTGACCCATCTTTCCAGAGATGTTTCAAGGATTGGTGTGTTACAAAACAAAACATAGAATTATAGAATCATTTGGGTTGGAAAAGGCCTTAAAGATGATACATAGTACCTAAATGCAATGTTTGTGTGCTAAAGAATATTTAAAATAGGCTTTCTACTTTTAAATAATTTTTTAAAAATTCTACTATTTTTTACACAGATATCACAGGAAACTCTGACAATAAGAAGATACTGAAGTGTCAGCTTACAGTTTACAAAAGTATTTCTCCTGAATCACATGAAATTACATGTTCTAACTCAGGCTTTTTAGGGTTTCAACCAACTTTGGGACCTGGTTTTGCCACAACTCTTTTTTGCATGGTGGGCATTAAATAAATCCTACTGAAAAATAAACCCTTCCACTGTAGATACATCTTGTGCCAATACAGTGCATTTTATGGCTGCACAATTTCCTCAATGTTCTCAAAGCTGAAGGGGTGAAAGCACATGCTCCTTATAGGCATATGCATCCAAACTGCAGATTTTGCTGCTCTGCTGGAATTTCCCCCCCATATACTTGGCTGATTCAGCTGTGCTTACAAAATATAGCAATATGGACACAGCAGTCCCACTCCTCACAGTGAAGGGGCTGACTGGTCTGGCCTGTGGAAGGGCACCATGGACAGACTGCAGGCTGCCCAGATCCCCTGTGCAGTCAGCTTACAAGTCATGAAGGAGCCTTGAAATATGCATAAACAAAGTCAGTAGAAGTGCCTGTATCAGTGAAATTGAATCCTCCTATGGAGAAGAAAATAAGGATAAGGTATAAGGCATTAATTAGTACCACTGTTTGATCCTTACTCACTTTTGCATGAAAGGCAGGATCAATACTATATTCCCTATACTTCAGGAATGACCACAGCAGAGCTGAAGTACATAATCACTTCCTTTTCCTTTTTTACCTAGACTTTTTTTTTTGTCCTGTTTAGCCCACCTAATGTTCTCAGTTTCAGCTTAGGCATGTGATCTGCTAACACTCAGTGTCTACCTGTGTTCTAGGCTTCTGCTTAGGGGAATAAACTCCTAATAAACCCTAATAAAACCACCGAATAAACACAATTGTGTACTTCCTTCACAGCAAAATATAATTAGATTTTAGAATGAATAGAATTGTTCAAACTGAAGTTTGCTCTGAAAACTGTACCTTTTTTATTTCTGTACCTCAGTCCTCAGTATTTTCTGGTCACTATTTATACATGAAGCTATGTCCAAAGTGAATCAAGAACCATGAAGCCCTGGAGCCTTACCCATTGCAGCTGGAGCAAAGGAAGATGAGGAAGGTGAGGAACAAGAGTGTTGTCATGGCTGCCAAACTTCCCCACAGGATTACGTGGATCTGTCCAGTGCCTAAAAAAACACCCTCTAGCCCCATGGTACTAGCAGGAGCTGGTATCACTTGGGGTTGAAGAAGTTACTCCTTGAAGACTGACATCTGTGCTGCATGCACCTTCTGTTTCTGCAGAAGGAAAGAAAAACACCATCAGAGGTTAAGAGAAATTTTGAAGATAATGAATCTGACAGCTACAAGTCTGGCAGGAGAGATTTTCAAATCCAGATCTTACGAAAACCAGTTTCAAGTACGAGCCAGCCAGCCAAAGAGATTTTCAGCTACATTTCTGACAGTAACACAGAACAGATTTGTCAAATATTAACGCAAGCTGTTACCTATCTACAATCTCAACATGAATAAAAGGTAGTACAGCATCTCTGTACTTGGATTTTCAGGAAAAGATTTATAAAGCTGCTTTGAGGGCCAGAGTGATTGATTTTGCGGTTATATTTGCAAATTTCATTGAAAAGTGAGCTTTTGAAACCAGCTACAACTTCTGCAAAGTTAACAAGCCAAAAGAGAGCTGCAGCAAGCATTCACCTCCTTCTCTCTCAGTCTCTCCTGCCTGCATGTGATTCAAAGCTTAAAGTGCAGTGACAGAGAAACTACGTAAGTCTTTGAAAGGAATACCACAAAAACTTTTTTCACAGCAGATAAGATCCAGTCTTTTTTCTGTGTGACATGCTTATTTTCTTAATAGTATATCTGGAGAGTAACATACTGAACTTTCTTTTTTAGTTCCTCCCCACCTGAGTCTGAGAGAACAACAGAGCAAAGTAAACAGGGTGGTTTTTAAGTACTTGAATAAACACAACTTTTGCTACAGCACAGCAGCCCATGGGGAAGACTCCTGGGTAAACCTTATTTGTGACATATAAGTTTTGGTATACAATATATTCTAAAATTCTGTACATACATTTAATGCAATACATTGTTGACATGGCAAAATTAAAAAGAAGTTATTAATTCTTCACTGCTGAAGGTATCAATTCCTCCATAATTTGAACAGGTTATGCAAAGCCTATTTACAGGCTTTCAGCCTGACTTGATTGATAAAAACTGAAATAGAATACAATAGCTAAGAAATGAGCAGATATATTTTAGGAATGAAAAAGTAGCACTAATATAAGATTGACAATGTCTAAAGCCACTAATGACTTACTTTAATGCAAATATTTTTATAGATTTTTTTTGTATAGGAAATATGTATGAACATATATTTATTTCTTTGCAGCAAGAAGCATCCTTTATAAAAACAAATTCAATTAGGTACTAATATCATACTTGTATACAGAAACATATCACCATTTTGTTATTAAAATCTTACAAGAAAATAAGATTTATTTCCAGAAAAAGGCCAGTCAGATCAAAGTAAATCTGGTGAATCAGAAAAGATACTTAGTTACACATAACAACTAAGTTATGTGACTGGGTAACTTGGGTAGCTCTTACAAGTAACATTTCTGTTCCTGCATAACAGAATTCATTCATCCATTTCAACCATGCAGGATCAGACTTCTGAACATCTTCCAAGAAGAACCTTACTAATTTATCCACAGTGGATAAAAGCTTTTTTAAAAAGCTTTTTCCTTTAGATAACAATGGCATTGGATATAAGTTGGAATGGGAAGAAACAAACAAAATATGGAAAAAGTTGCTGATCCCAAAAAGACCAATTTCAAGGTGTAGTTAAATATTTTTAGTTTGGGCAAGAAACAAGAAAGCCAGACATTGTGTAACTTCTCCAAACCCCTAAACAGACAGGAAGAACAGGTGCCACACACCTTGGCAAAGCACATACATCTTACTGGTAGTCTTGAGCACTGACACCCAAGAGCCAGCACTCTTCAGCAATGACCACTGCCAAGCAATGTGTCTCTCTGGTTATCTTGGCAGAGCCTGGAAAATTAAACATTCAAAAGCAGTGGCAGATCACTCTAAAAATTATGTATACAGCAGATGACAGAGCTCTGCCTCATCCCTATTTTAAAGCCCAGGCTGGGCTATTTCTACTGTGAGTCATAGTCATAGCACTGACTGTGAAATGAAGAGACCTTAAGGGAAACTGCATCAGGTTTAGTCAGGAGAAAACTTGGTGTAATGCTCACAAAGACCTCCGTGATGTCATGCAAGGGCACTGTGCATTGGAATGGATTCCTGTAAAGGTGATGGACTGTCCTCATCTAGAAAACATTACAAAGCACACTGTGCTGGCTGCCTTAACCAGCTCCAAAGCCTTGTTAAGATGGTTGAATAGAAAGTACTTCCCTTTCAAACTTTTCTTTTTTGTGAATTTTCAAAGACATTTTCTACCCTGCTAGAACTTAAAAAAAAATAATTAAAAAATATTTTCGTTTCTTTTGTCCAATCCTTTTGCCTTCAAAACCCCCTAATTTTCCTTTTTCCTTGGGAAAAAAAAAAAAAAAAGATGAAATTAAAATGGATTGTAAAAACAAAGGAAACTGAACAAAATCTTTTTCCAGCATTTTTGTTGTCTTTTCTTCGTTGGTTTTCCCAAGAAATAAAAAGAATGCAAATGAAAAAAAAAGAAACTCTTTTTTTTTTTCAAATATTGAAATAAAGAAGAAAGATGAAATGAAGAAAGAAAGAAAGAAAGAAAGAAAGAAAGAAAGAAAGAAAGAAAGAAAGAAAGAAAGAAAGAAAGAAAGAAAGAAAGAAAGAAAGAAAGAAAGAAAGAAAGAAAGAAAGAAAGAAGAAAGAGAATAGGGATTTAAAGTGTTTTTCTTAAAACAGAAACACATTTTTATTTTCTTTTAGAGCAGATACGGACCTGTCCTGAAAGATATTTAAATTATTTCTACTATTGAGTTCATAATTTTATATCTACTCTGAAGAAGGGTACTATACTCTCACATGACTAAGTAATGTAACTTAAGCTAATACTGTAAGGAAAGTATTTTTTTTTTTAATTCTAAATATATATTCTTAAGATTCCAAGACTTTAAATAAAGATAATATTTAAGCTAGGGAAAGTTAAGGATACATGGGGAGCAGCCCCATGGAAAAGCTGCGTCTTTGAAGGCTTCAGGACAGAGTTAGGAAGTGTTGGGATGAGCCAGAGCAGATGGAGCTCAGACTGAACTTCAAAAGGAGTGAGATCAGAAAGAGTCAGTCAAGGAAGACCTCTACGTGTCATGTCAGGAGTGAAGCACAAGACTCCTGCTACACATGAAGCATCCCACCAGGCAGAAGTCAAAGCAGCAAAGGGAATGACAAAGGCCAGAAGATGTAGTTAAGTTACAGGAAACCAGCCCGAAATGCTTTGACTACATGCTGAGAGAAAGAGGTCAGAAAAGGACAGAAAAGCACAGTGGCACTTGAACCAGGGGCGGCGACTGCTGCAGACACCTGTGCAAACAGAACAGAGAAATAACTAGGAACAGACTGATGACAGGTGAATCCCTGAATGAAGGAAGGTGAGCAGGCAAAATGTGACCAGTGATTCCTCTTAGCTCCTTGAACAGCAGGAGTTTAGCATAAGTGCTAAAGGACCTAGAATCTGCTCAGCACACATGACAACTAGAAGTAAATACAATTATAACACAAGAACATCTCGGCCTTCCACTACCTAAAGGGGACCTACAAGAAAACTGGTGAGGGACTTTTTTAAAGGGCATGTAGTGATAGAACAAGGGGAAGTGGCTTTAAACTGAGAGTAGGTTTAGATTAGTTCTCAGAAGGATTTTTTTTTACAGTGAGAGTGGTGAGGCACTGGAACAGGTTGCCCAGAGATGTTGAGGATGCCCTATCCCTGGAAGTGTTAAACATCAGCTTGGATGGAGCTCTGAGCCAACTGTGTCTAGTGAAAAGTGTCCCTGCCCTGGCAAGTGAGTTGGAACTGGAACCTTTAATGTCCCTTCCAACCTAGGCCATTCTATGATTCTATGGCTCTAGATTCATCCTCTGTGATCCCTTATCATGTAGTGACATCAGACGGCTTACTTCTTCTGGTTAATGCCTCCCAAAAATGAGGCTGAAATAATATTCACCCAGGCTGGTGCCTTTAACACAGGAGAGCTCCTGGAATGCTTGAAGCTGGACCAGCACCCATCAGCTGCCCCAGCCAGCCCGTGACAGAAACCTGGCAAAGACATACACTGAAAACACAACTGCCTGAACACCCTCTGCTTCCACTACGTGAATGCCTGGACAAAACATCAGTACCTAATACCTTGGATTTAGGAGATGCTCCAGAGGCTAGCTTTAAAGAGAAATTTATTTGAAATCGTAACGATGGAATAACAAGCAGCTAATTTCTAAGAGCTCTCTGACAGCTGAAACGATTAACTCCTGCTTTTACAATAGAAAGTGATATTGTGCTGCCCTCTGGTGAATCTCTCTGTTCGGGGTCTGGGATTTGTGGCTCATACAAGGGTGCTTCAGAGTTCGGTGCAAACTCTGCTGCTACAGATGGAGTTCACATGGGGCCCTTCATCGGTCAGGCTCAAAACAGTCCTACCTCCACCCTTGGAAGTCTGTCAGACTCAAATAGTTCAACCTTGCAAACACAGACTGCTGAGACAGAATAGTGTCAATGGAAGTGTTCGGGGTTTTTAAAATTATCTTCCTGTGTGACATCCCTTTAAAGATGAAGATTTCTTCCACTGTACCCTTTCCACAGAACTCTGCACACAAGTTGTTGGGGATGCTGAACTCTTAAAGAGAATAACAGAGAAAGGCCTGGAACATGAGGGTAAGAAACCTGCTTATTTCATCTATGGCAAAATTTAAACAATAGTCTGCATTCACATTTCAAAGTCACTACCAGTCCAGAAAACTAATCTTTACACTATACTGGATAAAATTTCTTCTTCTTGTGGGAACCTTTTGCTTTTTAGACATCAATATTTGCCATTATTGAAATCCCTATGATAAATGATGCCTGTAGCCATTCCTCAAAATTGCACTTAAAAGCCCAATTATATTTGTGGTTTCATGACAGATATTTTGTTGCATAACCATGCTTCTATGGTGAATAATGTGTTACTTTTGCTTGCGGCTGTTGCAAGGATAAAGCAGAGCTGAGGTCGTTCAGGCTGACATGATGATGAGGAGAATGCAATTTTGGTTCCAAAAAACCTGAATTTGGAGTGAAGCAGATAGCCAGGCTGCAACACTGGGGAGCACATGAAGCATACATTTTAACTGGTGGGGAAGCTGCTGCAAAAGTTTGGGGTGACACCCAAACACCTTTGAAGACTAGCATCCAAAAGACCCAGTGGATTTCAGGTCCAGGATCTGGCCAGGATTTTCTGAGCAAAGTCCCGCCTGAGTTTATGGTGGTACATGTAAAGGATGTGCTTGTGATAGGCAGATGCCATGCTTCGGTGTCCCGGCAGGAGATGGCAGTGTGTCCCTCTCCCACCACCTTCCCCTTGGCTTCTGGGTTTAGAGCAGTTTCATTCATGTCCTGCTGCAAAGAACAGTCGGCCCACGCCTTCCAAAGGGAAAAGAGTGGGAAATGTCAACAGCTTCACTTCTCTGGGTTTCTTAATGAATTATAGATGGAGTGTAGGCAAGAGACTAAATTGTTCTGACAACTGAGTGGCTTTGAATGTGAGAAGCCAAATGCGACAGGACAGGAGAGATTCATGGAGGCTGTGGGGATTGCGGCTCCCTGGCCGGGGCTGTCGGGCTGTGCTCAGCTAACGGGGCACTGCTCAGGTGCTTCATGTGCTCACCCCTGAGCTCTGTTACAGGACTGCCTTGTGAACTGCTCAGTCTCCTATGCTCTCTTCCCCCTACCACTCCTCTGGCTTCCAGGGCTCTCAGTTATCCACTGTTAAACTGCGTAACAGATCAGGGCGATGAGATGGTTTGGAAGATCCCCTCCAGCCCACAGCAGGCCTGGCAAGGAGCAGGGAGAGTGGGAAAGGAGGTTGGAATTTTTATATGAATATGGAATATGAATGTGGAATTTTTATATTTTCTGGTAGCAATCTCCCAGAGAGCTGTATTAAACCAGAAAATGAGGAAGTAAAAGATATGTGGACCCACAAACTGAAACAGGAGCTGAGAAGTATGAAGTAATGTCTTCTTGTGGACATCCGGCTGCAAATGTTGTCATTCAACCACAAAACCGGACCAGAAACCTGGGCTGCAACAAACAGGCAACAGCAGAAATTGTCCTGCACGTGTGACTAACACCTCTCAATATAACAGCCTTTCATCTTCTGTTCCTCCAAATCCTGAAAATACACTTTCTCTTATGAAGATAGCATCCTACAGATGCTATCTTCATATATCATCCTACAGACTAAAGGACTTATCTTACTCCCACTCCAGAAAATTCCCTCTGCAACTTCAAACCCAGCTCGGGCACCAGCAGGCAGAGTATATCTCCAAGGGCCCAAAGACAGAGCACACCCCTTATATGTGACACTCTCAAGGCCACCCTAAAGAAAACATCTGAAGACCGGCAATCCACAACTCCTGTACCTACAGCAGCTCACACCAAACTATACACCTCATTTAGAGAAGGGGAAGGACATGGCAGATGCACTTTGTTCAATCCATAACCATTTCCATGTCAGGACTGTTCTCTGCATGCAAATACCACGACGCTGGCAGGAAAATGCCATTTGTGCTCCTGAAACAGCCCTTAAGTGTAGCACTATGCTGATCTGTGTTAAAATGAAAGCAAAGCACCCTTCCTTCGCCCAAACAACCTTCCTTTAAACCTTTTTATTTTAAATTGAATGTTCTCTGACCTTTTCCACTATGTGGCCTAACCAGGCTTTAACTGCAGAAGCAGCTCCTGAGTGTGTCCTTTCTGTAACTTGTCACCGTTGGTGGATTCCTGACAGCATAACCCGCTATGGCATTACACACATATTTTATGACATCATCAGGGCTGCATTTGTTCTTGTGTAGGCAAAATACTTGGGTCAAACTCTTCATAGGTATCTCCTACTGCAAGTCCTGCTTTGGAGCCTGTCTGCAGAAGCTGGTGGGACTTGTGCTTTAATGAACATTAAGGTTGGGTCCATTGCAGTAAATGAAGCATGTTGGAGATAATTGTCTTGTACAGCCCAAACCCACAATCTCATACTGTCTTATTCTCCACAGAATGGTGGTTGTATTATCTCCCAGGAGTGGTCCCTGACCAGACCTAACTCCTGAGTGTGCATGGGATGGGTTTGGGAAAGAGCCTTTTGATTTCAGCCAAAATTATGCTTCAGGCCGTTATAACTTGGTAAAATCACATCTTTTATGTTTCATACTGGGCATCTGATAACAGTGGGTCCTTTGGACCTTAATCCCCCTGTACTAGAGATCCTTCTCTTCTCTCAGTACTTCTCCACACAGGACATGTCCAGCTTTCTATCCACTCCAGCTCCTCTTTCTCTCTCAGTTCCCAGTCCTGTTTGCTGCCTGAGGCAACCACCTCTGCTACAGGTGACAAACACTACATTAAGATATCAAAATAGGAATAAGTGTACATGAGAACCTAATAAAATAAATACAAAGATGTCAAAATTTTATCAAAAAGAGACATTTCAGATAATTCTCAGGCATTGCCACATTAAAACAGATGATACTATGGAACAGCCTGAATACACAAATGTGATCCTTGCTTTACATTGGTATTATGTGAATAAGAGCAATTGCAATTAGATGCTTCTGGAGACAGTAGGTGACAGGACTGCTGTTTGGACTGAGGTTCTGTCTGCAGAACATTTCCTAACACCACAGTGTTACTGGAGTCAAGATTGTGAAGTTTCTTCAAAGGCACTTAAAAAACATTGTGAAACATATTTGTAATTGATCAAATTGCTGTTTCTGCATCTGCAATTGCTTTTTTTGGCTTCTAACTGTCTAAATGTAGATCCAGTACTGAACTACACAAACCTTAAGACCAAGGTCACCTTTCTCCTGCAGTACCTTGAGCATTTTGCTTTTAGGGTTCCTATGCACTAAATCAGGACAAATACTTTCCTACAACAGATTAAAGCTCTTTTGGTGGTGCAGTTGTGTTTTGAGCTGCTTGGCTTGGGACCACCCATTTCTGAGAACAGTTCAAGACAGACACATCTTATTCCAAGCTGTGAAGACCAGATGTGCACATAATTAAGGCCTGGTCCTGAAAGCCTGATGCTGGAAGGAATTACTGACATGGACTAAGCTGCCCTTGCAGGCTGTCAGGTGAGCCTTGCAGTGACTGTGCATGCCATAAGCCATCAAAATAGTTCATGATTCTGCTTTGCAAAGAAGCAGAATAATGAGGTTCTGATCTAATGTACCTGTACCTACTTCTTCAGAAATCATGGCTGGTTTATCAAAGGATGTGCGTGCTCTATAATGCAAAACCGGATCTAAGACAAAACCGAACAGTCCCAAACCACTGGTCACTTTTAATCCCTTCTAAGCCTTAACATCTTCTAGAGAGAAACCAAGTCTCCCTGAACCCATCTATCTGTGGCACTACAGAAAAATTAAAAAGTCTCTTGCAGCAGTAAAGGCTGATCTATGCTAAAATCTGCATTCATACTCCAAGCAACTCATTCATGCCTTGTCAGACCACGTCACCTCAAGGTTAATATATTCAAAGTTGACCTGACTTCTTCTGCTACTCTTTCCTTTCTATTCCTACTAGAATTTTAGTAAGTGCACACAAGCCTGCAGTGCAGGCAGCTTCTCCTCAGAAAGAAAGAAATCTGGGAAAGTGGAAAGTCAGGAAAGTTGTATGAACAATTACGCGTGTGAATTCATGGGCTCGCTTCAAGACAATGGAATAGTTTTCTTAAAATGCTGGAGGATTTCTGAAAATAGGAGATGTCACTAGCAAGGTTTCATAGCAAGCTGTAAAACTAGATTTTCAAAAGAAGGTGAGCATAATTGCATGTGAATGTGATTATGTCTCTGTGAAACACAGTCTGCATCCTGGGGTTAATACACATGCATAATAATGCACCTAACCTGTCACAGAGCTATCACATTTATTTCCCACGTTCACAAGGTCTTTCTGTGTATAAACCATACACTCACAAATCTCTGCCAAACGCAGCTTCCATTATAAATCAGGCCCTGAGCAAAGAGGTTTGTAACCAAAAACTTAAAGCTCACAAATTCATTCCACAGTGGCTAATAAGGTTCCCTCCATTCCACTACCAGCAGTACAAACCTCCCCAAGCACAAACAGGGAGAAGGGGAGTGCTGAGGCCACAGCTCTCAAGTGCAGAGCACTGGCTGGCCTTGGCCAGCTGCTGAGGAAGAAACCCATAATGAAGCCTCTGTGCAACAGCTCCTAGGAACAGCACCACATATTTTCCCCAGGCTTTAGCAGCCAAATAATGACTGTCTTGAATGTGACAGCAGAAAAGCTTTATCTGCTGAGTGACCATGCCAAAGATTACAGCTTAATTGTAGCATTATTATGTTCTTTCCCACACCCCCACAATATCCCATATTGCTTTCTGGCTGCCTTGAGGTAATTAGACCACGATTACTGCATACTTTAGAGCATATAGAAATAAAAGCTGTCTTTGTGTTTTCCAGCTCTGACACAACTACTCCTGATAGCTTTGCTTTTCCTGGAACAAGATGCTCTTTCCTATTAAACAAGGCCTGTTTATAATTTCACTTTGCTGTTTATGTAATTCTACCATGCTAAATCCCCTTTCAGTTTTTGCAGTGCAACTGCATTTCAAGCAACTCTTTTGCCATCTCAGGTAATAATAATAGAAACTGAGAAATTCCCCCTCGCTTGGGAAGTAGGCACACACAGAGTTTGTCTCAGTCATCGGACCTAAAAGACTTCTAAAATCCATGGCAATTGTACTTGTTCTCAAACTGGTGTTTGAATCAGGCCACAAAACACAACAAATAGGTGGTACTTTTCCAGACGCTACTTCCAATTTCCAAAGGACCCCAACTGTATAAAATTACAGAAGACTGCAAAATATGCAGCAGCAAAACACAATGCTTTGATTGTCCCCAGTGAAATATTGCTCTTTTTTTTTTCCTAAAAAAATATAAAAAGAGACTTCTACTTAGAATGAGATTTCACTTCTGTACGTTTACATTTCTAAAACCAGGCTTTTGTTTACTCAGATGCTATCTGCAGACTCCCACCTGTGGGATCTCATCTCTGTTCCCATCACAGGAGAAGACTAAATGGCTCCTACTAATGCTAAACTTTCAGTTTGCTCAAATTTTATTACTTATATTGAAAATAACTCTACCTAAAATGAGAAATTAAAAAAATGTCTTGTATCCAACTGTCGGGGCGCTACAGCCTTTTAATGTGCCTTGAGTGAGATGCACCGCCAAAATGAAGCACATTAAGATCATCCCAATTCTTTTAAAAATTAATCAAAATAATTTTAATCTAAACAGTCCAGATAAATGAGTGACAATGCTATCATAAAATCTATGTATATAAATATCTGGAAAACAGGAGTGTTCCAGGGAAGCTAAGTGATGGTCCTTAGAGGTAGAATACAAATTAAATCAGAAGGGCCTGTTATATTTAAGATTAAGTAATCTTGAAACAAAAGGAATTAGTGAAAATTGTGTGGTATCCCACAGCAAGAGAGGGAGCCGTGATTGAACTTGGTGACAAATCAATTTGAAGAAAACAGAGTTCACCTTACAATGTGCTTTGCATAGGTGTGGAGTTATTTCAAGCTCAAATTTCATTTCACTTTAATTGATTCAATAAAATATTTTTTAACTTTTTAGCATTTGTATGTCATTAGGAATGTCAGCTTTTCTTAAGTATTTGGTGCATATATGCAGAGCCTTCTTCATTGCTGGAGATGGTCCCTGTCTTGAAGAGTTTACTTTTTGTCAAGATAAGACCAAGACAGCACATGAGAGAATCCCTGTCTAAATAACTTAATTTTCATGAAAAAATGTCCAAGATAAAGGAAGGATTTGGTGGGTTTTGAAGAGTTCTTGCAACTTATCCAGATACTTGGTGTCCCCACTCAGTGCCGCTGATCTTTGTTTTCTCTGAGTTGGAAACACAGCTATGTGTTCCCTGAGAGAAGGTGCCACCTTAATTCAGTCTTGTAAAGATAATCTAAACTGGCTGCCTCTATGCTCTGCATGATCAGTAAAGACTCACTTCTTCCTGTGGAGAGAGGAGCACCTTTAAAGTTAGCTGTGAAGGTCATTCCTCATCTCTGACAGACCAGTGACCTTTCAGACGCCTAGAATTAGGAGAGGAGATATCTGTAAATCATGGACAAAACCAGGGGAGGTTAACGTGTGCTGACCCACTGGGAAGGGCCTCAGATGCACTCCTCTGAGTTGACCTCCTTGGCTGACCCATCAGACCAGACCATGTGGATAACTAAGCCTTTGGGCAGCAGGAGCAGTCCTGACAGACCACACCTTTTCACAGCCTCACACTGTGGCACAATTTCATTGCAATTTCTCCCTAAGACCAGCATAATGACACCGTTCTGCCCTTTCAAGTGGAAGCAGAGCTGGGGTAAATGAAAACATCACTTGCTTTTGACCGTCCAGAATATCCTGTGGATTCACGTCCCCACTGAGCCACAGGCAATGTGCTGCTTGGCACCTGCAGCAGCATGGAGCAGGGAGGCAAAATCCTGTCCTGCCCCCCCACATCAACGTTGTGACACAATGGGGCATTTTATCCACCTTCTCTCCTGCTCTGGAGAGTGAAATAAAAAACCCTGTGCTTGACCCCAACAGACCTAGGCAGCAGAAACTAATCATGAGTCCTGCAGGAGTGATCTACGAGCTGGGTACCACCCCCCTCAACACACCCAAACCCCTTACTGCTTCATCCTGACACACAGCAAATGCAATTATGAGATCTAATCAACTGCAACTAATGTAATTCTGAAAGTCTTCACAGCTAACGAAAACCAGGTCTTTCCCTTCTTGATTTAATTGAGATGTTTGGTTCACACACCGTGGAAAAGGAACCCTCCATAAAGCTTTATATGAATATTGCATTTACATATCCAGCCTGTCACAGTATTGGGCTCTTTTTCCTGACTGTTGGATATTACATGGTAGGAAACTATCTGTGCAGGGAAATGGACTTCAGAAAATAAATACTTTCTCACGTTGTTTCAAGGGAAATCTCCAGTCTGAATGTCATCTACTAACTACCACTTTGTAGCCTGAACTTGGCATAAAAAAGCATTTCGTTAACATGAATAAATCATGATCCCTAGTAAAAATACCCTCTTCTTGCATTAAAGCAAGAATCAGAAGACAGAATTTGGCCTACAGCTTGTAAACTCAGATTTTTTGAATAACAAATGACTTAAAGAAAATCCCTTTTCCTCCCTTCCTCCAGTGTGTTCTTCTTGTTGCCTGTTGGCATGGGTTTTTCTGCAGTTTAAGCATCACTATTGCTTCGAGACTCCCCCTGCCTCTGTGCTTTCCTGTGTCATCATTAGTATTATTTTCACAGGAGGCTCTACAATATGGGCAGCACTGCAGAGATAAAGATAAATACATCATGCCTCCTGCAAAAAGTTTTGCTACTACCTTGAGTTACGAGCTGCCAAAGCATGATGACAGAGAAGCAATGGCTGGTAGGCAGGATAAGCAGAGCGTTGCATCACTTCATGCAATCAATAACTAGCTGGGCTTTGCTTCTTCCAGGTTTCTCTGCTGTGCTGACCCAAATCATTACCTTTTCCCCACAGAACGTAGTCTTATTAAGGTTTTGAAAGAGAAGACTGAGATTTGATGAAAGCCTGTCAGGATACAGGATAACCGCTCTCCAGAGACAGGAGAGGCAGTCAAGACACACCAGGTAAGAACAGTCTTTCACCAGTGATGTATAAGGGAAGAGCAGAACAAGCTCAAAACCTTTGTAGGAGTGATCAGCAGTAAGCACGTGCCATTCCCACAGCAGCTGAGAAGAGTGTTCCAGCTGTGTACATGTGACCACAGCAGGCACTGGAGGCCTGGGCCCACATCCACATGCACGCTCACCACAAAAGCAGGTCCCATCTCTGCTCCTGCATGGCCAGGAATCCTCCACCTCTGTTATCCTGCCTCCTCTTGGCACCTTCACCCACTCTCTGCAACCCACCAAACCTTGTTCTTCCTTCCACAACTTCCTCCTCTTCCTCCTTTCCAAAGGCCACACCAGTGTTGCCACAGTGCCACAGCTCCATGAGCTGCCATCAGCTCTGCACCCACCTTGAGGCTCGGTGCTTCTAGCAGAGAGCATAGTCACCCTGACTGTTCACTGAGTATTTGCCATCCTGGGCAGCCTTTTTGGTTTATCACTTCTCCTTTGGATTATTTTTCTCTAATAATGTACCAATCAAACACCCACACAAACTCTTTTTAAAACTAGCAGTACTGATAACAACATATATTGATTACTTTGGTTATGGCCTATTAGTATCAGGATGCTCAAGTGGTGAAGAAAGGGCATGTCAGAAATACAAAGAGTAGATGCTGAGAAATATATGAAAACATTCTCTCAGAGAGATAATAGGAATTAGGCAATAGAAGAGCTCACCTTAAATGTGCTAAATAGCATTATGCACTACACCAGACACAAACATACACAATAATGAGTATTCAGCTGAAGAACATATACAGCTACAATACACCACATCCCACCCAGTAATTTCAACAACTACTTATTTTGTAATTTATCATTACACCACTGTTATAACACCCTGTTCAGGTTCCATTTTCCTGAACCAAGGAATCCGGATTTCATCTGCTTTATTCTTTGAGAAATGTGCCATGCTCAGGCCTCTTGTAATACCTCCTGAACATGGTTCATTTTAAATGATAACCTAATGCTATATGGTGAAAAAAGCTTTTTCATCCCTTTTCATCACTTCAGGACATAGTTTTATTGCAAAGCAATCCAATTCTGCAGAAGGAAACAGTTTTCAGAGAAACCATTTGTAAGTCAAGAGACTGACCATTAGTTATTGAAAGCTGAAACATTTACAGGTTGATTTGATGGCAGTGACAGTAAATTAATTTTTCCTTTTATTGAAAATTTTTCTTGACTGCAATGAACACCTGGCAAACTGCCTGATGAACAAAGGTCATCTACCTCTGCATTTACTTAGATTCGGTATCAAATTTATGTGCTACTTTCAGAAAAAACAACCATGTCATCCTTTTAGAGACTCCTTTTTGAATTTTCAGCTGACTTGAAATGTATGATTGCAGATGTTAGTTTGGGGCAGCTGCTAAACTACATGCTTTGCTATGTATTTCCATGAGTTATTCAACCAACAGAAGAATTGCAAGACTTAGTTCATCTGGAAGAAAGCAAAAACAACAGACTCATCACGCTAGCCCAGTTTCACATGTATAAAAATAGCAGAAGGTGCTAACAGATATTATGTGGGTAAGAATGAGAACTAGATTGGCATTGGAGAATTTATTCTTAGAAAATCCCTCCTTTTGGGATTGTTACAGGCATGCACTGACCCAAATAGATCATGGCTCCTATCATTCCCTAGTGCATGTGAACAAATAAAATGCTGACATGCACCAAAAAGGTTTGGGGCAAAAAAAAGCAAGCACAATCTGCACAGAAACTGCCAAAAAAAGAAAAAGCACAGCAGCTGGTACACAACTGCTAATAGGCAAAGACAGCACTGCTGGCAAATGCAGGTGAAGTGAAGGAAAGGAAAAGGCAAAATGATGTTGGGAAATGATGTCAGCCAAAAGAGATGGAGAAAACAAGCCAGCTACCATAGGGTACCTACTGCTGTCTCAGAAGGACAGTCATTTCAGCCATTTCAGGATGCACAATTTATTCCACTGGGCTGGTGCTGCCCAGTGATCAAGCCTCAGGGCCACTGACGTCCCTCTTGTGCAGCTTTCTGACTTGGCTTGATTGCCCAGTGGCTGTTTTGTGGCTATGCAGATAAGGCAGGATGACTGGGAGACCACAGATCAAATCCACAGTGCGTCTCACCAGCTGAGTTACAGAGCACAGCACAGCAGTAACATGTGCAGAACTACAGTTTTCTCTCCTTCCTTCCTCAGCCCTTCCATAGATTTTTTACTTTCTCCCAACAAAGTCCCAGGCAGCTGTGCAGGCTCAGTGAGGTGTCATGCTTGTGACAGGATGTGTGGGAGTCAGCCGCTCGTCGTGAGGTGCGTGAGATACCCAAGTGTGTCTGTGTGTGAGTGACGTGTCTGAGCCTCCTGTGTTTCCAGGGGTACCAGGCAATGGAGCCTCACAAGAGATGCAGATAACCAGCCCAGGGGCCATTTAGTTACCTAAACACTGGCAGCTAGAACCACCTGAGCTGCCTAAAGGCATCCAGGATGTCTGGATGTTTGTGCAGATGTGTCCACAGAGGTGAACTGATGCCTCAGGTTTCAGCTTTTATATTTTTCAGATTCGGTACTGCTTTAGTGTGTAGTTCTGTACTAGTTCTTACTATCCCCTGTATTAGGGGATAGTAAGCTCTCTTCAGAGGAGGTAGACAAAACAATTCCTTCTCTAGCTGGGGGCCAAGGACAAATGATCCAAGTTTCAGGCCCAAGAGCATAAACAATGCTGGACTGAAGAGAGAAAAACAAGAAGGATGGGACTTCCTAAGCTAAAGCTTTAACTAGACAATTAACTCCAATATGCTAATGGACCAGAACTTATAAAAGTGTGAGACCCCCTGACCGGTTGTCCATTTTTGTGACCATTTTGGGTTCATCTTGGGTGCAGCCCTGGCTGGGCTCTTGTACTGCCCAAGGTGGATCCATTGAGGGCTCCTAATAATTACCTACTTTATTCTTTAGCTCCATCTAGCCTCTGTTCTAGGTCAGTCTTCACAAGGCATCAGAACAACTTGATGCATGAACTGCAGGAGATTTGTGTCCTTCTGGAGTGGCAGATGGAGGCCAAAAGGCACAGTTTATGGCATTTCAAACACCATTCACTGCCATCTCTTTAGGCAGATGAAACCTGCACCTGGATGAGGTCAGCAGACATGGCACAGGGCCAACTCTCATGCTTCTCAAATAGCTATTAAGAAACTATGAAAAATGCACCAGGGCACCTCAAAAGGCATCAGCTGCTTTTGCATGAGCAGCTGAAGGGGGCTCTGATTGCCACTGACTATAATGGGGCCTGAAGGTGCACTGCAGATACTTGCCTGAATTTAGGAGTTTTCAGTTGCACTTGAATCTCACACCAGTAATGCTATGCTTTACTATTGCACAGGCACAAACATCTTCCTCTAAAATAATTTCCTACACAAAGCTGAATGCTCTTAGCACTTAAATCCTTCTCAGAAAGCCATAAGGATTTATTCAGGGATGAAACGTTTTAGTCTAATATCAGAAAAACACTTTTCTCCAAGTAAAACAATGCCAGAGCATCACACTCCTTCCAGCTGGCAGGTCACAAAATTAATGTCCAGACTTTCAGAAACATTCACTATCACAGACTCTGTAATGTTTAATTATCTGATGGTGCTTAGGACTTTGGGTAGAAAAGCAAATAAAACAACACAAATCTAGTCATCATATGAATATTTAAGACCCCTCTGCTGGAGCATCAATGTGTGGGCTTATATCAACATTGTGTTTAATGTCTCTATGCAGCTACTGAACACATGTATAAGCAGAAAATTAGCAAACAACTATCAAAAGACCTCTATTCAGGCAAAAAAACCCCCGCCTTATTTTCCCTTTATGAACATTTTTAAACAAAGTGTTCTTTTTTTTTGGTGTAATTTTTCCCCATTAAAATTTTATGTTACTGCAAAGAGATAGAAGGCAGGGAACTTCTGGCCCAATTTTGTTCCCAATTGTTCTTGTGTAGTAACTGGAGGCAGAATTTTGTTCTCTCTGTAGAATTAAGTACAACTGTAGATTTCCTTTTATTTAATGCAACATTAACATACAGCCATACAGACTCAAATATTAAAACTAAATTACAGGCAACACTTCTCCAATTAGCTCATATAAAAGTAGAATAAATAATTAAGCCTCTTACTATCCAGTTAAGGAGACCAGCAACATTTCTAAAGCTACAAGAAAATGCAGAAATGTTAAGAAAAATAAAAAAATATTTCTGCTGCAACAGAAAGTTTCCAGGAATCTTAAAAATTTGAAGTCCAGTCATGGACTTCTTTTCTAGGCTGTTCTTGCTTTGTCTTTAATACTGGCGCACTGTTACTAATAAAATAGTTAAGTGTCCTGCAGTTAGTGTTGAGGACTAGTTACTATTTTCTGGAAGTAAGATGCAACTGAAATTGTCAGCCTTCAAAGTAAATCTGCCGAGATCGAGTCTCTTCGCAGAGTAAATCTATTACACGTCAGTAAATAGATGAGATATAAATAAAGTAGGAGCTCTGCAGAGTGTAAATCAGGCATTGCCACCATATTAAGAGGCTTATGGCAATGTTACTTAGCAGTATTTGTTTTAAAGTCTCAGCAGGCTTGTCCTGCTGAATGTTTTGTGTAAAACCATCTGCCCAACAGACAGAATCGATCTCCGAGTGTGTCCTGCTTGGTTTGTAAATTTACCTACTGTGACTAAGTACATAACTCATTATTAAAAACAGTCAGACCTGGTCTTTCCTGAGGGTAAACTAATGTTTCTCATCATCCTTAAAAAAACAACACACAATATGAGATAAGGAATCAGCAAGGCATTTAAATAAGGGCTGTTATTTGAAAGACTGACTCCTGTGGCCTGAATCAACATGCAAACGTGGACTCCCAATCATCTTCAGAAGATAATTATTATTCATAATTGGCACTTAAAAGCATTTTCTCAGAGCTGTGCAAATATTGACTAATTAGCCACGCCAGAATCCTGTGGGGTAGGCAAGCAGGTACCCTAATCCTCTTTTTATCTGAGTGAATTGTTGGGGAATAAAACCCCAGCCCTCACCTGTTGCAGGGGATGAGAAGGTGGGGAGGTTTCCAGCCCCATTCTCTTTCCCCAGCTCACCCTGCTCATACCATGGACACTTTTCCTCATCTAGAGAGGGCATGAGATGAGCTCTACACTAGCAGAGCTCTGGAAATAGTGGACAAACCTCAGTTCATTAGCTAAAGCCCTGTCAAGCAAAAGGTCTAGATACTCAAATGTCAAAATAAAGCCTGAGGATTTGATACGAGTACATGCAGTATTTATATGAGGATGGTAGCCTCTTCTGCTGAGGAACACTTAAACAATGATGTACTGCAAAATTATGGCTTATTCCTGGAAATAAAATATGACACTGGTACTTGGAACTAAATAGTAGGAAAAGAGCTCTATATGTATGAAGACACTTCTTTACTTAAAATTCAGACAAATCTTATTATTCACTGTGTGCCCAAGATTAGGCTGAAGAAAATGCGGTGTCCTGCTAGAGTCTCCAAGAGGTTCTGCCTTCACCATGCAAAAAAATGCACCAGGCAAACAATATCTTCAAGATGGGTCTAAAAATGGACTGAAGATCCTCAGAGGCCACAGCAGCTAGAAGTAAATACTGAATACATCCTCTATTAAATCTAGCTCTTTAATTAAATTGCCTGTAGGAAAGCAATGATAAGTCATTAGTGTCCCAGGTTTTCTGGTTTAAACCAGCAAACAATAATGATGGCTTCATTCTAGAGCTTTGTTATGAACCACCACATTCAGGGGCACAAACAGGTCTTTTCCAAATAACTATATGATTACAAGCTTACAATGTACACAAGATATGCAACAAAAACCATTTTTGTTTGGTGTAATCCTGCTTTGTCTATTGAAATAATTGGTCATATGTTGTGTCTAATTTCAGCTACAGTCTCTTTAGGGCAAAGATTGTGTCCCTGTGGTTTTGTAAAGCCTCATTCACAGTTATAATGGTGTATAAATTAAATAAATAATGAGAAATTACGAACTGTGGGAATTTAATCAGCATTTATCAGGAATTCACAAGTGAGGATTTACATTTTTTTAAATGGATTTTTTTTAAAAGATCTTCCACAGATCTGGTTCTCTCCTCTGTTTTAGAAATTGGGAGACGTCTTTCAACTGCAGCAACTATTTAGGTAAGAATAATAACAGGAAAACCAGGTCAGTGTGGTGACTGGTTGAATAATAAATCCAGGGTTATTCCACTCTGAAGCTAATTCTTCTACATGGTTCATGTATAACTGCTTCTGAGACAAGCAGGTTTTCATCCATGGTAAAGAGCATTAGGATGATGGTATTTTAACTACTGCATTAATTATCTACTCTGAGCAAGGCTAGACAAAACAAATAGTAGGAACAGAACAGAACTGGATGCCTTAGTGAGCAAAATTAATTTGAAAATGCCCAAAACAGAAGAGTACAGATTAGGTGGTTTGGGCTGCAATATGATAAAAAAAGTTTCTGTGCTCAGGTTTGGAGAATTGTGGAACAGTTCAACAAAAAATAACATTTTATACATTTGACACTCTTAGCTCCTCATCCCACATGAGTCCCCTAAATGCTGGAGCAGGGGCTGGGGGATCATGGCCACAGCAAGTGCTATACCCCTTTTGTGTGTGTGTGTGTGTGTGTGTGGTGTGTGCACTCTTTTTTTTTTTTTTTTTTTTTTTTTTTTTCGTTTTCAGGAGGAAGAGAAAGGGGGAAAGCAAGAATTTTTATCTCAATGAAGAAGTATGTTCACGCAAAGAAGCATTCAGCTTGCTCTGAGGATTCAATGAGCAGCTCAAAGGACCTCAGGAGTCTGCTGGGCTCCCACACCCGGATCTGGCAAGTTAGTGGGAACTCAGGGTGACTTGGGTCTTTAAGAATAAAAGACTAACACTAAAGTGAGTGCCTCTTTCCAGGTACCCAGTGTGCATCTGCAGTAGGTAAAACACAGCAGCAAAGTTAAATAAATCAGCTGTGTTATTAGAAATGTTAATTAATGTCTAGCAGGCCTTTTTTTCCCTAAGACCTGAAATTTCACAAGCCTTGTAAGGTGAGAGGTCTGGTCCCCACAGCCTGAGCATGTAATTGCAGATGGACATGCCCCATCCTTCCAGATGCCAACCCAAACTCATCAAATGCATAATTCTTCTCATTTTTCTTTTTGGTTAACAGAGCTAAAACCTGCAAAGGGATCAGTGTGTGAAGTCAACTCTGTACACTAAGATGGAAAATGCACTGATTTGCACAGAGTTAATAACATGCCTAAAATGGCCATTCACCCTCAAAAGACATTAGCATGTAATAGCAGCTGCTTATCCTTTGAGTGCAGACGAATATTGGAAAGAGGTGCTGAGAGGCTTTGTCCTAAAATTACATGTCACTGGCTTAAACATGATGTGCGGAAATTATTTTAATTGCCCATATTAGTCCAGGGCTGAAATGGTCTGGTATTGTTAAGAGTGGTGCAAATGTCTTTCTCTGGTCAGGATGTTGTTTGAGAAGAACATGTACATACCTGAATGTCTAGAAAGCTTCAACACAATATGAAACTAAAAATACAAAAAATCACCCCAATAAAATAGTTTGGAAAAATATTAGCTAATTAATGATATTTTTTGATTGTCTTACATATAAAGATCCAATTTCTTGCAAGTATGAGCACTGAAAGAGCAAGAACTGTTATTTTTTGTGATAAATGTTACAGTTCAAATGTCACAGACTATATTACAGACATTTACAATTGGCTCTGAGATTTAGGGAAAAAAACCAACTTACACTGTTGTATGAAGGTTGGCAATGATCACAGTGCTAATGACCATGAGAGAAATAAGAGATTTTTTTTTTAAAGCATCATTATCTAGTGGCCTTGAGTGCTAATCAAAACAAGGACTATAATGCCTGCTTTAATGGGGTTTGTCTCAGTAATGCTCCTAAATGGAATAAACTATATTAAATCCAGACAAGCTACAAAGAGAGACAAATGGCAAAACAATACACTGAAAATGTAAAGATTCTTTAATCTATTTTTTATATATATATATATATAATTATATATTAACTGAGTTACCATCCATGACAGTCACAGTTAACTGTGGTTTTGTAATCCATTTGCTGAATTGTACAACTAGAATAGAAATGTTGTTGTCCTTCTGTTTAAAGCAACAGACTAAATAAAGGCCCAAATCAACCCACAAAATGGCCTGGCAAAGGCCGTGCTAGAACAGGCTGCATGTCAATTTTCTTCTTTAAAATTCAGGAAAGCAGCCCCTTCAGAGATTTTTCTTAAAGTAGAGGGAATATGAGCCCACTGAGGTAGAGGTAGTCCTGCACATAAGATGAGCCTCTGTGCACCACAAGAAGGATGCCCTGGGAAGACAAAGGGCCCCACACTCTCCCTCACTGACCCAGTGCTGCAGGGACAGACACTAACTGATACCCTTAGGCTTTGGGTCACCCTCCTAATGTTCACAGGAAGAGGCACCGAATGCCTGGAAAATGAATTCATCGCCATCCTCCTCCTCTGCCTTGTTCCTTTGGCCTTGCTCACCCCTCCTCCTCTGCATATGCTGACCAAATGCACAGACATGCTGAATTTCTTCAGCTTGATAGCTCAGAGGATCAGTCACATTTGACCTCCTCAAAAGCAAGTAAATAGGTTTTCTGATGCATCTGTTTTGCTGTATTCCCCACACTGTGATGCGTAGCAGCTGAGGGGGAAGGCAGACTACAGCATTTTGAGCAGATCCTTCAGGAAGAGGTGATGATTTACGAGTAAAATGACAGCCAAGGTATAGAGGTAGTGACACTTTTATATTTGTTTAGATGCAAGAGTGAAATATTTCCAGGGGTCCAGTTTTAAGAAGATGGATTAGCTCTTTGTTCGTGGTGTACACAAAACATAGGATCATGCATCTTTTCATGAAGAAATTTTCAATAAAGGTCTTTACAAACTGAAGCTGTAGCTGAGGGAACATAAAATTCACTCTGTAATTAATGAGTCCCCCCAGTATTACAGAGAAAAAATTCCTATGGTTTTATTGCTTTCATAAAATGCTTGTTCTCCAGTTCTGAAGGGACTGTGAAAGGTCAGAGGTGTTGAACATACATGATTTATAAAGTCCTCTGGGATGAGATGTGCTGTGTAAATATAAAGTATTATTAGAGCATACTCTCTTTAATTCACATACACTGAAATGGAATTGGCTGTGCCACGAGAGTAAAACTAAGAACCCAAGTCAGTCTGATGACAGCAGATTGTCCAAGGCTACTGACAGTCCAAACAGCAGAAGGATAAATTCATTTCACAGACATATTTACCTAATGCTGCAACTGGTTAAATGTAGATATAAATGTGAAGAATGTGTTACATAGAAATGACTGAACAGGCAAAGGTGGTGGATTGTTCTGTCCCATGATGAAAGAGGGGCTTCTGAAAAAGCTGCAGGCACAGGAGCAGCCTGTGTAGCCCATCCACCTTCTGCAGAAGTTCTGCCTTACACAAGTCTGTTCTCAAGTGTATGCCAGAGATGCCTGGGATGCCGTGGTCCTCATGTGCTTTGTGAAGTCACACTCAGATGGCACTTCCAGCCTCAAAATATGCATCTAATTTACCCCGGCTTTGACAGAGGCTTCCAAGTTTCCCTTGCAGATTGAACCTTGAGATTTGTTCACCTCCAGCTGTATCTATCCAAGGAGACTTCCAAAAAAACAGTCTCTCAGAGAACTGGGTTGGAATGAGCTGAACTGGACAACCAGTCCCATTCCCTCTCAGTGAAGCATAAATTACACTTTCAACGCACTTTTTGGGATTGATTCCAATTTCTCTTTTTCTTCTGTCCACAATAGTCCATACTTTAACACTGCAATAAATAATCAGTTTGAAGTAGATTTCAAAATATTTTAACAGCTGGAGCAATGACACTCTTACTTGACTTTACTGTAAATGGAAAAATTCCTATTTCCCCCCTCAGACAGAGATTGCAGATCATATTCTGAATTCTTTTCAAAACCTTGGCCAAAAGATATCACCAGCACAGTCTGTTCCTCTTCACATTATTATTCCCACTCTCACAGATTCTTTTATCTAACTCCCTTCTGCCCCAAAGTTTACAATCTCTCTCCAAAATTTTTTCAACTGCACTTCCCTTCTCCTAAATTCCCTCTCTCTCATCAGCTTTCAAATAATATGATTTTATTTTAGAAAAATGATGCTGTGAATTCAGCACTACAGAGCAATCTGTTCCTACCTTTTTCCCTGTGCTAAAACACAGAATCCTTTTTTTTTTTTTTTTTTTTTTTAAGGCACAATGCAGCCCTTTAGCAAAAGTAAATGAACTTCCTGCCCATAAAGGAAAAAAATGAAGTTCTTACTTTTGACTGTATTAATGCTTTCCCATGAAAATTGATACATCTGTCTGGGAGATAAAGAAGATTTGGATTATCTGTATTCAAGAGAATAATTAAAAGAAGTTATTGCCAAAATGATTAGATTTTCTAGCAACACAAGTTTGATTCTGTGATAATGTTAAAGTTATTTTCATCTATGCAGAACACTTCTCATCCACACAAGAGGGGCTCCTAATTTCCTCTGTACTGAAAAAAAGGTATTGTATTTTCACCGATGACGTTTAATATTTGATTTCTTCTACTTTCTTTAAATAATTTGATAGATTTGCTCATTTGGCTATAGCTAAATTGCTGTAGTAGGTGCAGACAATGACACTTTTAAGGCTACACCATACATGATTAATCTTTGCTCCAACTGAGATAATTTATCATCTGGGGGCTACCCTTCCTGTTTGCCTTTTCCTTGTATTTTCAGTTCTCCTTTCCTATCAAGGAGAACAACAAAAATCACTATGGGTTTTTAACCTAGGGAACGACATTTTTAGGTCTGAGGCCTATGTGTAAATGTAAATTTCCAGCTGTTATAACAAAGAAATAGCAAATGTGAGGCAGACATTAATATATTAGCCATTGTTGGTAATACAAGCAAAAATCAACCTTGAAAAATCCCCCAGTTATTCCAGTAATGAAAGCTTACTCACTTGGGCATTTACATGAACCTGTGCCTTCAGAAATAAGATCTAACTAGTTTCTTGCAATCCATGGAGTCTAGACAAATCCTCTGTGTCGTTTCTTCCTCTTTGGATATTAACAATTCAAGGGCTAGAACATACAGCCAACGAAATAATCTCCAGATGTTTCTTCTTAGCAATCTGATGAATGCCCAAAGACCATTTACTGCACAATGAAGTCAAGTGGAATCTGGGAGGATTCTGGATCCCATGCTGCTTTTCAGGACCAATTTCAGTACCAAAAGTTAAATCACATGTTTGGTTTCTATCAAGCACCACTTGAACATAAGTCTTCACATACTTATGAAGCCAGTTCAGGCAGAATTGATGAGCAACCACTCTGAGCTCCCTAAGAACTCTGCTTTCCTTTGAATCCACTGGCTGAAAAACCACAGCATGGCTGTGAGTGCAATAAGGTGCTTCTTACTGCATCTAGCATATTTGTTGCTTCTACCATCTTCTAACCCTTGAAAACTTCTGAATTTACTGTCCTGGCACAGTGAACACAACTCAGTCAGTGGCATGGAGGAGCATGGACATTCAGAGCGTACTTACAAGTTCAGGTTTCTCTCCAGAGAGTCTCCAGCCTTTGTTTAGCCTTCACCATCGCACATCTCTCATCATTTTATCTCTCTCATCTCCCATCATCCTCCCCACAGACCTTGGATCCCTGTGAATCCTGAGAAGTCCTTCATTCTAGCATTAATAGAGCAGCAACTTCCTAATGCCTTGTGTCAGGCACATTTGTGTTTGTAATTCCTTTCACACTAGGCAATTCATTAAGGGTTCTGTTTTGATTACCAAAATGTGTGAACACAATTTTGTATCTCATCTATACAGGGTCACTGTTATGTCAGCTCGTTTCTGACTGTGACAGTCTTTTCCCATCCTAAAGGCAAAACAGTGTTTACATTTGCTTAGTTAAAATATTTACATTACACATTGAAATGATGCATTTTCCCAGTGACAGGGCTCTCCCTGGTATTTCCTCCAGTACCTACTATGCAGCGGAAATGATTAAGATGAATATTCTGGGTGTCTCTAAACAAGCAGATTAAGGAAATATGCAGCACAGCTGTACTATACTAACACTGCTAGACTTTGTAATATGCATGCAGGCTTGTGAATTGCCTAACATGAAAGGCAATTAGGACTTTTAGGACCCCCGATCAGAAGAGTTCCACATTTCCTCATCAATTTATTTCAAATAGATTCTTCATTTATTGACAAATTATTTGGTGACTCAGTGCATGAGGCCCTGGGAGAGGAGGTGAGAATGCTGCTGTTCATTGATCATCAGTCTGCCTGCAGATAAAAGCCTCAAGTGCACTGTGTCTGCAAGGAAATAGAGGTGATGGGGACTGCTACCCAGAGAGAGATGAGTGCAGAATGAAAGGTGACACTACAGCTGGCAGGGGAATGCCACAAAGTCATAATATTTCTGGGAATCAGAAAACACAATGCACAGTCCTGTTTTAATGTAACATTACCAAGTTGAATAAACACTGCGAGTGATGCTGCACCAAGAAGTCCTCCAGACAGACGCACAGCATGAGCATCTCCCCAAAGGGACAGTTTGAGGCTCATAGCAGAGAAACTGAAATTCAACATCATTTAAGACATGTCATCATCTACACTGTAAATCCTTAGTCTTGCTCATTTATTTGTTACAACCAAACAAAGGAGTCTCTCTGAGAAGAAATTAAATAGAGTGTAGCAACTTCTCACACAGAAACTGTAGCAATGCAAAATTAAGAACTTAAGAACAGACCTAGAGGTGTATTCCTTACCTTTTAATATCATCCACACAGGTCTTCATACAGGCTCTCCCAGTGAAGAAGCAAAAGCTTCTGGGCTGAAAAACCGATTAAACACCAGTTAAGACATTATCTCAAAACCCCTGCCTGTGCTTATAACCATCCCAAACTCTGCTGCATCTTTTTGTTTACAGAAACATATACAATAGACTGAAGTCAACTTCGCAAGCAAAAGCTATTTATTTTAAATTGACCCTGCCCTCTTAGTGTCATATACTCTAAAGGAAATGGGTTATAAAAGTCTCTGTATAAGTGAGGCACTCAACATCTAGCAACAAATATTATGTGGATTATTTTGTATAGGACCTGTATTTACTCCACTTTTTAAAACTAACAGTAAATTAAACTTTGTTTGCCAGTTAAAACCAATCAGTAAAAGAAAAGTAACAGGCTCTACACCAGTATAAGGCAGTGTAATCAAAATAATAAACAGCCAATTTTGAGTTAACCTAAAAGCCTGCATGGAGGGAGTGAGCAGGCTCATTACCTTCCTGCCTGGTGCCCAACCAGCCCCACCACCAAGCAGCCTGAGGGGTGTGTAGGGATTAGTGGGCAGGACACTCCTGAAGAAAGGGGATGCCAGAAATCCCTGGGCTGAGGGGGCCAGGATAAACGCAGATTCTGCATTTTTAGCCAGCAGCTAGCAGCCTCACAGTTTTAATTCTGCTCTTTGAAACCTGATTTCCTTTGGCCATCCTCAGGAATACAGAGTTTGCAGCTCCCAGCCTTTGGCTGGCCAGCTCACAAAGCCCTGCCGTTTTTGCCAGAGGAACGTTCAGGATGATGGGCAGCAGCTGCCGCTGTCACTAGCAGGATGTTTTCTGGAGTTTCTCCTGCAAGGCAATGTGTTTATTCTTTGAAACAGTTGCTCCCTAAAGATTAAAACTGAGCAGAAGCACAAAAGCAGTGTGTGTCCTCTGGGGGCTACTATGTGCCATCAGGCAAACAGGAGGTAAAAGCTCTGTTCTCCCAAATTACACAGAACAAACGGTGCTGCACTGGCAGAACCGAGTCAAGTTCTTCAGTACACAAACTGCACTCTCCTCATTTTAACCTCTTCTTAGGAAAAAACCTTTCAAACACCATTTGTGTTATTAAGAGCTCCAGATTTAGAGTTGGGGGCAGGCTCTTCAATGCAGCTGAGCCCATTCACCCCAAAAGCATGTCAACCTAGGCACAAAAAATTCGCAACAGCCACAAGGTTTGTGCTTTTAGGACCATGTTTGTTATCATCTCCAAATAGCAGCACACAGTCTCAAAAACATATTTAACAACCACAAAGAACCGACAGCAATATGAACAGCAAACACTCGGACAAAATATATCTTTACTTAGAAACTAAAAAAAATAGTCATTTAAAAACCACTAAAATAGGATTGAAGTACTAAGAGCCCATGAGAAATACTGGCACAACAATGAAAAATCTGTTTGGCACAGTCTGTGTAATCATAGTTATTGCAAGGTGGCCGGAAAAATGAATGCAACAATGATTTTTCTTTCTGCTGAGATATGTGCAGCAAATGTTAATTTTTTTACCACTGTACAGGATGCATTGTACTCCAGGGAGTACCTTGAGGGGTGAGGAACTGTCTCTGGTAATAAGAAGTATTTACCTTGCCTAATGGCTATATATCAATGTATTTCTATTAGCAGAATTAATTGAATATTGCATATAAATAGTAACTTTTGGCTTAAAAAGTAAGATAGAGAAGGAAACTAAATAGTCTTTTCTTCCTCTGATGGGAACGCATACAGATATTCTTATTACTGGTAACGCTAACTAAGCCCACATAAAAGGGAACAGCCAAACTTCAATAACCCTCAGCACGATGCCACCATGAAGCTTTATTCTTCTGCTCAGTACAGAGGACTTCATAACTTTCCTCCCTGTTATATCACTCTTATTTCAATAAACAACCAAACAGCAGCAACGGCCACTAATTTATGCTACTCTAAAGATAAAAACATTACCTTTGATCAACAAGGACTCCTCATCCTAGACCCTCTATGCATTATGCAGAAGATACCAGGAGAAGCTGTTTGAGCAGTGCTCTAAAACTCCCTCCGGGCATTAATGCAGCTCCCGGAGCTTCTCACCCCTGTCCCTGGCCGCTCACCGATTCCGTATGCAGGGCGCAGATCCCACCTTCTCCGGCTGCCAAGCGGGCACAGCCTGCGAACAATGCCGCCTCTGTCAGCCCGCCCGATGAGCAGTGCCACAAAGACACGCTCATCCGCAGCCCCGGACCTCTCTTTTCTTCTTCTTCTTCTTCTCGGAGCACAGGGTGATGAGAAGGAATGGGAGAGAAATGCTTATGTGTGTATGACTAGCCAAAGCTCCGCCGTGACCAGGAGTGACACAGTGTCAGTGCACGACGGGCACCCGGGCGCCTAGAGAGGAGATGGAATCTGCGCTGGCAAGAGCACTCCCTGCCTCGCTTCACACATTTTTGTTTCGGATCCGTGGGTGGTTGCATGAGCAAGCAGCCGGAATAGGGGAGGAGTTAGACAAAATGCAATTTAGGACTTGGATGCCTTGTCTGCCTTTTTGAGAGGAGAACGAAGAGGCGAAATCGCGGCGCCCTGACAGAGCAACCCACCCCGGCTCCTGCCACCTGCCTCTCCAAACTCGCCGGGAAAGCGCCTCTCCCTGCCTGGCCGTGATCCCGGGACAGAGCACAGACACAGCAGCTGCTCTCGACCCCCGGTAACCACACTCAAGAGCCTCTGAGCACGCTGGCTCACAGCTCCTGTCCCACAGCATTACCAGTTTAATTTTCAAGGAGGCACGATGCTTCATGATCTTCATGAGCAACTAGAGGATGAGACAATAAATGACATCTTCAGCAGATGTTTACAGCTGTCACTAGGCAGGGGAGGAGACAGCAGCAGCTTAAATCTCTGTTTTCTGCAAAGCTTTCCTTGGAAATCAGAGAGGCAAAGCCAAAAGCCCTTTTAAAATCAGATGTCCATAGTTTTCTTGTTTTGAAAGGACTATCATGTGCATACAGTTCATACAACTTCAGCTTTGTTTTCCTTCCTATGAGAAAATGAGAAGCAATGTCTGCCTCAAGATGAGACAGTGATGATTCCTGCTGAAACCAATTAGAATATACAGTTTAATTCAAATATTCACAAGGCCAAGCTGTATGATAGATGTGAGATGTTTCACGTTCCTCTACATTAGTCCAGATCTAAAAACATTGCAAGAGAATAGAGCAGCAAGCAACACTGTTTTCTTCTTGAAGTAAATACCAAGGGACACACAGCCCTTGGGTGCAACACAGCTATGAACTCATTCCAGTCCCTGATGAGCCATGGCAGCCTTACAGTATTTTCCCATGCAATTAGTATTAATTGGTGACTTGCTGGCAATCTCCCAGGGGCCCTATCTCACCCTTTTAGCCAGTCCTACAAGATTAGCCTTGAGATGATCATCAGGGCTAGGCAGCCATCCTGCCACCCCACCTCTCAGGGCTCTTTCTTGCTCTTGTAATTTTGGGGACTCTGGCAAGGGTTATCTTGAGTAATGAACAATCAAAGATAGACCTCTTCCAAATTAATATATTTGAGTTTGTAACATGAGACAGCAAAGTAAGAGGGTGACTTCTGGAGGGAATTTATAAGCACTTTAAAAAATATGTTGTTTTGAAGCATTTCACTGAAGCTAAACTCCAAAATAATTTTCAGAACTGAGTAGCAGTGCTCAGTTCAGTGTCTGGATAGAAACAGACCAGTAAAACTCTGCATCTTGTACTCAAAATTAAGCTGATACAGGACAGCTGTAAATAAGCAATCATCTCTTCTAATTTTATTATTAAATAACAATTCCTAAGGATTTCCTTTTATCTATTAATAAGATAAAATTTGTCTTAAGCATGTTGTCAAATGGAGTTAAGCAGGTTCAAGAGTGCTTTATTTCAGCAGAACTCCACAACTCCATGGCAATAAATAAAATCAGATGTTCTTTGACTGAACATTGTAAACATCTAGAACATATTTCAGAGTAGCTTCCAGGGGCATTTTCACAGTACAAATTTCTTTTTGCAGAAAATTTTAAAAACCGGTGCTGAGGTGGTTATTCAGAGTCAAAAGGATGTCTGAAAAGAGAACTGTGCAGGGGTCAGCCTACAAACACCACTCAAGATCTAGTAAAGGATGCAACATCTAATGGCAAAATATATAAGGAAATGCTAGTGGCCTGAGGCAAGCAGAACTACTTCAACTAAAACAGGTTAAGTATAACCAAGAGCCATGTCCAACAGGTGAGCTTTATTCCTTCTCCTTTTTCTGCTTCTCCTAAGTTTCCAGTCCACATAAATTAGTGGTCCTCAGTGTTACTCTTCTCATGTCCTTTTTGTCTTTTACTGTACAACATTTAGAAACCACAACATAATAAATAGGTGCCTAAAAATGGTGTGTTTTGGTTTGGAGGTAGTTAAGAACACCAAAGATGGCTATTTCTCTTGGAAATCTTGAGTCTGGAGTGGAGGAGGCTGCCTGTGCTGTCTCACTTCATCTCTAACAAGTTGTACCTTTAGATTTTACTCGAGGGATCATGTACTCAGTGTATATAAACTCAAATGTGAAAGCCAAAACTCAGTCTCTACACTGGTCAACAGACATAGAGAGATTTATCACGTACATGTAAGTTTATATGACATGGGTTACTGAGTTTTTCTTTGGAGATACTTCTCCTTCTGAATCTTTTTGATCCTACTTGATTTTAATTTTTTAAAGACCTTTTTTTTTTTTTCCCACATCTATGGCAAGTAAAGATCCAGATATTATTTGTCAGGGCCCCATGAAAAAATGAATACTTTCAGACTGTTCTCACAAATACTTTAGAAGTACAGAAGAAAACCTCACTTTCACTGGAGTAATTTCCCAGCAATTCCATTAACTTGCAGTATCTTTGGATGTACACCATCAATCTGAGATAGCCCTCACCTCTATCTCACATATGCTTAGCTCTCAAGGTGTATAAAACCACAAGGATATTTCTCAGGGCAGCTTAGGTGGCAGAAGATTCCTGTCATTCAATGGAGGGATGGATTAAGGAACCACATAATAAAAGTTTCAGAGAAGAACTTCTCCATAAAATCATGCAAGAGGAAGGAGCACACATTCTCTGGCAGGAACAGGAAGGTGCCATATGTGTCTTTGGAGATGTAGAAAAACTATTAGATTTCTTGGTATGATGCTATTCTGAAAAATCTGGTTTGCTTACAGGATTTCAAAACACACACATGTTCAGACTGCCACTTTACATCTACAACTAAGAGAAAGAGGGACTCAACATTCAGTTTTCTTAAAACACAAGGCCAAGAGATTCTTTCTCCAAAGACATATGCCAAGACTTAGTCACTGCCACTCTAATACCCTGATAGCAAATTCAATCTTTACAAATACAAAGCAAACATCTTTAAACAAATTATGAACATCTCTGGCCATACAGATAAGACTTACACTTGTAAATTACTTCTCTAAATAGGTGTTATATCAAATCTCCAGTGAGTCCAGATAGATGTGTTCAGTCTGCATTAGGTGATAATGAAGCCTGAACCCGAGAGATCTTAGTTAAATTTGGATTAGCTGTTGATGAAAACCAACTTGATAACACTGCTTATTCTAGACTTGCCTCAGTTACAGTTTTTCCAGTCAAACTTCTCAGTGCTATTCCTTCTTTCCAAGAGCATTACTTTTGTGACAGTTTTATTTGTAGTGTTACATGGCATTGGTACATGCACCTCATCAGGTCCTTCCACTTGCCTGGAACAAATGCTGGATCATACCAGGTCCTCTCCATCTATGGGAGACCAAACACAAAATTACACTTCATCAAGCATCACCTCTGCCTCTGGCTGGGAGCCTGGCAGAGCTGGAAGCTGCAAATCTCCTACACATGCTGAAGACCAATACACACCAGACTGCCCCCACTGCTAAAAGGTCTGCATTTCATTTTGAACTATTGATCAAACTGAAGTATTTTACTTGGGCACAGATCATTTGGGTCTACACTTTGTTCTCTGTTAAAAGCTCTTTAACTCTTGACTAACTCAGGTCATGTGGATTTTTAGCTTGGCATAACTTGCGTGTGGCCAAAGCCCCTTCTCAGAGCAGTCCAGTCAAAGCCTTACAAAGATCTGATGTCCAACAATATAATAATATGTCTAATATTCTGTACTAAAAGAATGCAAATACTTTTCTTAAATAATTTTTCATATGGAAGCTGGTTTACAACATTACAGTACTTATGAACTACTACACATCCATTAAAGTATTTAAGAATAACTGATGTAATTTACAAAATTTATTTCCCACCTGTCTGATAAGCACTGATAGTGGAACTGAAACTTTCATCTTATCTGAGGTGAAAGAAATTTGAGCATGGCTCTTTGGTTTTCATTTGTAGTAACCAGAATTTCCAACTGTTTTTTCACCCATGTACTTGATAGATATGGGCTTGTTTCCTTCAGACAAGACCAAATGTATTCAATCAGTTACAGTCAAGACTAAATACTTACATATGGCTTCCTAATGTTACTCATTAGGACATAGATGGCTACTAATGTGCTTCCTTCAACTTCAGCTTTTATTCCTCTCTGCAGCTTGCTCATTTTTGTTAAAAATTAAGAAAGGAATCTAATTACTAAGTTTTCGTTTTCCACTCTTCCTAATTTCCAAATTTATGCCATTTATAAGGCCCAGCTATTCTATGACAAGAGTTTTTACACCATTTAACAGGACCAAAATCTTGGAGGAGCAGAGATTTTTTTTGTTTGTTTGTTTAATCCTCTCCTGCATCCACCTACTTTTCCTATTTCCCACTCCTTAATTAAATTTCAGGTCAAAGCTCTTTCTGACTCAATATATCCAAATGTTTTCAGATTAGGCTAAAAAAATTGTGCAAATCCTATATCATCATATCTAACAAGGAGAAACTCTCATGAATTATTTGAATATATGGACAAGATCTGATTATCTACATTAAATTGCTAACCAAAATGCACAAGGGAATACAATTAAAAAAAAAAAAGTAAAATATTATTAGAGTATGCTCAAAATAATTGATCAGACTATAAGATACTAGTGGGCAGAGATTCTGGAAATGGAAGTGACACCACACTAATCAGAAAAACAGCCACGAGAATATATTTATCTATTTATGAGGGTTTAACTTTGAGATTACAAGTGCAAGAGAAAAAAAATTACATCCTCCTGTCATTTGTTGACAGGCTGTGATAGAGAGAAGCTTTGTCACTACCTCATCACCATCCATGACTGCTCTGCATCTCACCTCCAATGGCTGCCTTGCATTTCTGAGTCCTGATGCCATCAGACCTGTTTGAATTATCCCTGTTTTTCAGCCATGAGTCCTGGCATCCCACTCAGCAAAAGCATACCTGATAAAAGTGTTTGTGCTCAGGAAATTGCATTATATGAAAAGTAATCATTCAGATGTGATTTTCTCTGTGCAAGCATTTGCACAAACTATACAAGTCCTCTTACCACAGCCACTGCCACATATAAACTGTGGAATCACATTTAAGTATTGCATCAACAACAAAAGTATCCACAGCAATTATTTATTCATAAAACAAGGAACATAAAAAAAAAAAAAACCCAAAAAAAACCAAAAAAAAAAACCCCAAACCCACAAAAACAATTAAACAAAAAAATCCCCCCACTCTTAGAAACCTTTGTTTAACTACAGTGAATTGAGATAGTGTTAATATTCAAAGTTTAATTTCAGGAAAAACAGGATGGGATGTAGACTGTCAGCAAACTGTTCTTGTTTTCTTTGATTATCACTACATCTTTCAGAGTGAAAACTGGTTTAAAAATCAGGAAAAACAAGATGGACAACCTTAGACCCAATCCAAACAAAAAGCTGGTTAATTACATCAAACATTTCTTAATGCAACTAAAGCTCTTTGTGCTGTCCTCCTAAGTTCCCACCGGACAGAACAGTGAGCTGGCTGCCTCTGCACCTGCTTCATGTGACACTAGACTGAAATCTATCAGTGTTGCCCAAAGTTTGAACTATGTTTCTGGTATAAAAGGAAAAAAATCCTAATGGACCTGCTGACTCCTCAGATTCAAACAGCTTTTAAAGTAGATGAACAATAGATCAGTAAGAGATGGTGTTTCCACCTTCTTTCTGCTATTGTTGTTGTGGGATTTTATGCTTTTTGCCTGGACTCTACACTGCCTGTGAGAGATCAGACCTGGTTTTGTATCTAAAATTGTCCTTCAATACTTTGTTCTCCCTTGGAGATACCTGTCATGGATGGATTGACACATACCTGAAAGCCTCACCCAAGCTTGGTTCACAAGATTGAACTGAAACAATTTAGAGACTAATCAAAAAGGAATTTTAAAGAGCAAATCTTTCAAGTGTCTGGTAAAGTAAGTCTTACACAAGGGTGCTGAGAAACTGGGCCCTGCCCTGACTTTAAAGTATACTTTAAACAATCACTTCTGGGAGTGAAGTGGCCCAATAAGTCAGAGGTGTCTGTCCAGCAGGGGAGTTCCATAAAAAGCTCTCAAAGTATCTGCTGATAAAGGCTTTGCCCTGGTCACACAGCAAGCCTGTGACAGAAGCTGATTGGCTTAGGTTTTTTAAAATAACTAATATCAACATAATGAAAGCTATCCTGAGCATGGAGAATACTTTCCAGCTAGCAAGCAGAGGCCCAGCCTTTGGCATGCCCCTACTCCACCGGCCCTTGGCACACGAAAGCCACCTGCAAGGGAGACTTGACCATGTAACATCAAGGCTCTATAGGAGCAGGGCTCAATAAAGCAGGAGCTGCCAAATGGAAGGAGCTGAGGCAGAGCACCACTGGCCAGCCTTCCCCTCCATTTCAGCAGGTGAGTTTTGCAGATAGCTGTCTTTTGGGTGCCACACCTACCACCCTGTGCACAGGAGGTGACATGTGCAGTGGACTGGTGGACAGAGTGCAGAGCATCGCTGCTCTGACCAGTGTCCCAACAAGGAGGACTCCCCAGAACATTTGAATGTCTCTCTTTTGAAAATGACCTTTAAAATTACTCTGCCAGCGAGAACTGAATATGATGTTTAAAGGAAACCTGCAGTAACTTGTGGATGATAAGATTTTTTTTAAAAACTCTTTGAATGCGACTTCTTCATTTACATGAGTGGCTGAGACAGCCAGAGTGTTAGTGTGCATATTCACCACCTCCAGACTCCACGCTGGACCAAATGCACTGGAGAAGACAGTAAACAGAATTTCCTATGCCAACTCATTGAACTGGGAGAGATGCTAGCATAAAACTCTAAATCCCAGAAATGGGATTTACTTAATCAAGCAAGCTTTGCCAGAAGATGTAATCACACACCACAGAAGATTACATTAGCCTTTTAGAAAAAAAAACACACTTAACCAACTCCTGAAATTCTGTTTTGATATTTGCATTAAATCCATGCAAATTGTATGGGCTTCAGCATGTGTTTTCTCCCACACCAAAGCAGCCAGATGGACAGCCAGGGATGTGAGAAAAATATTTTCTGCTAAGCCTGAGGGGAGATGAACATGAAAAGAATCCCCCATGTGCTTCTCCCCAAGTCCAGTGCATACATCCTACCCCCCCATACTGTGAGCCTTCTTTTCACAGAGATCCCTTCCTCTGACCATGGAGAAAGCAGTGGCCTGGCAGTACTCCTGCCAGTGGGCAGTACTCCTGCCACACCTCAACCACAGCCAGGAAGTGCACCTGGGGTGCTCTGTGCTGTGTCAGAGCAGGAAGTAGTCTGGGGGTCCCCACCTCCACCCTGCCATCCAGCAAGGCCCTGGGAAGAGGGGTCACCCTGTGGCATAGCCATCAGTTATTGCAACACATAAAGTGGCTTTGTATAAATAGCTTTTGTTCCACTAAAATTCATCTGCATGAGCTTGCTTCCTTCCTAACAGTTGTTAATGGATTTCATTACAGTTTTTCTCCTTTCTCATGTACATTCCTTGCTCCATGAAGAAGGCATGGGAGCAGCTGCAGCCAGCTGTGAGCTTCCCCACTGGGACCCTGACTGCTGCCTCTGAGAGAGCAGTGACAGTCCCATGATGATGGAGAGCATCTTAACTGCAGACAAGATTGCTTGCTGCTGCCGTGGGAATCTGGGCAGCAAAGTGCTGCTCGCATTCCAGGCAGGGACAAGATGAGTGTGCCTTACACACTGCAAGAAGGAGAAGCACTTCATTTGAATTCAGTGGGGCAGAAGAAACAAATTCATCATGTAGAATGTTTAGGAAAGCCTCACGCCCTCTGAAGTGTTTCAGGAATAATGTTCAACAAATAGTAATTGTACCCTCCCCACCTTGGCTTTTAATAACTGAGGAAGAGAAAAACAAAACATTCATTCTCTTTCTCCATCATTTTTAAAATCCAATTTTTGGGTGGCTGTTAGCATCTTCTCTGCATGAGATACTAGAATTCACCATGAGTCAAAGCCTGAGTATCTTTGCTCAGACAAATCTCCTAGGAACATCAGCTTGGAAAGCATGCCCTGGGAAACAAATCAGTACTTCCTGACATGGGAAGCATCTCAGCCAATAATCCCAACTAATGTGGATCTCTCCACTGTTTTACTTTACACAAAGAAAGTACACTCAAATAAGGGTATTTCACATGTGCATGTCTGGTATTTCACATATGCAGCCACTTCAAAACTAAAACTCAGACATTAAGAATGTCAAATACCAGATATATACAGATATTCTCTAAGCAATTCTATTAGAACAGAGATATAACTGGGCTGGCAGATACACTTTCAAAAATTACAGGTCTTGTACACACAGAGTAATCTCCTTGCCTCTCTCCATCAAGCAGCTTTTACTGCTTGGTTAATTGTTTGGTTTTTTTTTTAAGTTCAGTCTTTCAATTAATTCCAAATCCTGATAAAATAAAACTTATTTTGCTGGATCATAAGGTCATAAAACACAAGAAGAACTTAATGCAAAAATGTGAATAAGTTAAGCAGTCATTTACATATTTGCTCATTTAAACAGGGGGCATTCTTTGCAGTAATTTAATGTTGTCAAGCAAGCATGGGAGGCATCAAATGCTTTGGCTTTTATGTTGCTCCTTACTGATATATTAACAATTGTCAATAGATCCTTTACAAAAAAAAAAAAAAAAAGAAAAAGAAAAAGAAAAACACAACAACAACAAAACCACTTACTATGCTATTTGGGGGTTTTCTAATAATATTTAACAGAGGGCAGAACATAAAAGGATAAGGGCCTGAAGTCATGCCTCCAGGCAAAGTACGTATTTACCACCCACTATAAACTACGTGCAAAATCACTGTTCACGGATACAAAAACAAGACCAGCCAAGGCCTGCTGTTACCTGTGACCTACCTGAATTCTGCTCCATGCTCCTGCTCTTCAGCCACCCCTTTGCTGCAGCTGCATCCCTGTCCTTCCCCTGCCTACTGCTCCAGCCCCTCTCCTCTAACAGCACTAGCAGTACATCTCACAGCACTGCATATTGCTTACTTGATTCATCACTGAATCAACACAACATAAATCCCCCAGGCATACCAAAGCACTGCTACATTAATGCTTCATCTATGCTGCAAGAGCATCTTTTAAAATGCCTACAAAATTGATTTAGAAGACCATGGTTTTTTTCTTGCAGCACTCTAGCCAGGAAGTGGTTAAAACAAAGGTGAAAAATCACAGCAAATAATCTGAAAGACTGTATTCCCATCACGTTTGCCACTTCCAATCCTATTTTTTCCTACACAAGTTTTTGTGCAGTTGCTCTGTTGAAATCATTAGGAAGGTTCTGGCTTTCTACAGGTGGAAAAGGCCAGAACCTGATCCTGTGTGCAGAAGCAAGACCTCTTCACCCACCGTGAGCCTGCGGTGCTGCATCAGTCCTTTATTTCTCCAGACATACCTGCTTAGGAAGAAACTTGACAGGAATTGTTTTAAATACATTCTGTCCCACGCAAGAACGCACAAGAGTTTAAAAAGTTTAAACCCTGCTCTTGACATAGTCTTTTTCAATACAGATGGGAGTTCACAGGAATCATTTGTCTTTCACATTTGTGTTTTCAGCTTTACAATTTCCATTTGCTCAAGACCTCTTGTCACATCTCATTCTTATTTTAGCGCTAGCCCTAAAAGAGTTACAGAGATGATCATTTTGACTCAGCATCATCCTCCTATCCTCAATTTGCCTTAACATAAAAAAGACAAAAGAAACAGCCCTATAATTGTATATATAATTGTATTTTCTCACTAATAGTGTCTGAAGAGTGGATAAATGTGTGAAAACAAAACAGAGCTGCACATGTGAGAGGGGAAGGATTCCTATCACTGCTAAGGGCCCATCTTCTGTGTTTTCCTGACTTGGCAGTAAACTACAGACACTCCTAAATGGTGACAATGGGCAAGGAAATTTGCTTTGCAAACAATTCCCTTTAAAAAAATCTTTGCAAGGAACTATTTGATAGTGTTAAACTTTTTGTCTCTTAAACATGCAATTCTCTACCGAAAGCAGATAATGTTAAGTAAAGTACTGGAAAATGAAGTGGCTTGGGATTATACACAGTCAGTTAGGCTTTTTCTAAAGAAACACTACACAGACCCTTTACAGCCTGTGAAGCTGAGCTTCAAGAAGCCAAAAGAAGAAGCGTGGAGTAACTGAAGGCTCATGTCAAAGGACAGCAGCAGGCAGGACCCCACACAATGGGTCTGCATTGCAACCACACTAATACCCTCACTGCATAAAAGGGCAGGAGCAATAAATAGGAATTAAAGGAAAGATTAATTCCCAGTGGGTTTTACAGCTAAAAGGCATTTATTTGGGCAGCCAGAAAGTTTTGATCCTGATGGCTAGCTTGGTCACCACTCCAAATTGGACCCTGACTCAGTGACATTACAAGCAGGACACCCTGTGAGCACTACAGATGAGGAGGCTTTGGAGAGCTAACGTGGAAAACACATAACACAGCATGCCTCGTTCAAATAACCTAATCTGTGGCTTTAGCTTTTGAAAGGAACAAAAATAAAAGCAAAGAAATTATACTAGCAGTGCTTGCCATCACTCTCAAGAAGTAGAATCTACTATATAATCTGAGAAATTATAAATACAAGAGTTTATGAGTATAGAAAGAATTACGTAAAATCAGAGCAAAAATGTGTCTTGTAACAAATCTATGAAGAGAGTAACAAATAGAACTGGCAAGAATAGTGGTACATTCAAAAAAATAAAACAATATAAATCATGAAGTCCAAATTAAAACTACTTAGACTTAGCTATAGGTATGAAAAGAAATACACCTACGAGGAAGAAAATAAAGCAAAATGGACTTAACAAGAAATGAGCTAAAATAAAGCCATATTAAATTCTGCGCAAGTTGTGAAAAATTCTTTGCCTTTTTTCTTTTTTTTTATTAAATAGTAGAGCTCGCCATCTGTTTGTGGACAGCACACAACAAGAGTCCTGAAGCACTGAAAAAATCTGCACCAGAAACCTCCATGCTCACTCTGGTATCCCATAGCACAGCCACACCAAGTTCAGCTCTCCGTACATCGCTGAAAGTGTTTCCAAGCAAACCAAGCAGCTCCGCATGGAGCGCCACAGGGTCCCTGAAGAGCTCACATGTCTCCACCAGCATCGTGCTCCTCACAAATCCCAGCACTCAAGGAACAAATCCTTTTGGCACTAAGCCCACCTAGGGTCTTAACAAAACCATCCACTCTGTCCTGTAGCAATGGATGTCCCCTTGGGTGTGTCCCCATGGCATGGTGTCTCATGGACAGGCCGGCCTCGGGGGGCTGGCTGCCTGGGAGGGTTTGCTGGAAGGGAAATGCCAGAACATAGAGAGAAACTAAGACAAAAGTCCTTTCCTAATTCAGGATCTGAATCTTCAGCTTTTGTGGCAAATCATCACCTTTTGATTTTTTATACTTTCCATCCCAAGCCCTGATACCGTGAGCACATCCAGGCTCAGAAGACTGCCACCACATCAATATTCATCAAGGAGATCCTGAAGAAAATTCATTTATTTTTCAGAATTATTACAGTTAATTGGAAACATCTGCTACAACTATCTGTATGCCAGAAGCATCCCAATCTACTAGGCAGTCTCTGCAGGAATACCCCTCTGTCCTTTCTGGATAGGTTTTGCCAACAGCATCTTTATTGTCAAAGAAAAGACCCAATAAGACTAATCAGCCAAATGCAGAGTTTAAATTGTCTCTGCTCATTTTCACACAAAGTAGTAACACATGTTGTGCTGTCACGGCTGTGAAAGATATTTTCATCTCCATGTTGGCTTTTAACTGCTTTCTTGCACTGAACCAGGTCAAAGAATTTTGGGAGCAGCGCTCACCTCTGATACCCAGTAGCATCCTTAACCCAATAGAGTGCTGCAGTGAGAATATCCAAGCACGAGCAATCAACATTTTACATTTGTATTGAGATTAATGTCAATATATTACATGAATGTAAGTACACTATTTAATGTAATGCAAATGTTGAATATTTATTGAAGTATTTATGTGAATAAAGGATAACTATCTGAATGTCCAGTGGAAAAATGTTCCTGTGGGGACAGAATGCAGCCTAACTATGAAGTATTTGCGAATTCCAATAAATATTCACTGAGACCTAGTGAAAATCTGGGCTGGAACTTACAAACATAGAATTTCTAAACAGGTTGTCAATCATAATGAAAAATGCATGTGCAGACTGGACTTCCGAAGTATTATTAGCCTTCTGTCTAAATCCACTGCAATTTTGTTTTTAATAGGCTGAAACGTGAGGCATGATCATTTTTAGTAAAAAGATTCTGCCAAAATTGTGAATTATTAATGTAAATCACAATGTCAAATTTATTTTTTAAGGAAAAAGATGAACAAGACATTCATATTAAGGAGTGAAGCATGGTTGTATCTCTGATGAAGTGAGATGAATGTTTATACTATAGACCTTGCCCATAACAGCTGGAGACTTCTTACTGTCTGTATGAGGCAGCGTGATGGAAATATTTGTTAAAAAGGTAAGGAGAATCTCCAAAGATATCTTTGAACTCAGAACCTCTGAAGACATCTTTGAAGTACATGCTCTTCTCTGAGATGCCAGACTAGGAAAGCTTACTCAGGGACAGGAAAAAAAAAAAAAAGAAAAAAAAAAGCACTGATATTTTGAGCCAGATTTTTTTTTTTTATATTAAATTACTATGGGTAAAATATTCACACAGATGGTCACTATGAATTCTCATCCCAAACCAGATTAGAAATAGATTTTCTTTTTATATGAAGAGCAAAAATCAATCTTCTGTAATGTAATCTTCTTAGGTCCTTGCCCACCCCAAGGGTAAGAAGAATCACAAATTTATTTTTTAACAGTGTAGGAATGTACAATTGTTTGTTGACACCATTAAGAAGTTTCAAATCATGGTGAAAGAACTTGCATACATCAATAGACAGAAAAAAAAGAATTGTGAAAAGCAAGAAGACCATGTAATGTCTGGATATGTATTTGCATTTGGCAGAATTGTGATGCTGATAGAAATAATGCAAAAATAATAAGGCCTCTAACTGAAAGAGCATGTGTTCCCTTATTGCCTAGAACAGAATAGTTCCCACACTATATTATAACTGCAGCAATAATTAGGATGTGAACTTCTGGTCCAGTTTTCTTCCTTTTATGTAATAAGATTATAAGGACCTTCATCACTTCATCTCATGAGTTTGAACAAACTGGTTTGTATTTTTTACTGCCTCCCTCAAGAATAGACAGTGATAAGGCAGGGAGTGATTATCAGTGATTATCAAGAGATATTAAGTGAATAAACCCATGAATCTCAGTGTTCAGGTTAAAGTTCAAGGCCAGTTAACAAGTATTCTTGAACCCTCATGATACTGCTATATAAAAATAATACAACTGCTGTGCAATTTTAAGGCATAATCAAGTAGAAAATTACAGAGTGAAACGTATGGTCCCTGAGCACATTATGCCATGAAAAATAAAATCCTTTCACTCATCTGGACTGTGAACCAGCTTTTTCTCAGAAAAGTGGCGGACAGTGGGCAGTGCTGCAGCTTGCTCTGTCCCCTTGGGGAAAGCCCTGATCAAACTTTTCTGGATTCACTGCAGAAATGCAGAAGCTGTGCTCACAGGGAAGTGGGAGATGTGCCATTTCTGTTGGTATTAAACAGAACTAGATGATGGAAAGAAAATCACACATTCTCACAGTCTGTAGCATCAAGTCACTCTTGATTCTCATGTTTGTTGGCTTGCCACGCTGCACGTCTGACACAAAAGACAATCTTACTCTCAAAGCACAGTAAATCAGCAAGTAAAATTCTTGGAATAACAACACTGAAATCTGTCCAATACTTTCCTAAAAATGCATATTAAATCTGCTTCAGCCATGGAAACTTGATTAATGTCTTTAATATATTTGGAAGAAATAATCATTCATGTCAAAGGTAAACAATGCAAGAATGGAAAATGGGTGAGAATAATATGAAAAGAAAAAGAAAAAAAAAAAGCAGATGTTACAGGATACAATCCCACTACCAATAACCATTGTCACGGCTAATCCAAAAACCAGTGTGCCCCAAATGGAGTAAATTATTATCTCCTCTCTGTGATAATTAAGGCAAAATGAGCATTAGCATATGAATAAATGAAGCTAAAGGCTGGATTTTCTATGAAATCCTGAATTCTGCTTTTTCAAGATTAGTGATAACAGAAGTAGTGACACATGCTTTCTCCTGAAATCCACAGAGCCCAACAAACCTCAAAGGAACACGTGCAAGGAGGGACGATGAGCAGCCACAAGAGTGGGGAAGAAGCAGCACCTGCTCTGACCCAACACAAGCATCACAAGCTCAGCTGCAGGCTGATCCTGGGGCCCAGCAAACCACCCACCACATCCTCCTCTGACACTCAAGCTCCTTCCTCAGTGCACCAAGGTCCCCTCCCCATGGCAGTATCCAAACAGCAGAGAAACATGCTTTAGCCAGAGCACAGTGATGATACCTAAGGGTACCTGTATACCCCTGCCTTTGGCATCATGTGCTGTGGGAAGGTGGCACAGCAGAGCTCATACTTGCCCACAGTGTGCCTGGCACAGAAAGTCAATTCGGCCAAACAATCAATTTAACAGCTCCAGCCTGCCTTTGGGAACTGCAAAAATGTGGGATGTGGCACTTACCATCAGGACATGGCTCTCTCTTGTCTTCCGAGAGCAAAACTTATGTGCTGTAAAAAGGGATTTTTTCCATTTCTCTGCAGGCAGGCCAATATTTAGGCTGTGCTTATGAGCAGTGGTGGCTGATCATCCAAAGAGGAGCAGAAACTCAGCACATTCCCACAGCAGCAAAGGCCTGGGATAAGCGGATGTGACTGACAACCATCCCTCCAGGAGCTGCAGAGTTTGCTCTCTCTTAAGTCTCTCCTTTTCCTGCTGTGCTGCAGCTGTGTGCATGAGAACACATCATCCTTCCCGCTGCTCGCAGTGCACAGACACAGACACCACTGGGGAATGCTTCAAACACATGGAAGCAGCTAGCAATTTAATTAAAACATCCACACACAGAGAGGCACACGCACATCCCATTCCTCAGGAGAAACACCTCAAATAAATACAGGAGCACGGGACTGCAAGGAAACTCACGAGTCCCTTCTATCAACTCCATGGTGCTCCATCCTAAAGCAGCTCTTTATTTTTACCTCTGCTACACCTGGAAAAGTCTGTCAACGAACCTCAGAGATAATCAGGGACTGGTTTTTATTGTCTGGCCTCACTTTACCCAGAGTAAAAAGCATGGCCTTGCACTTTGCACCATTACATTTCATGCCATCTCTATCACACCAACTCAGAAGAAAACATAATCCTTGTATGAGGCTATGATCCTCTTCTGAAATGTCAGTGACTCTTGCCTTTGAGTCACCTATAAATTCATAAGAATTCTGTCACCTGTCAAATTCATAATCATACTACTGCTTATTTATGACATGGATAGGAACGTATTAAACATGTTTTACCTCCTTTGAGGAATTTAATTAGCAGATTCCCTTTGGCCCAACACTCCCACCATTTTAAGACAAATATTGACCTCTCCTCTTTATTCAATTCTCTACATATTTAACATTTCTTCTATGAATCTTCTTTTTCTCTTGCCATATTGATAGATCTCCATGTGGGTGCCACATTCAAATTCTTAGTCAAGATTGAGATGAATCGCATCTATTGCTTTTATTTAGCAACAGAACTGAAGAAGATGAAACAGCTAACCTTGGCACAAAAATATTTATTAATAACTTTTTATTTTACCCCATTTTCCATTAGCTTCCCTGACTTTATTATGTTGTTCAACATTCGTTCTAAAATATTATATATTTTAGAGGTTGGTTTAACAGGCTGTTATTTTCCCAAATCTATTTCCCCTGGAACCATCTCAAAATCTGAAGTTTACATTTTATATTTCTCACTCTCATGCCCCAGTATTCAATATATTCATTTAAAAAAGTCTGCAATCTCATGTAACAAAAATGGCTTTCCAGGGAGGAGCAAAAATGCTTTTTAGAAGTAAAATCTGATGACCTCTCAGTGCAAGCCTCTGGAAAGGAAGTGATGGATATTGTTTCTCTGGCTTATCCCTGAAACTCCACTGCTGTTTTAATGTTGCATTACACTGGTTTTCTTCAATAGCTAATATGGGAAACCTGATTCCTTTTAAAGAGGCCTTCCAAATCAAACCTAAAATCAAATACCTCCCCATAACTTAATTTAATAGGTTAAAAAGGTCAAGAGTCTCTTCACCACCAAAGTACTTGTCCAATTCTCAATAGAAAATTTAATTTCTGTCATCTAGAGCAAATGTGTAGAATGCAAATGGCATTCAGAAACTCTATTGCACTTTGAAAAGTAAACCCACTTTTTGCAGCTGCTGCTTTAAATATCAGAGTCTGGAAACGAAACAAAGCCCGGTCTCACTGACATATTCCTGCATTAACATGAACTCCAACAAGTGAGTTTAAGTGGGTTTGGCCACCAGCTGTGGAACTCTGCTGTACATTCCACCGTACACTAGTCTACAACCTAATTAACAGCCCTGCAAATATTCCAGATATCTGCTAATATTATGCACAAAGACTTAATTAGAAGTGTGTGTGAACACAGATATGTTTGAAAAAAAAGAGAACAAATGTGCAGCTCCAGCTGTTATCGTTATTAACTCGTTCTCAGCGGCAGCATCATACACCAGGTTAGGGTAAGGTTAATGCATACCCCACACTGCGACCTTTCAGACTGAATTTAATTGCATCCCTACCAACGATATAGCAAAATGATAAGGTGCATCCTGATTGATTTTCTTCCTTGCAGACCACAAGAGCTCATTTCAACCAAATCCTGCCATTAAATTTAAAGCACAACTGAAAAGGAGTTTTAAATTATATACACCCTAATCTAATATTTGAAACTGTTATATCAAAGAGTCTCTCCATTATAAGCTGCAAAATCCCTATTTGCCTCTTTTGTAAACCCGCTACACTATGTACAGCATTATCCTTCAATTGTTAGCGTGCTTAAAATGTGTGTCTAACACTGTCAGAGCCATGCTGTCAAGCATTAAAGAGCACTTTTAGGCATTCTGCCCCTGTAATCCTTGGGGACTTCAGTAACTACAAGTCGGGGAAAATCAAAGTAAAGATAAAAGACAGGTCATCAGGAACCTAAGTGCAATGTAATCTCATGACAGACATTTCTACTCTACATGCACAACACATTTAGGTTCTACAAGAATTTAACTAACTCTACTTTAGTAAAGCTGGGACGAGTATCATTGTTAACATACCAGTCCACAATGAACTGGAAAATTTTGTCAGAATATTTTATACACTGTGATTACTGTATAAAATATTATACACCTCATTATAGCAGGATTTATTCAAGACTTAGTGTCTTTTGTTTGATAACAACTTAGATTTTTTGTGAATTTTTCATTATTCTTTCAAATAAATTTTTGGTGATATTTTCAGATATTCAATATTATATTCTGCATTAAAAATGCCCATGGGAAACTTTGAGAGATGTGTCTGTTTTAAGCAGTTTCCACACGCAGTGGATGAAAGTAACAGCCAAGCACGCTGGGATTTCAGGGTTTTTTTAAGGAGGTGATGGCAGGCATATTCTGTTATTACTGTATAGGAGTTTTAGCTACTGCACTCATCATCACGGTCAGAACAGCTCATCTGCATTGAAGTTCTGAAGAGCACTGTGCACAGCTGAACCATCCCTTAGATCTTGCATTTAGAGGAACAGAAACTTGGACGAGCCCCAAATTATGGCAGACCTAACGTCTCATTTGCCAGCAAATCATCTGTATCAGAAATTACTTTAAATGACAAGGCTAAAATTGAATTTGTCCCATGTTTAACATGCCCATTAAAAGGAAATCCTTCAATGCCATTCACTGAGGCTCAGATGCAGGGAGTCAAAACACCATGTGGTCATGGCCACAGCCAACCCTCAGCAAGATCCCTGACTCTGATAAGCTGCAAATGCTCTGGAGTCAAGGAAGAACTTCCCACTCAAAACCTCTCACGTTTACAGGTGTTCTAGTTTCATGAATCTCTGATGCACAGAGATGCTACGAATGTTTTGCCTACAAGAGAACTTGTCACTTTACCATGACTCAATTTTAATTTCACAGCAAGGCCTTACCCAAAGCCATGCTGGAGCCTCCTGAAGCCTTCAACCACCCCTAGTTTCCCTTGCATGACCCTCAAGAAAGAGAACACAGTGGCAGCAGAAGATTGGAAGGGACCCGAGACTGGGTGAGTTTTGCAGAGCTTTGAGCAAAGTCAGTGCTCTAACAAAGCAACCTCCTGAGAGCCCACTGTGAACCTAAACACCAAATTTCTCATTCAATGCATCAGAATGCAAGTGCACTGTGAACAACTCCACCAAGGCAAAGACAGAATTAGCCTCATCAGACATGCAGCAGCATATGTCTCCTTCAACATGTACTGCAAAATAGATACTGAATGGAAAACAGATGATTTTAAACCTCCTATTCTGTCTACCGGTAAAAAAAATTCTCAAAATCCTGCATATCTTCATGTAAATTACTGTATTGCAAACATAAATATCAACGTTATGCAAGATGCTAGATAAGTAGAAAGACTTAAAAGAACAAGGAAGAAATAAAAACACCTACAAAACCTCCAAAGACAAAAAAATAAACAACAGCTTATTTGTGTTCCCAGGCAAGTCCAAAGCCAAATATTAGCATTTTCTTCTGGAGGCAACTTTCTGTGTATTGAGAGCCAGCTTAAATAAACAGCTGGCTTTTCTTCTCAGAATATTTGGGGAACCTGCAATTTTTTTTTCTCCTTTGAGAAAATATATGAAAAACAATGCAGGAACAACTTCACACAGGAGTAGTAAAGAAATTCAAATGTCTAGTTATAATTATAAATGAAATTTTGGCCATGCAAAATCCGTATGAAATGCTGTCAGGTGGAATGTTTGCCAGCCACTCTTCCAAGCAACAACCACAGAAATCTACCTAAGTCACCTCCTTGTTGATCTCCTTTCCCCACGCTTCATTTATGCATTTTATGTGGCTTTCTAGTTTTATTCCCATATTTCCCTCTTAGTCTTACCTTAGCCCATTCCCTGCTAGATCCCCAGGTTTTTCTTTGGTGACCCAAAATCTCAGCTGAGGACTTGCTGGTATCTAACATTAGAGGTTCAGGGGCTCCAGTCAGCTTTAAGCTGCAATAATTTTTTCTACTCTGTAAAGCCTGAAGGGATAGTACTTTTCCTTCCTTGCTAAATAGTAAACATTCTTCTTCCAGTGGGCAAACAAATTATTTTCTGTTGTTTGTAAAGACACTCAAACAATACCCTTGTTTACCTTTACAAATGTCTTTGTGCTATCCCTAGTCTAGCCCAGGGAACTGAGCCGAAGGTGGTGCAGCTGACATGCAGCAGGCAGGAATAAATGCCTGAAAACCCAGAGAAATCTCTGCCCAGCAAAGTACAGAAACAGTCACTCTGATGTATGAGTTTGGGCTGAGACAGCAGCAGCAAACTGGATCTCAAGACAGTAAGTATCTTTAGTAAGCAAATTAATTTTACTCATCAACTCAGCAGAAACATGGTTTTCTGCCTCCAGGGAAGGGTGCAACGTGTACTCATTAATGACTGTTTATTCAGATCAACACTACTGCTGTATAAATTCCCCACCACCGCCACCTTACATGAGGTATTTCATGATCAAAGTATTGAAATCAACACTACCAAAGCAACATTATTTGAGCAGTCACGTAAAGCGCAGACATGTTTGAAAGATCAGAACTTAATGAGGTTTCTTGGTTGTTTTTTTGGCATGAATACAACAAACACTTAAAAAAACCCCATAACTCTGCCCGTGCAAAGTACAGAGGTCTACTCATGCAATTAGCATCTGCAATCACAAATACCTATTTGTAAGAATCAAACAAGCCATTCAATATTATTAGTTTATTTCATAGACTGATTACTTTTGAAATAGCTGCTTTCTTAAACTACATGGCTGATATGTAGTCTGTTAAGCTCCATTTACCAGTTTTCATTTAAATGAATCCTACAAATCTGACACAACTTTGTTAAAACCAACAAATGTTGCACAAATCTTTGCACATGGAGCTCAATGCATCCAAATGAAAACCAGTCTACTGCTGACAAAAAGGCTGAGAGCAAACTAGTACCTCTATCTTGGTCATCACAACCTCAACTGTGTGATGTGCATCAGCCTGTTAACTCGTAGGGTCCTTCTGAAAATGTGAACACATCCACTGCTCACACCGCTTCGTTTAAAAGTTGGTTCTAAATTTACCAAATACAGTTCAAAACTGAAGGTGACTGAAATGTTTTGCATTACTATGTCACTTCCTAAGAAAGCTGATGCTAGAAATATTTCCCAGATGTGGGTTAAGATTTCCAGATGAATAGAGCAGGCGAAAGTGGGAGATGCAGGCTCCCAACCAAAAGCCACTGACAGTCTGCATTAAACAGCATTTGCCCAGGATGTGTCAGACAAGAGACCTGAGGCTGGGTTCCTGTTGCTACAAGAAAGTGCCCGGCCAAAATACACTTTGCTGCTTTGGCAAGAGTTTCTCTCCATATTGTTTTCTTAATGTTTCCAAAAGGTCCAGTTTTGCTTTTGTATGGAAAAACCCCAACCCTGCAAATTTCAGCTCTCTCACTTTGCACCAAAACAAACTGTGGGGTTTGACTGGTCACAGTACAGAGAATCAGACTTGCAGTGCATCCCCTGAACTATCAATGCACAACAGAAACTTAATATGAATTTTTCATAACATTTAATTAAAAAAAGGTACCTAAGTATCTCCTCCAAAACTCTGATTGGTATCTTTCATACTTAGATTATTTTCATTTTTTTCTGTGCATTTTCCACACTGGGAAACATTTTTATGATTTTAGGTTTTTTATGGCATCAATGAGGTACATGAGGAATGAGACAGACAAAACCAAAATGTAACACAAAAGGTCTCTAAAATATGCTGTAATGTTGTCATCAACAGACAGTAACTAAAGAAACATCATGGAAATAATAAAGGCAATAAATTGAAGCTATGTGAATATTTATTTTTATTTTCAAGACAACTCCTGAAATTATGAGATCAATTTGGCCTTGTTTTTCTCTCATCACTTTTCAGACTTGTCAGAAGGAAGTGTAAAAACACTGCAGTTGGTATTCTCTCTTGCTAGCCTGGATTAGTAGATTTATGTTAATTGCAGACATCTACATAAAAATACCTCTTAGTATTCTTCTTCCACAGGACGTTTACTGAGGATGAAATTCTGACCACACAAATCAAGTAAAAAGAAAGCTTTTACTTTATTTTTTCTTAAGGGAAAACTTTCCTTGTAGCACATTTTCAGCAAACGTCACAAAAAGGTCTGACTGCTTCCAAAGGCTTTGATCTTGCTATCATGCCTCAGCTCCTGACTGAAACAAGTGACCTCGGGGAGACTCTGAGGGAATGAGGATCACTCATCTTAGAAACAGTCTCCTCACATCAGACATGTTTTTCATACTCTATTTACTTCCAGGCTGGACTGCAAGAAGTATCAAATCTCTGCATTCAGCTAATGGGATGGGAGTTACCAGCTCCTCAAAGGTTCACACTTCTCAGCTGTGAACAGGACAGCAGGACACCTGCTCCCCTGAGACCTGCTGAGTCTGGTGGGGTGCTGCTCACCTTCACCTCAGTTCTCTGAGGAACCTCCAACAGTGAAATAAAAGAAAGCCAACTAGCCAGCATCAATCACTCACAGCTTTAAGTCAGGGAGAAAACCAGCAGAAAAAGCCTTGGCCAATGTATGGGGATTTTGTGGCATTTGACTTTTCTTTCAATTGCATGAACTAAGACCCAGTAGGCATCAAGTGAAGAATGAGTTGCTTGTCCTGGCTAAGCACTGAGCTTAGATAGTGGGGTAGAAACTAACAAGAAAAGTCACTGAAAATGCAGCATCTGTTGACATTTTCCAGCATGCACTGACCTTTCCAGTACCATTACATTCGTTTCAGCTCTATGTAGTGGTAAGATCCTCATTATTTGAATTCTATCAAAACTTTTACCCTTCTCAAGAGAGCAGAGAAAAATGTCTGTCTGAAACAATATTCAGTTCAGTGACACCAAAAAGACCCCAACTCAGCTGCTGGGGTTGATTGTTCACACCACTGCACTGTAACCTAGCCAGGTAAATAGGGGGAAGAGGCTGACAACTAATGTGAAGATGATTCCTCATGACAGTGACAACAGCAGGTAGCTAAAGAGCACAAAATGCAATATTCAAGGACAGAGCCTAGAAAATGACCCTTGCAGTCATGAGCTCACCTGCAAACCAGAAATCATTTCATGGTATGTGAGAAGAGTCCAAGTTAATTTGCCACTCTGACATCAGAACCCCATACTATCCCTTGTTTAAGTCAACTTAAGAGGTTACAATGGCTAGTTTTGTTTCTAGAAAACCTACAAACCTGCTTTCCTTCACTTCTCCTTCTTCACTTATTTCATATGCAAAGGTAATGCATTTTATTACAGAAATAAGGAAGATCTGCATTAAGTCATGTCTGCTTCAGAACTCAGTTGACTCCCCACCAGCTGGAATCTATTATTTGATTAAAAATGTTGTTGTGCCAGCTGCCATGCAGCACGTTTCACAACTCTGATTCCAGGTGGAATTAAATCCATACTGAAAATGAAGTCTAGCATGAATCAGCCTCTTCTCAATATTAATGCATACCTGGAAAAAAAAGCATTAAAAAACCACCACAAACCTGGCCTTCCTAGACCTAGCCACCCAATTGCTAAAGCAGAAGGTGTTCAGTGGGGAAGAACTTCAAATTTCACATAATAAGGTAGTAATTTCACAAAGCAATGTCCTAATTATTCCCTCAGGTTTGTTTTTAAAGTGATCTTTCTCACCATAAAAACAAACCTAACTTCTCTTCCAACAGAACCAGTCCTGAAATTGAAGACAGTTGCTGAGTTAAAAAAATTAAAAGCTTTTGTATCTCCCTGATACAGTGAAGTATTCACTAGTGGAGGGTAATTATTAGGGAATGTGCCTAGAGTAAAAAAAAATAATTTATAGTTAAGTCTGTTACTGCTAATTCAGTTAGAATGAGAGACTGTATTGGGCAAAAAGCCCATTTAATTTGAGGGGGATTTCTGCCTGTTGTGGACTGCAGGAATACATGCCAGCAGTATATACTGTGAATAAGCACTGAAAATGTTGCTTAGCTTCTTGCAGTGCAAGAACATTAAAAGCTTTAAGGCAATTATTTGCAAAGCCATATTCACAAGGCCTCTCAATAGAAATACAGTGATGGCACATTGATTGTGCAGATAGGTCTGCTTCTTACTATTCTCCTTTTCTGTTACCTCAAAGCAAGTTGCAGACTACAGCTTCAGCAGCTCTGAAAAAAGTTCATTGTTAGCTCTGAAGAAAGTTTACATTCAATTGATTTTTGCAGCTTTTTCTGTTCAATGAATGGTCATGCAGTTAAAAAGTTAAAAGGTTTTGATCGCTTCAGACAAAATGGTCTCTTAATCTGCCAATATAAGAACATGCAGAGGTAAGGCTGAAAGATGAAGCCCACACCCATTGGTGGTGTCAAGGCAGAGATAGAGTGCTCAATATTTTATTTAGATGCACTAAGTAAATATCATGTGGATATTTCACTGATTAAACTGATAAACAACAGTCAATCTAAATTCCCAAGTGGCAGTTATACCATGTGTAAAATAGCTCAAAGAGAATACAGTAGGCTTTAGTCACAGTACTGAACATAACTGAGGGGTCAAATCACTGCTGACCCAAGCTGCTGTGACTTGATGTTTGCTTAAACTGAATGGAGGCTCTGAGCAGGGCAAAGTACCCAGTGTGAGCACTACAGAAAGTGCTATCGTGGTGGGCAGCTCTGCTGACAGTGTCTGCAGGGAAATGAGTCCCACAGGTACTGGACTCCTCTTCAACCCTGAACATGGATGCCCAATTCCAACTCTCCAGAGAAACAAAAATAAATTAAATTTGTTGTATCTTAGAGATCTTCCTTTCAAATACATTTTAATTCAGTTTGGGAAAGCTTGACCTCTTACTTCTCATTTTGTGGGTTGAAATTATTTCCATTTATAGACCAATTATATGACTTCCTCAACAAGCGAGAAATGTATTATTTAATCTATTTTTAAAGACTGAGCTTTGTGTATTTTAACTTTTTATTCTACATCCCCTTTCACATCAGTACAAAGTATCATAGTGTAGCCCTTTCCATACTTGTTCGAGCACCAATTAGAAACACAGTATGGTTGCACATATTGACAAACGCCCCATAAATACAGAAGACATGAAAATAATGTTTATGCACTCCTCCCATTCACTAGCTTTCCTGGCAGCATCAGGCAGCAACCTCAATCCACCATCATCAAATGAGTCAACACACTGCCTTAGGTTGAAAGATTTAGCTGGGGGTATGTATTCTATTTCTCATCTGTTAGAGGTGGGGCAATTTCTTCTGTTAATTCAGGCAATTTCACCTGTGAAAACCAGGTGGGGCAGTTTTCTTTATCTCTTCCACAAACCAATCCTCCCTCTGGGAGATATCTTCTGTTAATGGGCTATTGAGTGTCACTGCATGAGAGATAAAAGTACATCATCCTACTGTGAGATGTTCCACCCAGGGGGAGGAGCCAAGCATTCCTACCTGGATATAATCTGACATTTAGAATGCCACAGACAACCTTTCCCCACTGATTCCCAGAGAAGCAGCTGTCTTCTCCGCTGGATTCCCAGAGGAAGAGCAGGCCCATCTACACCCCCACTGGACCTTCAGAGGAAAACTGCACCCTTCTACAGGACCACTGTTCCAACAGTACCACACGTGTCACTGCAGGAGGACTGCAGCCACCATTTAATCAGACTGCTGCCAACACCCTGACCAACAGGGTGTCAGGTCATATTCAGACTCTGTCAGTGGTTTGTTTTCTTTTTTTGTACTATTGCATTTGTATTTTTAATTTTCCTAGTAAAGAACTGTTGTTCCTATTCACATATCTTTGCCTGAGAGCCCCTTAATTTAAAAATTATAATTCAGAGGGAGTGGGATTATATTTTCTATTTCAAGGAAGGCTCCTGTCTTCCTTAGCAGACACCTGTCTTTTCAAACCAAGACACTTGCCATGGATTCATTCCTCTTGTCTGTCATGCAAAATGGAGATACTCTCCATGCCAAAGACACAAGCTTCCAACAGCACCTACTTTACTAAGAGAGAGTAACAGCTCATCCAGAGATATCACAAAGAGGATTTACACCACTCGAAAGGAACTTTAGTTTATCCTGGGTATACTTGTATCATGATGCTCATATCCATAAAAAAACATATATTGAAATTTAGCATGATTTCAGGAAGGGAGCCCTGTATAATAGGAGCACAACAGAGACGTTAAAAAAATTGATTCAATGGCAATTACAATATTCCTATCCCAAATGGTAGCTAAAACTTTATCCCACCCTACACTGGCATGTATTATGTGTAGGCCTTACATTTCAATAAAAGGAAGCAAATGCTTTTAACAGCACACTACAGAGTACACAGGAAGGCTATTAAACTGTAATAAGTATTTACTGACTAAATATACTATTTCAATTAGCATAACCCTTATTGAAATCAAAAAAGCTACCAAAATTTAACTAAATTTTAAGAAAACTACTGAGTAGTAACAGCTGTCAGGTTTTTTATGCAAAAAAAAAAAAACATGTATTTATATATTTCTACTTATATTTCAATACCACTGGTGTAAAATCCTCCGTAAATGTTGAAGGTGAGAAGGAACCATTTGTGTTTCCAGAGCAAAACCATCAAAATCTGTACAGGCTGATGCTCTCCCAAGAGGTGGGGCAAGACACAGAGCCCATGACTCTGCCAAACACGTGCCTGAATGTGGCAAAACCCACGCTGCTCTGAAAACATAGCTCCTGATGCTTGCAGTCCTGCCTCAGCCTGTTCTCACAGCCCAGGCACACACCATGTCCCCATGTGAAAGCTGGTAGTCTACACAGTGGTGCTGGGGAAGGCTCCTATATTGCTAATTTTCTGAGTATTGCCAGCCCATAGGATTGTGCTCCCTTTCTTCCATAATCTGCAAGGCAAAAAGTCATCACCACTGGAGACCTGGGAAAGTGTGAGGATTAAACTTGTAACATAGGTTCTGGCAAAGAGCCCCTGCAGATGCCTGGGAAAACATTGACTAAATGTCCCATTCATACTCAAACCTCCATTTTCCCAACTCCTGATGTGCAGCAGTGCTGAACATACATCTGCAAATGGAAGCTCCAAGAGATCTGAAATACTAAGGAATGCCACAAGCCCTTCTTTTCCTAAAAAAGAGATTTGTATTTCAGCTCAGATATTTCATAATTATTAGAAATCTTTAAGAACATTCCTTATTAAGGACATATGCCATCATTTTTCACCTTTACCACATGATAATATTTGTTTTCCTCAAACGGTGCTATAAAAAAAGTTTGTGACAGTCGTGAAGCACTGAGCCATCACAGTTACATTCTCTTCACTGTGTTATGGTAACATGGAATCACAGAATGATAGAATGGCCTGGGTTGGAAGGGACCTTAAATATTATCTAGTTCCAACCCCCTGCCATGGGCAGGGACACCTTTCACTCCACCAGGCTGCTCAGAGCGCCATCCAACATGGCCTTGGACACTTCCAGGGATGGGGCATCCACAGCTTCTCTGGGCAACCTGTTTCAGTGTCTCACCCCCACAAAAAAAAAAAAAAAAAAAAAAAAAAAAAAAAAAAAAAAAAATTCCTGCTATCTAATCTAAACCTACTCTTTTCCAGGTTGAAGCCATTCCCCCTTGTCCTGCCACTACATGCTCTTGTAAAAAAATCCCTCTGCATCTTTTTTGCAGGCTCCCTTAAGATACTGGAAGGCCACAATTAAGTCACGCTGAAGCCTTCTCTTTTGCAGGCTGAACAATCCCAATTCTCTCAGTTTCTCCTCCTAGGAAAGGTGCTTCATCTCCCTAATCAACTTGGTGGCCCTTGTGCTGGGGACCTCATCTAGCAGTCCCAGTCAGGGTAGAAGCACACTGAGGGCTGTGCTCAGTGAGAAAAAAAAGATAATTCTCACCTGGAAAGCCACATTTAAACATTAAAAAAAGGTCCAAGTAAGTGGATATGGATTGTCGACAAGGAAGTAGGAGGAAACAAAGAGACCACATCAGTCAACACAAGAGGCAGTGGCTGTAACACATCACTAACCTACTTTTCTTTTTTTTTTCAGGGATTATGGCAGAGGAGACTCTAAGAAGGGATTTAAAAGGAGAAAATGAGGTTAAGTGTGTTGATGTCTGTCCACAGCTCATCCTTAACTTCAGTGTAGCAATGAATAAAACCTGCAGATGCTGTTTTGAATACACAGCAGGTCAGTGACAAAGCTGGTATTGGAAATGAACTGGAGGGCTATGTGGACAGATTGGCCAGAAGGGCTTTGGATATGAAATCAGACTGCTTCTTTCTACCATTATTATGAGAGAAATACATGAACATTACAGAAACATTCACAAGAAAACAAATTTCTTTTAACAGCAGTTTGAACAAGGTTAAAGTTACATAAGCTATATGTGGCATTGCTTCATGGCCACAGGCATCCCTAGGGTTGGCTCCTAAACATGTCTCAGTCACAGACATCTCTGGAGGAAAAAGAACACCTTGTTCAACAACTTTCATGGTTCCTTTCTTAAGATCAGGACATCATTAACTATGTTGGTTGTTATAAGGGGTTACTCTCTTGTAATTACTCCTAAAAATATTTGTACGTAACAGCTGGAAACTTCTGCATTTTATAACTAATTTGGTCTTTCATAAACTGATTTACAAATGTACTTGCAATTTAATTCTGTTAGAAAATATTTAAGGTAGTATTTTTTCTGTTACCTTAGCTCAGCCACTTACCAAGTTAAAAAAGCAGTGGCTAAGGGGCCCATTTGAGCTCACTAGCAAACCTTAAACACATTTTCCTCTTAGTCTCAACAGCAGTGCAGCCTTTTATCCAACTGACCCATGAGATGGACTGGTGTTTGCCATCCTTTTAGCACACCTCTGAAAACACCTGTTTGTTTGGTAAGGCTAGGTGTTGTACCAAAGATATGTTGACATTAGGCAAATAATTGTCACATTAGGTAAACTACTGAAACAAGAAGGTGAAAAATTGAAAACGGCAGCAGACATCATCTTCCCATAGGCCTTTTTAACAGTGGTTTACGGATGAACCACCTTTCATCAAAGGTTCCAGCAAAGCATCAGAAGAAAGCAATTTTAGGAACACAACAATATCACAAAGTTAAGACAATCCTTTCTGCTGTGCTGCACTGTATTCATGCAAACCTTAACAACAAAAGGCCTGTTAAAAATGTGGACTATCTTCGATTATTTTGCTTAGTGCTCTTCATTGTGTCCTTTACAGACTAGTAATCAGCTCTGGAAAAAAAGCCAGGAGGTAACATAGTAGCTAGCTATGTATCACTGTCACAAATCATTATGGACTGGAAAAGCACACCGGCTGGGATCCCAGCATCCTGAAAACACCAAAACTGTGATTAACACCAATACTAGTCTTTCACTCTTTGTGAGTGATTCCACCAAGCAAAGCCTGGCTCGGGGAGACCAGCAGTGCTTTCCAGGCTCTGTTGGACACAGGGAGGACATTCCCACTGCCTCCAAGAGAGATGCTATGCTCACATGGACACACAGTTGCTCAGAGAGAAACTCAGCATGTGTGTGTCAGCCTGAAACTGAACTCCACCCCACAACTGGGTTCTTACACTCAGACTACGGCATTCTGTAAGGTTTTTATAAGACACAGCTCACCATGCAATAAAATAAGTCTGCAAAATATGTTAAAATATGTTTTAGGACAGCCTGCTGTCCTAAAAGCAGCCAGTTCCCTGCACTAACTGGAGCTGGACCTTGGGCAAACAGCTCTGGTGCACGCATCCTCTGCCTGTGTGTCCTGAAGAGCTCTCCAGGCTGGTGAAGCAGAAAATGTGTGTATTTGTGTTTTAGTGCTTTATCTGGGCTGGGTATTCCTCTGCTGTCAAAAGCCAAGAGTTATGTTCCCGACAACAGTAAGGACAGGACTAAATCAAGAAAAGAATTCAGAGTGGCAGAGAAATTCAGATGAGCTTTTGATAAACAAACCTCATTAACTGACTGGCTATCAGTTATCCAAATAGATTAAAAGAATTATCATTACAGCTGTAGTGTAACAGTTTGGAAAGTGACATTTAAAAGTCACTACACAACACTGTCACCTGTAATGCTATGCTGTAAATTTGTTATTTAAAACCTACTTGTAAATACACAGCAAGTCTTGCAAGTTATTGGCAGCATTCAAAAGTACTGGCAAGAGCAAATAAAAATGCATCAGTTTGGGGGAAATTAGGTATTCCTATGGACTTCATGTTCTCATCAGATAGCAAGCATTAAAAATATGCCCATTGCAATGTGTACAATAGCCAACAAAAATGCTGGGTTGGCTACACTTTCTTCAGATTGAGTCAGCTGAAATGAGGTTTTCAAATCCATGAAAGACAGGCATAGTCAAACGCTGTAATGCTTTCCCAATGCCATCATATGTCAGAACACCACACGTGAAAGTTCATACATTTGATTTCCTAGAAGATACCGCTTTTCCCTTCTTGTCAAAACCATACTATTTCCTGGGGAAAAAATACAAATGTGTGCATGTTTCAGACAGTCTTGTTATGGATAGACTCAGATTATGCTGTCCCAGTTGAGTGATTTAAAATTGAATTTATTGTGATTCTTCATGATTGAAGAGGTCAAAGCCTTTCCCAGGGAAAACAACTATAAGATGTTCTGCAGACCAGTTTAAGGAGTACATGTGAACTTCTTAGCTTCACAAGGTTAATGTGAGTCTTGGTTTCACTGTAAGTAACACAATCTTCTTATTAACCATGAGAAAGACAATTTTCATGTCTATAGAGTAGAAATGAATTATTTTCTTACATTTCCCCTCCTTCCTCAAAATGTGCAAAGCAAATTTTGAAATTCCCAATTCAATATATATCAAAGAAGAAAAAGGTTCAAAGTCAAATCCTAGAAAGTGAAGAAATGCCAGAACAAATTCAGTTCAGCTCCCTTGTGCTTATACATCAAGATGAAATATTTAATTACATGATGACATACTATTTTTGACTGCATTATCTGTGCTTTAAAGAACAAGAAACAAATTCCATAGTGGCTGATTGGACCAGATGTTTAGATTCATTGCATTTCAAATATAATACTTCAGTAGTTATTTATCTTATTGACAGAGGTATAAGGTCAGATTAAAATTTTCCCAAGATTACCTGATAGTTTGATTTTTTTTTTCAGTAGAAAAAACATTATTGGAAATATAATATGTCTTCCACCAGCAAATACTGCTTGGGAGTGTGCTGTGATCTAGTTTTGAATGAACAAAACCAGAACAAATCTAATTTGGCCTGATTTTTTTTTTTCAAACAAGTCTATCACAATGACTAACTCATCAAACTATTTCAAATTGCATTCTAAAAATACCAGCTATTTATTATTTTAATCTGCTGTACAGACACCAGTCTAACATTCAATCAGAGTAAGTGGTGATGAATCATGCACATTTTAGGAATGTCTTGGCTCTCTGAACAATGTTTGGGTTCTAAATCTTTATTGATAGAAATATCTTACTTCCAACAGAAATTTACATACACATGTGCAAATCAGGGCTAGAGCAGCAGGCCTGTGTTATGGCTAAGAGGTGGCTGGGCTTGCCTAGCTGCCTTCAGTGCCTACTTCCACCTTGGCTCAGATAATTGGAATAAAGATGAATGAAAATTTAGGCCTGCAGTTTTAATAGTAACTATTTGTTATTTAAATTTCCTGTTCCACACAAAATGATTGCAAGAATGTGTGCTCAGAATTAAAAGGCTGCTCTTTAGCATCCGCACATTGATTTCTTGGGGTCCTTGCAAAGCTTTTCACATTGTTTCTGGCCTACAGCTCTACACCCCTCTAACTGCCTGTCAGACATCATTTCTGCTTTATGAATAAATAATATGATGCCCAGGGGAAACGTTGGGCTAAGATAAAAAAATCAATATGTGTCTAGCACATATTAGGCAGTTGTTCAGCTGAAATCTGTCTCAAATATGTGGAGTAATTTTAATAACAAAACAAATTCTTTCTACACTGAGTTTAAAAGAAGGCTATTAAGAAAGCACTACCACTGTATCACTCTGCATCCTATTTGAAGAATAATAATACTGTTCTCCTAAAATGTGAATAAATGTTCTGACTGCAAAGCATTTGGTGATTATTTGTCTACAAATTTCAAATATTCACGCTATAGGAAAATGTTAGCAAGCGAGTTTTTTATTCTGTTCCTCTTGGAGCAGTGCTGGTGCACATCTGTGTAGTAAAGCTGTTATTACAACTGACTTGTTTGTTATTTTAAAAACATCTTCCAAAATCACCTTTTTTTTTCTTTCCAGAGGACCTGTGATCAAAAGTGAAACAAAAGCAGGGTAAATTAATCATTCATGCAGCTCTGTAATCGTCTTAGTCATTCCTGCAACATAAGCCTATTTTTGCAGTCAGCGCAGTTCCTGGTTCAGTCCCCCACCATGCCCAGATGCCAACCTGTCACAGGAATATTTGAATCCCTCCACTTCTACAGGACCCGTCTAAACAAACAGGCTTAACTCCTGCCATGGGGCAGTTCTTGAATTCCTCTGCATTATGCCCGAGAAGGGCTGGTTATGTTAACTGTACCATACAGGAAGCAGCACGGTAGGAACTCCTGCCCATCGCTCTCCCACAGAGAAAGAACCTTACTGAAGGTGGCCAAGCTTGACTCCTACACTCCTTCCTTCCTTCCATGTGCCCTTCATAACCAGGAAAGCTTGGGCTGTGCCAGGCAGCAGCGCACAGCCCCTGCTGACAGTACATCTCTCTCCTCCCAGTTCACTGATGGCCAGCGGGGCTGAAGTCTCACCCAGCCTCATCTCCTCAAAAATGTTGCCTTCCCACCATGTTCCTTGAAAACATAGATCTCATGCTGGAAAACGAGGAGGAGATAAGTTATTTTGGGACAAGGGGCAAGCTGCCAGTGCTCCTAGGAGCCTTCATGAAAGCCACAGGCACCCCAGGTTCAGCAGCATGGCCAGACAAACAACAAAAACAGAGAGGTAAAGACAAACTAGCAAGCTGCAGTCAGACCCATGGATGACCTCTGAGATCCCTGACTCCAAGTCACCAACATTCAGCTCATGGACATTGCTCTCCAAGGGGGTTTTTTCACCCCCCTGCTGTTATGCAAACCTTTTAGTGCAGATCCTCCCCATGGGAGCTTGCTGACAAGGCGGCTCCTCCTGTTACGTTCAGTATAATGAAAAGCACAAACCTCATGTATTTATGACCCTTTTCAGACTGAGGAGTTGCAGCTGAGTGCCCTTGCCTGGGGGTGCTTACTCCTGCAGGAGAGCCAGCCATCTGGAAGAGCAACCTAAAGAAAGCAGAGGGAAAACCTGACATCTCAGGCAAAGAAACCTGTAGAAGCGCAGAAGCTACCACTGATAGTGGCAGGGGTACAAGGTATCCTGAGGCTCACACCAGCCAACATGGTGGAGCCAATCAACATCAACACTGATAGAAAATGCTTTCTTTGAGTCAACTCAAAGAAAGTAAAATGATAAAGACAAGAAGGGATTTCTAAGAACAAACAGACCAAAAAGGAGCAAACAAAAGCCCCCCAACAAACTCAACCTAAAAAAAAGCCCATTAACAAACAAAAAAGACTCACACTCACTCCTCAAAACCCACAGAGGCAAAAAGGAGAAGCCTGAGGCTGACACTTGTATGGATTTCTGTTGATTTCGAATACCTCTAAACCCCCAAACCCGGGTGCTTGGTGCAAAACAAGGAAGGAAAAAAAAAAAAAAGGAAACTGAAAACAGAATAGTAATTTCCACCACAGGCAAGCTGTCAGCTGTAAGCACCAAACCATGTAACCTGTGCAGTCACTCTGATGGAAGCACTCCTTCATCCCTTCTTGCTGCCTTTCTGGTGAGGGCCACGGCCAGGTCCCTGGCAGCATTCCCATGCCAGCAAGCCCTCTCCAGCTGGCACCTGGCTCACACATTTTTCTTCAGCCACTGGCCTTGCAACTCTGCCATGCCAACACCAGGCCAGACAGCCCAGAGCAGAGACATTGAACAGGGGCAGACCAGTGTGATGCCCAGCCACAGCCACCATAAACATGGAACAAACCAGTCCTGCATGTCCTTTGCAAGACCTAAGTTACAGGGGACGACTGCCAACAACTCTGCTGTCCTGCTGTAGAGACCTACCCAAGAGACCCCACCCTGCTCTTCACCCCTCACATGTCCCTCACCCCACCACCACAGTGTATCTGTGTTAGAAGCCCCTCCTGTGCTTCTAAAAAAATGACTGTACAACATGTATTTCTGCCAGCCCCCAGGAGAGAGGACCACTTGACCTTGGACACTTGACTCATGACCACTCAACTCACACATTCTTATCCTTTCGATGGTATTTAAATGAATAATTAAACTGACACTAGCTGTAACCTCTCAATGTTGCTTTTGAAAGCCACAGGAACCTCAGGGAGGAACCGCTCAGTGAAACACCAGACCTGTCTGTGCGTGCAGCACCTGGAGATGTGGTTCCTGACTTGGCTGAACAAAGCCCTTGGTTCAGCGAGCTCCTTTATCACCTGTCACACTTGCCTTCTCCACCTCCATCTGAAGGTACTCTAAACCATACCCATCAAGTGACCCATGGAGGGGTCATTTGTTTTTTGGGTTTTTTTTTTGTTTTTGGTTTTTTTTTTTTTTTTTGTTTTTGGTTTTTTTTTTTTTTTTTTACGCAGCCCAAAATCTGCCAGGCTAAAGATTGATACTGTTTCACACAGGTGGTTGAGAAAGGATCCTGTCCTCACCTTCCAGCCTCGCTCACAGTCAGACAGCTGTTTCCAGGTTGAACTATACATCAGAGAAGTACACCCAGATTTCTGAAAGACCCTAGAACCCAAATAAAACTTTTTTTTTTTTTCCAGCTCTAAGGTTCCCAGCTTTTAACTGAAATGATAATGCTCTGGACCTACAGTTGCTCTCAGATGGCACTGTGTGGCTGTCTAATGCTGATGCAGGATTACGTGGAATGATATCTGTTCACAAGTTCTGATTTCCTCTGCAAGAGTTCAGATTTTGCAGGTCCATCAGGCATGCTTCAGTCATCAACACATTTTTATTGCAAACAGAATTTGCAATAACAAACAGAGAGAAAACCTTCAGCTTTCAGATGTGTTTCATTTCCTGATCTGAGTATCTTTCACAGACAATTTCTTTCTTCCATCAGAAAATGAGAGTTCAGAAGTAAAATGCTTCATCTTTGACAGAATTAAAGGCAACTGTCACAGATCTCTAGCTTCCACAAGGTAAGACACTAGAAGCATGAGTGGTAATAAATTGATTTTACTGGTGTAAAAGTGTCTAAAAGTGTGTAAAAGTGTACTGTTTTCTGAAGTGTCTGTACAAGCTCATGGATTTCTATGTTCATTTTAAAGACAACTATTCCCAAGAAGCAATGATTCTATGAACCATATTTATGTTGCATTCATTTATGCCTTTCTCATGAGCTCAAAATCTGGAACTGAAGTATCTCTGTCCTATGCAGAGGTAGCAAAAGGAGGCAGAGAGGGACCCAAGAGTATGCACACAAACTGATACAACCAGTCACTGTAGCTGAGGATGCCCCTGGTCGGGCAAGTATGTTACCAGAGATGTGCGCTCCATTTTGCAAAGGAAAAGTTAAACCTGTCTAAGATTAAAAAAGTTAAGTTTGTCTGAACAATCCGACTTTCCTTTAGGAAAAGCTAGGAACATACAGCAGGTCAGTTAGCACTGTGGGGCTACCCTGAAAGATTTTGTTTGCAATACTATCAATATGCATTAAGTGAAGACCACCTGCTTGGTGTGCAGTAGTAAAGCAGTGATTCTTCATAAAGTTTCAAGGCTCTTACTGTGTTAAGAAAGGGACTTGAAATCTTCCCAGTATTTCTCAACTCAGCAAAAAATTGCATGCATTACACACAATCAAGTCAAGTCCAGTCTGGTACAATATCACTTACTAGTAACAGCCACCCAGCAAAGGCTGGGACACCTGGAATTAAAATTAACTTCAGTCCTTGAAATTTACCTTTTGTCAGGTGTTGGAGACATTATTTAAGAGGCAAGCCAATATAAATCTGGTATTGCTCAAATCTCATAATTCCTCCAGTAAATGAATGTAAGCAGCAGCAGCCTGGCTACTGAAGGCTGGATGTTGTTGGTCTCCATGCAGAGGTACCAGCTCTGCTCTGCAGACTGCACACCCACACCAACTTCCTAACCACAACAGCCTTTTCTGCACCCAGCACAGGGAGAGAGCTTTGTAACTTGAACATGAAATATGAGCCCCCAGCAGTCTATTTTGTTCAGTTGCTGTCTACACCCATGGTGACCTCATTAGCTATGCTTCCAAACGGGCTCTGAGATGAGCAAATTGATGTATAGATCTGCAGCATCTACCACAACTGCAACGGCAGAAACAGCTTTTATCAGCTTGGCAAAGTGAGCTAAGACTGATTTCCAATGAGGTGGTCACGGCTTTGCTTGACCAAACCATTTACACTGACCAAAGCCACCTTCCTGGGGCAGGAAAGCCTGTGTCAGCACTGCAGGACACGTGATGCCTCTCACACAGCTCCAGGAAGAAAACCAGCTGAAAGACGGATGCTGAGGGGTGGGGAACAACTTTCTGAATGATCACACACAAACCCATATTCAGCAGATTTTACCTTTCAGCTGGGACTGGCACTGCTCCTTCTTAAGACACAAATACAAGAAGTGCATTTTCTAAATGTACCACATCTTTTTTTACACACACACTGGCAATCTCATGCAGCTCACCATGGATGGTGAAGCTGTAAGCAACAGTTTCTGTAAAAGCTACTTGTAACATTGCTGCTTACTATTTTGGTTGCTTAGCACTGGCACCTTCATAAATTACAGGAGTCTTCAGAAAATTAGCCAAAGCCAAGCTGACCACCACAGGAAACAGAAAGCAGTTGTATAAACAATTACTTTGTAGTCTCTGTAGGGCTTGATGTTCAAGTGAGATACAGTATTGACAAATGATTCCCCCTAGGCAGAAGAAAAAAAAAAAATAAAAAAAATTCACAAGTCCAAATTCAATTATGACACACTAAGAACATGAAAATACACATTACATTCTGTGGTTCAACAAATTTAAAATCACATCCAGAGAAAAGCACATTAGGAAAAAGGTTTTCTTACTCTATTAAAAATACCCAAGAATAACTAATACAGTCTTTAAATTTCTTTTTATTATTTTTGTCTGTAAAATATCTTTTGGCTTTTGAAGATCTGATAAAAGTAGGCTGAGAATTAAGACATTTTTATTCTCTCACCTATAATGTTGCCAATAATACAAATTTCATAGATCAAAAAATATGCTCCCATATGCAAAGTTAGGGGAGTTTATACTCATAGAGTGACAGTATCTTCAGAGAGATTTCTGTAACTGCTTGGGTTTGATATGTGGAAGCTCATTGTTACTTAGCAATTGTACTGGTTTAATATCTAAAGAAAGAGCATCCAGGTAGTGATGAGAGATTTATCAGAAGCAGAGAGAGGTAAAGAGGCTGCAAATTTTCCCTTGGCACCAGCCTTGGAACATATACTTTTGTTTATGGGACAACAGAGGGGCCATATGGTGGCAATTTGTCCTGAAATGCCTACATAACAAAAATTAATTACTTTGGACTTTGTTTTTTCACCATTGCTTACATGAAAATTTAACTAACTTGGTGTAAATTGACTTTGCTAGAAGAATGTTAAATGTCATCTCTGAACATTTATTTCAGATTTAAAGGGTCTTACATTGTTAACTTTGTAGGGGAATAGCTCACTAGGGTATTTAAGACTGGTTTAAACCAAAATTAGAGCAATAAATAAATTAGGCTCTGAAATACTAACCTGTAAGATTAGGAAATATAATTAACAGCAAAGTAAGGGGAAACAGATATAAAATAGACTATTTCTGAAGGAATATTCGATTCCTTCTACACCATTAATTTTCAGAGGAGACTGAAGTTACTAAAGCAGCTTAAGAAATCAGAGATACTGTCAGGCTATCTGCTTGTTCAGACCACAGAAGGACATATTGATTCAATTTTTTGATTCAACTTTCTTTTGATGTCAATCCAAATTAAAATTGGTATAAGAATACATTACAACTCAAACTTTGTGCAGAAAGATTTTTTTGTTGTTGTTTTAGTAATAATTAACCAGTCATTTTGCTCATTCATACCCATGTGTGTGTGTCCCACATCCCCTCACTGTACTGGTGTACTCAACTAAAAATAAAGCAGTGCATGCTCCTGGAGAACTGTTGCTTAGCTACATTCTCAATTATCACAATGCTGGCCTTACCCATTCAGTGACAAGGTCAAAGCAATTGTTTCTTTACTTTAATGATGAAGTATCCTGTTTATAAAAACCTTATCTGTTTCCTACTTGGTAAAATATTGCACATTTCAGTCAATCATTGCTGGCAAATCCCCCAGAGAGACACAGTATGAGAACATAACTGGTGGTGTTCATTTTTGCTCTTAATAGAGAGTTTTTTTTTTTCTTCCCCTACCCCACCCCAAACGTCAACTACCTCACATCGACACACAGGCAACCAATTATACCAACATTTGTTTTCTTTCTCTGCTGTGTCCAGGCAAATATGGCAGACATGCAGTAGTTGTATATTTATTCTTATTCTTCCCCCTATCCAATAACAAGCATAAGTGAAGTGGCAATTTTGAATTAGCATGTACCCAGAGTCGGTGCTGTGGGAAAGCTAAAGAAAAGAAGGCTTTTCCCCATCACTTGTAAACACAAGAACTTTTTGGTTTTTCTTTGCCTTTGGGGGCAGGTGTTCAGCTGCAAAGACTGCAATTCTCCCTTGACTAGTCCAGGCTGCTGAATATTTCATAGCCCCTGAGAAATGCAGCTGTAATCAACTTGCAAATAATGAAATGGGCAGCAATAATAGAGCAGAGGTAAAGTGCACCATTAGAAAGCATCAGTGCTTTGACTGCTGCTGCAGTCTTGCTGTACCAATTTATCAGGTTATTTGATAAAATAATAATGCTATCAACTATGAAACAAAAATTAATGTTATGCTAAAAAAAAACCCAAACTCAACAAGTGTCTCAGGTGGCCAACATGAACAGCAAACAGAAAAAAGTCAGAAAGCATGTCGAAAGGAGTCACATTCAAGACTGAAACTCCATTAGATGTATTAATCACATGCCAGTTACACACAGCCACGTTCAGGTATTAATAAAAAGGTACGTTTACAGAAGTTACTTAATTCTGGAAAAGCTTCATAAATATTAAAATAAAACAGTGAAAATACTTTGGAAGTAATAAACATGTTCATCTTAATCATATATTGCAGAATAACCCATCTGCTGTCTCAACTTCTGTGTAACAGGATCTTGAGGTTTGACATTCAGAATCTCAACCACCTCTTTAAGGAAGGCTGTTCCAGTCTTTGACCACCCTCTTGGTAAAGAAACGCTTCCTATTGCCTAGTCTGATCCTCCCTTGACACAGCTTTGAACCATTTCCCATGCATCCTGTAACAATGCCAGGTAGAAGAAATCACAGCTCCTTTTCCACTTCCCCTGCTCAGGAAGTTGTAGGGAGCAGTGAGGTTGCCCCGCAGCCTCCTTTTCTCCCAAACTAGACAAACCCAGAGTCCTTCGCTGCTCCTCACTGGACATTCCTTCCAGCCTTTTCACCAGCAAACAGCTGGTGAAAAAGCTGTATTTCAAGTGACTCTGTGATATGTAACTGTGGGGAAAAGCAGCTAAGAAACAAGCAGAGGCTGAAGAATAAACATAGTGCTCCAGTCCTGTCTTCTGCTAACACAGCAATCTCCCAAAAGTGCCATGCAGCAGATGGATGCTCCTCCTATGGACCAGAACATGCTTCAGTGCAGAAGAGGGCAGGCACTGTCTTCCCCAGCCTACATCTCCCCAGGTACCACAGGACACCCTGCTGAACCACATCTCCCGTGGCTGCACAAGCCTTTCTCATCTTCCCTCTGAGCAAGGGCTGACACTCAGAGCTGCCTCCCCAGAGACACACAAAAGTAACACGCCCAAGTTGGAGGCAATTCACAGAAGGCTGGCTGTGCCTCTGTTAGTTAACTGCTGATACACACAAGAATACGCTCAATGTTATTCCTAGAAGTTAGAGGGAGGTCTGGATGCAGGACTGTTGGCAGGTTCACATGCAACACAGAACATTGCAAAGAGAAGCCTTGACGGAAGCGTGAAGTTGCACAAACACCTGTGCAAGCAGAAATCTAACAGTAGTGGGAAACACAAATTGCTACATGCTTTAAGAAAGAATCTCTCCATGAAGGAAGTTTTCAATTTATGCCAGTCTAATAATCTTTTACATGTTTCAAAAAGTAATTCATAGGAACTCAAAGAATCTAAGCAGATTGTGAAAGAAGTCAAAGTGAAAAACACACCGTCTTCCTTCAGTGCCTTTGTACTTGTTATGTTCTCTACAAGGATATGCAGCATTTTCATTTCTTTCCTCACCAGCAACAGATACAGATTGTGGACAGGTTTAATACTGCCAGAGAAAATGTGGTGTACACATGTTCAGTGCAGCAGGGGGGAATGAGCTCTCTCTAACATCCCAGAAACACATCACCTGTCACTCTGAAAGAAAATGGTGTCTCAGGGTGATACTGAACTGGAGTAATTCCCATGCTTCGATAATTAAAGTACTCCTCCTAATGTTATCTTCCATCTGCTGGAGAAGAGATCACACGATAGACCTTCCAGCCACATGGAGCCCTCAAAAATTCTCTTCTACTATCAGAAAGCTCAGACATAACTAACATGCCCTCATTCATATTCTCCTACACTCCCTTCTATAAATACCCAAAGATAAATTACTCAGACAAACTCCAGTTTGGACTTTAAATGTCACAGGCAAATCTTATGTAGCTCATTTTTCCTTTCACTTTTTTTCCTGGGATGAAAGAATTATTATTAACTCCCTGGGGATCATATCTTCACTCTACTGTGAAAAAGTACATTAAAAAGTACCTTGAACAATATAAGGCTGGTAGAGCTGCTCTACAAGTTTATCTATTAAAATTTCAAATATCTATTACAACAGCTGTGTATTTTCTGTCATATCACTAATCCTCTTCCAGGTATCAGCATGCCAGTCTAGCCCTTCTATAAAACAGTAAGACTACGCTGATATAGGCTGCTGTAATTTGTGAGGTTTTTTTGTTTGTTTTTTTTCTTTTTTTGATTTATATATCTAGAACTAGTCTTAGAGGAAGGATGATTAGGATATACACACACACGTGCAATTCTAGCATCAAGGGACTCACAAACCATGCCCAACTCCTAAGAGGAGCTCTCACTCCTCAGCTAAAACTTACAAAGCAGCAAGGCAGGCAGCAGTTACTGCTCATGTGCTGCCTCCTCCTTGGGCAACTCACTCCACTGGGAGCCCTGGAAAATTTGCAGTATCATATTAACTCTTTCCAAGACTATAAATTTGCCAATATGTTGTGAAAAAGGACTTTCCCATTCAAACTAAAACTGGCATTTTGTGATGATTACTATAGGAGGTGAGACTAGCAGTGGTGCTGCCTGTTACAGCTGTTGGCCACTTTCCCCTTTCTTGATAATTTTCAGTTGTTAAAAAATGCACCTTCATGCTAAATGTAGTTTTGGGTACCTCCATTAAAACAATATATATGCTTCTGTAAATAAAGCCAAAGAAAAGCACTTTTCACCACACAAGTTAAAAGGTCTTTTTCTTTGAGAAGCTCAAGTATCACTACTCTTTGAAGAAAGGACTTGATAAGACCCAGGAAAAAGCTGTATGTCAAAGAGATGCTTTTTACTGCCTTCTGAAATGAGATAGATTTACTCCTATGAGAACAGGAACAAGAGTAAGGAAATTGGAGAAAAGTAAGGAAAAAGGGAGGAAACTGGGATTGAGGGATGTGTGGGCAAGATGATGGATAAGAATAGGCAAGGAAGTTTGGCTGGGGAGTCTGGGAGAAAAGCAGGATGAAAGAGGGCATGAGAATAAGAAGGAAAGATGGTCAAAATCAGTCAATCTAGGCAAAATCTAGAAAAAAAAATGGGTGAAAAAGGAGAGTGAACTCAGGAGTTACTTGGATGAGAACAGGGTGAGCTGAGACCCATCCAACATGCAGCTGGTACAAGGGGAGACTGGCACTAGCTTGGCAGAGACAGGACACTGAGCTAAGGAGGCAGCAGCACAGACCCGGGAGGCTGGATGGGAGACTGGCAACAACGGGGTGTCAAGTGAATGGCAGGAAAGTAACAGAAGTCCTTTGGGACAAAAAGCAAAAATATACAACAGATTGTTAAGATGAAAACAGTGTCTGCAGGGAGAAATACACTTAGGAGAGCTGTAAGTGTGAGGAAAACATTCAAGAATAAGGCATAGTAGAAGACAAGCAACACAAAAGTAGAAAGGAAACAGGTCTAAGTCAAAAGCAGAAGGTCAGAAGAGACCATCTTTTGGCAGAACTAGACAAAAGAATCTGTATCATGAGAGCATATTCCTCTCCCGAGCCAGGCCCATGACTGAGTGTAGCCATGCAGCCACAGTAACACATTCACTTTAGGGACAACCGGGCTAGAACATATTTTTTGCTTTACCTAGTTTCTCATCTCTGTTGGCACCAGTAGCACAAAGCATTAGAGCAATAAAATGAACAGACATTACAGGACAGTTCTTTCAAAATGTGTAATGGTAACACTCTGTCCCTGCTAAGGATGTGACACAACTCTACATGAGCTATGGATTTTCTTCAAACTGACTTCTTTAAATATGCCAGTGGCTCAAGGGTCTGCCATAGGGCCCTGACTGTCCTTGGAAAACCAGACTGGCCTGCCCTGTGATCTCTCATACCCAGCATCAGCAGGAGGCTATGAGGAGCCAGCTACAGCTCAGCAGGGCACTGATAGCTCCCATCCTTGAAGTGCCTCCAGCATAGCTAATGCTTTCCAAGCACTACCACAGGGCTGGAAAAAAAAAATGATCCTTTGCTTCTGCTAGACAAGACAGGGACACAGCTGGCAAACTGCATGAGATAGTGGCCAGATCTTTTTTAGTGTTTGTGATAGAAGGAGAAAAAACACCCACCTAAGTAAACAAATGCCCAAAATTTGCCAGAAATACTGAGGTGCTCTTCTCACTACAGATCTCCCCAGATTTCCACAGGCTGGCAAGCCAAGGAGGGGTGGGTGTGGGGGGCTCCCTTGGAAACCCTCAGTGCCCTCCGGGCACTATTCCTGCAGAAACCAGGATGCAATGGATGGAGAGACAAGAAATGCTGGGACACCTGCCTCAGTTTCACTCTGATGGGTCATACACACTGTACACACAGATCTGGTACTCATTGGCCCACTGATCTAAGTGTGCCCTTAATTATTATCACAGTAATTGGTAGGAACACAACCACCCACTTATGCTGTAGTCTTTGTCCATTTTAATACATAGAACTGATGCGTAAAGCCCTGGAAAAAATGATGGTGACATTTATTTCTTCATTGAAAGAGCCTTGCCTCTTACTCCTAACACTGACCAGTAGAACACACCATTAACAGCGGTATCTAACTAATATTTTTTTCAGAATAAATGTACAGAATAATTTACAGAAGCTTTCTCCCAGAATTTTCCCCCTTTCCCACAGAGTACACACCAGCTCCACACAAAATCATGTGATCTGGTTCACAGCTCCTGAACAAACAGGCAAGGTTCCTGTCCTGTATCTCCTGAAACCTTTCTGTAGCAACATCCCAGTAAATTCATACCACCTGGGGCTGTATGTTTTACTTCTGAAACAAAGACACCAACTTCAAAAGAGCCAATGATTTAGGCGTGTTTTATGTTAACTGGGGATTAAATGATTTCCTGCAGATTTAGAAATTCTGTTGCTGCATCTTATACCATTTACTGTTATTTTTTTCCTTTGCCCAAAGTATCTGCTACCTCAGACTGCTCCTTTGCTTACACACTCCCAATGCAATGGTAATAAATATGAAGGACTAAAGGTCTCCATGTTCTTCTGTAATAATCCACCATACTGACAATTTTAGACGAAAATACTGAACAGAACTTTCTTCATCCCAGAGGGATTAGTGTGCTGCAGATTATTTCCTTTAAAAGTGAGCTACAGCAAGAGGCAACCAATAGAGCAGCTGGTGGCAAACCACCCAAAGTGCTCTCTTCCCCATTAGTCTAGACCCAACTGCAAGGCACCAAGGGTATGTGATATATTTAAGAATAGTGTCCACAGTTTTTTTTACTGTCCTCCTAAAGACCCAGCACAGAGCAGTGCTAAGCTGCCTGTGGAACAGACAGCACAGCAGATCACTGTCACATGCTGGGATCTTAGGAGAATTGCCTTTAATCAGGCAGCACAGTCCAGAGCCAATTGAAAAAAGGCATCACTAAGAAAATACCCTGCATCTCAGATGCAGCAAGCTCTCGCTTGCTTCAGGAAATCTGCAGACAAGGCTGAAAAGCTAGCAATTTAAAACAGCAAAATGGGGCAGTAAGAGCATTTACCTTTTATCTAAACATGATTCATGAGGCAGCCCTGCAAAGTGACAGACAACAGCAAAGCAGTTCATCTACTATTGATAACCCAGCATTCCTAAGCCATCAATAGCCATTTGAGTACTCCCAAAGTAAATTTAGCTTCATCTTCATTACTTTCTGTATTGAAAGACTGAGGACATATTCATGGATGTTTACGCAATGGCAAGAGAGCACAGTATTGTATGTTTTATTACACTACCAAAGCAGAATTTCGTTCAGACACTGCTAGCATATAATTTCTGTCTCTCTCAAAGCTGGAAGGCAATCATTAGCACGTTGAATCTGGCACGTTCCTATTATCTATCTGGTAATTATGGAAAGATGGAGAAGCCGTCAAAAAATACCCTCCAACTTCTGCATTTACCACACACCTGACCAAAATACTATCCCTGTTACCTAAATTAACAGATACTTCCCATAAACCATCATTTAGAGCACATTAACATAAGTATAAAAAACAGGAAATAATTATTAGAGGTCATACAGACTATTAATTTATCTTCCCTTCCAACTTCAAAAATATGAAACTATGCAATGACAACCTGAATGCAGGAAAACACCTTACTGGAGGTGATGACAAGCTAGGCTACCTGGTCACTTGTCAGGCATTGCTAGCCCAAATAAACACTACAACACAGCTCTAGGTTTTCAAAACATGTATACCATTACTCAATGCTATTCACACTGTGGCAGCGAAAATATGCTAAATACACACTCAAAGATAATCCCATCCTCAAGAGACTGCTGTAGAAAGGGACAGAAGGATGAGAGACAAGGCAGTGGGTGAGGCCATACATATGCATACATATACAAAGTAATTGGGGAAGTTGCCCTCTGTCTCATTATCCCAGTTATTCATGCTTCAGGTAAAGGGGAAGGAGGAGATGCCAGGAAGAGTACAGAAGCTGGGACAAGGTTGGTGCAAAAGAAGCTGGAAGAACAGAAGGGAATCAAAGCAAGGAAAGTGAGGCACGGGAAACAAGACCATGAGACCATGAATAAAGAGAGTCAGCCAAAATCAGTGATTAGGGGTAAAAATGATAAAACAAATGGGGGTCAGTCTGCACGGGGAGCAGAGGACTGCAGGAAAAATCTGTGAGATTCTTTGGTTGTTTTATTCTCAGGCAGAGGCTTCACAGAGTCTGGCACCTCAGAGGCTGCATCAAGCCCCATGTCATAGCCTGAATGACACTGACCAAGGCAGCAGAGCTCCTTATCTCTCTGGCTTATGCACCATTCCAATTACACTGCTTGTCCGGGCCCTGGGCAGGTTGTCCCCACAGGGCAGGGCAGGGCAGCTTCCTGGCTCAGGACCAGGACAGATAACCAGGGTGTCCCCAGGGAGATCCCCAGCTCTTGTCCCAGCCCCTGCCCGAGCTGCAGCATGACCAACCCCCATCCCAATGCTTGCTTCCTGTTTTTGGCAAAGAAGCCTCATGATCAGGAAAGGCTATGAGGGCTGCAGCAAAAGTGTGTCAGTACATGCAATTCCCAAAACTATAGCAACACACAAATAGATTAAATTACCAAGATAGACACTAGCCCAATTCAAGGGGATTGGTACATCCATTACAAGAAGATGCTGAAGCTGCAGCCTGATCACATTTACATGAAGAAATCACTTTATGCAAATTTCTCATCCACTGGTGAAGGCTGTACAGGAGAGGAGAAACAGCACGGTACAGAGATTCAGGATGCATGGCAGAGAAGCAATTTAAGGTAAATCATACAGTTCAGTTATACAGGACATATAACCTGGGGAGAAAGTGTGTGGCTTCAAAGTCATAAATTATTTACAAATAATACAGCCTTCTCATGAAATATCCAGAAGGCCAAGCACCTATTTTTCACATAATTTTTCTCCACTTCCACAAATCACAGTGAAACTGAAGATGAATATCTTATCAAGAATGAGCTAGGTTTGGGGGAGGATGGACTTAAGAGTGTGGAGTTAATTAGGAGCTTGCAGGCAGGACAACAAGAACAGAAGGCAGCAGGGCTGCTGTGCTTACCTACCTGGAAGGGAAGCATCAGAAGTCAAAAGGAAGGAGCTAGGGTGGGCTGAGGAAAGGAATTGTCCACCTGGTTACCCATAGCCTCCCAGGACTGTCACTGCCAGCCTGTTCAAAATCACCACCTAATTTCCATCAAATATTTCAGGGTTTTTAAAATGAAATCCATTCCTCATATTCATAAATCGCAGCTGCAGCATCCACACTGGTGGTGTGCTTTCTGCCAGCAGTGATGCCTCTTCAGAGCATTGGCCTTGCTCTGTACAACACATGGTCACACTTCTCTATTCAATTTTCAACTCTCCAGCTTTCTTCAGCATTTCTGTTGTGACACCTCCGCAGTTTGACACCTTCTCATCTTTGTTACCCTACACAACACCTGCCCAAATTGCACCTGCAATGACCAATTCAACTGAGTTATTTTTTCTGACGTCCTGCCTGGTGACCCTGCATGCCTTCCAGTGCTCTTACAGGTATCAACCTTTTCATAGATATATACACAGTTGATAATTTTCTTTTATGTTGCAAACTCTTTACTCTTCAAAGTCTTTTTCAGTTCTTCATGCTCAGCTTGCATCCAATTCAGCGCAGTCTGGCTGGGGTTTTTTTTGTTGGAATCATTAGGGGCAGATACCCATCTGCTTGAGGATATTTCTGTGGTCTGAGTAACTCCTAACATTTGTGTTTTCAGCAGACCACTGTCTCTGCTTGCTTATATACACATGCCTTAAGTGACTTTTACAATGTGTTTAAGCAGCTCCCCATCCTGAGCCTGAGGATACTAATTTTCTCTCTTCTGACTTTCTCCTGGTTTCAACTGATCTGCTGTTACTAGTGTGTGTGACAAGTACTTCACTGTATAAAAAGCCCTTGAAGTTAAAAGATACATTTTACACACTAATTCAGAATTTTTCTGAAACTCTTCAAAGTCTTTTTCTTTGTATTACAGGTTTGCCTAAATGCAACAGTAGTGTTATTCTTGAGTTCACTGCTTGTGTCACATGTGCAGCCACATAAGGCAAATAAAATATACAACAGAAAAAAACCCAATTTATTTTCTTACTAGCTACAGATATTAGCATGTCTTATTTGTATCAATTAGTTGCAATAAAAAACCAGAAATACCAAAATATTTCTTCTCAGCTTTAGGACTGCAGCATTTTTACATGACCAAAATTAAAAATAAATGTACTTCTTGTATAATAAAGAGCAAATGCAGCTCTTTAGTGACCAAGTGTCACTTCATCCATGCAGTTACCTCTCTGCACCACGGGTTCATATGTATAATCCCCCTAAAGCCATCATAGGGCATAAAATGCAAATTAAAAAGTAACATGAAATCTACATTTTCAGCTATCATGGAAATCAACTCAGTAGCTATTGCTCATGTACACTTATGCCTGTTAACATTTGCAACCTTGTTGTTAACCAAAAAGTCTGTTTCTGAACATTCCTAAGTATTTTTAAATCAACCAAAATACCATATGAACACCTCCCAAGCATTTTTCTTCCTATATTGTCATATAGGTAGGTACCAAAGCCAAAGAAAAAAATCTCTTTTCTGGAGGAAGGGATATTTCTCTTGACTAAGCTTGTTCCTACCTAAGTCTATATCCACTTCCTAGGTCAGATGTAAAAAGAAGAAGTTGTCATCCATTTTGCAGCTCACTGAGATCTCAGCCACTCTGTCACACATGCAGCTGTGTCTCTTTTGAAGTCTTTGCTATAGCAAGTATATTCAAACCTTAAATAGTACATAAGCTCTGGTGAATGCCTTTAATTGAGGAAGACATGTAAAGGCTTGGATTTCACACTATCCTAAAACAGTAAGGCTCCTTCTCCTTTGGGAGAACCACACAACTTATCATAAGACTGCTCCTCTTTTGCCTCAAAAAACTATCCCTGACCTGGAAAACCTACCACAGTCTCCAAGGATTGCACTAGAGCAATAATATTTACACTGAGAAGGCAGCACCCGTATGTCTAAGATCAGGATCTCAGCAAATTTTAAAAACCATGAATACAAAGTACATTTATATGTAAAATACCTCAATCCTAGTTTTTCAAACAGAGAATCAGGAGATAAAGACAATTTGAACATCAACAGTCAAAGGGTAACACTACAGTTGCTATCCTGTTGACAAAGATTAAAGCTATGCCTGAATCAGCTTGCAAGGCAAGGAGAGGAGGCTGAGGTCACTGGTAACAGCTCCACTCCTCCCACGTGCATCAAAAGCAGCATATTTTGGTGGGGTTCATTTCCATGGGTGTTAAATCACCAGGAGGAGAGAACAAGCAGTGGCACACCTAACCATTGTGGTTTCCAAAAGCCCTGCCTGTAGGCTTGTGTTGACAAAAGTCTCCTGCCTTGAGTCTTGGGTATGATACTGCTAAAGGCGTGTTAGTATGACAGCTAAGCTCAGCACCTCATCTGCTATGCTGTGGAGGCCCACAGGACATGATGCCAACTGCAGTTCACTTGAAAATAGAGTTAGTAAGCAACAGGCTTTAAAGGAAAGGATATACTTCAAAAAAAGCAAGACAAGGGGTTTGCACAATAAGCATTATCTGTCCAACATTTACAGGCTCAAGTCTCTGCAAAGAATGAGATTTTCCCTTATTTTTCCCCTGCATATTCAAAACAGTGACAAGTAACTGCTTTTTTGCACACATCTGCAGGAACAGGAGACAGCAGATACTGCACCTCTGCTTTACAATCAGGGAACATGTAAAAGATTTTATATTTTAAAAACAAAAGGTGAAGAAGCAGGAGCAAACTGAGAAGTGTATTGCTATCCTTTTTTTTTCAGTGAGAATGGAGAACATTTTTCAATTAAAAAAAAAAAAAGACAAACAAGAGAACTGTTATTTTAGAACAGGCTCTCTTAAAAACCTCTGTCTGCAAAGGAGGTATAGAGGTAGTCCCTACCACCCATCCAGCACAGCTCCAATATGTCCATTTCTCTTCAGTACTGGGGATCTCAGAATTGGTGTGGCCTCACAAGTGCCTAGAAAAGGGGCAGGATCACCTCCCTCTGCTAGCTGTCAAGATTTTGTCTAATGCAGCCCAGGACACGCTTTATCTTCTTTGCCACAAGGGCTCATTTGCTGGCTCATGTTCTACTTGATGTCCACCAGAACCCCTGCACCTTTTCTGCCTTCCAAATGGTCATGCCCCTGCACATACTGGTGCCTGGGGGTGTTCCTCCGCATGGGAAGGACTCAGCACTTCCCCTGCTCCCAGCACCTACCACTCAGCAGCTCAGCTCTGGATGTGGGATAACCCCTAGCTCCTCTCTCCCTGCAGCAGAGCAGAAGGTGGCATGCCCTGGACGCAGCACTGCTCAGCTGGGCCAACCATAGCAAGAAGCCAGACTCTGCTCAGCACGTAAATGTCCTGTGATGCTTGGTCCCATGTTGGCTGTATGCCCCAGCAGGGCCCACTCTACAGTCTGCACTGTATCAGCATCTCCTCATTTAAAGCTCCAGAGGCACTGAATTGCCAGACCATGCTTTTGGAAGTTAACCCTTTCCTGTAGCAAACACCAGCACGGGGCTGAGGGACAGATGTCCTTTGGAGAAGATCAGGCAGGAGGATGAGACAATGCCAATTTAAGTTTCAGCCCCAGCACTCCTCTTCTGCTAAACTGAAACATCAGATACAGGAAGGAAGAGAAAGCAGCACTGCTCTTCTCCCTGACACCAAAACCTCGCTCTTTACCATACAACTGGCTTAGCAGCAGTAATTTTTTTGCAAGAGCTTGCTTTTATCTGCACGCAACCAGGCTGGCGCAGACATGCACCACAGGTACTGGAGTGTTAATAAAACCAGGTAGCCAGGTGTTTAAAAGGTATCAATCTCACAGCTCTTGTCCTGATCATTTACCCACAGCAATCTTCACACTTATTTTTTATTGAATTCAGTCTTTTCAAGTGCCAGCTGCTGATGAACTGCAGGGAGCATAATTTTTATTAAATTATGAACACTAAAACATTAGAGTTATACCTCATAAAATCAATTTCCTATTGCCTATGGACAGATAGCTAAAGCCCAGAAATTCCCAAGGGTTTTCTGTGTGCACTTTTTTGTTTGGTTTTGGAGGTTTGGATTTTTTTTTTTTTTTTTTTTTTTTTTGGTTGCTTGGGTTTTTCCTCATTTCTCTAGAATCCAATGAAAGAAAGCCTTTGCTGTTTAAAGTGGTTGCTTGTTTTTAAGCACCAATGTAATTAATTACACAAGCTAATACTTCATATAGGAAATACAACTGCTGTGTGGAGCAAGGCACGTATCATGCTGGCTCGAACATGGAAACTGCCAAGACTTTGAAATTCTGCTTCTCAGGGAATCACACCACTGCAATGTATAATTTCTGCCTAGCTTAGAAAACCAAAGGTAAACAAGTTTTCTTGTTTACTGTGTTTCTTGAATAAAACATTTACTGGCGATTAAAACTAACAACTTGTGCTAATTTCACCACTGTCCAAGAACTAATATTTCAGTAATTTCCACAGCTGGGAGAAGCAAAAAGTGACAAAAAAACCAACCAAGGATTTCCAGGTTCCCAGATTGCCAACCTGAGGTCCAAACCTCCAGGGCTTTGATGTCTCAGGGTAGCTACAACCAGCTCCTGGGGCCATCCCTACAGGAGTTTGGAAGTTCCATCACCCATTTCACAGACTGGGCTTCTCTTCCCAGACCAGCTGTTGATGTGTCTGTTGAGAACCAACAGCACCATGTTACTCGTACACTATGCCTGAGTCGTACACAACTATGCCTGAGTGCTGAGTAAACATGAAACACAGAAATGCTGGGTTATTTGCTGCCTGCCTGCTTTGACAAGTAAATAATATAGCTAATTATGCCTCATAATAATGCCTTCCTGTTTTGGTGGGAAACCAATCCTCTGCTTCTAGTTTGCTTTCCCCAGCTCTTCTTCAGGGGTGGTTTTAGCCAAACCTGTTGAGGAGAATAACAGGATCACCTGGAAACCAGAATCCATTAAATCAGCATAACTGGTCAGGCCCCACAGCAGACCCAGATATCACCTCCTCCCCTGTCACTCATCTGACTGTTAATGCTAATCAATTCCTGGTATATTAGATTTCTAGGAATGAGATGGACTTGTCAAGCAAAATTAAAGATGGAGTCACAAGTGAGTAAGAGCTTCAGAGTTCACTCACACAAATTACAATATACAATTGATACCAACATGTAAATCAAGAGTATGAAATTGAATCTTCAAGAATTGAAAAAAAGAAATTCTTTCTTGCACTTCAGTCAATATAATTGACTGGAACAATTTAAAAGACTTGATAAACTGTCCAAGATACCCTGGAAAACCAAACTGTTGTACCTCTACATTACTAGCATAAAACCATTTCTCAATGAACCGGCAAATTTCATGTGCTAAATTGCCAGGAATATTTTCTTCCAAATTCAGTTATACTGATAAACAACAAAAGATGACTAGATATTTGCATCCCTTTTGATTACCAGGGACGTAGTCAAGAAAACAGATAAAACAGAAGGGAAAGAAAATCATATTAGAAAAATCAAAGTGCATTAACAGATAATATGTGAAGTACACATTCAGTATAGGTGGTCCATAGATAGCTGTTTACCTCAGGTCCACATGCATAATGTCACATACTGCTGCTCCCTTGAGTGATTAATTAACCCGCAGAGAAAAGCTCTGTGACAAGTCACTTCACAAGTCACGAAATGGAGGTCACTGTGCCAGCCAGCAAATGACACATTAAAAAGGGGGAAAAAAGGCAGGAAATGCTCTTTATGCTTTCCACTTCAGTATAAACATGAGGGATTTATTTCACTAATCCATGGCTGGCAGTGTCAGGGCTACTTGGAGCTGCAGAGACAGGGAGAAATAACCAATTTTCAAATCCCCTCCAGCTACAAGAAGGCAGGAAAGAAGAGCACATCTGCCCCCACAGAGCTGTTATTGCACTGCTGCCAACACCATCACCTGAAAAGGCTGAGCTAGGGGAAGGGACAGCCCCTCCTATAACTAGGGGAGCCAATTAAGATGGCCAAGACAGTTCAAAATATACCTTTTTACAGGGTTCTCATTTGTAGTTTATTTTGCTGGTCTGATTACAACATTACAGTCCTATATGTAGAATGTTTAGGGAACTGCACAAGTGACTTTGCCTACACAAATATGAGCTTATTCAGGTTATTTAAACATGAGGTTGCAATTTACCCTTCTGGGGGCAAAACTGTCCTTTCTTACAAAGTGTACTAAAAATCAGGCAATATTTGACAGCACATCAAAGTGTGAGACAGAATACATACACATCCACTTGGCCTTTCTGTATTTTCTTCTTCTTTTTCCTTAGGCAAGCAAATCTATAAAGCCTCTCATTTAATGTGTTAGATTAATAAATGATGAAGCTACAAACATGAGAGCCCCAACCTTCCATGCCGTGCGTTCAATTATTTTGCATTTAACAAGAGTAAAGGAAAACTAATTTAATCTCTGTAACTGCCAAACTAAATGACACAACCTTGCCTATTATAATAGATCAAAACAATACACGTACATTTACCAAGTTGGTGTAAAAACTAATTTTTTTCTCTGTAATTTTTACTCTGAATAGCTTTTTTTTTAAAGCATTAGCTTCCATTTGTGGAAAAGTAACTACCAAATGTTGCAGTAGAGGCCATGGAGACTGTGCTTTTCCACACAGCTAGGCTTGGGATCAGAGCTGGTTTTAAGCTAAGCTCTCTGACAGCATTTCAAAAGAAAGTTAAACTATATTTTGGAATGTGCTTGGTGAGTATTACAAACTGAAGTAAGTTTGCGACCACAGGTGCTCTAGTTTGCAGGCTCTAACAGTCTGAATGTTGGTCTATGCACTCTGCTAGAAGGAAAAGTAATTCATTGAAGGAAGAAACTTCTGGAGACATGCAGTTTGTCAGGAAATCACCCACAACACCATCAGTAGCAAATTCTTTAGTAACCTCTTAAGCTATGTCTTCCTGTCTCCCTCACATTCCAGTCTCCTAAACCAGCACGCCTGCGTGGCAGCCTGAGCAGTGGCAGGTGTCAGAGCGTGGTGTAGGCACCAGTGCTCCTCTGCATCCCTTATGCCCAAAGCTGAACCCCTTTTCCATGGCTCTTAACTCCTACTGTCACTGACACCCTCATGAACTCTCCCCCAACCACAGCACGAGCCCTAGAAGAAGGCTTCAGGTTACCCTTCTCTGCCTTTTCCAATTGGAAACCACCTTGCTGGGATGTGAGGAACAGCCCACTATCGGCAGCACCCCAGGGAAGCTTCCTCTGCAGCCCTGCCCCGTGGCACCAGCCCCTTCACAGTCCCTGGAAATCGCCCACCTGAGGCACTGAACACTTTGCCGTTTTTTGTGGGCACACCCCAGTGGTGGCTCACAGCTGTGTGGCAACAAGCATATCCAGGGCTTTCTCCCCTTCAGTCACTTCTGAACGATGAGCCTCTAATCCCTTTGGCTTCAGCTGCAAAACTCCCATTGATTGATAATGGATTTTCCACTGATGTAGAATCGAGCACTTCGACTACACCACTACGAATTAACAGAAGAGAGCTCTCTTAATCCTTTATAAGCAAGCTTAATCTTGTGGTTTAGAGAAGGAGCAAAGGCTCTGTTCTTTCCAGTACCAGCCAGAATGTGATTACCATTTCAGAAAATCATTTTAATTTTCTTTGATTGATCCAATATTTCTTTGGAAGACATAAATCCAGACACCACCACAGATGCATGCTTCTGCCAAGTGAAAAACAAAGAGTTTGAGCTATGAATCCTGAAGCTGAAAGCTGGGATCAGCACCCTAGGATTTCCAGTTAGTCCATAGACATAGTGCTGTCATCTAGAAACAGTAGTCTAACAAAGCCTTTATAGCATTCACCTTTCAATTAAAAAAAGTAATATCTGAAACCTCACATTAAAATGGCTTTAAGATTTGTTAGGGTTCTCTCTCGATTATGTGATTTGATAATTTCCTGTACATTAGCAATAGTTAGGGCTATTAAATGCAAGCAAGGATTAGCACCTTTAAAGACTTACAGAATCTGGTTAATAACTCTGAAGCAATCAAGTCATCAAAAAGATGAAGTGAACTTACATTAAGACACTTTTTCCATTAAAACAAGATTTTGTTAGATCAACTCAGTCTTTAGGTCAGTGGACACAGAATGGTTCTTTTTTTTGCAGAAAAGGAAATTCATCACTGTGCATCAATGTCTGGTGAACAGGAACTCACTCTGGCTCCAGTGAGAAAGCACTGCTCACCAAGACTTGTCCCATCTGCAGCAAACAGTCTGAGCAAGGACACTTAATGGTATCCTTAGCAGTAAAATCATGAAAGATCAATCCCAAATATTAAGCTAGAACTGGTACTGCATAGAAAACAACCCTTAATTTGACGCCCTGTCCTGCAGCACACTAGATGCAAACATTTCATTGACTTAGTAATTCAATGTACACACTGCTACTATGCTAGGATGCAGAGTCTTAAATACAGCAGCTTAGTGGTTCCTCTAAAACACTGGAATGCCACATATCTCCATAAAATGTTGATCTTTGTCAAGCATTTCACTGCCACTGTTCAGCTGGATGACCTTTGGAAGGAGCAGCAGAGGCTGACGTGCACCTTCATTAAAGCAGCGCCTCCTTCTTCCCCCGCCTGCGAGAACAATGAGCGCGGGAGGGAAGAGGTGAGCAATCCACAGAGTAATGAAGAGATTTTGTTTCAGAGGGTTATCAATTATTTATGAGCAAATCCCCAGATGAACACATCCGAAACTGAGCAGTTTTTAATACATTTCACTTCTGTATACACAGCCCAACACAACCAGATGTGAGCTAAACTGGACTGGTCTGATCATTCGAGGTGTCGAACAGTCAGTTCTGTCTGGACATTAGTAAATCACCATTACATTTTTCAAAGTACAATGGTCTCCTAGATTTAAATCTCTTTCACAAAAGTCCTCTAAGAGTCATAGAAATCATTCTTTACAGTATTTCCCATTCATCAAGACCTCAGCAAAGAAAAATCTCATCCTGGAGAATTTCTATAATCATGCTGATGCAGTTGTCTAAATAGTCTAATACTCAAATTCTAATATTGCCCAGCTGTGAATGGGATTTTATTCCACAATGGGATTAAATGGATTGAAGTTTTCTTATTAAGAAAAGGTACGACCAAGCAAAGGTCTTTTTCTCCAGAGCAAGGTTTATCTTTTTTGAAACAAAGACTTGCTTTTAAAAGTAAAATTGTTTTACAACTGTGCTTTTTAAAGAGATCTGAAAACTCTTTCCATGACATGGGAAAGGCAAACGTTACACACTCTTTACAATCAAGGGCAATGAAACCAAACAGTTTTATGTACAAGACATGCTTTTGCACAAAAAGTCATTAATCTGTTTACAACTGCTATCATTGAAAACAGTCATCCTGCAAGACTTGAAATGAAACCCAATCCACTGGCACGCAGTGAATGCCCAGATCTGAAGAACTGTGCTTTGAACTCAAGTTTCCCACAGCTTCTAACCAACAGGATGCTGCAAAGTCACCACCACCACTGCAGTCACACTTCACTGACTGTGTCTATGGCAGGGGTCCTGATGGCCTCAAGGCCACCTTTAACACCCAGCTCAGGTACTCTGAGCCAGGACCCCACCTGGGGCACTCCAGGATGTGTCCTGCAGAACAACCCTGCAGTCAGGTTTGCACCTGGCCACAAGCAGTGGCACACCATGCCCAGGTGGCCCCAGAGGAAAGCAGCCAGTCATCCTGAGCTTGGGGAGCTCTTGGTGCAGCCTGGGCTGAGCACAGCCAAGGGAGAACAGACAGCAGGCCCTGCAGGTCCTCTTGGAGCCAGGTCTGCAAGCTGCCTTCCAAAGGGAAATGTCTGGGGAGACACTCATCAAATAATACATTTTAAACTACACATGGAATGAGCACTTCCTGCCTTTACTGCACAACACCCCAGGAGAAGAGCTGGGTGTCTCACATTCCTGCTGCCCTCTCCCCTTTAGGCCAGCATTCACCTCAGCATCTGCACAGCTCCAGCAGCAAACTCCACTCCTGGCCTAGCCTTGGTAGACTAAACTGCTCCAATATTAAGAAAACAAAAACTAAAAAGCCACTTAGAAATCCATTTTAGATTTGTTTGCATTACTTTAAAGGGTTTGCTATATATTTGGATGAAAGAAGCCCATTAAGTACATCTATATTTACTTCATTACAGCGTGGCTCTTGAAGTTAGATGAAAAGATTTATCCTGGCCAAGTTTGTTTATTCATCAACATCAGCTAGATATATTTTCAAAGGCTCATCCTCATCACATTTACATGAAAGCACACAGGCTTTTTTTTTTTTTTTTTCCCAACAGTTGTAAGGCACTCTGAGAGGTATGAAAGGGCAAAAGAAACTTTAGTGAGAATTACAAAATCAAGGAACAGTAGATGCACAATTACTTCTTATTAATGGGGGTGGAAACCCACTCTTTCCCACCTGGAGTCATTCTTTTCACCCTGCAGATTATCAACAGCAGCAAACTGCAGCTGGATGTTCAGTGTCCCTGACTCAAGCCCCAGTAAAGGCATCTGGCACACTGCTTACCCACAAACACCACAAGGGAAGTGTTAACCCCTCCTGAAGCTCAAGATCTTTATAAACTTAGGAGGCTACGTTTGCTTAAGTTTTTCTCTGCACTTTGACAAGAAAAAATTAGGTCTTTTTTTTTCCCCACAGGTGGCATTGAAGATGAGCTCTTCATTACTGTAAGCAAAGTACGAAGTAGAAGCACAGCCAATCAATGATCGAAGTCAACTGTACAAGTCCCAGTTATCTTTGACAGGAACCCAAACATAACTTGGTACTTGCATGCCTTTATTATCAAAATTTTATCCTCAAGTTATTTAAATATTTAAATGACATTTATGGGCACTATCTTTCCTCATGAGTTTACACTTTCCCACGGAAGACTTCCAGAGTGATTAACAATGCTGATCTTTATCCTTCACACTGACTATTCATTCATCCTTTCTAAAACGAATACTGCTTACATACGACCCAAGAGGGCCGTAACAAGGCAGTATTTATCTACCCTAATAATCTGCTGTGGCTGCTTTAATTAAAACTGGGTTATATCACATCCATGAAGCAAAGGCACACCTCCTGTCACTTGTCATCCACCTCACAGCTGCACTTGGTGCACCTTCTCAGGAGCAAGCTTTGGAGGTCCCACCACCTGCAGCTTGCCCACCCCTGCCCAGGTAACTGAGGGAACAGTGTTGCCAAAAAAAACCTGCTTCACCACAGAAGAGAAGCAGAATGAAACTGCAGAGGGATTTGCAGTTTGGGGCCTTGAAGGAGTCACTGAACACCTCCAGGCTGCCATTCACCCCAGTTCACAAGCAGGGCACCACTGCTGGCATGGCACATGGGGATTTTGGGAGGTGAGGGACCAGGGGAAGGAGTGACTGATGGAGAACCTCTGGCACAGCGCAGCAATTCAGAGCATGATGGGTACCAGGATGGAGATGGGGGAACAGCAACCAAGGACATCTCAACTATCTGCACTAAATTGGCAGCCAAATCAGGATTCAGCTTCCTCATCTGTGTTGCAGCTTTCATAGGTCCTCTATGACCCCACATGACTGCATAGTGATTTCAAAATTTAGAGTTTACTTCTCACAGTATTGCACAAATGAGTGTACACTGCTCACCTTTCCATGTTTCACTCCATGCAAGCAGTATCTTATCATATGAAAAATTACAAATGGACCATTTTCCCATGGAAGAAACTTGAGCTTCTTCCCTCACCAGAACTCTTTTGGCATTATTATACACAGTATAAGGCAGTAGCAGCACTGATGGCATCCCTGGGATGCTGAGATGGGCAGCAAGCAGCCAGGGCAGCCTGCCTGCAAGCTGCAGGCTGTGCAACCTGGGCCTCATTCAGCACCTCTCTCCTGCTGGCTGCATGCAGGGCCTGGGCCAGCAGTTGACATACATTCAGCAAACCCTCGAGCATGGGAGGGGGCCACTCCCCATCTCAGCTTAGCAACCTGGGGATAAGGGTGAGTGGCAGCCCTCTGCACCCCTTCACCCTGCCTGGGCTCCCTCCCAGCCCCAGCACAACCACCACACTACAGGACAGCTGCCCCTCCCCACTGCTGCTCCAGGGCTGAGCTACCCTCGCATCCTCTGCCTGAAACCTGCCCCATTCTCAAGACCCTGGAAGCAGAGGCATTGCTGTAGGGGCCTGGGTAATGTTATTTGAATGATTTATTGTTTTAATTGTCACATGGTTTTGAGTCTTCTTGGTCTATTCATCTTATTCTTGCATTATATTTTACAGTTACAAACTATATGGGTTTGGAACCACTTTGAAAAGGCCCCTCAGTTCTCTAGCCCCATCCTTACTGGAAGTAAAATAACTGTCCTGTTCCAGCCATTGAACTCTACAGCACTTCACCATGGGCATCGATGAGCTGATAAACTCATTTAACTCCTTTATGTGTCAATGAAGTTTCCAGTGCCCCAGGAAAGAGGGTTCCTTAAACTAAATGCCACTGCATGTCCTACAAGAAAATTTGATGGCTTTTCTTGTGGACTCCTCAGTGCTCCCTAAAATATAAATTAACTCTCGGACCATCCTTGTTTAGGACTTGGAATCCAGTCACCACTTTCTGATCAATATAACTTTAATAGTAGAATAAATTCAGAATTTAAGTTATCTAGTAGTAGTCATTTGTACACAATGCATGATCTAAAGCCACTTTCAAATGCCTGGCAATGAAGCTTATGAGGAGCACTGTGTCTTAAAACACAATGGATTTCCAGTTTCTTTTCCTCATTAAATGACATCTCATAAAAGGAACCAAACAAAAGATGGGTGAGTTTGATGACTGTCATATCCCACAACCTTTACTCATATGAGCAACGTGTTGCCTCCAGATCAAGTCCTCATTTGGAAGTTGGAGATCCCATTTGCTGACCTGAATATTGATTTTATGTTAATAAAAATCTGTGTTGAAATGCTGGTTAAATATAGAATTGCTCTAGTACTTCAGGCCTGCATGGTGTTACACATGCGGTACTATTTTCTATTTCAACGAGTGCAGAAGACACTCACCCCTTACAGGAGATGCCCCACAGGCTGCAGAAGTTGGCCTTTGTTAAATAAGCTAAGACCTGAATTAATCACTTTTCCAATTAGGGGAGGCACTTTTGCAATAATGAAGCTGCGCACCTGAAAAATTTTTAAAGATGTAAAATAAAACCCCCTGGAATTTGAAATGTCTTGTTCTGTACTGCCTAAGAGAAACAAGTGCAATAACAATGTACTTCCATTTACCTACTGGGTATCTTTAGCAGTGTTTGCTTCTACAAATTCTCTTAACAGATGCTGCTCCAATCATCATTTATCTGCAACACAGACAGACTTTGAGAGGACTAAGGAGGATTTGCCTCTGGTTTCACACAGCACGCTTGTTTTTTTGAAGTTTAATTTCATAAAATAAGAACTCTGGATAAAAGTTAATCAAGCACAGCTGCTAGGCTTTCTAGGCTGCTAGGAAGGGGGGAAATATTTTCTGCCAAGACTTTTTCTTTGCTCTTTCTCTGTCTCACTCTTTTTCTGCATTTATTGCTTAATGGCTTAGTATTATTTCAAAGGCCGTTCCTTTCACAAATGTAATCAATTCGTGTATTCAGCACCACAGACGATATGTTACCCTCCTTAAAACCAAATCTCTGAAGGATAGATTAGAAAGAAAGGTTAAAGAGCTCTATCGTTCAAAGCGCTATAGTTCAGACACCTATAAATCACTATGTTTGTTTATTTAGCTAATTGGCCCATTAGCGTCCGTCGCATCTCAAGCTGCACAACTTTCTGGCGTGACCGTGGGTCAGTTTCTCCTTTCCCTCTCCGGAGCACTGAGAGCCAAAAGCTCCGCGCAGCACACCCGGCACACGACGCGTTAGGGCAAGCTGCGCTTGCAGCTCTGTTCGAGGAGCAGACCCCGCTCGCCCCGGAGACCCCGTCCTCCTAAAGACTTTCCAAGCCCAAGAGCAGATGCCACAGTGAAACAAACTGAAGCCTGTCACTGCGTAATAGGATTTCAATGGAAATAGGGTTACGGGGCTGGCTGGCAGCAGCGGGGAGGCGCGGTAACCCCGCGCCGCGGAGAGCCGCACGGCTGACCCGGCCGGGGCCGTGCTCTGCACCTGTGACCGCTCCTGCCGCTCTTACCGCCCGCAGCACCGCCTGCGCGCCGCGCCTGCCCGCAGCGCGGACCGCGGCCAGGCACAGGCAGCCCCGCAGCGGCCCCGCCGCCGGCCCCCGCAGCGACTGCACCAGCACCCCCCAAAACACAGGCACGGCAACTTCGCGCACCGCCCCCAACTCACCGGGAGGCGCCGGCCCCGCGGAGCGGTGCGTCCCTGGATGCCGCCTCCCCCGGAGCGCAGCCCGCAGGGGCCGGGCAGCGGCGCGGCCAGGGAGAGGAGGGAGGAGAGGCAGCAAGTTGCGGCGCGTCTCTCGTCTCTCTTCTCTCCTCTCCTTTTCTCTCCCTACCCGCCTCCTCCTCCTCCTCCTCCCTCTCTCTCCCTCCCCCTCCTCCGCCCGGCGGGAGGGTCGGGGGAGGTGGCGGAGGGGCCGGAGCGCGGCCGCGGAGCGGGGCGCGGGCACTGCGCATGTCCCCGCGCCGGCAGCCGGCAGCCGAGCCGTGGATGCGGCGGCGGCGCCGCGGGCCGGCAGCGAGCGCAGCGCAGCGCGGCGCGGCGCGCCCCTGCGGAGGCTGCGGGGGCACGGCTGCCGCCGCAGCGCCTTGCTCCGCTGCAGCGCCTTGCTCCGCTGCAGCGCCTTGCTCCGCTGCCCACCTTGCGGCACTGCCGCGGCCCCTGGGGGTCTTGGCCGTCCCCGAGCAGCGGAGAGCAGCTGCGGCCGGGCCGGCGCTGCGGCGGCGGATGCTGGAGCCGCCGCCCCGATTGCTGCACGGGGGACTGCGCGGCTGGAGGATGCTCCGGTGGCCGACCTGAAAAGGAGGAAAAAAGGAGGAATTTAAGCATCCTCGTCTTGGGGTTTTTTTTTCCTCCTCGTTAAGAGAGCGTGATTAAAGAAGACAGGTATTTTGGCAAAAGGAACCTCGGCATAGTTACTGGTGGCTTTTTAATGTTGTACCAAGGTCTTCAAGTGAAAGAAATAATCGTATTTTTACATGATGTAGGGAAGCTCAAGGACTGCAAGTGAAAAGCACTGTAACAGCAAAGGCAGGAAAGGCTGCAAAAGCAAAATACCGAACTGAGATCTCTGGGGATTTTTTTAGGGAAATTGCACAATTACTACGAGTTTTCACCCATATGTAAGGATTGACTTAACACCCAGTGAGCTCTTTCTTCCTGAGAATAAGTTCAAAACCCATATGCTATACAGTAGCAGTGCTGTCAGATGCGTGGCTGGCTCAGGGTTTGAGCCTGGATCTGCATTTGGTGTTTTCCAAGCAAGGATTTGCCCTGCAGGAAAGTGCTGGTTTTTTGCTTGGTTGGTTGCTTGGGTTTTTTTTTTTTTTTTTGGAAATCCAAATACAGCAGCACCGACAGCATTTTTATTTTCACCTAATCTTTGGCAAGATTACAGCTCAGTTTATTATCTCCATGTGTATCCATCCAATGACTCCTCAGAGGTGATCCTTTCCTCATCCCACCTTTCCTGATTGCCAACTGTTGGGTTCCTCTGTTGATTTGTTAACCTTTAAAAAAAAAAAAATTAACCTTCTTTGAGCTCTTTATCCAACAACTTCTGTCTGCACTGAGTGACGTAGTCCATGATTAGCAGAGTGCAGCACATCCCAGTTTGTTCACATGGCCCCTACAACAAAATGCATATTATTCTAGCATGTAACCTGCCAGTTCTTGTAATATGCAGCTGATGGTTGCCATTTTATCAGTCTAGTGTTGCTTTTCTTCTCTGTTCCTGAGATGCCACTATACTGGTGGACTGTAGCTGACCTAATGGTGTTTGTCTCAGACTTTGTTTTCTCTGGTTTCTTTTAACTGCAGTTCTTGCAGAAAGTTCCCATCAAATCATTGTTAGAATCAGGAAGACTGTGAAACCCCTAACATCTGTATCCACGTCCCACATGGTGGCTCTGCAATGAATCCAACTACCCCAGAGACTGTTTCACCTCCAGCTGGTTTCTGTAGTCAGTGAAGATTTGCACATGTGGAGTCTTGAGTCAGCACTTTTGTTCCACCTCTGCATTCCTTCATTCTTGACCAGTGGTTCTTCTGCTCTACTCAAGCCTTGTAGATGTCCTATAGAGTGGTAGGCCATTGTAGCCATTTGGTGACTCTGTAGTGTTTTCAGTTTAAAGTACGAGTTGTGAAATTGTGGTTTGTAGGAAATTTTGGAGGCTAACAGTAGGCTGTAGGTCCAAAAAGACTGGAAACAAATGTTCTAGCAGCTACTCCCCTTCAGCTGTATCTTTTGGCACAGTTCGATGTCATCAGCAAAATACAGTTTTCATTGATTCTTGTACAAGGAAAGCACAAAGCATGCCAGTACATGGAAACCCAGAGGAACATTCCATCTCTTTAACCCTACTGTAGACATTCCCGGTTCTTCCAGACAGTTAGTTTATTTGGATTTAATTAGTTGAAAAAAACCTTTCAAAAATCATAAGCCAAGGCCTTATACTTGCTTTTGAACAAGAGTCACTACATATGGTATAAAAGGGTATTTTACCATAGTAATCTGGACTCTCACCTTAACCTGTAATCCTGCTAAAATGGTTAGCCAAAGACAGTTCCAAAGGAGAGGTCTGTCTTTTACTGGCCTCTTTCTTTCTTTTCTCCCACCTCTCATGTCCCCTTTGCCCTCCAGCTCCAAATACCTTTTGATTTAATTTGTCTGCCTCTGCGTTTAGGAAGAAGACAATATTGGATGTTTCTCTTTATTTGCAGCCCTAGTCAGCAAACAGACTGGCCAGGAAGGTCAGGGAGGTCAGAAAAGAGAGATGCAGAGAATGAGGGACAGGAGCTTGTGATCTCTTGACAAAAGGGAAGAATCAGGCATGGAATCAAAACAGAGGAGTAGGAGCAGGGTCTAAAGGTGATGGGTAGCTGGTGGAGATGGAAGGATAGGAATTGCATAGGCAACAGGAAAAGATTAAGTCCTTCAAAAAGGTGGGCAAAAATCAAGCAATCTCAGACATGACTAATTCTGCACTCCACAGGAGTGAAACTATTCCCTCCTGTCATTTCTGTGACAGGCACTCCCCAAGGCCCCCACTGCTGCTAGAGCTCCAATATCTGAGGCATTGTGCCTCACACTGGTGACATGCTCTCTGCCACAAGGGTCTTACAGTTTAGCATGACCCAAAATGCAACAAAGAAGTGTAACAAAATATTGCACGGGACCAGGAGAGGAAGGACAATTGCAGCCTTGGAAGGCTACATTGCATTTTATGTTGTATGATGTCACAGTGATAGTCAAAGTAAATAATGGACATGTAATGTACACAGATAGCAGCAACCCACCCTCCATCTCAGGCATTTCCACTGTCTTTTTTTCTCCCATTCAAGAATGAGGAAATCCCAAGCACCCGATTTAACCTCTTTTCCAAGGGCCTGTTGTTGTTGTTAGTTAGGGCAGAAGGCTAACACGGGCACAGCTGAAGCACAGCACGTCCTACTAGAGGTCACAGCCTTTGACTTGTAACATTCTGTGAGAGCAGCAGTAAGGAGCAGCTGGACATGTACAAGCTTTGCTCTGACTCAGTCTAGAACAGCCCATCTCTGTCCCCTGTTCTGCCCTGCATCGCACTGTCACAACTCTTTGCAAGTGAGCTGGGTACAGAAGTTACTTTTCAGCTGGACCAGCTCCCAGGGAAGGCATACAAATATTCTGTCAGCCAGCATGGGAAGAGTGTCAGGGGCAGGCAGGGGGGCAGCAGGGCTTGTAGAAGCTGCTGGAGACGTTCTGCTCCAGAGGCATAGGACTGGCCTCAGCTGTGCTTGTGTGAAGCAGGTTGTTTTACTAAAACACTTTCAGATTTCCGTTTTCAGATGCCTAAATGGATTTTGGTACTCAAGCTGGACACCTTAGGTTTCATTTTCCTAGGATGGTAATCACTAAGCCAGCAGTTCACCTCCACCAGAGTGAGGAGGCCCTGTTCCCAGACATGCAATCCCATCATCTCTCTTTTGTCAGCCGTGCTACCTGTGAATGAATGAAACCCTTCAGTCACCAGTATTGGTCACTAACCAAGCAGAAACGTGACCTTTAAAGAAACAGCTGCCTGGTTTTCTGCTGTGTCATTGAGTTGTATTAGCTCACAGGCAAGTCAAATAAGTTCCAGAGCCACCACAAATGAGGAGGCAGGTTCTTTGTCTGGGAAGAAGTTTGGGTTAGAGGAGAAGGAAAAGAAGGAACAAGACTTCCCCCTTATGGCAAGATCAAGCCACTGGATATGCTTAGGTGCTCACAGATGCAGCTTGAGAGGGCAATTTAAACGTGTTAAACCAGGAAAACATAAACTCTGCAGGAGCCAGCAATGCTGCAGTTTGCTGCAATCCCTAAATTCATGCCTATTTCCAAGGAGGAAATGGTCCTAGTTCCACATCTCTTATTAATGTAGAAATACTAATTAAAGAAGTTTAGTAAATAAAATTGGAGAAAAATCAGTTCTCAGCCTGCAGGCTTCTGTGCTTTGAAGAAACAAGTACCTTTTGAATCTTCAAAAGGAGGTACATTGAGGTACAAAATTGAGGTACATCCCCTAATTATCATTTGTATATAGTATAAGCAAAACTCATTATAAAGAGAATGCAACTTTAAACCACACAAGTGCAAATTTCCCATGAGTTCCTAATGCAGAGCAGTACCATGGGTTTAAATAAGCCTTTTCAGTGTCCCTCACCCCTGCCAGTTCCTGGGATGAAGTGTGCCCTACCTGCCTTAAGACAGGGAAGATGTTCATCCTTGCTAAGCTCCCTCTCACCACACACTAGAAAAAAAGTTCAAATAGACTGATGTGTTTCTTTCTTCATGCCAGGCCTGCATCAATTCTAACTGCTCATCCCTCTAGCATGGACTTTGTCCTCACTTAACAGAGCGTATTATGACATGGCCTGAAGCTAACCACAAAGATAGCAATTACTCCTCTCTATAGTGTTGGCCTGCTTTTCAAGAGGTCTGGGCAGTCCTAATTCTTCAAGGAGCAAAAGGGCCTGAGGATACCATCACCTCTGGAAATCAAGCCATTAGGGATAAGAAGAGGAAGTGAAGGAAGGCATGGGGGCTTGTAGGAAAGCATTGCTTCCATTCAAGGAGCACATCAGTATGAAGCTGCCACAGTCAAGGGGAGAGAGTAAATAATCTAATAGAATTTTCTTACAGGCCAAAAACTCCCATGAAAGCCTGGATGGCTGCACACCACATCTCTGAAAGCAATGACAAATCACATTATGGTCGAGGCATGTAAAATAGTTCTGTCAAAGCAGTGACTCCTGGCATGGCCGATTTGACTGAGACAGTCCTTAGTGCTGCTGCCTGGTTAATGCTGAGGCCTTGAGGGCAAGTTAACTATCTTCTGGCTGAAGTGTTGGGCTGAGGCTTCCTCCAAAGGAGAGAAATGTATCACATGGACAAAGTCATTCCTGGTGGTGCCACCCCTGGGGGTAGCTCACTTCCATACTTTCCACCAAGGAGGAAGGAGAGAAGACCGAAGTAGTTGCTGTATCAGCAGCTACTGATTGCTCAACAGCTGCTGAGCAGCACCTGGACCCACGGTCAGCCTTAGCAAATAGCTGTTCCTCCCAGTGTGGGACCCAGCTGTGGCTTCCCATTACCTTTCCAGCCTCGGAGTGCCTTGACTTGGCTGTGATTACTGTGCAGCAGCACAGCTGCAGGGCAGCAGAGCAAGGGCTGCAGTACATCTGCCCAGCACTTTTCCACACACAGCTTTCCACCCAGGAATCCTATTGTCATGAGACATTAGATATTTTAGGCTCATTAATTCTGGTGACACAATCCAGAAGTGTATTTTTAGAGGGAGTGAGCAGGTGTCCATGGCAGCATTTTAGCTGACAGTGCTGCAGAATTGCTGTTCAGGAATACTTGGTTGTTCTTTGTATCTTGATTTGTTGCTGAAAAATATGGTTGTTCTTAATATTTTACCTCTTCGTAGCTTCAGGAATGGCCTGGATGAGACAAAGAGAAACATTTGCACCCTTGAATGGACTTTGATCTAGCAGACTGCCACTAGGAAAGTGGAGAAGTGGTACTAATTATTCATCTGTAGTATTGATTGTAAATGATGGTTGGGAAAGGGAATATAAATAAGAAATTAAAACTAATGACTGTACCAGATTGAAAAAATATTTTAGTTCAGAAAATTACATCATGCTTTTTTTTCCAACAAGTATTGGAAATCTGCATAAAAAATACTCAGTCAGAAAATTGGTTGCTAGTGTTAAATATAATGACAATCTCTATCCAGTTACAAACTATTTTCATTATTTTTTTTTGCATAAATACCTTAAATAAAGTCTTTAAGGCTGCTGTAATATAATCCTCCATCAATATTTTTAAACTGCTAGACAAAAATATGTAGGCTCATAGAGCTCATTTTCCAGAAGAAACAATACAGTAAGAGAGTTTGATCCAAACCCATCTGAATGTAATTACTAGGATGGCAAACAGGCTTCTAATGACAGTCACAAGCATCATGCTTGAATCTACAAATTATTTAGTTTGTCTGAGCTCCCATTCTTTGTATATGTACCTATACATTTTATTTTGCTGCAGCAAAATTCAGGACATTCTGCTGGCTTTGGGAAATTAAGGACCGAATTCCCATTGCTAAATATGAACAGAGATGCTGCTGTATAGAGGCTGAAGTGATCTCTAAAAACATAGAAAAAAACCCCTGTCAAGAAATTCATTACCACAGAGCAGCCTATTACAAATATGTGGTCTGACCACAGGGCAGGTACTTGGAAGCAAATCAAAACTGAGTAGAAAAAAAAAAAAAATTCAAATTCACTAATATTCATTTCAACTAATAGCCCACCTGCTAAGTGTAACAAACCTGAACATATTGTGATCATTAATGCTTTAATGTAGCCTTTTGTCAAAAAAACTCCAAAACCAAGCTTGAGACAATGTTGAAAGACAAATCAATGCCAGTGCCACTCTCTCACATACTGAGGTAAAAGGCTAGAACAAATTCCTTGTCCTTAGGCTAAGTATGATTAATTATTACTTACAAAGACACGAGAAAAACATGGAGAGCAGGAAGGAGTGCTGAGGTCTTAGTCCAGAGCAAGAGCTGTGGTGGTGCATGAAGAGATGTACATTTCTCAAGGTGAATACTGCCCTGCTCTGAGACCAGAAATGAGTAGACAAGGTACTGCAACCCCTTCCCACCCCAAATAGGAAAGGGCAGGGTCTGTCTAAGTTGTTCAAGGTCTGGGCAAGTAAGGGCTCAGGTCCTGGGGGGGAAGAGGGGGTTAGTGAAAGGAGTTCAGGCCAATGCTCCTTTTGAATGACAAATGCTTCACCACTGTGACTTCTTTTCACAGCTGACTGCATTTAGGAAGAGGCTTGAAGGATTGCAGCCTGAAGCAGTTGACCTTTCCCACCTCCCTTTCCAGGAAGCTGGAAGGGTTCTGAGTTCCATGGCACGCTAAACACCACGGGTGGGGTGGGTCTCATGGCTGTGTGCCTGAAAGGAAGCACCATCAGAAGGGCTGCAGGTGGGGGCAATGGCCACAGGGCCATCAGCTCCTGGCAAAGCAGCTGCAGCCCCAGGGAAGTGAGCTGAGCCACTCCTGGTGCACAACTGTGATGCCATGGAGTCCAGCTCCATGCAGTCTTTCTAACTTTGAATTCTGCAATAGTTTTGTTTTTCCTTTCAGACTTCTCAAATGGTTTTGAATTGTCAAGCAATCAGAAGTAAAGCCTGGAAGACCTGAAAAAAAAATAATAAATTTTTTGAATCTTAAGAGTGATTTTTATGGGTATGTATATCTCCTATCTCTGTTGATGTCCTACAAATAAGAAAAAAAGGATTTTAAAAAATAACCTTGAAGTTAATTTTTAATACAGGAATCATAATTAATGGAAACTGCAGAAATTAATTTTGAACTAAATGCATACTTCAGATGCCCCAAGACAGGGATGTATTTAAAATGACAAGCAAACAAAATCTATTACATAGACAGAAATTGCAGACAAAATAAAATTTAAACAAGTCATTATTTGAAATACAAAAATGTAATATATATGTTATTTTAAAATAAGTTAGATGAATTATTTTTCTACTTTCTTTTCCCACCTTTCTAAATCTTGTGGAAGGACATATGCCTCAGGCAAACTCCAGAACTGTTTTCTTTGTGGTAAAAGAAAAGAGTCTTTCTGTTTCAAAAGCTATCTGGTCAGAAATACAGCTAAAGCTATACAGGAGGAGAAGTAAAGCTTTTGATTTAGTACAGCATTAATGTTAGGAAAGATGTTTAATACTCAATTTTCTGAAGTGTCTTTACTGTTAGATATCACCCTATATCAGTATGCAATATTCACTCTCAAAAATGTCTGCTACCCTCTTTTTGGTGTTTTTTTTTTGGTTTTTTTTTTTTTTCCTTCTTTTTGTATCAAGGTAAATTAAAAAAAAATAAGCCAAGTTATTTTCTTGGTTAATATTACCTCACTTCCAAGTTACCTGTTAGAGGGGGATCAATTGTCCTGTGTTGGCTGGAACAATCCTGGTGTGCAACCCCTTTTTTTTGACATCTTCAGATACTGTTTTCTCACAGTCTGCATAGCCTGCTCCTGCCTTTGCAGCCTTACATCCTCCATGGGGTACTCTCTGGGATACTTTTTTGGTGCTGTTGTGTGAGTGTTTCAGCAATAGTAAAATCTGATTTCCCCATCTCTAACTACAAGATAGGGTAACAGAAGAAAAACATGGAGGAACTCCTATAACCCTGTAATCTAGTTGGCATATACCGTGGTTGTTCCCCTCCATCTTATCTGCCAAACACCAGATGAATCTGCTGCTATGCCAGCAGATTAATTCCCATGCAGCAATGGTGTGGACAGGGCCTGGAAACAATGGAAGAGGGGCAGAGGGAGAGAAAACCTTCCCTCTTTCACATAGTCAGTGGTCCTATCCACAGCAATGGGGACACAGCAACAGAGGCTTTCCCTCTAGTTGCAAAAAGCCACAGCAATGCTGAAACACTGCTCCCTTATTCAGTGCTGTGCTGCTGCCACCACTTTTTGACTTATCACAGCATTTATATCAATGAGCCCAAATCATAATTTTAAAAAATGGACTTATTTTACTGTCTTGAATTCCTTGAACTGGTGACCAGATCTTAAGAGCTGATGAAGAAACATTCATGAAGAAACAAATTCTTTATGTATCCATCAAACTACGGTGTAACAGCTGAATAGCTGACCTGTGTCTTTTCTTCTTCACTAGATCCTTTTCCTCCCCTTCCCCACTGTCTGCACTGTATAACCATACCACAGGGATGTTAATGTAATTACTGGGCAAGACAAATCAATGTGGGCTTTGAACTGCCTGGGTGTTATGTTCATGTCCTCTTTTCTGGGGCAGCCCTTGTACAGCCAGTGAAGGGAAGCAGAAACATGCTCTCTAATCACCAAGTCCTCAAAGGACTAAAGCAATGCAGATCTTTTTACCATTAAAGTGGTAGTGTTACAGCAGTTACAATGTCTGCCCAAGATTCTGCTGTCAAATAACACACTTCAGGATTCCCAATGCAGCTACAGGAAGTGTTGTTCCACTTTTTGCTTGAGGCTGATTTTATGAAATCAGAAGCAAATCCTTAAAGAACTTAAGATGATAATCTGGTTGAGTTTAATTTATGAGAAGCCTTTCTTGTGTTTAAGAGAGTGATTAAGGATTTGCTTTGTATAAACTCACGTCTCTATCTGCTGGCATCAGAGTCAGGTATTGCTTTGTCTTTGTTTTAGAGTCAGAAGCTTGTGTCTCTGGGCCTGGTGCCCTGCACCACCTTGTTTGACAGCATCCATCTACCATGGGCACAGCTTGAGGGGCAAACAGTGGTGGAAGGTGCCAAACAGGTGTCTGTCCTGGGCTTTTACCGCCTTCCTATTGTTCTGGTAAATATTCCAACACTGCTTTCCTGAGAAGCTGCCTTAGCAGGGAGCAAGGGCTATGGAGAAAGCTGGTGTTATTTTAACCTCAAGAATGAGTATATTCAACTGAGATAGACTGTGTTGTCCAATATTTAGCTGGTGTAATTTTATATACACATAAGCCTGGGTTTAGTAGAGCGGCTATTTTGCATAAAGAAAGGAAAGGGAAAGGGAAAGAAAGGAAAGAAAGAGGATCTTCCAGTAACTTTTTTATAAAAAGAAGAAGAGCAGCAGAAGGTCATCAACGGTTATAACATTTCTGGGGTTGCAGAGAGTGCCCTTTGAGAGAGATTCCTGTAGGGCATTTCCATGTCAGCTCATTCCTTGTGTGTACTTTTTATAAAAACTATCCTTGTTTTTCCCATAATTGAGAATTCAATTTCTGTTTTGTGACTCAGTTTTGTATTTTTTACCATTTCAGAAGATGCTCTATCCCTCTAAAACATTACGGTTTGCTGGTGCTGAAATGCCAGAAGGATTTGTAGTGACTTTCACCAAACCACCTGAAAAGTAGGTCAGTAGCTATACAATTTCAGGAGAGCTGCAATGCCACAGTAGAAACTGAGTTAATCCTGATGTATATGATGAATATAGCTCCTAACCTCACTGCAGGGGACAGTGTGGACATGAATATATCTTCATTAATCTTTACTCAATTGGTTATTTCCAAAGGGGAGGGCCTCATGACATTTTCTTTTTCATTAAATACCATGGGGCCAAATCTCTTGAGCTTGTTTGTTCAAACAGAGGCATCTAAATCCAGATTTAGCCCATAAACTCTCATGAGGGGAAAATAAAATTTCATGGTAAGAAGGATATGTAATAAAACATGGTTTAAATCAATTTATATCTGGAATTCCTCTTCCCAAAGTAAACCTGCAATTAGCTTTATTTAGATAAAGGACAAACCTCTCATGGTGATGGTTCAGCTAAATGTGTAGATTTAGGTCTAAGGAGCTACACAAAGTCACTATTAAAACCCTACAGGAAAGCCCTGGTGTATTCTGACTTAGTGAGTTTCCCTTGAGCAGTTCCTGCCTGCTGTATTTCATTTCAGCCTTGGTTTGTTGCTTTTAAATAGCTATTTTTAAAATTCTGAAATCTCTTTATAGCTGGCAGACAGAAGGCGTAGGCTGCAGGCATAGAAATGGGAAGGGAAAAGGAGGGAAGGAAGGAGAGCAGATCTGAAGTACATCAGAATGAATGCAAACATTACATAATGTAACATGTAAACACTTTAAAAACAACGTTAAAGCCTTTTTAGATTGAACTGACACCAGAGAACAGAGCAGGGGTAAGCACACTAAGCTCACATATACTGCATGGAATCCCATCCAGAACAGTTCCCATTGACCTATAAACCCTTGGACTGATGTGATGAAAAAAGGCAAATTAGGTGTCAATAACTTAAAATAAAAATAGAAATAACCAAGTAACTATAGGTTGCCTCAGATGGGGACTGATGGGGAGATGAGGGATTATGCAAAGAATTTGGGTGGCCAAATCCTTTGGCCAAATCCGTGGGTAAACATGAGCTCCTGGTGGGATGTGTGGCTTCAGAGGACTAACAGCAGGCTGCAAGAAGCAGGAGATGAGAGGGAGAAACACAGCAGTAACCAACCCACTACTCAAATAACATCCAGACTTCAAAGGCTGCACATCAGGAGGGTGGTGGGAAAATGGCAACAGAGCCATTGCTGGTGCTGCTGGGACGATCAGCAGAGTGGGCTGTGTAGAGGGCTGTGACAGTCTGATGGCCCTGAAAGGTTTTGTCCCCATGAAGAGGGGACTGCACTGGTGAGAAGCAGCTTCTGTGCAGATCAGATGACACTGCTGAGAGGTAGAGGCATGAGTGAGAGGACCACAGCTGTCCTCCAGGGCTTTTCTTTGGATGAGGGAGCTAGAAATACCTATAAAAAATCTAATTATCTAGTAAATGAGGAGATAGCTGAAATGATCTGTCATAGGCTGTAAGTAACACTGTTCAGAAAACAAAGTTCTAACAATGGCTTTATGGGTGGAAGCTGGAGCTGGGTAAGTTCAAGCTAAAAATAAAATGTAGATCTTGACCAGTGAAACACCTTATGACAGGATGTGGTTAGCTTCTGTCTCACATTAAATCTTTAAATCAGAATTAGATTTCCTCCCTTAAAAAAATTCTCACATTCTATCAGCAGAGGATTGTTCAGCACTCTGCTCCCAGGGCAAAGGGTAAAATTCTAGAGAGTTATGCTGAAGCCTGCAATGATGCACCCTGGACTTAAAATCTGCGACTTTAGAATACCCACCCTTGAGCAATATGTGATTAGAAGGGTTGCAAATGGGTATTAATTAACACCGAAAAGCTAATCAAAGTGGGTTGGTAAATCAGGCAACCATAAAGGACAAACTATAAAAACAAGCTAAGTTTTAGCACTAGAAAATATGTGGGAAAGAAAAGTGTTTCCAGTGAGGAATATTGCTCCTTCAAACCAGCCCTATGTAAGATAATTAATTTATTGTAGGCTTTTTGTGGCTAATGCATACTTAGAAATTCCTCACTTGTGCATAGGTACATCAATTGCAAAAAGTCCATGGAGTGTAGGCCTGTGTGGGGTTACATCAGGCTATATATTTTCAGCACAGTCACACACTGAAAGCAGAGATGAGGTCCTTCTCCTTCACAGCAAGACTTTTTTCTTTGAGTGGAGGATATCGGTTTCTGTGAGACACAGCTGAATAGCTCCAGCTTTGCCCAACAGAAATAGGCTGCAGATGAATTTGCTATTGGAAAGTAAACCTTAGAAGCATGTAGATGCTTATGAAATCCTTTTGGGATTTCATCCCTAGTGTCTTAATGCGTCTGGTTAATTGTCAAGTGCCAAGTTTACATTCATCAATTAAATGAGAATGATTACAAACTGTCTTACCCATTGTCACAGAGGCAAAGGTTCCTTTCAACTCTAATAAATTAAATTAAATTGGCTCAAACCCTGCAACCCTAGACAGATTGGCTTTATGTTGAGAGGCATTAGTTTGATTGACACCTGTCTGGTTGACTGGGAATGGTTACTAGAATGAATAGCATCAGACAATGGGGTTTTTTATGTTATGGTAGGGATTTTCCATGAATAGGGACAACATCAGCTGGTGGATGCAGCACCCGGGAGAAGCATCCAACCAGTTATATAGCATCAGTGGCTTTAGGTTATAATATAGGAGTCTTATGAAGCCCTGAACATGTGAATAAATGTGTGTAAATATTATCATTGTTGTTTTTTCATCCATCTAATTCCAGTTATCAAGCAGGAAACCCTGTGTATTTGCAGAGATCAGCAATTCAGTGACAAGACATATTTCACACATGAGATTTTCTCCACGATTCTTCCCAATTAGCAAATGCTGGGGTGACCATCAACACCTAGAATTTAACTTTGTTGTCAGGAAGGGGATCTAGATGATCTTTATCTTGTCTGTGTATTTTAAAAAGTCTTTTACACCATAACAGCTGGTTGCTCACCAGATCTTCCTGTTTTTTAATAGTTTCATCAGATCACTGTCTGCAAATGTAAGGCCCTACACACCGGTAAGTCCTCATCTACCCTGCATTTACTCTAAGGAACTGCTGCAGCCTTGCATTCAGGATAGGGAAGCTATACTGCCACACCAAACACCACATGATTGTGTTCTGGCAGCAGATGGTTGCATAGAATAGTAAAATGGTTTGGTTTGGAAGGGATTTAAGATCATCTAGTTCCACCCCCCTGATTTGGACAAGGATACCTTTCACTAGACCAGGTTGCTCAGAGCTTCATCCAACCAGGTCTTGAACACTTCCAGGGATGGGACACCCACAGCACCTTTAGGGATAAGTAGTTGGGAGCAGTTCTGCATCACTGGTGCCAGTTTGGCCACCCTGCTAGTACAAATCAAGATGGTTCTACTTAATCCATTATGCCTTCTTTCTCTTGAGGCTCTGGCACGTTGGACTTTTGAGAGCAATAGGAAAAACTTGAAGGAGGATGCACACATTTTTAAAATTTACTCAACTATTTTAAAGGCGCCTTTTGCTAACATGTTGTGTAGTTGAATTACACAGCTGTGTTATTCAAAATGCAGTTAAGCTGGCTGCAATTTTGCAGACATTTGAAATTGAGGGTAGATAGCAAGGGAACTGAATGTCTCTGGTTATAGGCAGATCACATCCTAACTGTATAAGAAAGGCCTAACGTTCTGACTTGCTCTTATAAATTTAGGTACAAAAGAATTCAAAGTGACAATAATCAAAAAACAGGTCAATGAGGTGGAATATACCGATAATTTCATCATGTAAGTGATTGACAGCTTAATGCATTTAGCATTGTGTTTTCTGGGCTACTCCTTGTAGGTTACCTCATCCTGAGAAACCTCCAGTCAAATTTAACTGTAGCACTATTTTCTGGCCTCTGTTTCTAGAATTCCTCCTTAAGCAGTGTCACATGTGTCTTCCTTCCTTTCGATGCTTTTGGTGTGGTTCTCACAGCAGAGGCACAGGAGTGTAAAACCATCAGCAAACACCTCCAGTGAGGGAGCAGAAGCAGCCTGTGTGGCGGTTTCAGCAGGCTTGGTAGCAGATGGGGGTAAGGGTGGATAATGGTGCTTGTGGTGTTTCTCACTCTGAAGATAAGGGTTCTTTCTTATAAATTTCTGTTTCTCGTCTCAGACATGCAAGCACAGCAGATTTCAGTGTTTTGCTGCTGACTTGTCTATGTGCTACAGACTGTCAGTAAGAATGGTTTGTACAGCAAAGCAGCTGGCACTGTTTGTATGGCACTGGAGATCCTGTGTCTGTAACATGCGAAGAAGCTGTATTTTTGCACAGTTTATGATATAATCATGTAGTAACACCAGAAATTTATGTCTTGAGCCTAGAGGGATGTTTGGGAGACACTACCTTCAAAGTTTCTTTTTGAGCTGAAAGATGAAGAAAACTCAATGTAGACAGGAGTGGCTTGGGTCCAGCCCACATCTCACTGAGGAGAAGCTGTGCCCTAGTGGCTGGTATGATATGATATGTCTATTCTGAAAAGGGTGGGGGGTTTTGGCATCTCTGTGCTAGGAATTCTTTTTTGTGGGCAGCACACTACACAGAGAACTAGTGCCATTTTTACCTTACCAGACTAAGTCATGGATAGAAATTATGAAGTATATGCTTTTCTTATTATTATATTTGCATAGGCATGGCTCTCCCACAGATGAAATTGTATAACAAGACATTAATTCAGTTTTTGCATATTAAGTTTGTGACTGCAAGGATGAAAGAATAGCTCCTGACAGTGCCACCCCCTACATGCAAAGAGATGATCAAAATATTTTTCTAATTTTCAGTATGTAGCATGCTCCACACATTGCTATTAAATACTATATTCCAGCTGTCATTAATAAATTACTTCAGTTGTATTCCCTCCTTTAATGATAAAAGCACGGTCCTTAACAAAAGCAGTGTATTCCATTTTGAATCAATTAATTTTATGTGTACGTCTTGACCCACAGTAAAATATATGTGGAATAATTGTCTCCTGTAACACCCAAAGTAATTAAAATTACATGAGGACAGTTTTGACAATGTACTTTATCACAGGGACTTATTTTCCTGTCACACACTCAGAGGGCAATTTGATGACCATGTAAACAATTAATTACCTAAGAATGAATAAGGAAAACTTTCTCGACAGTCCAGAGATTTCATTTCCTTAGCAAGCCCATCAGTACATAACAACAGCAGGTTAGTACCAGTGCCACAGATATCATGTGGGAGATGTTGGCTGGGAGCAGAGCAGAGGAATATGGCTCCCCTTTTTCTCCAAACAGCTATAGGTCCCTCTGCCCGACCGTCTGAATCAAGGAGCAAAAGTGGTGAGTTACATCATGCAACACAAGTTGCTACGAGACACACATGAAGACAAGTTTTTAATCCATCAGGCCGTTGTTATCTGATGACATGAATGTCTGAAGTAGCTGATGTGCCAAGGTGGATGTACCGCTGTTATGTGCTTGTTATGAAGATGCATGTGCCCTTGACTTGGCTTCACTGAGAAGGTGCCATGCCCCCTGTCAGCCCCTGTCTCACACAATGTAGCAGCAGTCGCCTCCTCCATGTCCTCACCTGGCCCTGAATGCTGCATACATTCACAAAAAGATGAAGAAAGCAGTGGTCCTTTTTTGACTGTTATGTGCAGTGGCTGCTCCATAAAAAGACTTCTCTCAATACTATTCAGAGTGAGAAAGATGGGATGAAATATTCAAACTGAAATCTAAATGCAGAGCAGGTCTCTCCTTCTGGAACCTTGGAGGTTCACGCTTGCAGGATCAACACATTTGTGCCTTGTATCTGGACTGATGTCAGGAAGGCAGCAAATGCATTAAAGTTTAATGCATACAAGTCAGGACAGCAACGTGCCGGGGATGGAGGTTGTGCTGCCTGTCCTGTGTTACACCTGCAGCATGGTGTTGTGCTGGGGGAGGAATTTCAACCTGCAATAAATCTGCTAGAGATGTAAAGCAGTACGTAGGAACCTGATCCTCTGCAGAACTTTGGCAAGTGTGTAGGGGTCCTCTCGCTGCAGTGAGAGGTCTCCAGTATTGCAGCTGGAGGACAGAAGCTTTGGTCCTGGATTATCTAAATGTAATCCTTCTCCTGGAGGATCCTTCTCCTTCTCTAAATGTAAAACTTCTCCTGGATTTGGGGTAGAAAATCCCAATTCTTTCTTTGAGTTTCTCCTATTCCTGCCACTGTCAGAGAAGCACTACAGGGAGTAAAATAGGGAACAGGTCCCTGAAGAGCCTGGGATAAACAGAGTTGTAATGACAGAGAAAGAGACTTGGAGAGCACTAAGTACAAATTCACCTTTAGCCTTGAAGACCAAGACTGGAAACTGTTGAGTATGAGATGTAAAAGAGCTTTGTTTTGTTTAGAAAAATGCATTTCAGTAGAGATAAGCAGAAAGGCAGTATGTACCATGGGAATAAAATTACCAAAGATAATTGCTACCTTTTCAAAGACAGAAATTCATAAAATTGTACTGGTGTTGTTTTAGTTTTTGTGGTTTGGTTTGATTTGGTTGGGTTTTTTTTAATTAGATGCCCAAATAAAATACTTGCATCTAAGGACTGAGCATCTGAATTCCTGGGTTCTCAGCTCAGCTGATGGATTATGGACCTTCACTTTTAAAAGTCCTGACTAATTGCACTGTGGATAGTTTAACACACAAAGCCATACAGAAATCTGCTGAAGCAGAATTTGTAACAGAGTTTTTTGCTGCTGCAGCAGCAGTTAGCAGGAGTTGAGTGAGTTTAACTCGGTCTGGCAGTGCTTCTGTGAACAGTGACTGCAATGCAGACATACTCAGAACAGCAAAAGAGGAGTGGCTGCAAACAGCAAAGGAGTTAGAGTCTATCCCATATGCCAGAGATTTACTATGATGCTAGGCAATTAATTGCTTAATACCCAGTATTTTCTGAGGTGTTTCCCCAAAATGTTCCTCATTTTTACACACTGAAGACAGCTGGCTTTTTTGTCCCTGTCTGAGCTACACAGCAGTGGAGGGGCTCTGGCAGGGTGTATGTGTCCCTGCTGGGTGCATCTAATCCAGCCTGGAGAGGGGCCAAGCAGAAGTGATAGCTGAGAGCTCAGGGAGCTTGAGTGGAGGGCAGGTTTCTGTGTCTGGCTGAGTGTCTGCAAGCTCCACTGCTGTTTTATTAATTGGCCGTGTAAAGGGGTGCCCTGTTTGGAAAGGCTTGAAGGAGATCTAGAGTAATCTTTGTCTGCCTTGAGAAGAAGCTCAACTACTTTAAAGTGCTGGTTATCCTGGTATAGGCTGGGATAGAGTTAATTTTCTTCTTAGTAGCTGATAGAGTGCTGTGTCTTGGATTTAGGATGAGAATAATGTTGATAGCCTGCTTATGTTTTGGTTGTTGCTGAGCAGTACTTACCCTAAGTCAAGGTCTTTACAGCTTCTCATTCTGCCCTGACAGCAAGGAGACTGGGGGCTCAAGAGGCTGGGACACATGACCCCAGCTGGCCAGAAGGACATTCCATACCATATGGCATCTTGCTGAGTGGTAAAACTGGAGGGAGTTGGCTGGAAGTGGCTTGCTTGGGGACTCACGGGGCATTGTTTCAGTGGGTTGTGAGCACTGCATTATGCATAATTTCTTTTCTCTATTATTTTATCATTATTACTATTTCTCCTTACTTTTCTGTTCTATTAAACTGTTTATCTCAGCTCATGACTTTTACCTTTATTTCCTTTTCTCTCCCCCATCTCACTGGTGGGGAGTGAGGGAGCAGCTGGGCGGTATTTGGCTGCCTGCCGGGTTAAACCAATAAACCACTATAAATAAGCAAAACAGAATAGGGAAGCAAAGCCCTTCCTCCTCATCCCTGCTGATGAGGCCACTGAAGTCAGAAACTAACTGCCTGAAAGAGAATTACCAGACAGAGAAGTCTGAGGGGTTTTATATCTATAGGGAAAAAAAATTCCCAAACACTGATTTATATTGTTAAAATTCTGATGCATACCAATAAGAGATCAAGATGCTCTCTGGTTGTAAAGGCTTTTTGTGTCTTTTAGGGCTTGAAATCCAGACATTTGTTTAGAATAATACAACAGAAAAGCAAATAAGATCCAGAAATTAATTATTTCTTTATGAGGACTTGTTAATTAATTCTTAATTAAGATGCAGTGTAAAAAGACTTTGCTCTGTACCCACATCATTTATTTTCTGGAGGCTGCTTCCCTAGTTGAAGATGGCAGGGCACAGCCATTTATATAGTCACAGTCTTACAACTCCTTATGTGTAACTTCTCTTGACTGGCGGGATCACTGTACCTTATCCAAACAACACGAAATCAGTTGTTCATCATCTCTTGGAAGACAGAGCTTCCTTTTCTTTAAAGAGAACCATTCTGAGTAGAAAAAGAAATGTTCATTGCAATTTTATAAATAAAAACCAGATATTTTCTGCATGGATCATTCTGTTTAGATGCAAATATAGCTTTTGGATCAAGTCCCATTAGATGTACAGGGTAGTAGTTCTGAAAGGATATTGCTGATTCCTGCAATATTTGATTTATATATTATGAATTAAAAAGACAGCTCTACAACGCAGCCAATATTTTTGTGTTATAGGCATTTAAACTTGCTGCTAGATGTCCTCCTTTGAATTCAGTTTGTATACTCCACTGGGCCCATAGAATTAAGAGATCTAAAGTATACGTGTACAGTCGAGGCATACTGTTCATTTTGTGTAGATGTCTTTGATTCACAGCAAAAATTATTTTCTGACTTACTTGCAATTGTAAAGCTCAGTCTCTTTGCCAGCTAATTGCTACACTAGCTTATGCTTCACACCATACGGAAACACCCTTTTAAATATGCAAAAAAAGAAGCTAAAAATAAATCACAGCTGCTGTTAGATGGGGGTTGAAAGATACAGCCAAGGCAGGAAAAAAAAAAAAAAAGGAACTGTCTCAGTTTAAATACAGCTAAACCATTTTTAATATTGAGAAGTTCTTTTTCTGTTCTCCAAATCAATATTCATTAATAGTATTCAGAACAGAGAACTTTGAATATAAAGCACTGAGATAACACCAGTAATTACAAGATGCAGTTTCATAGCTGTAATATTTTTGTACTCTGTGTTGCTTTAATGATTGCTGTTATAATTTGTATTCAGCTTATGAGGACTGATTTATATTAACACGTTTCTTAACTCACATGCTCAATTTAAGTTCAAATCTTGATCTTAGCTTACAACAACACACAGCTCTGTAGGTGGAAAAGGGTTTTCCTTTGCAGCAGTAATTGCTTCTGGCCAGCAATGGTAGCTTGACCTCACCCACAAAAGATCAAGTGAATATATTGAGTGAATATGTATGTTACCTCTGATTTCCTACAATCAGCAAAGTAGAAATCTGAGAAACATTTCACTGTGCTGTGCGTGTTATCCAGAACTGATCTATGATAGAAAGCTATAATTTATTGCACAGTCACACATATTCTGCATAATTCTCACCTCCAAAGAACCTTTTTTTCCCCCCTATGACAGATCTGTGGGTACCCACAGCACAGGAGTGGCAGTGAGCAAGGAGAAAATAAAATCTTTTCCCTCCCACCTTTTACCTTAAACTGCCATAAAACTGCAATATTTGTCTCACTTGAGTCTAAACCGAACATCAGCATTAAGCTTAATTTAACTCATGGTCTTTTCAGGACTTCCTATCCCTCTTTGTAAGAATGGAAAGTAGGGGATGGACCTTGCCTGCTCCTTTCCATTGGTGGCAGCAGGGCTGGCTCAGCCCAGAGCCCACTGTGGCTCCCCTGCTGCCAGAGAAGGGAGAGAAGGGGTGAGGGTGCAGGTCTGAGCCAGGAAGAGGGTGACACAGCTTGGGGGGACACAGCAGGGCAGGCATCTGTGAACGTGCACTGACTGTAAAGGCAGCCTTGGCCATGCTGTCAGGTAGGACACTGTGAGCAGGTGTGGCAGAAATGGTCTCACTAGGAAAAGGTCGTATTTTAATGCTGATTATTTCCCTGGTCCATCTGTCTGTCTGGTCCACTGGGACCTATGGTGACACTGCTGAGGGGATGGTGGGGCTAAGACTGAGAGGGAAAAGAGGGAACTACTTACCCCAGCCTCACCATAGAGAGATTACTCTGGGAGCCCGTATCCTCAGTCATTCTGCTCTTCCCCATCCTCTTTCTTCAGGCCCAACTGATACTGCTGGGAAACAGAAAGAAATCCCTCACAGGCATTAAGAGAGCTGTTCTGGAAACTATCTTTGCAGTTAAAGAGGGGCAGCAGCATGTTCCAGATTAATAACAAATGTGTTCAAGTTTGTCATGGGGACAACCTGGTGATAACAGATCAGACTCTCATGCAAATACCTGCCTTAATCAGTAACAAAACTTACATTACTATCTGCCTCCATCCAGTGTACCACCAACAGAAATTTTAAAATTTCCAGTTTTACAGTGGTTCAACATTTTTTGTGTGTTTAGAGCAGTCTTCAAATTCAAATTGCCTTTCTTCTTCAGAAAGCAGTGACTGACTAGAGCCACCACCACCAGAGACAGGCTTCACTTCTCAGAGAAAAACTAGTGAAACAGCTGGGTTACAGACCTGAAAGATTCACCTGCAAAAAATGTCAGGTGTGTTACTGAAATGATAAAAGATTGCTGGTTAGTAGAATCCCCCAGGATGCATGTCTGATTGTCAGACCCGGAAGCTGAAGCAGGATTGCGCGAAAAAAAAATTGCTGTCCTCAGTACCAGGCTTCCCTCTTGGAGTGAAGCTCAGGATTAATTAGGTGCTTCAGTAGTACTTAGTCCCTTGTGAAACAGACACCTATGACTAAGGCTGGCTGCCTGCTCAATTCACAGCTTAAAAACCTTCCTGTTTTCAGCTGGATTGCAATGAATGATTTTCTGAAATAGTCTCTGTCTGTTACTGCTCCTTACCTAGTACTTACTTGCTCGTCTCACTCCTGAGCTGAGGTGAGCCTGGTGTCAGCCCCCTACCTGGTGTGACTTCCTTCCTTGGCCCAGCCATCTCAATACAGACAAATCTGGTGGCCCATGGGCTGCACTGAGCCTGTCACCATCACTGGCCATGCGCCACTGTCCTCGCTGGGCATGAAGGAACAGAGCCCCAGCAGTGCAACACTGCCAGGCCAGCTGGGATATCTCTGCTCCAGGCAGAGCCATTGCCTCTCTTTCCTTGCAGGACCACTGTAGATGCTGTCCTCCAGACTGCTATAAGTCAGCAAAGAGGGTTTCAGTCAATGCATCCCTGATTCTGCTGTTAGGACTCTGTGCATCCCTCCCTGCCAGAAGTTACCAGCTGTGGTGGTTACTCACCTCACATCCGTTCTAGCACTAGAAAAGAAATAATAAAAGCCTTGCTCTGGCAGGCATCAACCAGAGCTAGAAAGCATATGTGCAGCTTGTTCCAGAGACTCTTCCACAACTATGGCAAATGGTTTTATTCTGTCTTTAAGGATTTTTTTCTCCAAGCCATTGTGCAAGCCATGACAAACGAGTCACTCCTTAACAAACAATTTGTATCAATTAATGATACTTCATACTGACAGGCCTCAGGGCTTTACTGATTATTTGGTGGGTTTTAATTATGCCTTCAGACACACTTGGTCCTTTCTGATGGGGAGAGATGACTACTGGGGCAGGTGTTTTTCTCACTTTCTTTTCTTGTAGTGATTCCACATGATGCTGGCATGAGCCTGACTGCCAGCAGAGTCTCCTTTCAGCTATCATGTAGGATCTTCCCTCACCCCTGCAACCAAATTAGCTAAACAGCCTACAGGAGTCCCTATTCCCAACCATAACCAGCCCTCAGGTCCAAACTGCTGCTACTGCAACGCAGGGCAGGCATGTCAGATTTTGGGGATCACATTCTGGTGTCTCTACTCCCACGATGCACTTTCTCTGTTACTTCTCAGCCTTCTGACATGGCAAACTAATGCACTCCAGCTGTGAGCTCTCCTCATTTTCCACCAATGAATTTAATCATATACCACAGTAAACTGAAAAACTTCTCAATTATGCAAACATGGATGCAAATGAAGAATATGAAATTAGGCAAAGATCCTTAGAGGGCAGCAGAAGGTGGAGCATGCCATGACACAGAGGCCATTCAGGAGAATGCGTGGAGACTGCTGACGCTGGCTGCAGCCTCTCTGGGTGCCGTCTGCATTCCCCAGGTCACAGGAACAAGGACTCACTTAAGCACACACTGCTGCTTCTCTGTTGCAGGACAAAAGGATTGCAGTGGGAATGTGGATAGCCAGCCCTGTTCTCTGCCTTCACAGGTGAGTATGTCGTGCTGTTCTTTTGAACTCAAGAAACTCACATAAAAATCTCTTCCTTTATGTCATCCTTGCTTTACTTGAATTGCTACTCCAGAGCAGGCTGGTTTAGAGAAGAGGAACATCTTTTAATTCCCAGCCTACCTGTATTTATGTCTAGCATGCAAACTCGTTTCTTGTACTGACTGCCCCTTTTCCAAAGTGTTTCTGCTTCCCCTCCATTGTACAATTATGGACAACAACAACTGTGCTACACCTCCTACTGGCTCCTATTAATAGGCTGGCCAAGTTAAGAGTCACCAGCCTTCTCCTGCCTCTTCTGCCACTACAACCTGCTCTCCCAACCAGTGACCAGCCCAGTAGGCAGGACTCTTTGGAACATCCTGTTGCTGCAGGCATGTCCTCTAACCACATTTGCTTTTCACATGATTGCCTCTCGTGGTGGTTCATTCTTCAGTCTGTAATCACATGCTTTCCTGTCTGGATGGCAACAGTAAGGGCCTTGCTGTCACATGGCTTATGTTATTCTCAAATATAAAATCTTTCATTTTATTGACATTCATCCCATGTCTAATACTGTAGTAGTGAAGTTATCTCTCCAATAGGATATCCAAGCCTCCTCTCTTTTCATGTCACCACATGTGTTCAGGACTTTAACAATTCTCACCAACACTGTTCATATTTATTGTGTTGAAATCACTAATGGAAATATTAAAGAAGGTGGGTCTGAAGACTAAGGAATTTCTCACTACTAACCCCTCCTTGATTTAATGTTTTGCAGTGCCTCCATTTACTCCACAGACCTTAGATGGCAAGAACTGACAGAAGAGCTCATGGAACTATGCAAAAAGGCAGCTCCAGCCCAGGCAGATTGCAATTGGGATCTGCAGGCAATAACTTTATTACAAGTCAGCATCAAGGCAGCTAGTGAGCAATTGATTAGTGAGAGTAGTGTTGGAAGCTTGTGAGATGATTACTAAAGTGTTGTGGTTGCAGAATGTTTGGTTTTCCTATCATCTCTGCAGTGAGAGTCAGCTTGAGGAGAGGACAGTCCCTCTGTCCCCCTCACCAGGTGCTGGTGATGGCATTTACAAATGTTCCTTTCCTATATGGACGGGGCTGTGCTACACAAGCTCTGTGGACAAATCAGTGTGAAAGAGTAACACCACTAAGAATGGCTTATTTGACCAGGTGGGCAAAGTCAGCTGCTCCTGTGTGAGCAGTTTCAAGCATGCCCAGCATACCCACAGCTCCCAGTATCTTTCCTAGTAAACCCTTAGACCCATCCCTGGCCATGGCAGTGGGCGCACTTCTGAGTAATGTCAGAGCAGTGTGGGTGGTTTGCTTGCAGCAGCCCTGCTTGGGAGGATGAGGCCAGATTTATTAGCAGAGATGTAAGCCACTCAGTGCCAGCTGGCCTTTGCACCTGGGAGCATTCCTAAGCACATCTGATTTATTATTATAGGCACAGACTTTGTGAATACTGCTGTGGGATACCTTGGCAGTGTGCATGGTACTATGTGGCCCAGACCTATTTGAATATGAAAACATCTTTTGCCTTTAAAAATATGAGTACCTGTTTATATATGGGGGGGGAGGGGGGAATCACTGTACCCTCTACTAGTCTGGCTGATGAGGCCGTTCCCTGCTATGAGAGCACCTGGCAGGAGATGGCTCAGCTGTGCACTGATCTGCTGCTTAATGGAAGCAGAACCAGTTTTAGGCAAAATGAAAGCAAAATGGACACTACCTGTAACCCAGCTGAGATGCCAGGAAGTCTGGTGCTCTTCAAAGTAGTGGGGTGGGAGGTAAATGGCACAATATTTACAAGGATAATGCAAAGAGCTTTCATTGGCATAGGCTTAGAGCACCATCAGTTTGCAGGCCTGGCACAGGCAACTAAACAGCTCATCTGTCATCACTGGGAGCAGTCCAGAAGAGATAGGCATTGAAAGGGCTTTGTGTGCCTGGAGCTTTGTGTGGCAAGCAGCAGTGCACAGTGACACAGGGTAAGGAAATGTGATGCTGCATTACTTTGTCACATCCGTGCCAACTGGCAACTGCTTTATGCAATTTTGAAATCTATTAAAAGTTTGGGTGAACCTGCCTATTTCTTGTGTTTCCTTAAGTACTTAAGGAAAGTACTGTTGTGTCTGTTCCATAACAGAGTGTGGAACTGTGGTCTTCATTAAAGCAAGAAAGGATGTTTAAAAATAATGAAACAACTTTGTTAAGAACTAAGTAGACAGCAAGCAAAGTTTCAAATGTCAGCAAAGTGCCTGTGAGGCTATCTGTGGAGAGGATCCCAGTCCTGTGCATCACTCTCCCGTGATGGAGTTACATGTTACCAGTATTTCTGCTTTTCCCCTCACTGTTGCAGTGTCCACTACAGCATTTTCCAGGGGCTTTCTCAGGTTGGAATGCAATAGTAAAGAAATGGTGGTAGAGCTGGAGAGATCTGCTGCACAGTCCCCTCTGCTCATGCTTCCTCTCCCTTCAGTTACACATGTGGTGCTCTGATACCACCTTACCCTCTCTGGCCATCAGCAACCTGTCCCTGTCTCCTCTAGCTCCTTGTTCATGGAGGTCACTGAGCTCAGACTCAACCTCTACATTCCTGTAGTTTCCTCATTTTCCTCCTCTCCCCTGGTGGTTGAGGTCCTCTTCCCCAAAGTCCTCATTGGCTCTTGTAGCCTAGGAAAAGTGCAGATCCTGTTTTACAACAAAGGAATCACAGTATTTTCTTTGTCCTGGAAAAGTGATAAAAGAAAATACCTTTTCATAATCTTTCCTACAGCAAGATCACCGCTAGATACTTGTGACAGTTCACTAAGCCTTTATTTCTTCTTTCAATGTATGTCTATCAGAAGTGTTTGTCCTAAATTCAGTGAATGCTGTGCATAGACAGAATACAGATACACAGTCACTTCTGCTGTCTGCCATTTTAAATACTGAAAAGTCAGTATTTCATTAAAGACCAGAAGAAAAAACATCCCTAGCTGCAGGCTTGGATAATAGCTCTCCATCTGGGATTGCTCTTGCTAGTGATGGCAGAGGAAGACATTACTTCTTCCCTTGACTGAGACAAAAGCCATCCCATAGCAAACAGAAGCTACCAAAATAATTTCAATCACTGGTCGTGGGATTACATGGAATATTTCTCCAGGCAGCATCAACTTGGTATCAGCTGTGACTCCAGTGCTGATGACATTCCTGCCTTCTCTGCTTTGTTCTTAAATTTTACCCAAATGGCCCAGAAGACTGGGATCCACTCCTGCTTCCTCTGCTGTCTGAGCTTTAAGACTGCTGCTAGCCTTATCCTCAGTTAGAAGTGCAGGTAGGCTGCAACAGCCATCAAATATGGCTGTGGGGCCCATGATGGATGAAGCCTTTGACAATCTTATGTTGGGGAAATTATCCCTGATGTCTTAGCTTGCAGGCAGCCTGAAATAGCAGCCTGGAACAAAGTCTATGCTTGTAGACAGATGGTATAGTGCAGTGTGGGTAAAAGCCAAACAAAAGCCTGTGGTAACACTACAAGTAACCCAATGTGGACAGGGAAGCTTCATTCATAATACTTTCACAAGATTTTAGGTCTATTTTCCCACACAGCATCTCTCTGTTTTGCCACCTTTCTAGGCCTACCACACCTGTGCATTCAGGTGCTCTGAGAGAAACTTTTTTCGTGGGGAGCAAAAGACACTTGCAGAATTCCTTACATCATGTATGTGCACAAATGCCTCCTGTCCAACAGGCTGTTTCTACCACAGGGAGGGGGGAACAAGGTGCCTACTTAGTCACACACAAATATAAATAAATCACTGACCACAGGAAAAAAAGACCTATTTCTCAATGGGCCATGGGGAGCAGTGACAGTTTTAAGGAACTTGAACTGATAAGAACTTCTTGTAGGATACATAAGCACCAATCTGATCATAGCCCATGTGGCATGCTTTGTCCTGGGACACCAAGGGCAGCCTTGGAATGCCACAGTAACACCACTTGGATTTATGAGTCTTCATTAAAGCAGAGGGGGAACATAACTGCTCATATGGATGAGACAAGTCTGATTCTCTTCTGCCTACCTAAACTTAGGTAAGAAGCTGTCCTTTGGGGGAAAAAAACAAGATTGCATTAGTACATGTGGGAGCTTAAGAATCAGACTTGTCAATCAGGGCTTTCACTGCATGGGTAGTGCAGTGGTGCAGTCAGTAATGGATATAAGCTGGCATATGACGAGGATTTCTCAGTTTGTCTAGAACTTCTTCATTGTCATTTTGACCAGAATGTTGTTAACTGTGCCAGCATAGCTCTGTGCATGGCTTAGCATTCCTGAGTAAAACTGGCTCCGCTTCTGTGCAATGAGTGTATTTCCCTGATCAATTTACACTTAAGCATGAAAAATCAAGAAGAGTGGTAATAGTATTTTTCTGGCTGGTTGTAGCTAATGCTTTCTCTGCTTTTCACTTATGGCCTGGGAAGAATGGTTTTGCTACCACTGAACCATGAGGGGAAGAGAGGAAAGATACAGAACAGCTGGGTTTAATGAACTGGAACAAATATCAAAGCAGCGTGTACACTTGTCATGCAAAGAGGAGGTACATGTATATAAATGACAAGCAATTTAAATCAAGACTTCAGTTACAGAGTTTACAACTGACATTATACCCCAAAAAGACTCAAAACTTGGTGTCTTAAATTCTGTCATTGAAAACAAACAAATCCAATGCAATTTAAGTTATGGGGGCATAAACTATCAATCTATATTTTAATATGTGGTGAACTTTTCATTTTGGACTATGTAATGGTTTACTTTTACAGCTATCTGTTCCTCTTCTCTTGAATTTTACATTTAGGTTATCTGGGTGTTTCCAAGGCAAATTCCTAGAGTGCTAGTTGAGCAATCATTTCTTCTTTCAAAGACACTCCAGAGGCAATGCATTAACATTTTGAGTCTTTGTGTAGCATTTATGTGCAGCTGGAAAGGAAAAAAAATCTTTAATCCATTGAAGAGAAATGTTAGTAGAAAGAGAAGTAGAAGAGAAATGATAGTTTTATAATTTCAGTGAAAGCATTAAAATAAATCATATGTTAAGAGGATCTCCATACTTCAACACTAATTCAGACTTAAATGACAGGATCTGGTATTGGGAATACAGACTTTTCTCTGTGGGATTAAAGGTGACAATTTATATTTATGCAAATAAATTAAACTGCTTAATTTCATACTGAGATTAACTGTTTTTCTTGCTGGTAGCTTGACAGTTTCCAGTATTTAAATGAGCCTGGGATGAGATTGTGATGGAAAAAAATTCTAACTGTAATTTATTCTTTAAATCAATGCAAACCGTTAGTACTAAGGTTAGAAATTTAATAAAACATAATGATTATTAAAGTGGCTTAGAGGAAATTAAGTGTCCCAAAAAGGTGTTGCTTTTGCAGTGATGACAGTATCTGTGTATAAAATTTGAAAGAGCTTTTCCTAATTACCCATGAAAAATTACTATTTCACTTTTATGGATTCAGTCCATAGAAGTCTCCCCCTACCATCCAATAGCCACCTGGAGACAGGTGGGCAGCAAGCACCACTAGCAACAGTCCCCAGGCCAGTGAAATCACATAACTCAGAGGGGATTCAGCCTCAGAGAACTAGGCTGGTCTGTTTTGTCGAGTGGCTGGTGCTTGACTGGTGTTTGTAAGGTGTCTCCTGCCAAAAACTCCTCCCAGCAGATGGTAACAGCTGGGTTATGCCTGACTTTGGAAAACTACAGAAGGAATCCTTGTCAAGGGCCTATTGTGTGATCTCAATGGCTTTTCCTTGTGAGAGAGCTTTTGTTGTACAAGGCATAACGTACTCAGGGTGTTTGGGAGCACATGGGTTGAGTGACCTACCTTGGTATAGCAGAATATTGGTCTGGATCCTGGGATACAGGATACATCCCAGTGATTCAAATGGAATCTGACCTTTGTGAATGTGAAATATATTCCTTCAAATAAATGAAGTCTCTTCTTACTGCTGATGTTAAAAATATTTGTGATATTGGATATTTTTAATGGCTGTAAGAGAGGCCATTGAGACACTGTAAGGATATATAAGGAAAAGCAGAGGAGTTCCTGACTCTCTGTGGTAGTCTTTTTATTAATGTGTGGACCTATGCCACACAATGCTCCATACAACAGATGACTATGTAAATTACTTATCTCACTCCATATGTAGATTGCAAATGATCAGTTGAAGCTAAAATCGTACAAAAATATGTTTCGATTGTGTGTATAAATAAATCACATTTCCTTTTTTTTTTTTTTTTTTTTCTTTTCTAGCAATAGCTTTATTTTACTCATATTATGCTGTCAATTAATTTTTAACCCTACAGAGGGTTCTCTGGAGTAACCAGGAGCCTAATTAACAGGTCTGTAATGGCTCATCAAGCTATATTTTCAAGTCCTGGTTGACATCCTGTACTTCAGAATCCAAATTTCATTCAAAGAGTATTTCCCTGACTGCAACTTGAGCACCAATTAGAGCTGTAGCATGTGCTAGTTTCTGCACACTTAAAAAAATCTAGTTAAAAGGAGTTGACTTCAACTTTTCATCTTTATTCAGAGATAAATTACCACACACTAGATCACAGCCGTTTAAAGCAGATAAGGAAAGAAAAGGTTCTGCAGGCACAGAGATTTGTGCTATCTCATGTTAACATCAAAATAGGGAGTCAGATCCTGAATTTTTAGGGCAGTTCTGATGCTTACATACAACGGTCAAAACACAGCTCTTATGTGACATTTTAAATGTCACTTAAGAAATGAGGTTCTAGTGTTCCTGTTGTCTTCATGTGGGGCCTGTCTGCCTGTAATCCCCCATCTTTTTTATATTGAATGCAGTGCCCAGTCAGAAGCACATGGGACAGATAATTATTTAAATTCATATAAATTTAATTTAGGTTTAATGGAGATAAGCAGCAGGATGGGAGGTACAAGCTGCTCTTAGCCTTACTACAGGAATGACTTGACCATGAAGAGTGTAACTGTCCACACAAAGAAATGTTATGTCTGACATGAGGAAGTTAATACCATTAGCTCTGCTGCTCAAAGAACATATTCTTAGTTGTGCTTAATACCAAAGATTCACCTGTGACTAAGTGACTAAGGCAGATGGATGTAGCACACTAGGCAAAGATCTATCTCTAAACCCAGGGCCTTCAAGTGTCAATGTGAGACCTGATTTTCACAGTTCAGGCTGAGAACAATTTTGTCACATCTTGGAGAAGGACACAGCTTTTCTCCAGCAGTAAGCCTCTCAGTAAAAACCTCATAGCAACATGCATATAGGTAACTAGAGGGAAAAAATAGGTGCAGAATTTGCTGTAGCCTTTATGACTGTAAATCATGAGGAACGTATTTCATACTCAGTGGAATTAAACTAGATCTACAGTTGAGTCACCAGAAGGATACAGACTTGGGGTCTTGAGGTGCCCTGACACAGTGATTTATTTAGATGTGGGAATTTTCTTCAGATAATTGCACAACAGACAGGTGTGGCTGCACAGAGGAGTAATCAAAATTAGTGAATTTATTCACTAATATTAACATCTACCAATTAATTCTTTGTTACTGTCCACATCCCAGGTGAGTTCTGCCCAATACATCCCTGCTGTGATTCCAGCAAGTTCCAAATTCAGCTGTGGCCAGGCAGCCACACCAGGCAAAGGACTGTCATGTCTGTCATATGAGGAAAAGCAGAATAGTGTTCAGCCTTGAGAAAAGACCACATAGGGGACACCTTATCACTATCATCCAGTAATTAAGAGAAAAAGATAGAAGCTACAAAAAAGATAGAAACTCCATTCTTTTACAATGAGTCACATGCAAAAGATGAGAGGTGAAGGGTACAAATCACTACTAGAGAGCTTTTGACTGGAAATATTTTTTTTCACAATGAGAGCAATCAGCCATTGGCATAATCTCCGTGGGGAAGTTGTGGATTCCCCAACACCAGACACTTTTAAGAACCAGCTGGACAGGGTGCTGGCCCATTTTGGCTAGACCATGCTTTTGCCAAGAAAGGCTGGATAAGATGATCCTTGAGGTCCTTTCCAACATGGTATTCTATGAGTTTATCAAATATAAGAAAGCCACAAATATTGAGGGATCCCTCTTGTGCACTTACTCATTCCAGAAGTCAAGGGAGCAGAGCTGAAGTAAAGCTGCTCTACTTAACAGTCCCTGATAAACCTATTCTTCATATTTTTTCATAATCCTATTTTAAAGCAGTTCATAAATTTTGAGCTCACTTGTATGACTCCTTCCCATGAAACTTGAAAAGAGCCCCACACATTTCTACCTGCCTGCAGAGAGATTTGGTGAGTGTGTTTCAAAGCTGTTGTTTCACAAGCATCTATGTAATTGAAATATTGCATTCATAGCTACGTCACCCAGCTGGAGAATACCTTGGGAAAAATCTGATCAATTGTAACAAAATCTTATCACTCAAATTTCAACAGTCCAGCTCTAAAGAATTTGTCACATAAATTTAAGGAAATGTGAACAATCCATGAACAGAAAATAGCCAATTACATTCAACTAGTCCCATGAGTTTCTTTAGATGTGGTCCATCCAAATATGGATCAATCTCTTGAAGTTTTTCTTGTGGGAGCTGGAAAGATTTAAACCATGTATTTTTACCTTCGTCTACAGAAACTTCCCCCTTCAGACAGTACCAGTACACTGCCACTGTCATTCTGGTTTTAAATACTGACATGGAACAAATAAGCACTACTTCTGTTCTATGTGTGCCTTGCAGCACAAATTTCTGTTTTGTATCATCCAAGGTCCTCCAGATCTGTTTCAGTGTTCCACTTTTACCTTTTTGTTTCAGTAGTCCACCTTTACCCTTTGTTACCTAGCAGTCTTGTAGTGTGCAGGAAATGATAAATTGCTCTAGTTTCAAGTGGAGAACATCTGTGTTTGTTTCCTGGGGGATAGCAAAGCTGATATTATTTCCCTCTCTGTGTGAAGCTGCTGTGTGCTTCTTCCAAACGGCTGCAGTAGCCACTGGAGTGATCTACACTTAAGTAGCCTGGGAATCTAATTATCTAAGGAACATTCATATGAGCAAATTAAAGGAAGAAAGAAAAATTATCAGACATTATTATTATTATTATTATTATTATTATTATTATTATTACTATTAAGCACTGTGCAGTGGAAAAAACCCATACTGTTTCCACCTACAGTGCTTCATCAAATTATCTGATTGTTTAGCTAAATCCAGAGTACAAAAGCCCTTTGTTATAACAACAACAAAAACCTGCTGGATAAGAGCAGAATGAAGAAGGCTGTGAACTGAGAAGCTGTGAATGTGGACATATTTTAGGACAGGAGCTACTTCACTCTGGTTAAGGACTATCCCAGGGCACGGCAGCACTTCCCAGGCACCTCAGGACATTTCTGCAGCTTTGCCCCAAGATAACTTTTCATGATGGGAAGCAACAACACTGGGATCATTTTGGGAGTAGTCCAATGAGGAAAGATGTGGTTCTTCTCTCTGTGCCCTTAAAGCCTATTCACTACTACCATTGCATTTAATCTGTTTTGTTGCTAGATCTGAAAAGGCCAAAAAAGTCTGAAGTGTGTTTCTTATGATGGGGTAGTTAAATACCATTATTCTTTCTGTTGAATCTGTAGCATGATTGCTCCTTTCCTAACACCTATGTAATTGCTTCCTATCTCCCAACTGTACTTTTTTATGCCACATTACAATGAAACATCAAGCAGTTGAAGTTCACCTCTGAAAAATTTTTAAACTGGCTTGTATTGAAATATTCACAGCTTTTAGTCAGCAGGACAAACCCATACCTGGCACAGTAAAGCCCTGTTCTCTCTCTGGGCATGTCACAAGAGAGCTTTTGGCTAGGAGTTGTCTTGCAGGTGAAGCCCACACTGCTCCAGAGCTTCACACAGCTCATACCTTAGTGAGTTACTTGTGCACAGCAATGGCCAACTGGGCCAGCTCTTGGAGAAAAAACCCAAACAGGTTAAAGATGGGCTCCTGTTTGAGCTGGAGAGATCTTACTTTTTCATAATAGAGTATGAAATTCACCCAGTCAGGCAAGAAGGAATTAAAAGATTTTGTGTTTAACTGGGGAGGCACAGCAGGCAAGTGGTAAACTGAGGTAATTTGACAGCAAGTTCAGCCATTCTGACATCACCCAGCAGCTAAATTCTAGCAATACTGCTAGGATGACTTGTCAACCACTGACTTGACTAAAATCTGACTCATGGGCTGATGCCATTTGTTTACTTTCGTTCTGCTCCTTCGGTTGGAGCAGGAGAAAGTAAATCATATAGCCAGAAAATCCACCAAATCTAGTTGCATTCCTCACTCAAAATTACTTATTGCTGATCTTTCTTTCTCCCATATAAAAAAAGATTTTAAAAGCAAACTATCAATTATTTTCTGAGAACAGTAATGACATTAAAACATATTCTATCTCCCTTTTTATTGAGTATGCTGATCTCTACTCACAAAAAATGCCACATAAAAAAGCCACATACTCTAAAGAAAAATTGAAAAGTACATTTAAAAAAAAGTAAAATATTCTTTTATTTCCTCTTTTGCAGATCTTGGGAGATAGATGTTTAATGGGACTGAATTCTGTTTGCTTTCCTAATACCAGAATCTTGAAAACCTTGCTAAAGAGAGCACTGATTTTTGTGATATCAGTCCAAACTTATTCCCACATCCAATGAATTAAATTAAAATATTTGCTATGCTTAGAGAATCCAGGGATATAAGTGCACTTCTTAAGACATCCTTTGGAGGTACTATGGGATATCTAAGTCAATGGGCTAGCAGATATGACATTTGGCTTAGGAGAAAAGCTGGACCTTCCCACAAGATGGAACGCTGGAGAACAGGCAGGATGCACCCAACTCTCTTAAATAACAGTAAACACACATGGAAAGACAGCTGAATCCTGTCCAGGACTGCAGAAATCTCTCTGTTTTTTTGTCACTTGGATCCTTTTGAAACTCTGGATCAGTTCAGCAGAAAGAGAAATTAACCCATTAATAAAAATGAAGGAGAGAGAGAGACATGTCACTGTGATCAGCGAGTTTTCTCCTGCCATCGTTCTTCATCTTTCACCAAAGAAATCCAAAGGCAACAGTTAGTCAAAAATGATTCCAGGTTGCCTGTGTCTGTAAGAAACAGGGAAGTTAGGAAGCAGCAGGGAAGTCCTTTTAGCACACAGCCCTAGGTGTAGTTTAAGTCATAGAAGACTTTCTGGAGTTCTGTCAGCCAGTGTTCCCCAAAGCAAAACAGCCAGCACACAGTAGAAGAAGTAAGAAGTATTGCAAAGAAACAGAATGTGGGGTCCTTTTACCTTATATTTTCTCATTGTTGTCATAGATGCTTAGGAGAGGAGGAAAAGAAATCAGGGTAGCACAAGTCTTACAAACAGGATGATAATGTAGAAAAAAGCACAGACTTGGACAGACAGGACCAATTAAGCAATCTATACCTGCCAGAAAAAATATATCCTTACAACTGCAATGATTGCAATACAAGCACACAAAAGACTGATTCTTTCTTCTTCAAATGCAAATAAGACTTGGAACACATTGTGGCATGTGGCACACATGTCTGGGAAATGAAAGGCATCTGATATTTGCTTAGCTTCCAACAAGAGAATAGCATCTTGGCACAGACAAAGTGGCATAGAAAAGCAGGTGTGAGGTATGAATTTCTCATTACCTGCTTCTATTGCCAACATTACTTGCTCTGTTACTTTAGTTGGAGTCTCACATTTAGAAGACCAAAAAATGACATTGTGAAACATCCAAAAGAAGAATTACACGAGCTCTGGATGTCAAGTTGTGCACCAGTTTGAGAAAATGCTTTCTGGAAAATCCATTAAAGAAAATCTGATATGACTTGCCTAGCTGTAACATACAATTGAGCTCCACATAGTGTTGGCACAATTAGACACAGTCACCATTTCTGTGGCACTCAGCTTTTTTAAAGGAATTCATCCTAAATTCATATTAGTTAGGAGGCTATTCTGGTATTAGAGACAGTTTATTTAGTTGTATTCAGAAATTTCAACAAGAATTTTGAACCAATGTCTCCTGGATAAATTTAATGGCAACAAACCTTTAATTCTGAGCACAGGTTTTCCCAGAAAAAAGCAAAGAGACAGGTTAATATGGCTAAATATTTAATATACAGGGAATATTTTGGGGAAGGTTTTGGATTTATCTCTTCTCCCTTATTTGCACAGAAAAATCACTCCCTGAGCACTGGAAAGCAAAAGGAAAGCATTGGACCCAAATGCTCTTGTTGAACAAAATGATGACCCTATGAAGTTGAATCATGATTTTAAAGGGTTAGGATTTTCTCTGAGGGTTAGAACCAGTTCATATTGAAGTTAGATACACCAATGATAGGTTAATGATTATTAGATGCTTAAGCTAAAGCTAATTGTTATATTATGAGCTTATTTGTGGAAGAAAGTGGAGCAAGTGAACCATTACAGGAACATACTGAAACCAGCAGAACAATGCCCAGCACCTGGACCCTGTGTCAATCCATCATGAAGCAGGAGGCCTTGGATCATGCCAGAGGGTCACAGAGACCTGACAAAGACCTTCCTGACTTCATCCCTGGGACCACTGACCCAACTGGAGACCACCGACCCAATTCAAGAGAAGAATTGCACACGCGTGAAAGACTAATACCCTCATTTTAATACAAAGCGGGGATGGGAGGTGCTGGGGTTGTGCATATGTATTATTTTGGGAAATAAATAGAAGGCAAAAATCCTTGTGTGGTGTGGTCACGCATTTCGGGGACGATCCCCACGGTGCTGCCCACCAATGTAATAAACATACCACAGTCTAACTCTCACTAGTTAGAGAGTCTTTGTCCGTGATTTTCGGTTTCAACGATTCAAAGTCAGCTCCGATGGATTCAGAGGCTCATCCAGGGAGTCATTTCCCCATGGAAGGTTGGGAGTTTATCCCTTGCTTCTCTTTTCTGCACCAGCACTAACTTTTACAATTAATCAGCAGTTTTCAAGCAACTTCTTCATTTTGATTCTCTGACTGATACAACACATAAATGTTTTAAAGTGCACTTATTTAAATGAGGCATTTCTTTGCTTAATATTACCTAAGTGAGCTGAATTGAATTGAATGAACTGAAAAATAACTTTTTCAGTTATAGATGAAAATAACTTTTTCAGCTCACTGCATCCATTGTTTCTCTGGAATGGTTACCAAAAAACCAAAATATGAGCCTTTTCAGCCAAGGTTTCAAGCACTGGCTGGCCAGTGCTGCTTAGACCATACCATGTTCCTGAAGGGGCAGAGCAATTCCTTTATGGCTTGGTACCAACCAAAGTGTTGGATATCCCTTTTCTATTTCGTCTAGATGTTATGTATTTTCATGCATACTCTTGTGCTGTGCAAATTCTATGGAAAAGCAGAACTAAGATTGCTTCATATTTGACTACTTTTCCTGATGGAAAATTTCCATAAATACATACAACATTGTCATTCCCTTTAGCACTTCCCATAAAGCACTTTACTTTATGATGTTTCCTGATTTTTGCTCCAAGATCTTGATCATTCCAAGTCATGTGGAGCCAGCAATGCATATATTCAAACCAGATGTCGATAGCAGGAGCATTTTTATGCAAGAGTGTGCACTGTCACTCAAAGATTAGTATTTTAGCAAAGCTGTTGGTGGCTTCATCAAATTTCTGGTGAGGATCAGAATCCTAATCAGATACTTCTCTGTGTAAAATGAAATTTTAGCAACACAGAGAATGGAGAATGGTTTGGAGTTACATTTCTTTGAGTACAGCTTCTTTCTGACCCCATTTGTCTTTGTGAGGCTCCTTTTACTATAGTCCTCTCCTCTGACTTGCCCTCCCCACATTTCTATAATGAGAAGGCAGCAGCCTAATTTCTTTAGATGGAGAAAAAGATGAATGTTTGTAGTTACTAGCTGCAAGGATTTACAACAAATCTGGGGACTCTTTAGCCACCTGCAGCTCTCAAGCTGTTCAAGTGTAATTTGTTATGCTGAGGCTGCATTCGTGAGCAGAGGGAGGCTGCTCTACCATGGGGCCAACTTGAATATTTAGAAGCAGGGGATCCATGGGAGACTTCTGAAGCCAACACTGCTGGCTTGCAAAGTAGCAATGGGCTGCCCTGGGAAATTACTGTCATCACACGCCCACAATCCCTGGACAATTGAAGTATGTGGACTCTGTGTAGGGTTGGAAAGCTGAGTTCCTTCACTTATATTTTTTTATTTTGTGACTCACTTTAAGCCTCTTGGAGGTGCTCTAAGAGGGAGAAAGAGATTGAGTCATAACCCAATTTCCAAAAACCTTAGCAACATGACACAGGCAGAACCTCAGGTATGAAAACCATAGTGGAAAAAAAAAAAAAAAAAACCCTGACAGCTATAATATTCCTAAAGATAATTGGTTTGTACTGAGGAACAGTAGCATTAAAGAGTAAAAAATTGCATTATTGACATAAGTGCAATGAAAAATCTGGTAGAGAAGCAATATCTGAAAGCAATATAAGTAATTTTCCCAGAACCTGGTCTTCTAGAAGAATGATTTTACCCATTGAGCTATTGCATGATCTATAAACAGATGAGAATACTCTGACAGGGGAGAAGGAAGGTGCATAACATAAAGCAAAAATCCGCTGGTAAGTCCTGTGACATACCTGAGTACATTCCCTAGGGGCACACAATGTATGAGTGAGACAACATGGACAGGAAAGGTCAGAAATTGTGGACACAAATCACAAGAAGGAATAAAGAAATCTCCACTCATGGAACACTTTAATGAGATGAAATCTCCCTCCACATCTTTAGAGTTTATAGGTATTGACTATGTCCTGAAAGCCCACAGAGAGGGGGAGACAGGAGCAGCTTATTTAGACAGTGAGAAGCACAGAGGATTTAAAACTTAAATGTGTCACTACCAAATGGAACAAAACAATAACTGAAATAGATAATGTACATATTTGTCCAAGACTGGGAAAAGAAATCTTCTTGATTACAGTCATGTAGGTGGAAACCCTGCAAAAGGCAGAGCAGTGCTGTTGGCTACTGCACGCAGTGCAGGGTGCAGAGACAGAGACCTCTGGCTCATCGCCGCTGTTTCACAGGAGCTGTCTGCTGTCATAAATGTGTTTGGTGAGAAGCCACAGGCAGTTGCCTCTTTGCTGTGTGCTGCTGCCTTTCTCAAATGGTGTGCTCCTTTCTGTGCAGCCATGGCAAAAGCATCACTCTTATTAGTTTGGACAATGGAGTGTCTGTGGAGACAAATCACAGTTCTGTGCCTGTAGCATCTGTGCCTGTAAGACATCACCTGAATTTTAGTACTGCTGATAAACTCAGCTGCTGCTGTATAAGGGACACAGATACAAGGAAAGCCTGTGCCTCCCATACCTCACATTGTTACTGTACCTGAACAGAGCTGATGTATTTTGCCAGAAAAAGCTGTCTTGGAAACTGATGTTTTATCCTTTGTTTGATGATATGGATTTACTGAGAGGGATTACAGTAAATGAATGTATTGTCTTATTGCAGGCATGATGGAGATCGAACAAAATAGCTAAATTCATAGCTTCTCTTCCTTTCTTTTGAAGTGGTTAAACTCTTAAATACTTGTTTGTATCTCTACAGAGCTCTAGAGCTTGGTATGGTCATACCAGTCGCCAGTCACCGCCAGCAGGCAGGCTGCTGGCTTTGTGTTGGAAATTAAATGTTTGATTTCCACTAAGTTTCTCAACGGAGCATTGATAAGAGACAAATTTTCTTACTGCTAGAAATGATTTTTGGAAAATAAATTATATTTTATATATTTTTCTATATTTCAGATATTAAATGTTCTTTATATCTTATATATTTACATATATTAGAGTTATTAATCTCTTATCCTTACACACTGCCCATTCATCAAGAAAAAGGGAAAACAGCATAAATATAAATGTATTGGAAATAATTCTAGTTTAGTAGTTTTGATTCATCAGGATGTTTTTTACCAATCAGTACTACAGAGAGAAATGTGAATGACTTTAGTGAAATTTGGTCCAGCAACTTCAATAGGTGAACAAGAGTATTATATGCACAAACTAAATACAGGTGTTTGAAATCTCTGGCTTGCACATTCTCTGTTTAATATGTCACATAAGAAATTGGATAAATGTAAGAACTGAATTAGTTATCCTAAGGCCCTGAGATGTTTAAGTTAATTAGGTAGTTCAAGAGGGATGTGTGGGAATCCTTGAAATCAGGGGGGTTTGAGAAAGCTGCAAAAGGCAGGCCTTGAATTACTGTCAGTAATTCGAGACTGGGCAAAAATTGTGATAATTTTTCCTGGTTTAAGTGATACAGAGCAGAATCTTTGATATTTTTAAAACATTAGGACTCTCTGTCTGGAAAATCTGACCATTTGGAACTAGCCTAGTAACCAACACTCTGCTATCTCTTATCATCAGGGCTGAACAGTGACCATTAACACCGTGGTGATCAGCCTTCACTGATCTGTAAAGATCAGTAACACTGTGGATCCTCACAATATCCAAGGGGAGATTGAGACTCCTTGACCCTGACTGAAACTCTGCAAAGAGTAAGAATTATTATCTTTTTAAAATAATACTTCATGAACCCATAGGCCACAGAAGACTAAGGGTCCATAAGTTGAAAACCATTGCTTTGAGAAATTATACTTGCTTCATTCCTATATTAAATGGTAATATATGCCTGAATAAAACTCACCAGTTCTGCTATTTATATAGCATTTCATATTCCTAATTTCATCTGTGTAACATAAATTTCCTGGAAAAATCTATCTAAATTGTCATCTACTGCCTGACATTTCTATAATGTAGCTTCTGTATGTATAACAAACAACTCTTGCAGTATCTTATTTGTTCTCCTCTATCTTCTGACATGTTGCTCCAATTAGTACATGATAATGTAATTATTACACTAGTATTGTAATCATATAAGGAGATATCTGACAAAAATTTCAAAATGGCTCAGATCTTTATTTTATTAATTTCTGCAGTAAGTACAGTGCATATCACTGACCACATTGCACCTGGAATTCTTGTGGGACGCCACCTGAATTGTACTCCTTGTGTGCTAAGTAAGCTTTTAACAAAACTTACCTCTTTTATTCTAGTACAAGGTAAAACCAACAGATTAGTTGCTAGGGGGTTTGGTGGGGTTTTTTTTGTAACTGAGCATAGGACTGCAAATGCAGAATGAGCTTCACATGAAGGATGTTGTGGCATACTTAAATTTACAACTAAGAATATTTTTATCATGGCCTCCTAGTAAGTCAAACTATCTTTTTATTGGAATTACAATATTAAATGTAGAAGCATGTCACATTGATACATGTTTGAGTTTAAAGAAATATGGTCTTCTATTCATATATGTAGTAAGAATTCTTTACAATTACTCTCTTGAGGAGATACTTTTACTTATGTTAATAAACAGATTAAATTGTATTAAACTTGTTACAGCAAATGGTTACATAAAAATCCCCTATTTTGATATCTAGTTCCTTTATGTCTGGATGGCTAGACTCTTTATGTTTCAACTTTTATCTGTGTTAAGTAGGTATTCTGTGGCTTATGTGTAGGCCATGCCTAGATACATTCTTGAAATCTATAAAAGAGAAGTTAAAACTGGTGCATAAATAAGCTTATAGAATATAAAGTGAAAGTTCTTGACATGGAAAAAATGAAAGCATACACAGACTATCTTGGCTGGTCACCACGTTCAATTGAGCAGTGGTGTTATACTTTGCTGACAACACTAATAATTTAAACCATCAATCCATAGGCACAGCTATTCTTAGCAGAACAGTGAAAACAAACTGCTTTGCTTATGGTATTCACAGCACTGAAGCGTGCCCTTAGCAAAGTGGTACAAATGTCAATATGCTGCTGAGCTCCTCAAAACCTCTAACAAGTTATTTGAAGCACAGACAAACCTTCTGGAAGTCTTTGAAAATAGAGATCAAATTCTAATACAACTGCTTTCCCCAGATTCTGCACTTGTGAAAAATCTGTTCCCCCTCAAACTATGATAATGACTGTGAGTCAGATCTGTTAAATGGGACTGTGCCTGTAACCTGTGCAAGCACCCTTAAAGTAAAAATACACACATTAAATCTACCTGGATCTTCAAGAACAGATCCCAGACCTCAAGGACTCAGGTGCTAACCTTGAGTTGTTACTACTCATTTCAACTCACCTTTGTGCTTTTTACTATTATGATAATAATAGTAAATTGTTTGAAACAAGTGTATATTTTGAATCAACACAAAAATCCAAAGGATTACTGCAGATATTTAATGTAGTATTTAGTAGACGGAGAAGAAAATGTACAAAATAAAGCTTTTGGTATTATTCTCAAGAAATTAAGTTACAAATCAGGAATTGGCACAGTATGTTCTCAGCCAGTTAAATGCTGCATATCATTTTAGCAAACATTTCTGCTGACAGTTGTTAACCTCAGGCAATAGAAATACATGTTTGCAGAGAAGTAAAGAGCAACTAGGGAATCTGTTTATTCACTCCCATAAGAGCTTTTCTGAACTGATACGCAGAGTTATTATTTCAGAATTAATTATAAAGCAGGCTCATTGTAAATTACATCTTTGCTGGTTGATTTTATTTTTTGTTTTTATTTTTGAAAACCACATTAACAGCATACAACTATTAGCTGGTTTATAAATAAAATGCAAAATTTGTTGTACTCTTAGTAGGAAATTATGCTTGACGTCCACAATTTTCAGAGAATAAAGGACCTTTATCAGCTCTTCTCTTTGGGAAAATATTTTTAAAATTCAGTGACTGACATATGGTGTAAAATACTCAGTTCAAAGGAAGAAACAAAGCCAGACAGAAAACACAGACTGGTTTATCTTTTTATGACTACAAGCAGTGTTCCTCCAGTATGGTAGGGAATTCATTCCAACATGTGCTTCAATGTGGCACAAGTATTTTATAATGACTTGCTGCAAGTCCTTTGTGATCTTGACTGTCTCTCTGTCCATTGCTCTTTCGAAGATATGCTCCATGATATTGCACCTGTCAGAGTGGTTTTCTGTTTCCAGAAATAATTTGCTTCTCCTGTCAGGCCCAGCACACAATCTTTCCCAAAGAGCCTCTCCTGGGTGGTCATTTGGAAGCATCACCTCGGTGCAGAACAGGCAGGCTGCTGGCTTTGTGTTGGTTCACTCCTCCTCAGCACTGCCTACTGCCCTGAAGGCAGCATTAATTTTTTTTCCTGGACTACACAGCATTATAACTAGATGTGTAGATGTGACATTTTGATTGCTAAATTCCAGGCCTATTGACGTTTGTGACAAGGCTCAGAGAAAGACTCAGCAGAAAAAGGATAAAGATGCAGAGGAGGCAATCAGCTGAGGACAGTCAGAGGTAAGGATCCAAGTCTCCAGAATCCAATAAACACAGGGAGGTGTTACACCACACCTGAAATGCAGCCTTGAGAAGCCTCTCTCATGCAGCATTTGAAGAGCAGTCAAAAGGCAGAGCTAAGGTGCTAAAAGCAGGCGTGCCAAAACCATGGAGAGTTCTGAAACTGTGGACCTTTCTATAGTCAGAAAACAGAATGCAACGTGAAAGTAGCTGAGTAAGAAACAGGAGGAAAAGCAGAAGAATCTTCCCAGGATCCAAAAGATCTGAAATGACCAATGAGAAAAGAGGAAAATTTACTTAGTATAATTAATACTACAGACCTTTTTCTGCACAACTTTTTTTCTGCAACTTTTCTCTGCATAACTACAGTGTAAAAAGCATGGCTGCAGTTTTTCCTTGCTGTGTATGGTACTTAGGTATAAATAATTTATGGGTTCATGGCTACACTTCAGCGAAACTGATGACATTAAAGTCTGTAGACTTGGGATGAGGCAGTATTTATAACAGAAAAGATCCACCAAGTGAAAGGAATACTAAATTTTTTTCATTATAATAATGTATCTTTTGATGCTTCTTCATGTTACTATGCTTTAGGAATGTGTGTGATTATCACTAGGTATAAGAATCATGAATCATTCAGACTCCTAAGGATATCCTTGAAGAAGAATCTCAAATGCAGACACTTGAGAGTTCCTAGATTACTTACTGGGGCTGGAGAGACTGATTCAAGGTCTTACACAGATAAATTATCAGTTTTCCTGAAATGGCAGAGGGCAGTTGGAGTTACTCTGGTATAAACTGAGGGTAGTCCAATGTACTGTGCTTTACCACCACCTGGTTTTAAAGGCAGATGAGGAAATGCTTGGGTTGCTTGTTTGTTTTGGTTTGTTGTGTGGTGTTTTTTTGTTGTTGTTGTTGTATGCTTGGTTTTTTTTTTTTTGTTTTTTTTTTTTTTGTTTTTGTTTTTAAATAGCTGTGCCACTTTGCTGCTCATTTATCTAATTTAGTAGCTGTAGAAGTTCACATTCTCACCAGAATTATTGTCACCTAAAGCTATTGCATTTAGAGTAGGTGTCAAGAAAGACGGTTGTCCACAAGTAGGGGTAGCCTCCAAGGAAGAGATATTCCTATTTGTAGGGATGAGCAGGAATTTCATATCACAGATACAGACTATTCTTTGAAGAGAGAAATAGAACACAGAGCCTTTCAGTTAACAGATACCTGTTGTATGGTGTCACTGTGAAGCTCTCAGACTTCAAAAAATTAAAAAATACTTTGAAATATCAGAGTTAGTTTTCAATTACTCTGAACAGATGGCTTAAGGGGAAAGATGCAAATTTTACTGCTGACAATAAAAGTAAAAAAATTAACTGATCTGACTGTGGAAAGGAGTAAACAAAATTTTCTCTTAATTTAATTGTGCAATGTAAGACAAACATTCTTCTTAAATTACGATCAAAATGCAATAAGAGCAAATATAAAACTGTTTTGGTCATGCATGTTTTTAAGTCTGTGAGTGCCACAGTACCAACAGTGTGAAAAATTGAGCCCTTAGAAAAATCAGTGATCGTTCTTTCTTCCCCTGTCATTTACTGGTGTTATTCCTTCAGTGTTACCATAGAAGTCAATGGAAATTTTGCCACAGATTTTAAATGGAATACATTGAGCTCTTTGTGTTATAATGAAAAACGAGATGTTAAAATTTCATAACTTTCTTTTGCCTTCCAAATGCAAAATACTCTATTTACCTGGTCCTGCGTCTAAGCCTACTATATAGGAAAAATTCCTACTTAAACCAGCTATTTATTGGTTACAGCTAAGTCTTTTAAAAGATATCTCACAATAATATATTTTTCCCGTTTTTTTTTTTTCCATAAGAGAAGACCACTATATATAACATATATATATATATATATATATATATTTTATTCTCTTGAGAGAGAGAATAAAAACTTGAAACATACAACTATATCGATTCCATTGTGCTTAGTTTTGCTAGTTAATTTCTTTTCCAAATCTCACTGAAGACAATGGTTTTATCGAATGACTATGTGAGTTTTTTAAGGAAGATGACTTGGAATAAACAAAGGTAAGCTTCTAAGAACAGGTTACCCATTCCTAGAGACGATAGATGCTTAATGCACTTCCCGTAGGTCGGGATCGTGGGTCTGTGTGGAATATTGCACAGAAATTCACAACGCGTGCTTGAACGCCGCCCCAGCCTCGCAAGGTCCCGGTGCAGCGGAGCCATTTGCCAGGGAGCTTTCTGCCATCTAGTGGCACCCGGACACGCGGCGACACCGCCACCCAGACAGACTCAGAATCCACCAGGTTGGAGAAGACCTCTGAGATCATCGAGTCCAACCTGTAGCCAAACCCCATCTTGTCAGCTACGACGTGGCACCAAGTGGCACGTCCCCTCTTTCCTTAAACAGGATGGTCACTCCACCACCTCTCTGGGCAGCCCATTCCAATTCCAGTTCTTGAAGAATTTCTTCCTAATGCCCAACCTGAACCTTCCCTGGTGCAGCTTAAGACTTTGTCCCCTTGTCTTGTCGCTAGTTGTCTGGGAGAGGAGGCCAATCCTCACTTGGCTACACCCTCCTTTCAGGGAGCTGTAGAGAGTGGTCAGCTCACCCCTGAGCCTCCTCTTCTCCAGGCTTAATTCAAGGGCTGGGAAGCAGCTCCTGGACATAACCAGTCATGAATGAAAGATCAAATGTGTTCACTTTCAGCAGCAGTGCCTCTTGCAAATCTCTCTCCTCCTTGATGTATTGCAAAACATTGCCTCTAATTTATCTTTAGCTGATCCTTATCTTCCCCCTCTACTCCACTCCTGTGAAAACCCACCTGGACTGCTGCATCCAGCTCTGGAGTCCTCAGTACACAAAAAACATCAACTTGTTGGAGCAGGTCCAGAGGAAGACCACGAATATGATCAGAGCTCTGCTCCTACAAGGAAAGGCTGAGAGGGTCATGGTTGCTCAGCCTGAAGGAGATAAATCTCTGGGGGAGATCTTGTTGTTGCCTTCCAGTAACAAAAGGAACCTACAAGAAAGCACAAGAAGGACTTTTTACAAGAGCATGTCGTGCCAGGACAAGGGGGAATGGCTTCAAACAGGCAGAGAGCAAGTTTAGATTAGACTGTTAAGAAGAAATTCTTTGCTGTGAGAGTGATGAAGCACTGGAGCAGGTTGTCCAGAGAAAATTGCTGATGCTTCATCCTTGGAGGTGTTCAAGGGCAGGTTGGATGGAGCTTAGAGCAACCTGGTCTAGTGAAAGGTGCCCCTGCACAGGGAGGGCGGTTGAAACTACATTAAAAAAAAAAAAAATTAAACTCCCAAGCCAAACCAGCCCATGATTCTCTGACACAGGAAGGAGCCTGGCCCCGAGCACCTCGGGTCATTAAACGAAGCTCGTGGGACCAGCAGCCGCCCCAGCGAAGGGGGCCCACCCGCGGGACCCCGCCCCCACGGCCGCGGCACGGACTACAGTTCCCAGGTGCCCGTGGGACGGACCGGCGCGGCCGCCGCCGCCGAGCGCCCTGCGCGGGGGCTGCTGGGAACTGTAGTAGGGGGCGGGGAGAAGATGGCGTCCAAGGTGAACCTGGTGCTGCGGCCGGTGAAGAGTATCGTGGTCCGGTTCTGCCCCTTCGAGCCCAACGTGGAGAGCACCAGGTGAGAGGGCTGCGGGGGCCCTGGTCCCGGCCCGCTCTGTCCGGGTTCCATGTCTGTAGACGCCCCGGTGCCCTCCGTACGCTCTCCGTGCGGCCTGCCAGCTGGCGCGTTGTGGCGTCTCCCGGCGGGCGCCGCCCGGCTTGTGGCAGCCCGGGGTCATTCCGGGCTGCTGTCCCCGGGGGCCGTGCCCAGCCCTGCGCCCCTTCTATCGGTGCCCTGAACTTCGGCGCAGTGCTGAGCCGCGCAGTGCCCGAGCCTGTAGTGAAGGCAGGTAACCGCTCCGGCTGCTGGTAACGGGGAAGCGCGGCAACAGCAGCTCCTCCCATAATGAATTGTTGGAGAAATTTAAGGGATCGTGCCTCTCCAGCGATGTAGGTTCCGTACCAAACAATTCCAAAATGCCGTTTTGCAATGACTTTACAGGCACGCCTATTTTTAAAGTGAATTTAGTAACACAGCTTAATTTAGAATATTTTTAAACTGCCAGAATAGCAGCTTAAAGTAGCTGTCACGTATTTCAGAAATCTACAGGAGACCAAAGATGTCATATAAATAAATGCTGTCTCAAACCCAAACAAGAAAACATTGGCAAGCAAATGATGTATAAAGAAAAATGAAAATGCCTTTGCTGTTTGTTTTTTATTATTGTTACTAGTCTAGCTAAGAGATACCCAGAAAGTGTATTCACTGAAGTTTTACACAGTTCTTTGGTATGCTTTTTTACATGTTAGTATATAAGGAATATATACTTAATTTGAATTTTTGGATTTTAAGAGTGATTCTCTCATAAGAAGTACCTGTCTGAACTTAAGTACAAATCCTATTTCGTTTATACTTTGTTGCCCAGCAATATCAAGATGTGCAAATTAATTTTAGAAGTGTGTTCACTTTAATTTCTGTCTACAACATACTTAATATATTTTAATATATTTTCAGAAAATTTCTCCAAAGTATTTACCATAAAAAAGTCCAAGCTACTAATACAAACTGTGAAGTGACTGCTGATGTGAGACATGATGGATCTGAACCAGTTGTAGATGTTACGTTTGGTAAGGAGCTTGTTTTAAAACAAACAAAAATCTCTGGGTTTGTGTTGTTACAATGTTAATGTATTCTATATTTTATCCTTTTTTAACTCTGATTTTTTTTTGGCTCTGGTCCATAACTACATGTTGAGCAGCTGGGAGGAAAAAAGAAGGAGGGTGCCACTAACAGCCTGATGTGTAGATAAATGTGTATCTATGTCTCTACTATTGCTAGACCTAAGGCATCTTAGATCCAGCCACTGACAACATTGGAGCCGAGTGTACTTCTGTAGTCATGTACTTATATGACTTTGCAGCCAGGTACAATTCCAGGAAAGTAAATGTAGCTCTGTTTTTATATAATAATCTATTTGCTTTCCATGATTTTTTTATGTTACCTGTGGTGGAGGCATCTCAGTTTTGAGAACAGAAGGTTGAATACCTTTAGTTGCTTATGCAACTGAGTAAGTAATTTGAAGGAACTGCTCAGATGGGTGAGGCTATGCATGTGCAGATGGACCTGCAGAATGAGGTCAATTATGTACAACAAATTTCTTGGTTTCCTTTGAGGGTATAGGGAGCAGGCAGGGAATTGGTGGTGGAAATTTCATCAGTTCTGGAAGCGTCCCAGATTCCAGGCTATGAACAGATGGCTCTAATCTGCTTTTGTCCTTTTCTCTGGCTGCATCTTCTTTCCTGCTGTGCTGTAATGGACCAATATGTCATGTAGCCCATTAAAGTTTTCATTAATATTGATTTCTGCTACCTTCTTATCTTTAAACTTCCATATTTTAGTGAATTGATGGAAATGTCAAAAGTGTTGAATGATCTTTGTTTTGCTAAGGAAAGTCTACCTATTTCAGTGTTAACATTGCTTGTCTCTCTCTCTCCCCCATGCCTCTGTCTTTCTCTTCCTTGACATGTATTAAGACAAAAGCAGTAAAGTTCTATGTTTTTTCACAGTGTAAACCCAAACCAGTTTATCTTATTAATGCCAAGACACCTCTAAACTCTTCATATTTTAAAAGCCGAATTTTCTCCATTGAAGTGTTTGTAGCCCTTGTAGTTGGCAAAAATGAGGCTGGAATGTGGATGCCAGGCATGGTATTTCACTATATGGGTTTGGCTTTCAGTTTTGTATTTGCAGATCTTGCAAAATAATTAATTTGGGTAATATTCACATTCTACTGCTCCCTGCCTGTTTTAAAATAAATTCTTTCAGAATTCTAGAAATTCTAGTGCTTCCTATATTTTGCATTATAACCACAGGATTGTGTGAACCAATTTGTTTTTTCAGCTGAAGAAGCACGTTAAATGGACCACAGACAACAGGCTACTAAGATGCTTAGCCATGTGTGGAAATTGTGCCTTCCAATGCCTTCTTTGCCTTTTGTGAGATGACTTTGGGGGCAGAGTATGAGCTGTTCTTATCAAATGTGTTCTTACTATAGGGATACCTAGAGAAATGCTTCAAATTTTTCAACAATGCAGTGCAGAAGTGAAAATGAAATGCATATTGTGTGCTGTTTGGTAGTGGTGCATAGTCAGGTTCCTTGGTAGCTGGAGCACTTTCTAATCAGACAAGGTGAACTGTAGTTGGATTTATATGTACAAAACAACTGCACACCAGAGTAGTTGTCACTTTGTGACTTCTCAGGGTTTTCTTCATTTATAGCTGATGGAGATCGACTGATAATGAAGGGAGCCCACTTGACGACAGGGGAAATGTTAACAGCATTGGCATCCAGATGTAATGTAAAAGACCTTAAGGAAGAACAGAAAAGCAAGAAGAAGAATCCCTGAAGAATGGAAAAACAACTGTGTTTGCATCGACATGTGTTAGAAACAGCAGGCTGCACAGAAGGCTTTTTCCTATGCAACAAAATCTGAGAGATGGCCAAAAGACTTTAAATGTTCCTGCCTTCCCTTGAAAGAGAACATACTAGATCAACAGATCTAACATTAGTGGTTCAGAGTGGCATAAGATGCATGAATGCATCTTTCTAAGCAGCTGCATGTTGGACTAATATCACATGTGTTTGCATTTCAATGTGAATAATGCACATTAGCTATTAAATTAATACTACAATGAAGCCAGATCTCTTTGAACATTATTTCCTACAAAATTTCTGTAAGTATAAGCACAGAACATTTTTAGAGTGGCTATTATTATTGTTTGAAAGCTATTAAAATTTTTAAGAAAACTTTAAAAAGTATTGACTTAGCTGAGGGACAGCAGGCTGCAAATGTAGAGTGGGTTTTGTACTACTATGTTTATAATACATCTGTTGCTAAGTCCCTACCATTTTCTTCCTCTTTTTTTTGAAGGAAGTGGGAAATTTGCTAAATGTAAATTTAGCTCAGCTATTAAAGTAACAAGGTTATGGGACTGTCAACACACAGTAGAGTTACTCATTCTGAATAAAAGTAACTAAGTTTAGCTCAAGTTAGTTTTTTTGATAATTGGAGAAAAGGGCTGTCTTTGAAGTTCAGTTTTGTAGTGGTTTTGTCACTCACTTTTGGGATATTTCATTAACTATTTTAGAAAGATCAAAGGGAGAGCTTTATTTGTTGATTTTAGTCCCATGTCCAACCCTATTATTTATTAAAGTAACTGCTTAGGTGTCTCATCTGTATTGCAAAGCTCTGTTTCGAAGGGTCGATGTCCTCAGGCTGTGCAGGTAAAGGTATCAGCTCCACAAGTGTTTCATCTGTATCAGTTTTTTTCATAACAAAAATGTAGTTCCAGTTTTGAGAATTGCAGGTGTGGTACTCCTGAGAGGCTTTACTTCTGCCTTTTTATAATCAGATGCCTGATTTCTCTAAAACTAGTGCATGTATTTCCAAAGTTGGCAGCAGATTTAGGACACAAATCTCAAACTAGTTTTACTTTATTTTTGCCAAGATTATTAAATGGACACTGTGCGTTCTGGAAGCAAGATGGTTTTCTCAAGGTAATTCTTCGCAAGGTCTTCATTAGAATGTTGAAATCAAGGTGATGTCTTATGTTGGAGAAGGAGAGCTGTACTAAAGACATTGGGTGTTTTCCATGTGCTTGCAACAAACAGAAGAGCGTGAGATAAGACAATTAAATGAAATTTGGATGTGGGAACGAGAGATGTGAATAAATTTGTCTGGGATAAATACCTTCGCTGCACTGGAACCCTTTACCCTTTTTTTTTTTTTATTAGGCCACCAGCTCTTCAGAGTGGTTTTGGAGTGAGCTGCTAAACCTGCTACTGAGCTCCCTTAGAGCACAGGGGTTATGAGAACACCTGAAACAGAGAGGATTTTAAATCCTGTCAAGCTAGAGGAGCACCTTAGAAGAGGACTAAATTGCAATAACAATGTTCAAAGGACAGGTTATTTTATTTTGTTTTGTTTTTCTCACAGTTTAGAATAACATAATATACCATGACTTTATCTGAAAAAGCTTTGCAGGAAAAGTAAGAATTGTTCAAGTGGAAGACGTACGCACAGTTATTGTTCCCCTGGTTAATCATGTATTCATATGCTCAAAAGCCCTCTTACTGTAACATAGCAATGATTTTTGAGGGTTTTTTTCTTTTTTTGACAGTCTGCATCAGTGTACAAAACTTGTGTTTTAATTTGAAGTGCCTATATCCATCTTAAATAATTAGCCATCTATAAGTGCTTAAAGAGTTAAACAGGAGTTAAGTAGTTAAGTAACTATTAAATAATTATTAATAATAATTAAGTTTCTATAGTATTTATTTTGGCCCAAGACTGGGGCTTTTATTTATTAATAGAAAAGGGAAAAAATGAAGATCCTAGCTAGTTTTTTATCACCTAAATGAATCCCTTCTGTTGTCAAAGAAAGGTGGTTTATTTTTTAACTTTACTAGCGTGGATAGGCATCCTGCTCTGTAAAAACACACACTTTTGCTAAGTGCTTTCATTTTAATCCACACATGCCCAATCTTCCTGCTTAGGTTAGGCCAACAGCCTGCAACGTTGCCATTGAGAGATCACCAACAATTCAGGGGATGAGGTGTAGGCTGGTGCTGCTTTTGCTGTGGGTGCTGGGTGCTGCAGTTTGCAGTGATAAAGCTCTGATATGTTTTGTGCATGAAAAAGAAGTAATGACTGGGTTTTTAATATGCAATGTGTAAAGCAAAACCTACAGGACAGAAAAATCAAGCTAAAAATGTAGTCTCGAGACTGCAAGATACTTGAGTGATATAAACAAGCAAGATGAGCAAGAAGCACTCCTCTGATGATTATTATGCTAATAAGCAGAACATTTCTCTCCCTGTATCGTTGAGATAAAGGTACGAATTTATTTTTCAAGTACGTTAAAGATAATCTGTAATGACTTTCTTCCCTGAGCATTTAGATAGCTTTGCTGTAAGCTGCTCCTGCAATCCCAGCTCCTGCTGCTGATTGCCTGAAACAAAGCTCTGACAGCTTCCTGACATGCACAGGCCAGCACTGGGGATGTACAGGGTATTAAGGTCACTCATGCACAACAAAGCATGTCTGGGTGAGCATTGACTTTGCATGTTGTTATTTTTTAGCCCACTAATCTTGATTATTGTATCCCACCAAAAATGTGGGTGCTTGCCCAACCATAAAAGGAACTGGAACAGACCCTAAAAAACTAGGATTGCCTAAATGCAAATACCATGGCCACGTAGGATGTCTGATAGCAGGTGATGACATTAAAATGGCTAAATCTCTAATGCCTGGAGATTTAGCAGTTATTAGAATCATCTTAGATCTTTTCATTGGACAAATACCTATTTATTTAGACATTCTTATCAGTGTATAGGGAAAATAGTATTAAAATGGATGAAAATGCCATTCAGGTAACACAACCTGAGGTATTCCCTTTTTAAATATCTGCAGCACTGTTTTTAGAAAAAGATAGCGGTATTTTTATTAAAGATTTCAACTAGGAGCAGCAGTGTTAGAGAACATTGCAAGTTCTTCACCTCTGCTTGTTTGAATTTTAAATGACCAAGGAGTTTATGTGGTATAAGGAAGCCAGAAAAACCTCTCAAAAGCTGAATATCCTGGGACTGTGTTTAACAGTTCTCAAGATGCTTGGTTTCAAGTGTATCTCCTACACATGTACACACTGCTTGCAGTTTTAAGAATTGCTGGCTCACTGCCCATGTCCCCAGCTACATGTGCAACCAGTTTCCCTGGATGCAGGCCCTGCCTTTCCACTGAGGGCCTTGGAGTCATGCTGAGACCAACATACTGCCTATCAGTGATGCCTCTTCCAGATGCACTTCTCTGCCTTCTCCATCTCCTGGACTAATAGTCTTTTTTCTTACTGGTGTTGTTTGATCTCATCCAGGCTCCCTTTTCCCCCTTGGAAGGCCTGAGTCACTCTTCTGAGGCCTTTTTATTGTTTGCCAGGAGCATTCAGTAGCTTCAAGCAGCCAAGGTACTCTGCTGCTGGTGGACCACTCCGTGTTCTCTGCTTCCTGCTCAGCCTTGCTCTGTAAGCTGATAACTGTTGGGATGGAGCAGCATGAACAGCTAGAGGTGGTATTTGGCTTCTGATCAACTTAACAAAAAATGGTCTTTACATTGAGCTGGTCATCTCAGGATTTTACAAAACTAAGGATGTGCCCAAGGACAGAAATTAGGGGTATGAAGGCAAGGGAGTTGCTGACCTGTTTTGATCATGGCTCCTGAAGTTCCAAAGTGGTACTTGAAAGCAGAGGTAAGGCAAGCCTAGAGATTCTGTTTGACTTAAAGCAGTCTCCTACCTACTGGCAGTGTTAGTAGCAGAGGTTAATATCACATCAAAGGAGATCTTTGCATTGTGCTTCACTGGAAGAGGTGAGTTTGACTTGTTTCCGCATTAATTAATATTTCTTTTAAGGCAAAATAGCTGGAAAAGTGGACCAGCAGACATGTTTGTGAAGGGAATGCTTGGTAAATAGGAGCAAACCTGAGAAAGACATCCTTAGTGGACAGATTTTCACAATACAGACTGACAATCCCTGCAGGAAGTTCAGAGGACAGGTAGGAGGCAAAGCAGCAGGTTCCTTCCTTACTCAGGCACTACTCCTCTGTTTCTTTTGAATCCTCCACCCTTTTTCAACAGGGACTCAAAGACCAACTGTACTGTAAAAATAATATGGTTGGCATGCAAAGCCAGCAAGTTTGTCCTCTCTAACACAGTTCTTGCATGGATGTACAGAATTGTCTTTTCACTATTGGGGAATCTGAGTGGTTCAAGTCACTTGCATGAATAAAAGAAACAATAATTTTCACGGAGTTTTTCAAGTATCTTTATAGATGAAGATTTATAGAAATTTACTTCAAAATCCACTGCTCAAATGAATTTCAGAGTATTTACTGGGAATGAGAAATTTAAGAATCAGCTGATTACTTTTTTCCTTCAAATAGCTAGGTGGGTATCAAGTTAAACTGCGCATAAAAGAAAAGGTGGCAGAATCAGCACCAAAAGCTTTTGGCAGAGGCATAGGAACAAATCAGAGAACTGCAGTGTAATTTCCTACTTCCTTACAGATTTTCTCTGATCTGGTTGTTAGACATGTAATATCAAATCTTAAGATGGGATCAGGGTTGTAAACCCAAATACCATGAGACTTTTCAAGTCTGAAGAGCAAGCTGGAAAATACTTGCTTGTCCTGCATGGTAGCTTGAGATGCCAGAGGCAAGAATTTTCTTAGAAAACTTTTGAACACAAGTCATTTAGTCAACCCTCTTTGCAAACTTAGCATGTTGGTAATGGGAATGTGTTAATAGTAAAAACTAGCTTAGCTTCCAAAGGGTTTTCCTCCAATGTTCTTCTACAGTCCGTGAAAAAGGAGGACTTGAAAGGTGAGTCAGAACTGGAAGTTAATACATTGAGCAGCAGCCCAGAGAGCCTCTCTCTTCCTACTGTGTGCAGGTGTGAGAAGGCTTGTGCTGTTTGGTGAAAGGGAACCCCCATCAACTGTGCCTCAGGCATTTTGCACCTAAGCCCTTTTCACCCCAGGATGAAGTTCTTTGGGAGCCCTGGCCAGGTAGACAGCCTACACATGGTCCTAGCACCCTACTACATGATTCTGGCCAACAGGAAGAGGAGCAATTGCAGCCCCTCTCCAGCTTTCCTGGGAAAGGTGTTGGTATCCACATCACAATGAGAAGACTCTTCCTCTGTAGAGTGTGAATGTCAGGCTCTGCCCTTCAAATTTCTGTACTATGATGCTCTCCTTTGTGACATCCTGAGAATGAGAAGTATGGTTATAACTGCAAATGAAACCTTGTTTTTTTTCCTGAGGTTCCCTTCACAGTGCTTGATCAATATCCTCAGAAATGGAACTCTACTTATAATATGCAATCAAGGAAAAAAGCTAAAGCTTTATATACCCTTTTAAAATCCAGTGGGAGCATCTGTACTTTGATTCCAAATTTCATAATCTAGTTATTTATCATTGGTAGAAATATTTGTTTTATCATTACCTATTCCAAATAATTTTCCTTGTCCTTTCCCTAATGTCCTTATGGTTCCAGACTGCACAGAAAGGACAAAGTTGAAGTTTTATTTGTCTTTGTTTACAGCAACATCATTTGGGATGATTTCTTTTTTGTACATCTGATGTTTCTGAAAGCCATGCCAGAGTATTTGCTTTCTGAAAGTCTCTTCTGTGAGCAGGTATTCCCTGCTAATGAGCTTTTGTTTTATGTGGATCAAAGGCTTTTTCAGTGCTAAAACTACAGCTATGGAAGATTTTTAGTCACCCTAATAGCTTTTTTAGCATTGTAATGACTATGCTGATTATAAAATTCTGAAGATAAATAAAAGTATTTTTATTCTTATATGTGGATATTTTTTGTTCAGGGTAGATGCTGCTGCTAAATAAAAAGGACTTTTCAAAGCTTCCAAAGTTAGGTACAAGCTCACGTATCTGCAGTCTCTGTGACCTGGGCTGGATCTGATATCCAATCATTTTTTTCTCTGGAAGGAGGAAAATGAGTCCTGGAGTCTTCTTCCAAGTCACTGCAGGCTTCTGGATCTTTCCCTCTCATCACTGAGGCCGGCTACCATCAGTGAGCTGTGACACCATTGCCACAGTAAACTTTGCCCTAGAAGCATTTCCCTTTAACCTTGCTTTGAACGTGCTGCTGACAACGTGCAGGAGCTGGGCTCAGGCTGCAGCGTGCTAATTGCATTATAGTAATGCTCTGTGGCATGAGCAGCACCAGGGCACCGGCACACGTGAGCCTGTCCACCCCGACAGCTGGCTAGCCAGGGCAGATGCAGCAGGCTCCAGATCCACAGGAAGGATTCTTTGGACCCATGCTCCATGCTGGAGAGCAATATGGCTTTGTTTTGACTCAAAACCAGATGTATTGCACGAAGTTCATTGATAAAACTCAGCTATGCCCAGCTCTTCTAGCTCAGAGGTAATGAAATGCTGATACACCGGGAGATTTTGTGCATATTGACATACAAAGGAAAACTTGCAGGTTCATCCGTTGTTGCTTCATAATCCCTGGTCTAGTATTGCCCAAGCAAACATCTCTTGAGTGGCAAAGCTTCCTTAGGCCAGCTAGACAACTGTAGCATGTGTTTCATCATGCCTGCCCAGTGATGACATGGCTGGGAAGGGAAAACCACACTTGTACAACAAGGAAACAGAAACAAAACTGTGCTACCTATGCAATTTTGCCCATCCATGCCTTGGGGTGAGTAGCTATTATTCATAGACTGCTTTTTTTCCACAGCTAGGGATAGGCCAAAGAGTAAAATTTTGAAGTGATATCCAGTTTTCCTGACAATTTTTTAAGGCTTTCTCAAGAGGTTATCTTATCTAAAAGACTACCACTTAGAAAAGGTGGTCTATATACACAATATGTCTGTATACTAGAAGGAAAGCAAGATCCTCCCTTACACAGTAGAGCATAGCTCTATCAGATTGGGTTCCCTCCAAGTTAAACATATGGGCAGTTTAATGAGTAAAGGTCTAGGGAAGAAGTTACACCTCCTATGGAACCTGATTACTGATATGTTGCAGATGAGGAGATGGTGCTCTGCCCTGCCCAAGCAGCAGGTATTGTGACTTCAAAACACAAAATATGGCTTAGCTTGCATGCAGGAGTTGAATCTATGGCTACGTGAAGAGAAACCTCAAACGCTGCTGGTCAGATGAAGCATCACTGCACGACGCACACCTGCCCGAAGGAGTAGAATGAAGGTCTCTGTGCACATTGCCTTGCACTTGGTAATGAAGAACTGTAATACCCTCCCCTCCTACAAGGTGCAAGGGTTTGACTACCTCAGGAAAACATTCACCCTGGTTAGGCTCAAGCTGCCAAGGTGGTGGTTGCTCCTAAATGTGTCTACGTGCTTGGCGTGCAGCTCATTTCCTCAGAAAAATTTACACTTCTCATTGTAAATTTGATTCTCCTTTTCTTGGACAATATATAGTTCATTGTGGAAATGAGCAAAACTTTGGAGAATTTATTCTGTCTGCACTGAAACAATATGTGGCATAGGGATTCAACGCTGTCCACAGGTAATATGTATTTGCTGCTCCTCTTTTCATATATCTAAAGAGGAGACTACTCAAACACAAAAGGTCTGATTATGATGTCAGCCTCAAATCAGGCAGGAATTGAGATTTACAGGGATGAATTCCTGTGGCTCAAGAACCTCTGGATATCTGAACATTTTAGTTTGCCTCCCAAAGTAGGAGCCATATTTGGCAAATATATAATGTACTGTTGAGATAAGAAACAATGTATATTTTGTAGCTCAGACCACTTGTACCTTACACAGAAGAATACATCTCTGGCCCCTATAGTTACTTTATTTGCTACACGGACAGTTTCAGCACTGTTCTGTTTCAAAGAAGTTTTGAGATGTGGCATTGATGATATGACAGCCAGTAATCCATATCACTGGATTGATTAGTTTGCAAAACATTAGAATTTTGTAAGAATTGAGTGAGATTTTTTTCACTGTATACTAACAATCTTTATTTCAGAAAAGAGAGATAAGTGCCTTATATGAACTTATATGCCTTCTTGTGCCTTATATGAACTTACATGCCTAGACCTGAAAAATTTGTGAGGAGAATAAATCAGACCAAATGACTTGTGGGAGGATTCAAAACTGTAGCAATGTTGAGCACAGATGGGTAACTGGATCTTCAGGTACTTCAGATCCAGGAATTCTGTCTCACCACTAGATGGAAATAGTGGATTTTACATCTTCTGCTGCATTATCAGCACTTATACCTGACTACCATTTGCATATCGTAAGCCATCTGCAGGCAGCACTGCAGAAATGTGGATCCAAATTTATTTGCTGGTGTACGTGGAGTAAAGCCAAGATTTCTATTTCTAGAAATTGTCCCTGCTTTACAAGACTGAAGACTTCCTAATTCCTGAAGGATGATTCTGTTTGATCCCTAATCTAATGGTGTTTCATTTATCCTTTTTGTAAGCAACCAGAGAACTGCAGCATGGACAGCATGTTGATTCAACTATCATGAATTAGTCAGTAAACATCACTCTAATTTAACATTTACTCTGAAATCTCTTATACAAGACACACAAAATTAAATAAAAAAAAAAGAAATGGAAGAATTTTGAAAGTCTTGTGTTCCAATATACTTACTTAATAACACAAAAAAAAAGCAATGTGACTTGCTGTCTTATGAGCAGACGCTATAATGTTGTTTGCATATTAAAAGCAAGCATATAGGAAAAGAAGCAGAAAGTAATTAAAGACAGCTCTGCAGGGAAGGATAGTTAGAGGAATTTAAAAAAATATCAGTTCAAACATTATCTGTTTATTTTATTTATGACAAATCTGACTTTCTACAAAGTCTTGAAACTTCTAGCTGCTGTGGGAAGTTGTATCCGCAGCAAAGCATAAAGGAAAAAATCCTCCTTGCTCCAAAACATTTGGCTTTATGGCACTTTCTCATATTGTGAAATGCTGGAACCAGCACAGAACCTGCCTTGCTGTCTTCTCTGGTTTTGATGGTTTTGATACCTTCATCTCAAACTCCTTCATGAAAGTACTAGCAGAGAAGTGTAGTAACTGTTATTCCATAATAAAACTTTGAAATACCAGATGTATCTTCACATTTCTCTTTTTCCAGACGGGAGAAAGTAGCTGTGGTTTTCATCCAGTGCAATACAAGGCCAAAAGAGGCAGAGATTGGCATAACCCTGATGCTGGAAACAAATTTTGAGGGTACACTGGAATCATTTTTTTTTTTTTTTTTTTTTTTTTTGGTTACTTAAAAATAGCAGCTTCCTCACAGAATATGACAGTAAATCACTCACCTGACAAAATTTGACAAAAGATTTGTCAAAACATCACAGGGCCTGTTGAGACAGTATATTTTATGATGCCACCTCACTGCCACTGTATAATTGTGGCAGCTGCAGAATTTTCCTTTAAGAAGTAGGGATTGCAGTTCAAGATGGACTAAAAACAAGATCATATCTCCATTTTCCAATGCTAAGGCACGGGGTTGCATTCAGGCTTAGATTTTTCCTGAGTACTGCAAGCACCCACATTAATTCTGGATTTTGATTGATTTTGTTTGCTAAACTGACCACTGTGTGTACATAGAAGGTCTGTTCCCAGGCCACAGTAACTATGGATTGCTGTAGTTCAATAATATGTGATGCACCAGTGGGAGTTGGGGAGCTGTTGGGAAGGGTGGCAATCAAACCCAATAAACTGCTTTGGGATGCTGATGCCTTATTGCTCTGTCTCTGTGCAATATGATGTTGAAATTAGCCTTAAAAAAACCATGACATATAATAAACAGTATAATTTAGCATTTAGAATCCAGCTAGGAGTGCATGGGTACTGGCACCTAGCACGCTGGACTCTTTGAGCACGCTGGATGGAGTTTGTGTTCGAAGGAATGTTGAGGCCACAGCATCCCTCAGTGGGACAGCTCTGGCAGTGTCCCACTGCTCCTGGCTGTTCCTGTGCTAGGGTGCAAAGAGCGGTTGCGAGTCTGTGTGTGTGAGTGTGAGTGTGTCTATGTGTGCATGCGTGAGTGTGAGTGTATGAGTGTATCTGCGTGTGTGTGTCTGTCTGTGTGTGCATGTGTCTCTGCGTGTGTGTCAGTGTCTGCCTGTGTGTGTCTGTCTGTGTGTGCATGTGTCTGTCTGCGTGTGTATCTGCATGTGTGTGTGTCTGTGTGCATGTGTCTGTCTGCGTGTGTATCTGTATGTGTGTCTGTCTGTGTGTGCATGTGTCTGTCTGCGTGTGTATCTGTATGTGTGAGTGTCTGTCTGTGTGTGCATGTGTCTGTCTGCGTGTGTATCTGTATGTGTGTCTGTCTGTGTGTGCATGTGTCTGTCTGCGTGTGTATCTGTATGTGTGTCTGTCTGTGTGTGCATGTGTCTGTCTGCGTGTGTATCTGCATGTGTGTGTGTCTGTCTGTGTGTGCATGTGTCTGTGTGTCCGCTTGTGTGTGTGTCTGTGTGTATGTCTGTGTTTGAGTGTGTCTGCCTGTCTGTGTGTGATGTGTCTGAGTGTGTCAGTCTGTGTCTGAGTGTGTCAGTCTGTGTGTCCGTCCGTGTGTGTGCGGGCGGAGGGCGGGCAATGCCGCGGCGTGCCCGCTCTTGCCGCCGCCGCGGGCGGGACTCGCCGGGCGGGGGCTCGGCGGGGAAGGGGCCGGGGCGCGGCGGGAGCCCCATTGGCTCTTCCGGCAGCACATGTTGCCGGCCCGGCTATAAAGGCGGCCGCGGCCGCGCTGCAGTCCGTCCTTCTGCCTCCACGTTTCTACAGGGACGCCATCAGCTTCAGTGCCGCCGCCATGGCCATCGACGCGTTTTTGGGTAAATGGTGCCTCATGTCCAGCGAGGGCTTCGAGGAGTACATGAAAGAGCTGGGTAAGAAGCCGGCGGCTCCCCGCCCCCGAGAGGGAGGGATGGATGTCGGGATGCCGCCCCGGGGATGTGCCGTCGCTGCCGGCCGGCGAGGCTCTGTCCAAGGTCCGCGGAGAACGTGGTCCCGGAGCCGGGCCCGAAGGCGGGATGCAGCCCGGCCGAGAGCCGCGGATGGGCGGCGGCTGCGGGGGTGATGCCGGGATTCTCCGGGATGCAGCGCCGGGGGCTCCGCGCCCTCTCGGCTCCGGGAACGGAGCGCTGGCCGGCAGCCGACCTTTCCTGGCGGGAGAGCTGTCGCCTCTGGCCCCGCGTCCTAAAGATGTCAGCGACCCTTTTTGCATCGTAATTGCTGTGAGGCAGGTGCCGGCACCAGCAGGCACCTTCCCGCCGCACAGCGCTGCGCCCTCCGCGCCGCCGCCTCCCTCCGCAGCAGCCGGGATTACCAGCTGGTGCCGGCAGCCCGGCTGCGATTAGGCCGGTGCGCCCCTCCCTCACGGGTAATGCCCGGGGCTGCCCGGGCGGGGGCTGCGGGGGGCTCGGCGCTGCCCCGGCCCGAAGGGTGGCGGCTGCCGCACGGCAGCGCCGTGCCGGGGCCGGGCTGGGTCACCCCGCCTGGGGCGGCCGCACACAGACCTGCTGAGCCGGGGCTGCCTCCCCGTGGAGTCACCTTGGGTGTCTCCTCCCGAGAAAACCAAACTGGATCAGCTGCCTCTGGGTAACCGGCTGCCCTGCCGGAGGCTGTTTGCCTGCTTTCTTCTGTGGGTAGTCACACCTTTATTTCGGGGGGGGGTGGTACGGCTTGTTATCCCTGCGTCCAGGTTGCCCTACATTTTGTAACACGAAGTTACCGGATGAAGAACGCACCTAACAGGCCAGGAGCCTCATCTGCAAGCTCTGATTTACCACTTTCCTGCGAGCATCCTGGCTGACAGGTGATAGATACCTGGCAGTATCTATATGGCCCAGGAGCTATTATTTTCTGCAATTTATTCACAGATGAAAGCTATGATATTTTCTCAAGAAGTAGAAGATGTAACCTTATCCTTAGAGGGAGGAGAGGAAGGAATTTAAATCTTGTGTTCTTCATGTAAAATTCAAAAAACATCACTGCATTTATGCTCTGCAGACAGTGGTGGCTGTAATTACATTTTGTGAGGCCTGTCAGTATGTGATAGGTATGATATGAGAAAGCCATTTGGACTGAACTTTTTGGAAAACTTTGGAGGAAATTCAAGAATTTTAAGCTCAGCTCTGCTGAGCCGTGGATTAGGATGCCTTGGCGCCTTGATGTCCAATGGCCAGACCTAGGCATGTGCCAAGTTGCAACTTCAAAGTAGAAATTAGGTACTGCAATTGCAGAGCACCTCCCATGTGTAGGCAGCACCAGACTGTTGTTTGGTTTTAGATTGAAATCATAAACCAGTCACTTTTCCATTTTCCATTTACATTTTAGGCAATTAAATTTATACCAAATCACATTTTAGGAGCCAGTCATTTACTGGATTTTACCCTTGCTGGCTACTTGTGAAACTCTCTGCCTTTGATCCTATTGATGCACCATGAATGAGACCACGCAGATTCTGCTCATTTGGTGTAAAAGAACATTTGAGGACAAAGAAGTTGGAATTTCACTTCTTGCCATATGGAAGACATGAAGCTCATCTCTGTTTAGTTGGATCCCAAGCTATAGCTGATCAAATAACTCCCTGATTACTCTGGCCTGGACTACAGCAACAGAATGTGTGTGGAGGTTACTGTGGCAGTAATTTCCAGTTCTGATCAGAAAAGCTGGACTGAGGATAACTGTTTTTTCTCTGTGAACTCAAGCTTAAGGCTCAATCCTGGAATCTCATTTGAGTCTGGAGAAGCAGTGTCTGGAAGTACTTTATTTCCCTCTCAAGGATCAACCCTTACCTCCACATACCAGGGGAATGCTGTGCTGATATTTGACAACATTTTTTAACTACTCCCCTTGTAGAACCCAGGCACTCACTGACTTGGTGGTACTTTCTGCCCCACTTGGTTGCATATCAATTCATGGTTCAGATATGCACTCACCAGTTTGATGGATGCATGTTTGTTGCTCGCTGCCCTCTTATTTGTATTTTCATCCTTCAGATCAAAAAGATTCAAGCTAATCCCCCAAACAGTGCATGCAGGGGCTGAAGTAGGGTGATTCTGAAGGGTTTTGAGAGCTGCTGTCTCCAGATCATGAATTTTCAGCCTTTTGCAAATTGCTCATTTCTCCATTTCTCTGTCTTTTGCATATGTGTGTAAGCACATTTTTTTATGATAACGATTTTCTAATTCACAAGTCCATACTTTGTAAACAGGATGTAAAATATGAAATTTATTTTAAAATGGCTTGTTTGCAATGGTGTACAAATTAATGGAAGGGTATTTATTGAGTAAGTTTAAATAAAGTCGATTCATCTGCCAATAAAAATAATTTGTAGAATTTTTTAAGTGTTCAGAATTTAAAGAGAATAATTTTATTTTAGTTTAAGCTTCTGTATTTGTTTTCCTTTTTTGCTATTTATTTCTGTTTGAAAAAAAAAATCAGTGCTGAGTTTTGGGATATATGGAAATCCTCTAGAGGGCAAAATAAATTTAACTTTAGCTCTCTGAGGAAACAAAAGAGTAACTCTGCAAATAAGCTTTTTTTCTTCCTCATCTGTGGGAAATTTAAAACATCCTCTTTCTTTGTGGCTCTTGAGCTTTGATTCTCAAGTGTACTTAAGTGCCTAATTAAATGGGAATTAGGTATTTGAATTCTTGTGTGGCCCTAAGCCTCAGGGTTTAACTGACTTTGTGACACTCTGTGCCTCTCGCCTTGCAGGTGTGGGTATGGCTATGAGAAAAATGGGAAGCATGGCCAAACCAGATGTGTACATTATTAAGGATGGGGACACAATCACCATCAAAACAGAAAGCACCTTCAAAACTTCACAGTTCAGCTTCAAGCTTGGTGAGAAATTTGAGGAAAATACATTAGATGGCAGGAAAACTCAGGTCAGTATACTAGACTTTCTGTTGAAAAAAGGCAATTATTTGGGTGTTTTACAAAGGGAGATGCTATTTTAAAATCAATTTTGACATCCACGCTAACAGTGCTTTATTCAATGAGCAGTTGTCTCTGTAAGTCTTATTGAAATATTTTTTTAACATGGATTAAGCAAATTCCAAAGAGGGAGAATGCTGAAATCAATAGTCTTGTGTATTTTGCTGTTTTCATTTTGTAGCAGAAGCATTTTTTTAATAAAACTAACAGACCTCTAAATCCCTGTTAAAGCCAAATGCCACTTCATTTGAAGCCTGTGGAAAAAAATGCCATTGATGTTTAATCAGAGGCAATTCAGCCCTAGGGTTAACCTTTCTGCTCTGTCTCATATTTGCATAACAAGAGAGCTGATTCAGTGTGCGGTGGGATCATAGACAGCAAGGTAACCATGTGAATTACAGGCACTAAACTCCAGTTTTAGAAGGCAGAGAGTTTCTCCTTGCACCTAAAAGGGAGAATATTTATCCCAAAGGAGTAAAATGCAAAGGATTTACTCCCCATTTTCTCCTGTGAGTGCTCTCTGTTTATCACCCCCCTCCCTCCAGCCACACACTTTCAGTTCATCTTATTACTGCAAGATCAGATAAATTCTACACAAAAGCTCAAAGCCCGTGTAACAAAGAGATGAACAGAGAACATCTTCTGCTTCTGTTAACTGAAATTGTGGATGCTGTCAAAGGTTTGGCTGATGCAGAAATGTGTCAGAGCAGTGAGTGAATGAACAGTGAGTTAGTTACTGTAAGAAGAGGATTGATAAAATGTTTAAGATAATTTCTGGCATTGTAGTTGTCAATGATAAAATTATTATTGAGTGAGCTGGGGTGGGAATCTTTCATTTGGAATAAGGTATTGAAAAGCCTCAGTGCTGCCCAAATGTCATGGGGAAAATACTGATGGTCAGGTTCTTCTTTCAGACCCTTGTCAGCTTAAACGATGATGGGTCATTGATTCAAGAGCAGGAATGGGATGGCAAGAAGACCACAATAACAAGGAAGCTAGTGGATGGACAATTGGTGGTGGTGAGTTCAGTCCCACTTTCTGATCCCCAAGTGCTGCTGGTTGGTAGCCTGAAATGTAACTCCTAACACGTCTTTTTTCCCTGTTGGTCTGCACTTAGATGTAAATTAATAAATCCATTTCTTTATCTTCTAGGAGTGTGACATGAATGGTGTCAAGTGTGTTAGAGTCTACCAGAAGGCATGAGGACATCTTCAGGTTCAGTAGGAACTTGCTGCAAACAACTCAGTTCAGTGGACAAAGCTCCTTTTCACTCCATATTTTCCTTTTCCCTGTTTTCTAGTATTTCAATGGACTGAGTAGCTGAGTGCAATTCTTTTTAAAGGCCGTGATGTAACTATTATGTAACTATTCTGAACTTAGGCTATTAAATAAAATTGTTGAATATATGAAGTGGAAAAATTGTTACTAGTGGAATTTTGCTGTGAGGTTTCAAAAAAAACCCATTTTGGTTTTAGGCTCTACTACAATCTGCCTTCAGCACAAAACAAGCCAATATATGACAATCATCCCTACTTTCTAAGATAGTAAAATTTGAAATTGAAACAATTCCACAGCCCAAACTTTGAATGTTTTTTCTAACTTCCATATTACAAAGTAAAAAGAATTGTGTGGGTATAAATACGAGAACCTAAATTGGTGTTTAAGTAGAGGAACAGATTTTCAGGGTTAGTTTGGGTTTTTTTGTGTTTCAAACCCACAGTTTTCTTAATTTCAATATCTATTGCCCACAGTTTTTTTAATATATAATACCCACACTATTTCCAATATATAATACCCACGGTTTTCTTAATCTCAAGATATACCAGTAAGCCAATGAACACGATAAATCTAAGCAAGCACATACACACATTTTTGAAAGGAAGCCTTATTTTAAGGAGACTTTTCCTAGCAAAACTCTTATTTCATGTCTAGTAGCGTTCTAAAAATTCTTAACCAAAATCTGCTGAAATACTGCCTAAAACCGAAAGCCTCTTTTTTTTTCTTTTTTTTTTTTTTTTTTTTTTTTTGAAACACCTAGCAATGGAGTTTATATGCTTTGAAGTGCCATAATAAATAATCAGAAATATCAGTGTCTTGAGTATTGCTTTTACACTGGTTGGGAAACAGAGCCTACAATGCTATTCTGCCAAAGAGATGTCAGATGAGACAAAAACTAAAAAGGTTTAGGTGAATTTCTGTGATACCAGACAAGCATGTCCTAAAAGTGAAACCATTTGGTGACAGGAAGGCTTCCACGAATTCAGGAGCCTTGGGGATCATGTAATTACACACATCCTGTTTGCTGCATTCGTCATTGCAGAATCAATTTTTACTTCTGAGGTTTTAGCTGCTCAGTGCACGTATCAAATTACTGAGCTTACTCATATAGAAAAATCTCTTATTTTGTGTTCTTTCTGCTCACCATGGAAAGTGACTTTTTCCATAATTTTGGACCATTTATATTTTTCATAGTTTTATGACTACTTACGATGTCATCCTCTTTACCTCTGTCATCTAAAAGCATTTCTCCCTGGTGAATATTTCTTGCAATTTCTTTCTGTGGCTCCTTTTTGGGTTGTAATTTTTCACATTATTTTCTAGCAGTATTTTTCCTCATTTTAATATGAACCCTAAAGATAGAGGGTGCAGTCTTACACAGACATTAGAATTAAAAGAATCTACCCATAGAAGTAATATGGAAAACAAACTGATCTGATAAGGGACCTAGTAAATTTCAGATCAGAAATACACTAAACAGCATCAGGCATGATAGGAAAATCCTGCCTCCCTTCCTAAAGAGACAGTGTTGCAGCTTTCAACTGGGCATTAAGCCTTCTATGAGGTCACTGGTCTATCACTTAGCCCTGCTTTGTTTACTCCTGATCCTGGGTAGTGTTAATTGTTTATCTTTCATTTAAATGGAAAAACAATCCAATGTCTTTTATAGGACATCCGTTTTGATTACAATGAGATCACTTCTTGTAAAACAAAAGGCAGAAGAGTGTCTTTTTACAGTGATTTCCTTTGGAAACAAGGCTGTGTATCTGTGCTCTCCAAATTCAGCCACATGTGAAGTAGAGGCTAGAGGTCCCAAAGATAACTATTCTTCCACAAATGTCATGAAAATAGGTGGCCTGATGGAGGAGATGGACCATTAAAGTACCTTGATGATGGAAAGACTGCACATGGAAGTGACACTTTGACATTAAATGGAAGTAAAACATTACAAGGGCTCTTGGCAGACATAAGAAGTTATCTTAAGCACAGAAGCTGACCAATGATAGGAGGCAAATCAAGAGGAAACTGGAATTCTTTAGAGCTAATCCTCCAGAACTACTTAGTCTCACATATTTATTTGCTTTATTTTGATATTAGCTCCAGCCTCAGTTGCCAGTAATTTCAATGTAAGTGTACTGTGACCCAGAACTACCATATATACAACCTGTTTGTGTTAGATTAGACCATACACTAAAAATGACGATTGTTCTACAGTACTGCAAGCCAAGATCTATAATGCTCAAGACTTGAAAATATATTTAGTTTCCAGTTTCCTCCTATTATTTATTATACTAGAAAAAAGCTTCACTCTTCATGACTTTATATGCACAATATTCTCATCAGTGCAAAATAATCAATCGTCCTGACATTTGAATAACTGCAGTTCACTGTATCACATATGAAGGCAGAAAATAAGACTTCTGAGTAGAACTGAAAAAGAAGAAGTTGTGCATTATCTAGCCAGGACTGCTTTATAATGCTAAAGAAATAAATGAGGAGACAAGTTTTGTTGTGAAATTTTAGTGCATGTTTTTTAAATACTTTGGAGGGATGAAAGAATCATGGTTAGCAAATGAAGCTGCAAGTAGAATTTGCTCAAAGAGAATCAGTTTCCACGTCCAAAACACATTAATTGAAAGTCACAAGCAGTGTCCAATTTATATCTTTGAATCTCACTGTCCTCAAATTGGTGTAGTTCTGCTGTTTGCAAGGAAGAGGCTGCTGTTGATGTGTGTGTTTGTTTGTTTGTCGGTGAGTGGATGGGTAGGTGGAGTTTTCTTGGAAGTGAAGTAGGATAAAGGAGTAGAAAATGAAGTTGTTTAGTAATTTAGATCTGATATTCCACCACATTAGGGAAGTCTCTTGTTTGAGCTTTCCAGGAACACTGAAATGTGTTGGCATTGAAATGGCACTGTGCTTTGTGGAGTGTGTACTGGCTCTGGATAATGCTCAGACTATTAAGGATTTTCCTGTTATGGTTTGATGTTATGATTCATTTCAAAATTGTTATCCTACTTTGCCTGCAATCTCTGCAATTAACGCTGGCTTTTCCTCTTCCTCTCCCCTTCCTACCTCACACATGCCCTCCAGATCAAAGCTTTTTAAAAAACAAAGTCAGTGGTAGGAAACATTTCAGTTTTCTGAGAATATGGTTCAACTGATAGCTGTCAGCTGTCCAGAAACAAAAGTGCTTATTTCTTCAGGTCTGAAGATCAAGTGTAGAAAGACAGTTTTGCTCTGCCATTGGCTACTTGGGCTATATCAACTGAGATTCAAACATCTGAAAAGCACATTAATCATTGAATAGGCACTCTTCTTTTTTTTTTTTTCAGGTTAAGATTTAAAAATCTGGTATTGTATAAACCACTTTATCTACTTCTACATAATATTATGTCCTATGAATTCTCTTGCTTCATAAAGCAGTCCATTCAAAATAACTCTTATTAAAGTCAGATGTTGAAAATAAGTGCCCTGTAAATATTTCTCAGGGTCCTAAGAGAGACATGGGTCTCTGCCCAGAACCCCATTTCAGGTCAGCTGGGGTGATCAGTTCTGATAAACCAGTCGGTTTATCAGTCGGTGCCTGAACTGGTTTATCAGAGGATCGGTCTCTAGCTCAGATATCTTCAGATTTTACACAAAAATTCATGCTTAAAACTAATTTCTATGAAGGAACTGCCATATTGTTTATATTCTACATAAAACGGTTTAGCAAAAATAAAAGCAATAATGCAGATCAGTTCCACTCAGACCTTTGTTGGTGATTCCTTCCCTGCCTATGTGCTGACACAATGAATGGATTAGAAACCTTTGCACTACGTTGATTATTTGTGATCCCAGGGAAAAAAAAGCCAGTGTGAGAGTGGGTGGGAGCAAGTTAACATATATTAATTATTCTTTGATGCCTAATTTCAGTCCCATTGTTCAGCCCTGAGAGGATTTAGCATTATTTTCTTAGGTTTTGGAGAAAATCCAGCATCTATGTAAACACATTTTTGTCCCATGGTTCTTTTAGCTTTGGCTTTTCAGCCCTTGTACATCAAATTAAGTTTTTGTTGACACTTCCCAGAATGGTTTTACTTCATACTATTATTTCAGAGGAAAAGGAAACACTATGAGAGACCCTGCTCCCAAGAGTGAATTTGGTTTCCTTTCCAGCAAAAATGTTTTTAAAATCAATTCCTTCTACCAGGTGGTCTTAATTATATGCTGAAGATATTTACATGTGAAGTTCATTGTAGTTTCAGAAGAAATATAAAGTTTCTTCAACACATGCAACCTAGAACCAGTTTCAGGTAATGTCCTACAAAAATCTGCTGAATCCCAAATAGTATTGTTGACACTTTAAAATAAATAACATGTTTGTCATTAATCACAGATGTGCACTCTGAAATTAAATACCAGAAGACAAATATCCCAGTCTGAGGACCACACATACCACTTATCTAGGACTGGACTTTTTGCTCCCCCAGGCAGAGCATCTTGTTCTGTTGGGAATTCCTGCTTGAAATCCTTGAGTCTATCTTCAGAAAAAGTGTTAGCTAAGGGTGAGCTCACTGTGCAATGCAAGTGTCCAACAGAAAACTGAGGGACTGAGTGCAATTTTAAAGCTGGGAAGGCAGTGAATTGCTGCTGCATAGCCCAGGGGCATTTGTGTTTTGTGTCTTGAATGTCTGTGGCATGGTCTTCTGGGGCCCTGTGATAAAGTCCTGTATGGTGATCAGCAAATTCAAAAGCATACCGGGTAAGATAGCCTGTATGGCTTGACCTCAAGGGAAACTTTGATCTGAGATCAGAGAGTCCATGACAGGGAGTTTCTGGGAACTCCTAGAGTACAAAGGCTCCTTGGGTACATGGTAAGTTGAGTTGAAGGCAACTTGGACTGACTCTTCACTCTAGAAATTATGGCCAAGCCTTTTAATGGCAATTTAATTCTATAAGTAGCAGTAGAGTATACCAGTAGGAATTATTCCTGTTTTATTGCGTAGTGTAATTAAGACAAAATATGAATACTATCTCTTAAACTGTGTAAAGCAGTGTCTGATACTGGGATTTGCTCTGAGTGCTTTGTATTGTCTCATCTCATTCTTCTAAACCGCCTTGCTTTGTCCAGAGTGCATATAAATAAAGTTCAGAAAATGAGACGTTTCTATTCTATGACGTTTGTATTTTTTTGTTGGTGAGATGCAGAATGAAAATTCAAGGTGCACTTCTCTGCTAAGAGTATTGTTTGAATAATTGTATTCTTATTGCCCACTGCATGGAATATGGTCCTGCTGTAAAGGGCTAGCTTAACTGTTACTGCTTCTCTGAAACTGTGACTGAGCAAAGGAAGCCAGTTGAATAGAACAGACATCACAGACGCCTCAGTGTCTTAATATCCTTACTTCTCTTTCCCCTTCTTAGCACAACACAGCTCATGCTTATCTGAGCCTAAGCATTATCCTTCTGTATGCTCACTTTCTTAATAAAGATTATTATTTTTTTCTGATTTTTTAAAAAGATTAACAGGTCACTCAGACTCTGGTTCTGAACATCCAGCTGTTGTAAACTGGAATAGGTTTTAAGAAAAATAAGAATTAATAAATGTATGTTGTCCAGTCTCTCCCTTTTTATTTTTTAAGCTTGTTTTGTTCACTGTTTTTCAGCACCAAGAGAATGACAAAAGCTAAGTGCACAACTTTCCACTCCAACTACATGCAACGTTACCCATGGCAGCCATCTTGAAAGATTTTAAAGCAGTAAATGTCTAAGCAATATTAGCCAGAGATTTAATTGTTTCCACATGCTCTTTGTTCTTATGCTTGTGCTGAAGTGGTTTCAAGCAGAATTTTCTTCAGTATTTAATCAGTATAGTCCTGACCTAAGAAAGTAGATAGTATGTGTTTACCCAAAAAGCCAATCTCTGCTGAATTTATTTTTAAAATAGTGAAAGTGTTGCTAATTCCTGAATGTAATTTGTGATAATTAAATGAAGTAAACAACTTCATCTGAAAAGATCTGTTTCCTTTATTAATTTGTCAGCTAAAGCTCCACAGACCTGGACAAATTTCGTCATATTCGGATGGAACTGGAACTTGAGTTTCAAGCTGGAATGCAAAAATTTATGGCTTAATTTTTGATTTCTGCCTTGTGATTATCTTAATTAGCAGGGTTCTGATATTTTCCCTCATGTTTTAGATCTGCTCCCAGTTAGTCCTATCTGTCATATATGCATTACTTTGGGAAGTTACTAGATTATATCCTTACCCTGTGATCAATGTTTAAGACACTGTCTCAGGTCTGCAGAGGAGAAGGAAGGAAAAATTAAAATTAAATATACTTTGATATAATATGACCAAAATAATAAGTCTGTGAAGAAAGGTCTCCCCTGAGATTTTTCTGTTACAAAAACCACAAATTTGAAAAATTACCTATTCTTGGAAAATGAAGTGTATCAAACATTTAGATTTAAAACAACTCAGATAAAGCTGTGAAAACTCAGGTCATCAGCCATAGCTCTAATTCATGTAGATAGTGACTTATTTGGATATGGCTAGATATCCCTCCTTGTGATTAAAAACACTGTCTGTGTGAGAGGTTGTCCACACATCTACTGGTATTTCCCTTTCACTCAGCTGATAATCCTTTTGGTCAGCTGTGTCTTTATTCCACTGTCATTGACTATTTTCTTAGAGATAAAATAATGTTTTTTTCTCTATTCACTGAGATTTCTGTGGTCGTGTTGTATTCATGTCTTTAACATGAATACATGTCTTTAACATGTATTCATGTCTTTAACATGAATACAACACGACCACAGAAATCTCACTGAATAGAGAAAAAAACATTATTTTATCTCTAAGAAAATAGTCAATGACAGTGGAATAAAGACACAGCTGACCAAAAGGATTATCAGCTGAGTGATATCAATTTTGGGAGATGCTTTGCACTCTTCCATAATTTCTTTTATAGATTTTACTAGAGGGTTAACTTCTGCTTTGAGGATGAATCTTACTGACTAGGATTGCTGGGCTGAATTCCTGCTAAAATCAAGAGCTAAATGCATTTATTATAGAGGCACTGAGAGCATCTTGTGAAGCAACAGCCTTTGATATCAATGGAAAGCCTTGCATTACTATAGTATGATTGGATTAGGCTTTAGTAACTGAAAACTAATATCAGAAATCAATTATGAATAACTCATTTTTAGAAACATAACTGACTCTTCAAATTATAAAAAATTACTTCTTGATGCTTGTAATACTTACGATGGAAATAGAGTTCACTGGGAACACAATTTGAGAGGCACATAAAGTTTGAAAAATTCATATATTCACTTATTTATTTTAATGAACCTAATATTTACAGAAAAAAAAAACAACTAACAAAGTTCTCTTAGAAAGGCACCTACAACTAAGCAGTCTATGCAAAATTATCATTTGCAAAGCCTGAGAACAGCCTGGGGACTGATGTAGGATCTTTTGTTCATATAGTTCTTCTAGACCCCTAAATAATGCAGTTACTGTGGTTTGAGGTTTATTCCTTTATAGACAAACTTAGCAATAGCATCCGTTAGGAGCTAAAGGAGCTATAACACTGTGGAGTCAGACTCATCTCACCAAACCTCAACTGGAGGACCAAGCCAAGGTGCTTTGCTCCTGCCATGGCAGTGACAAAGGGCAGATGTGACCTGGCAATGCCAGCTGGCAGTCTGAGGAGTAAACTGCCAAGCTCACTGTGAATACACTTTGTTTTCTTCCAGGGACATACATGGTACACTCTAGCACTAGAAGCCATGACACAGTAGGAGGTACAGAACCTATCCCTCATCCCACAAACCTCACAGGAGTTGCGTGAATCACACAACGTGCTCCAATTCATGAGTCACACTAAGTACATACAAACTGTATATGGCTGGAACTGCATGTTTGCAAGGTGTGTTTTAGTACATCTGTTGTCTAGCTGTGCAAAAATTGTTCAGTTGTGAAGTCAATTGTTTTTCATTTTGTTATCCCTATTAAAGATCTTTAGATGGGTGTTTTGTGTTAGCAGACAGTGGCACTGTCATTAATTAACTCTGAATACCTGTCTCTGAGGAGTTTTGTCTTATATTGGACTCCATTGCTTTGGTTTCTTTTAGAGACTTCTAAAAGCCACTGGATGATGTTGTCTCTACCACCAAAAGCAGTTTTCTTCTAGGAATCTCCATCACAGGAGGTTCTTGGCATTTTGTCTACCTGGGTCAGTGGCTTGGATAGCTGATGAAGAGCTTTGCCCTGCAACAACAAGCAAGTTATGCCTCTCTAGGTGCCAGCCCCCAGTTAGCCAGCACAGTCTATACTGTGCTGTCCCTGCATCTGATCATGACACCCAGTTCATTTCTGTGCATCAGGTGGGTGTGTGCTCTTGATCCGGTCTTTTTGCAAAGTTCATAAATTCAAGGGGTTTTGTTAAGCTATTGACACAGACTTCTTCACGGTCCATCTAAGTTCTGAGTCCTTCTAAGTTCATGCCTTGGGAAACACCCACATTTTTCTGTAGAATATACAGAGTATCTTAGGTGATGGAACATTGCTAAGTGTCACATTTAAAGGATAGTTTTGTAAAGAGACAGAAATGAACTGAGTACAACACTTTCCTTGGTTTTTGGTAGTTTTGATCTACCCCAGGTGATTTCTTGATTCCAGGTTGATGCCATCACTCACAGCTCCTGTGCTCACCTCCTGTTTCATGAAAAGGACTTGGGTAATTGCCTGACCACCTTACCTAAACATCTATAACCACCTAGTGCCACCCCACCTCAGAAGTGTTTGATATAGCTGAATTTTTCCATTGTTTACACGATGGGTTGCAAAGGGTGGTTGCCTGAGACAGGTATGCCTCATCCTCAGGAACAGAATTTGTTCAGCTATGTATTTTCTTAGATTACTGTAGTAACTATCGTCCAGTAGGATATTGAATCCTTTCCTCCTCTGACTAACCCACCCCCTACTTCCTCTTCCTCTAGAATATTTGTATTTTTCTGCCAGGACCACTAGGTGTCACAAGTACTCACAACTAAACTATGAAATTCTCTAAAATATTAGTCCGGACATCTTGATATTTCCCTAATCAAGGGGTCCTAGAATTTTGATATAGATCTGATGTGTATGTGGGAGCTGCTGGATATAATGAAAAAGTCAGATACTTCAAGCTGGTGCTTATAGAGCAGATTAACATTTAGCATTAGAGGGAGCTATACCTGTTGTGGAAGGGCCTTAATTCAGCTAACCAGAGAAAACTAAAAAGTTGGACATGATCTGAATGATCAGCAGACTGTGTCTAACAAAAGGAAATATGCTGGTGAAACAGGGTCCATAGAAGTAGAATAAAGAAAGAGCTCCACCCTGAAAAAAGCTTATGATTAAGAAACAGAACAATGCTTTGGTTATATTTAGATGATTTTCAAACAAAATCTGAGTTTTACATGCCAATAACAAGATATATCTTTCTTTTCTTTCCCCCACCCCTACTTCCAACCTCTCTGTTTATAAACTAACCAATCATTCTTGCCTAGCAGTTTGAATTTTACACTAGATGGGAGGATAAATTCTAAAGTTTCCCAGTGCGAACCCGAGTACATCACTAGTTGACTCTGTGGGATCCCAAGACACTGATTTGTTCAGAAGAGGATATTTCAGTTGTTTCAAATGCCACAAAGCCTCAACCCTGTAAACCCACTTAAAAAAAAAAAAATAATTATTTATTTATTTAAAGTATAGGTGTTTCCATTTCCAAGTGTACTTTTCTACCTAAAAACAAGCCTCCAGCACTCCCCCAGCATGCAGCACATCCACCTACAGATGCACTACCTGTCCTTTTGGTGCTTTTGGAGGCATGGCTCAGTGCCTCCAGTCCACTACTGTGCACTGAACAAGCAGCACAAGAGAATACTTTCTATGTAAATTGAGGGAAATACAAATCTTTCCATCTAGGGCCTCACTTCAGCTGAGTCCTGAGGAAGGCACAAGCCTTTGCAGCTTCCCACTGACACCTACTTACATCAGTTAGGTCTGAAGCTGCAGCAAGGTACAGGAGTGGAAGGACATGAGCACAGATGATGAGAACTCCTTGTCAGAAGGAGTATGTATGAATATTAGTCTAATGACAATCCTGCTTCTGGTATTATAATCTTCAAGCCCACCCTATATTCTTGCAACAGGATTCTGAAGGCACTGCAGTAGAGACTGAATTCCCTGTGTTTCTTACCTCTCCAATTCCTGTAAGACCTTTTCCATCAGTTTCAAAAATTCTCTGTGAACTGTATGTCAATGACTCTGTATCCTATTATCCTATTATCATTACTAGAATAATTTATTCTAGCATTTTTAACTGGTTAGACAGCATAAAGGGAGATGTGTGGGACACAGGCTTGATGAAAGGTTTTAATGCTTCCATGGATCTGTCCTGAGCAGATTCAGAATTATATCTTTCATCCTTTTCCCATATTTTAAAATTTTTTTTCTCAAAATTAGAACAGTTTTATACACAGTAATTTAAAATATTACATGCAGTTAGGGGCTTGATCAAATGTGGTATTACTGCATTACATCTAAACAGACAGTATTATAAATCTGGAGTGGTCTATTATACTGTTGTTTTAAGATGGCAAGATGGCATAATGGCTTTGGGCTATGCCAGATGGTGAATTTAGGCACTGAAAAGTACTCCTCAGCTCCTGGAATAGAATGCATCACCCTGAAAGAAGCAAAGACCATTCACCCCTTTTCTAAAATAGTATTTCAAAGATAATGATTGACATCATCATGTAGCTGTGAGTTATTTCTTACTAAAGCAGCATAATGCTTACTAGTAATGTCACTATCAGTCAAATTAATCATTCATTCAAGGCAGCTAATTTGGTTCTAAATGCACTATTCAGAAAGGATGCTGAATACTATGAACTGTAATTGAGTAGCCACCTGCTGTACCTTTATGACATTATGTTTGGTATATTGCTGCAATAATCTAAACTGTGCTTAAAGGTAGAGTTCAGTTCCAGATAATATTTTGTTCACAACCTACCATGTAAACAAATACAATCAGTTATGGCAAGAGGTAATTGCAGTGTTGAATCATTTTCTTACAACACTTAAATAAGTTATCAGATTGATTCAGGAAGATTTTGAACTTGTATTTAAATGAAGGTGTGTCCTGAACTGTAATAGGTGCAATGACAAAGATAAGATTAGGAGGTACCTTTGTAACAAGGAAAAACTTTTGCTGCCCAGTGCCCAGGCATTTCCCAGGCAGAAGTCTATGTCTATCTCCACATATAGGGCCTGGCCTTTTTAGGGATGTTTCTTCTATTTGCCAACCAGAAACAATAATTGAAAAAAAAAAGAAGAATGTTACATTTTGCTACCACTGGGGTGTGCCACTTAAAAGGATTATGATTTCTGCCCAGAAATTCATTCTCCTGCAGCTTCATCCTGGACCAGTGCCCTTTCCGTTCACATGGAACTTGTATGTGAAAATAAAACCACTTGGCAAAATACTGAAATCAGTCATCACTCTCTTCTTCTAAGAGAGAGGAAACAAAGGATGAAGAGGTGCCATTTCTTGGCCAGTACCACACAAACATAGCAGTCAAAGACCGGAGGAGCGTCTGTGTGCCTACTAGCAAGGTTTATTGCTCCTGAAGGCTGCCTTTTGGATGGTCCTCTGCTTTTAGCTAAGTAATTACTCTCTTTGTCTTATCAGCAGGAAATCTCCAACATTTGCAGACAAGTTCATCCTACCTCCTACACACCTATTTTGTAAGAGGATATTCCCCCAAGAATATATCTCTTCCTTCACTGGTGAGGTGAAGACAAAAAACCTATCTGAGATACCCAAGTTTTAGAGGATGAGTTTTAAAAGTGAGTTGAATCCCACAACTAGAGCACTTCATAACCCACTGAAGCATGTTTAGACTGGAGAAGAGAAGGCTTAGGGAGCATTTAAGTGCTCACTTAAAATATTTTTGAAGTGATTACCTAGAAAAAGGAGTCAATCTCAATATTAACTTGCATGGTGGGATAATGAAATGCAATTATCATAAACTGAAATAGGGCAGTGTCTGATTGGATAAAAAGAAAAATGTTTCCCTTCTGAGAACAGTCATGCAGTGTAAGAAATGTCTCAGAGAACTCTAGATCTCTGAGCCTGGCGATTTTGATGTCAAGACGGATCAAGGCCCTCAGCTGCCTGGTTTGAAGACAGAGCTGCCCCTATTTTGAGTAGGGAATTGAATGGTGACCCCCCAGAGTCTCTTCAGGCCTAAGTGAGTAGGGAGGCTGTGTTGTCTTTCGTGCTGAAACATCACACAAGAGACATTATGCTCATGTATCAGAGGCAGACTGTGAAGGCAATGCAGGATCTAGACAAGAGGGTTGTATCAGATGTTGATAAGACACCAGGGTCAAATTTAGGTTCAGCTGGCACCTCCAGGAACAGAGTTTTTGGAAGCATGTCTGTTCTTATGAGAATTTGACATGGCACAGGTGTGGTGGCTCTTGCCTTGGTGTGTGAGGAAAATGTAAGAAGTAAAATCTGTTTTGGAATATGCGTGAGAATGATATTTAAAAAAAATACAGAGAAAGAAAGAGAGTATGCACAGGTACATGGAAACATAACTTAAAGAGACTCAAAGAATGGCTGATTGAAGACTATATAAATTAAGTAAAAGGACTACACTTCATTAGCTTTAAAATTAAATATTTCCTCTTAAGACAGTTGTTAAGTGATTTTTCTTTTTTTTTAAGACTTGATTTGAAAAAATATAAATCAATATTTGCAATCAAGAATGAAAATTAAATTATATTGTAGGTGGAAAATGAAGATATTTTAGTAACAGAGGCCAGTCGGGGAAATGTCGTACAGGCAAATGCTTGAGCCTGCTGGAAACAGGTGATATAAACTGGTATAAAGAGAATATAAATGATAGGTCACTCAAATTCTGTAATTCTGCAATTTGAGAAATATTTGGTCTGTGTCCTAAATTCTGCAGAGTTACAATCTGGAGCACTCTTGGCCTTTGCCTTGGGGAATGATACAATACAAAGTTTGTGCACAGATTTCCCATTGGCTTTTACAGCAGACTCACAATGAAAAAGAGCCAAGTCAAGGTCAGATTTTGATTTCTCAATGCATTGCTAGCATATTTCCTATTGCAAGTAAATTGCACCAAAATGGCTATAAATAGAATAACTCAGCATACAGACAAATGAGCAAGTGCTTTTAACTATTGAGAGTCACATAATTATGTACTTTTGCTGAGCAATAAATGAGAAGAATGCTATAAAGTGAACAAGACTAGAAGACACTGACACTAATCTTCTGTATTGCTTTTAGCAAATATAACTAATTACACATATGCATTCAAAGCTTTGTGCTTAAGTGTCTTTTAACATGTGCTTTTATCCTCTGTGCATTTCTTTCTCATCTGAGAGGCATAATGATAATACTTCTCTGCCTCATAGCCATTTACTGGAATGCTCAACATTAAAAATTGGGGTCATAGAAGTAGTTGAGGGAAACGGCTGTAAGAAGGAGAGCAACTTAGTAATTTGTTTTAAAAATTATGCTAATCACTTCCTCCCAGTAATTTTATTTAAAAATACATAACTCTTCCCCATCTTCATTAGCCCCACCTTAAATTATATTCTCTGCCCCTATACTAACTGAAATATTAATAAGGAATATGCAGAAACAGACATGGTCTGCTTTTTTTGTCCTCAGATTTAGATATGAAAAACAAGGAAGTTTTTATATTTACAATTTTTCCCTTCATCTTTCCTGGAAGTTTCCCTTGCCCAGTACTGCCTCCAGGTACTGCTGACACAACAGCCTCAGGGAAAAAGGCCCGAACCAAAACTACCCTGAAAGTGCCCAAAGTGAAAGGATCTTGGCTTTATCATTTTCCCCTTTAATTCCTGATCAGGCTGATGCCATTCTTAGCACTTCAAAAGATTCCTCAATAATCAAAACATAATGAGGGTGTTACAATACATAGAATTCAAAGCATTTTCACCCAATGGAATCAAGGAGGCTACTTAACCTATATTTAGAACTTATTTTGCTCTCTTCTGTTGTTTGCAGGGTATTAGAAGTTCCTCCTCCAGTCTCTACCTACTGCCAGAAGCTCCGGCGATGCCATGGCCCTCTGTTTTCAGGTCAGGCCAGTGATTGAAATTAATTACAACCTTCTTGCATGGGAGGAACCATATTAAGTTGTTGATGTTTCATTTTACTATTTTGAAATCAAAAGACCTCTGCAATCCATGGAATGCATAGGCAAGCTACAAAAGTATGATGTGCAACAGTGTATATGATCAGAAGTCATGAACACACTGTTGGACTAGAACAAACTTTATTAAATACAAGGTTCTTGGTTCAGTTGCAAAACAATTCCAATTCAAATGCAAAACTATCATGTTCTAAATATCTAAGGCTTTTATATACATCTCATAGCTTCATATCAGCAGTGGATGTTCTTCTGGAGGTCATTAAGTCCAACCTTCTGCTTGAAGTAGTGCTACCACTGTCAAGTGGTACCACATTACTGGTGTCAAGTCAGCCATAGGTTTGTTTTAGCTGGGTCTTAAAAAGTCCAAGGTGGTGACTCCATTTGAATACACCCGACTGATTTGGTTTTTGTGCTGGGCAGCAGGTGTAATGCTGTATAAAAGAAACATCTTCAGTTGCATTGGCTAGGCAAGGGCCAAATCCAGAGTCAAGAGCTTCTCGCTATTTCCTGCAGAGAACATTTTATCCAAAGAGGAATAGAGGTTTGGTAGTTAGTGATAATTATTGTGAAAATGATATGCCACTAGGGATTGTCAAGTAGTCTGCTCAATGTTCTTCTAGGCAAAATAAAACTCAATGGCATTTTGTAGTCAAGGGTCTGTGCAAGAGGTGCAGCTGTCTCCGGGTAACCTGCTTATTGCAGCTATTGCTCTCTGGTAAATACTGTTAAAAGCTCTTTTTTCACTGGAGAACAGTATAAATAAATGATTATCACCATCCCCAAAGCTGTACTAATTGCCATTAAGTGGGCTCAGAAGGAAACAGCTTACTATTATCATCCAGACAGCCCACTAGAAACTACACAGTTCCCAGTTTCTGAGAATGTGCACTTTTGGATGAATGGACAAGCAGTGCTGGCTTCTAATGCCCTATGGTGGAGGGGGCTGAATTACTGAATTGTGTGTTCCTCTGTGAAGGAAAAATGTCATTTATAATGTAGGTGTGTCACATGTAAAATTTTCAGTAGGTTTCTTCAAACTCCAATTTTTGCCTAGCTGAATGCTTCTCTTGTTCCTAATGACTTTCATCTTCCTCCACAAATTCTGCAAAAATTGGGCAGGAGAAATTTCTTCCAGTCAGAAAGTGCATATTCTTTAACACATCACCTTCCATAACAAACACAAAATTTATCTTAAAGGTTGAAATGGAAAAATGATACAGCCCCAGCAGTGGATCCTCTGTATACACAGAGTGAGTAAAGCTGTGTTGCTTTCCCAGCCACTGCCATTTGGCTCTGAGCTGCAAAGGAAACTTCTCAGTTTTGCTCTCCACACCTGAAGCCTTCAGGTTATTGCCAATTTTCAGAATCAGCACCAAACATAGTGATGATTTTTTTTTTTTTTTGTCTCATTCCTAATATAAAAAGGAGTCAAAACTAAGAATGCCATTTTAGGGACAAAATAAGAGCTGCTATCATATATCTATAACCTTTCCCCACAACTGGCCTGTGCATGATATGTACCACTGAACTGAAGCTGTAAGATAGAAGTAATTTCACAGAATCACAGAACTGTTAGGATTTGAAGGAACCTCTGGACACCCTGACAAGGCAAGGTTACCTAGATCAGGTGACACAAGAATGTGTCCAGGTGGGTTTCTGGATTTTGAATGTCTCCAGAGAGGGAGACTCCACAACCTCCCAGGACAGCCTGTTCCAGTGCTGTGCCACACTCAATGTAAAGTGAAAGGAGGTGAAATTTATTTAATTTAATTTATAGCCATTGCTCCTCATCCTTTTGCTAGACATCACTAAAAACAGTCTGGTACCATCCTCTTGACACCCACTTTTGAGGTATTTATATGTATCAATGAGATTCCTCTCAGTTTTTACCAGACTAAACAGGCCCAGCTCCCACAGCCTCTCCTCATAAGAGAAGCCCCAGACCCCTCATCACCCCTGTGGCCTCTGCCAGACCCTCTCCAGTAGCTCCTTGTCTTCCTTGTACTGAGGAGCCCAGAAGTGGCCACAGCACTCCAGATGTGGCCTCACTAGGGCTGAGCAGGTCACCTCCCTTGGCCTGCTGGCCACGCTCTTCCTGAGGCACCCCAGGATACCACTGGCCCTCCTGGCCACAAGAACACACTGCCAGCTCATGGTCAACTTGTCATCCAAGACTCTCAGGCCTTCTCCACAGAGCTGCTCTCTGCTGGTCAGCCCCAGCCTGTGCTGGTTCTTGGGGTCATTCCTCTCCTGGTGCAGTACCAAACACCTGCCCTTGCTGAACCTCTTTGAAGATGGGGATAGCTTTGCTCAGTTTTTCCAATAAATATTGTTTGTTGCTTTTTTACTTTTTGAAATAGTTATACCCAGGAAGATTGTTATATATAATTTCTTATTACAAAAATTATAATGTTCACTCTGTTTTCCCATGACACTCATTCTTCTGTGTAAAATTAATTCAGTATTTTGAGTTCAAACAACACTTAATTTTTAATTAGCCTGTGAAAGTTATAAAATTATGAATTTGATGATATGAAAATGAGGTTTATCTCCTTCACAAAAATGCTTCTAAGCCTCAGAAATCAATCCTTCAGAGTTTTTCTTCAACATTGCATTTTATGGTACAGGCAGGTAAACTTGAATGAGGCTGCAATTTCAACCAGATCTCTGAGAAATATAAATAGCATTAATTTTCCAATTGCCTTCTAGAAGCAAATCTGTGAAGTATTTCCTGTGATTGCAACAAAAGTAAAGCCACATAGGCTTATTCAGTTGTTTTGTTTGGGTGGTTTTTTTTTTTGTGGTTTTTTTTTTTTTTTTTTTTTTTTTTTTTTTGGTCAGAATTTATGGAAATGCCAGAATCTCAGTCTTTATTAAAAAAAAAAAAAAAGGCAATTACTGTCTAGAAACAAACATTTTGTCTCTCTGGAGATGTACTTCTGTTGAACTCATTCAAACTGAGAGTTGTCCTTGAAAAAGCCTATTTGAGTTTAGCTCCTTTTTCTCCTGCCCATAAAGTGGAAAAACATTTTTTTTCTTTTAGTCAGATTTTTTGACCTTGTCCTGCTGTTGAGAGTAAATTCTATTTAAATGTCCATAACTGAAGCAATGAGTACCTAGTTATGTGTGTGTAGCCATGGCATCCAAGGAAAAAGAGGAGAGCAGGTTCTTTCTTGCCAATGTGCCATATTTAGGAGATGCTATGGAGACCCTTTGTGGGAACAAGCTCTTTCCTGAGAGATTGCTGTGAAGCAGTTTGACCTGTGGGACACATACTGGTGCTCAAGTCCATGCATGACAGAAACATGTGGTTTTCTGTGGAAACCTTCTGTGGAAAAGCTGCTAAACAGGAGGTGCCATTTCTACCCTGTCCCTCCTTGCTGCAGTGCCACGCAGGCATTTTCCACCTGAGAAAGGAAAGGCATGAAGCCTACATGAGTGCTGAATAGGGAACTGACTATTCCTGCAAGCTGGCACTTGGGGACATGGCTGTGCCTGGGCGTGGGGAATCACCAGCCCTGTGGATGGAGATGGCTGCACCCAGAGCAGAGACCAGCAGGGCTTAGTGTAGCTGCTGGATGCTGGACATGGATGCTGGACCCAGCCCTCAAGGAGCCCATGGGAAAGCAGCTGGGCCTGGCCCAGCGCCAGCACAGAGGGACTGCATGGAGACAGACCATCCAAAATTCCTGCTTAGGCACTTTCAGGCTCTTGTTTTCTCTTGATGGCATGCTGGCCTGGAAATAAGCAACAGCAGGAGGGTCAAGAGTCCCTCACCCACCGCTGGGTGTTTTCCAGAGCCTGGAGCAATAGTTGCCATTGTGCAAGCTCCACTGAATAGCCATGGAAACTCTGGAAACCTTTCTCTTGGTCTACAGCCCCAGCAAACACTCTTTGCATTTTAGCTGATTTCCAGACAGCGGTGGCTTCTCTGTGTCAGTGGCGCCCGAGGCGCCTCTGGCCACAGATGACCAATGGTCCACAGCGGGAGTGCTCTGTGGGCCTGGCACTGCCTGGGTGTCCTGACTGACCACAGGCACTGCCACTGCACTGCTGGCACACGTGGAGTGGGAGAGGGACAAGCCCTGGGTCTTGCTGGATGGAGGTGGTTGGAGGCCTGGTGGCACCCACTGCTCCAGCTCCAGGCAGTGACACTGGATCCAGGCCTGCACACTCCCTCCTGTGTCCAAAGGCATGATCCCCTGGCTCCGGGGGTCGAGGACATCCACTCTGCCTCCTGTGCCCTGAGTACTAGAGAAGCCAGCACTGCCTCCAGCAAGGCCATGGGTACTTCTTGGAGTTGTGCTCTGAATTATCTATTATTATTTGTTTGCAAGCCAAAACATGGAAGTATCTTTCCAAGCTGCTGTTGTCTTCCAGTTTAGCACCTGGCCTATTCAGCCATATCTTTTAACAAAATCTTTTAATTTAATCTTTTGGTTAACTCTTATGTAAGAAGAAACTGCCTTGATAAGGAGCATGTTTCTGTGTAGTTAGCCATCTGCAAACTGCCTGTAAACTTTCTGATGGTGAAAGTGAGGGCGACTGATCAGACACATCTCAGGACTACAAAACATGCTGAAAGCTGTTTGGTGTCTATTAAAATCAATGGCAGGTTTAAATGGATGTGATTGTAAACTGAACTGTGTGGCTTTTGCAATGTTTCAAAAGCACCCCTTGCTATAATACTGGATATCAGGGTAGAAAACAAAAACGGTGTTCATATTATGGCAGAGGAATGGATGATATCAGAGGCAGTAGCTTAAAAAGTTAAATACTCACTTTGTAATAGTTTTGAGAAAAAGCTTGGCAATTTTCAGCAAGTAAAAATGGATCATTAAAATGTATTTAAAATGCATTCCAAATTTACAGTAAAGTTCTGGAGAGATTGTTGGATTGGGACTTTTTACTGCTTTGCATGGAGCATTTAGATACTCTTGAAGGAAATTTTCCCTAGGACATCAAGTGGATAATTTTGCTTTTTGCTAACTCATTTTTTACAAGAATTAATAAAAATTTTGGAAAATTTCAGAGAAATTGCTGAAGTTCTGTGGACTGCTGGAGGCAGCTGGAGGCTAGGAGGTATCCAAAGTACCTGTGGTGGCACTGGATGCCTGTTTTAGGCAGCTAAAATGAGCCTCAAGTCAACCCAAGCCAATGGAGCCTGGTGTTCCATCTCACCCTTATTCACTGGCCAGCTAAACAGCAGCACAGGCTCTACAAACTGTACCAGGTAGATATCTGCAGAACATGAAGTGATTTATACATTCAGAGCACAGCTAGACACCCATTACACAATTATCTCAATCTTACGTCAAGATATCATTTCCAAATGAAAAATTGCAATGATATAAATAGATTCTATAAAGAATAAGTATTTTTTAACTTTAAAAAACCTTTAATTTTTTCCTGAATAAAATTGCTTACGTGTAATACAAGTAAATGGATTGCTGATAGCAACTCAGATCTTAATTTTAGGTGACAAAATAGTAGATTTTTACCTCCACTAATAAGATGCTTTCTTTTTTTCAATCTTTTATTTCAGTAGTTTAATGTTAATCAAACATTTTTTTCCTCATCCCTTTCATTCATATCCAAATGGGCTGGAGACATAGCTCTAGGCATTGGCATACTATCTAAGATAGTTGTTTTCTAAAACAGCCTTTCTGATGAATAGTTTGCATGTGTATTAAACATGTACTTGGAATGAATGTTAGAACTGATGCATGAACTGACAGCTTGGAGAATTGTGTGTCTTTCAGCAGGAAGGTCAATAAACATCTCATGCATGCTACATGCATGCTCTGTGGATAAAGTAACACTGACTTTTTTCAAGAATGTTGATTTTTTTTTTTTTTTTGGAAAGAGGAAAACCAGATGCGTATGTAGTATGCTCACTGTGGATCAGAGAAAAATCTACCAGCAAAGTATATTTATTTCTTCCATAATCAGTTTATCTTGGGTAATAATACATGTTACTGGAAGGTGATAAATTTATCTAAAAGGGAAATGCATACTCACTTGAAATTTCATTTTACACGTGTGCACACAAACAAATCTGCCTAGCTTTTACTGGAATGCAACTGGAGCACCAGTAACTCCTGTGGTTGCTTACACATTTCCATTCCATGCTTCTGTTTTCATGAGTGGAATTATTACTTCTCAAAACTATTCATCTTTCTATTTTCAAATGCCTTGAACTTGGACTTTCAAACAAGCAAATGAAAGAATTACTCGTGTAAGTATTTCTTTTGTGTTGGCTGAGTTTTATGGGAAGAATGAGAAAATAACTTCCCAATGCTCTCACATGTTTTTTTTTTTAGCAAATCTGGACCAAAAATCCTAAAATCATGGAGAGAGTCAAACATAAGCTCCATTGATGTGGAATATCTTATGCTATGCCAGTGAAAACTGGACTTGATTTCTGTAGTTGTAAGTGTGAAAATCTGCTCCTTGGCAGACCCATGGGGCTTTGGCAGTGCAGCATTGAGGCACGGTGAGCTGGGGAGCTGCCAGGGCAGGTGTCTGTCCCTCAAAACATGGGTCACCAGCTCATTGGTGACACTGGTCCTGCTGTAGGCACATTTAGTATCATAATGTGATGCCAAAAATTTCCCTTTTATATAGATATTTTTAGACTGACTAATTAAACTGTGGCACTTACAAAGGCCCCACAAATGTGGGCCAAAGGACAAATCCCTCACCAGAATAAGGAACTGATACCTGCTGGGGCCAGATTAGCACTTTCACTCTGATTAAGTTTTCCTTTCTTCTTCTTTTATCTCCCATCAGTAAGCTTCCTCCTATCCTCTGGCAGATCCATTGTCCCACCTTTATGCCCACTGGGATGGGTTTAAATTTACTGTCTTCAGGATGGACTCACTGTACATCTGAACAGCTCTCTGACCTACAGATTGAGAGAATATCCTTTGCAAGCATTGTAGATACTGTAATTGTGGAAGGAGAGCTATGTGCAGCTGGAACAATAGTAAGTTTGAAATAATAATAATAATAATAATAGTAAGTTGGAAAGTAAGTTGTATAATAAAAATAATAGTAAGTTTAAAATCATAATAATAATGGTTTTCTATAGTCTGTTCCAGATTGACTCTATGTAACAAGTGTTTGCACAGTAGCTTGTACTGGGGCACTGTGGTGGCTATAATTCTGGCAACCTCATTCATAAAGGTGTCCTATTCATTTCAGTGGTCCCTGTAGAGGAGCACTGAGATGGCAATCTCTCTCTTGGCTCGAAGTGTCAACTGGGCTTTTTCTTCAGACCCACTCTATGCCTTCTATCTTTGTGCCCTCAAAATGAATGTCTAGGGCAAATCCCTAGCTACTGCTACTTTGGTGAAGGTGAACAGGAAGAATTTTGAACTATGAAAAATCCATAATTTACATGGGAATGTATATGACGAACTGAAATGATGCCTAGAAGAAATACAGTCCTGCAAGAGTGATGTTAGAGCAAGATGTCTAGAGCCAAGCACAGCCTGAAGCCCTCAGAAGGATGGAATCCAAAGACCTGTCCCACAAAATAGCTGAATCCAGCAGGTAGGAATCCAACTAGGAATCCAGCAGGTACCATGAGTGGAAAATATTTGACATCCAAACAGGATGTAACCTTGAAGCTAAAACCAGAGTGATGCTCTGCTTTGCATTTGATACTTCAGCTCTTTGCCAGAAAGGTGTTATTTACTTTCATCTTCCTAGTGAAACATTGCCACTTCTAATGTTTTAAAGTGTTGTTTTAAAAAACACCAAACCCTCAAGGTCTGTCTGTATTTTCTGACTCATAATCTTCATAAGCAGCAAAACCAAGCAGGGAGATATAGAAGAGGTAACAGAAAAGATCAGAGTGCCCAAAAGGAAGAAGGAATGACAAATCTCAAGGCATTTTGATGACATTGAAAAGTTTGTCACTTTTTTTTTCTACTTAGTCTATTTCTTTCTTGATTTGTTGATATCTGTCTTGATATTTGTTACTTGATCTTTTGAGAGCATGGTAACTAAAGACTTCACCTTGCATTGTGACCATATTTATGATGACAATATTTTGATGAAGTTATTGCTTTCAAAGCCTCCTTAAAATTTGCTTGGCATAAAGGGAGATTGCTAGGCCTGTGAAATGAGACTATAACCACATTTAAAAACAGGTCAGCAGACAATATACTTGAGGAGGGGAGGGTGTGATTTTCCAGGGATATAAGTTAGCTCTATTCATTTTGGAAGTGTGATTCAGATATGCTTGCAGACACGCTTTCACTTCTTTAAGAAGTGAATGAGGCTTAAAGTGGATTTGTCATTGCACAATAGCCAGCATTTCACAATCTGAAATAAAATTACCCAAGGCAGTCATAGTGCACGCTCTATGTTGCATGCATCTCCCAGGTGAAAGGCAGGTGGTTGAAGTGATTTGAAAGCACAGTGTGATTGCATCAGCCAGGCGAGAGGCTGCTGGGGAAGAGCCCCAGCCCTGAGTCAGCAGAGTGTGGTGTGATACCGGCTGTGCTGGAAGTGGTGCAGAACCTTCCTGCCTCAGCAGGAGCCTTGGGAAAGGTTTTGGCTGAGAAAGCTGACACCTACTCCCTCTGCTGCTGTTTTCACATTTCACAAAGGATGCAACTGTCTCCCTTTGGGGGAACATTCCATAGGATGCCCTGAGAATGACAGGCATGTGGTTTTGCCTGGCATTTACAGAGGTCATACAATATGAACATGGGAAGATGGGGGAAACTGAGATGGAAATGTCCTTGTTCCAAACAGGTGCATTAAGGCACCTAATGTGACAAATTAATGTTCTGGAAATACTAAAGACCTTAAAAATTAAAGTGTTGGGGACTGTACAAATGCTGTACTCATCAAGGAGGATTGTAGCATGATACAGCTTTTGTATTTTGCAAAGCAGTTTTCTCTGAATTGCTTAGCACATCTGCTTGGTGGATTATAGAATAAATAGGCAAGGGAGAAGCAGCCATAATTTTTACTCATGAGACCACAAGGGTTTGAAATCAACTACTCTTACAGTAGTGTGAGCAAAGCTGTAATCCTCAGTTCTGTGCCCTTTACTGCCCTGAATGGGAGTATCAACGTCAGCATGGTTGATCCTTTCATAGCAGTGAAAGGGTATCCTGCATCAGAGAACAAAATTCTCCATCTAGCAAGTCTGGTACAGTATATGCTGATGGAAAGAAGACAGCTGCTGTATACTCATTGCTCCAAGGGGAATATAATCTATGAAGGAAGAATGTGCATCTGGGGATCTCAGCACTTCAAAAGGCATAATAGTCAAGAACTCTGAATGGTACCCTCTTAGAAAAAACATAGTACCTCCTCACTGACTCATCATTCTTTTCATTCTCTCCTTCTGTCTCACAGGACAGGGACATGTCTAGTTAGTATGACTTACATAAACAAATGTGTGAAAATTCAACCCCCTTAGAAATTTCATTTCTTCAGAATCCCAAGCAGCTGTTCAGACTAATAATGAATTATTGAACACCTCTTTCTTTTGTTCAGCCTTTTACTGATTTTACTAGATGTGCTGCAATAGCTTAGACCTCTGGTTATATGAGGTAGCAAATGAGGTGATGACAGGGCTGGATTGTGAACAGAGAGCTTCAGTCAGGGTGTCACCCATGTACTGAATGCAGTCTTCAACAGGGGCATGAAAGATGCTTTGTGAACCAATAGAAAAGCTGAGAAGGAACTGAATGACTGGATGTGGCACTCAGTGCGATGGTTTAGTTGAGGTGTCAGGGAACAGGTTGGACTCGATGATCTTGAAGTTCTCTTCCAACCTTGTGATTCTGTGATGGAAACAAAAGCTGACCCTAGCTATATATTCAGTCAGTGCTGCCTACATGGGGACATGTCATCACACAGCATTACAATCTTAGATACAAGTCCTTAAAACCACAAAGACTGTAATTGCTCATTTTCTGCATATTTCTCCCACATCAGCGGAAAATTTATATTGAGGCGAACAAATACCATTTAAACAAAAAATGCTAATACAAATATCCTTTTATTGTTAGCTGCTTGAATGGCTAGAACATGCTTTAAGTGGAGGTTACAAGCACCTTATTTTTATATGCTTAAATTCCTTTGTCTCCTCTCTGCATTCAGAGACCTGCAAACTTTCTGGTATTGGTTTGCATATGTTAATGGTATCATTTGTACCATTTCTGGACTAAGTGCTGAAGTTGTCTTATTACTACTAATGGGTATGCTTTTAATTAAAAATAAATGCAAAGAAAACCACAATAATAAAATAGATTATGGACTAGGTTCCTGGCACCTGATCTTCATACAGGTGGCTGCACAAGGACACAGTCATTCACTTCATCTCCTCTTGTTGCAATGTCCTGAAGACTTGAATTTATGCAATATAACGCTAAAAAACACGTGAACATTTCTTGGTTTGTCTGACTTTTTGGCCACCTCTGGTGTTGCATCCCGGAGTTTGGGTTTAGATTAGGGTTTTTAATTTATGTTAAAATAAGTCAAGTTCTGTAATCCCGCGTTTCCCCCGCGTTGTTCCCCCCCGCGGTTTCTGCCCCCATGTTGCCTGCTGCCGGCTCTTACCCCTGTGCCGCTCCTGTAACCGCCCTGCCGTCCGGCCCCGGGAAACCCCGTGCTGGCCACACGATCCTGCTCAGCCCGCTCTGGCTCGGTGCCCGCCCCTGCGGGGTTCTCTGGTTGGTTGCGGTTGCTGGCGTCACTGCCACGGCAGCCGCCCCTATTGGGCGGCAGGCCGTGGATCCTCTCGCCCCGCCCCTCTATAAAGCCCTATCCCGCCGGCAGTCAGACGCCATTTTCTCCCATGCGAGTGTCGGGAGCGGTCGCGCCTTTCCATCGAACCGCGCCACGTGACCAATAAACCGTTCCTGCCAAGCACGGAGTAAATGGACAAATTCCTTCCTCTTTGCCGGATCCCTAGCGCGCGGTAACAGCGGTTGGCCAGCCCACGCGCCCGAGACACGGAGCCGTGTCCGGGAACTCGCGGCAGCAAACCCCGGCAGCACGTGGAAGCTACGCCACAGCCGGGCTCCCAAGAGCCGCGTGCGGCCGGGGAGAGCAAAAACCCACGCCGCAATTGGCGCCCGAACGTGGTGCCGAGGCCAGCGCTGAGCTGATTGCGTGGACGGAGGTTCACCGCGGAGCTTCAGGAACAGCGCCGGGAGCCGCCGCCGCCGGCCAGGGGCCGCGCTGCCGCCAAGGGGGGAGCGCCGCCGCCAAGCCAGAGCGGGCAGCGATCCGCGCCAGACCACAGCTCCGTGCCGGACGGAAAGCGAGAGCAGGGGCTCTCCAAAGTACGTCAGTGAAGTCTCCGTCGCCCACGAGGGACCAGACAGTGTGTCCTGCGTGGGACAGGAAGTGCAAACTTTCGCAGCCAGGAGGGCAGAAGAAAGAACACTTCCCGGGACTCCCGGACCCTGGTAGCAGCTTTTCTTTGCAGAGACTTCAGTCTGGTAAGTATTAGTCGTGGAAACGTGTCCAGCTAATACGGGGAGGGCTGGCCGTGTTCCCGAGGTTGGGACGTGCAGCGCGCAGCACGAACGGCAGCCGCTGGAGTCGCCTGCGTTTTTTTGCTTTTTTTTTCTCTTTTTTACTGCCCCAGGGGTGAGGTGGTTTGGGTGGAAGAAGCATGGGGACCGTGCTATCTGCCCAACAAAAGGAATTTTATTCCCAAGTTAAAGAAATCCTTTTGGTGAAGGGCCGATACCCAAAAAATTTAGTTAAGAAATTTGTCCGGTGGTTGTTCTTTGCTTTCCCCCGTCTGTCTACCGAGGACGCGCGCAAAACAGAATTTTGGGAGCAAGTGGGAAAAAGGCTAGCAGAGGGGATCGGTAGGGATCCCTCCATAGATGACTGCTTCCCTAAATTCCATTTGTTGATCACGGATGTAGTAAAATCAGACCCCGCGCGAAACTCGGTTGGGGAAAGGAAAGAACCATCCGGAAAATCTGTTACTCCCTCTGAATCTGTTTCCCCATCCCCTTCTCCTACCCCTTCTTCCCCTAACCTGGGTGGGCGAGGGGGGGCACCCCGTCAGTCTGAGACGCAGGGCAGCTCCACAAACGTGGACCGTGCGCCTGGCTCCCCCAAGTCACCCCGGCGTCCCCGCCTTAGCGAGATCGGTCGATTCGCTGAGGCCACGACCCTAAACCCCTTTTCCAATCCCTTGTTCCCAGTTGAAAATCCCAGTTTCGGCGCTACCCCGCGCAGTTCTGTTTCTTTAAACCCCTTTCTTTGTCCCCCTGAGGAGGCCGAGGCCACGTGGTCGATCCCTTTGTCTTCCCAAGATGGAGGGCGGCCACATGGCAGGGTCTCTTCTTCCCACAACCCCTTTCTGTTCTTTGTTCCTGGTGTCCCCGCCTTTGACCCAACCCCCACCTGCCTCCCTGTGGGCGTGGGCGCCGCCCCCTCGGGAGTTCAGGTTACTCCCTCACCCATTGTTCTCCCTCGAGTGGGTGTTCCCTCCAGTCCTTTGCATGTCGTCCCTGCTGAGTCATCGACTCCGCCCTCCTCCACCGGGGAGAGCTCTGCCATCTCCACCCCGCTGCCTGAGGGAGGCAGCCCCCGTCCTATTGCCCGTACCCTGTCCCCATCTTCCCATGGGTCCCGGAGATCCGGGCGGGAGGGAAGAGGGGGGAGGGAGGAGCGGGAACCCTTATCCCCATCTTCCCATGGGCCCCGGAGAGCCGGGCGGGAGGGAAGAGGAGAGGGGGGGGGACGGGAACCCCTACCTCCAAGTTCCCATGGGCCCCAGACGTCTGGGCGGGAGGGAAAAGGAGAGGGGGGGGAATCGGAGCCCCTGCCTCTGCAGTCCCAGGGTTCCCGGAGACCCGGGAGGGAGGGAAGCAGGGGGATGTGGGTTTCTGAGCATTTTCCAGATTCCGTGGAATGGGTCGAGCCGACAGATGAGAGGCATGTAGAGGGATCGGAGGTTCAGGACAAGTCTGTCCTGGAAGCGGCATCCATGAACACTGCTGCCTTGGATGCTGTGCCTCCAAAGAACGCTGGTCCGAAGCAGCCTCCAGCAAGACGCCAGTGCTTCCACTGCAATCAAAGAGGACATTTTGTGGTTCAATGTCCGTTTCTGGGCAGGGCACCCCCAGGGACAGTGGGAGGGGGGAGAGGGGGGGAGGGAGATCCCATTCTCCCAAAAAACTGAAGGAACAACGCGCACCTGCCTCGCGTGAAGATAAAAGTAAGGCAGGCCACAGCACCTTAAGGAGAGCTGTGAGTTACCAAGTAACTGTGCAGGTGGTAGTTCAGAACATCAGGGTGCCTTTGAGCGTGGCAGATGACCCCACCAATCGGGGGGTTGCATCAAACCGCAGGCGACGCAAAAGACAAAGGACCCTACAATCTCCTTAAAAAAAAAAAAAAAAAAATGTTTTTCCCCAAAGCCCCAGTCTGTGTGTGTCCCAAATCCCCTTGTTTGTAATAAAGTTGTCCCAGTTTCCCTATCCCTAAACACCCTGAAAAGAACCAACCCCAGCACCATCTCCAGGCCCTCTCCACCTGCGTAGCAGTCACCGCAGTTGCAGCAGCAGGAGAAGCTGGGAGAAGAGGTCACCGCTTGAGAGACTGAATCAACACCACTGCTTTCTTTTTATATTTTATTAAGCGGGGAGATGTTGCATCCCGGAGTTTGGGTTTAGATTAGGGTTTTTAATTTATGTTAAAATAAGTCAAGTTCTGTAATCCCGCGTTTCCCCCGCGTTGTTCCCCCCCGCGGTTTCTGCCCCCATGTTGCCTGCTGCCGGCTCTTACCCCTGTGCTGCTCCTGTAACCACCCTGCCGTCCGGCCCCGGGAAACCCCGTGCTGGCCGCACGATCCTGCTCAGCCCGCTCTGGCTCGGTGCCCGCCCCTGCGGGGTTCTCTGGTTGGTTGCGGTTGCTGGCGTCACTGCCACGGCAGCCGCCCCTATTGGGCGGCAGGCCGTGGATCCTCTCGCCCCGCCCCTCTATAAAGCCCTATCCCGCCGGCAGTCAGACGCCATTTTCTCCCATGCGAGTGTCGGGAGCGGTCGCGCCTTTCCATCGAACCGCGCCACGTGACCAATAAACCGTTCCTGCCAAGCACGGAGTAAATGGACAAATGCCTTCCTCTTTGCCGGATCCCTAGCGCGCGGTAACAGCGGTTGGCCAGCCCACGCGCCCGAGACACGGAGCCGTGTCCGGGAACTCGCGGCAGCAAACCCCGGCAGCACGTGGAAGCTACGCCACAGCCGGGCTCCCAAGAGCCGCGTGCGGCCGGGGAGAGCAAAAACCCACGCCGCACTCTGGGAAACCCTAGGAAAAGATCTAGGAGAAAGCTGCCATTTTCTGAGCAATGAATTTAGCCAATTCCCAGATGTCACCCTACAATGGGAAGAATAGTGGGTCCTCATAGTGGAAGGCTGGTGGCCAAGGCTGGCTGGTTTGGACAGACCAGTTGGTTTGGCACTATAGAGCAGTCCCCTCCTATCATTGTGGGAGCTTTGGGAATGAGAGCAGGAAGAGCTGGTTCATATTAACCAGCTTGTCAAGCCAGATGTAGTTGATTGGTTTGAGGTTTGACAACTCAGTACTAAGTTAATTAGTATTATACCCATTTTAGGACCTAAATGCTCTTAGGAACAATATAGGTGGAGATGTTTCATGATACTCTAATACTTAACTGATGCGTATTTTTCACTTAATGGTAAATTTTTAGTATCAACAAATTTATCCCAATCCTTATCCTGCCTTTGTGATTGCTATCACAACAAATCTCACTAAAACTGTCCTTTTTTACAACTCTTGGCCCAAAAGAAAAAATTCAAGCCATGCTACATAGTTGGAAGTCCTGATATCTTTCTGCAAGTTATCTATATAATTCTGTAGCAATACCTTGCTATTGTTTTGAGTAGTTCTTCTTTTGCTCTTTAGTGACATATTAGATTTTCATCACTATCACTATTTTATTGGTGGGGAAGTGGTATAGGGAATATTAGTTCAGGTCACTTTCCCAGGAAGCTGGTGCAGTGCTATAGATAGAGGGTAAGTTTTTATAAGAGTCCTTAATTCACTGGTGCCAACACTTCAATTACGGCAGAATTTACGGGCTTGATGTTGAATCACAGAATCACAGAATATCCCAAGCTGAAAGAGACCCACAAGGATCATCAAGTCCAGCTCCTGGCCCTGCAGAGAACATCCCCAAGAGTACCTGTACCTGACAGCATGTACCTGACAGCACTGTACAAACACTTGAACTCTGCCAGCTGGTGCTGTGACCACTTCCCTGGGGAGCCTGTTCAGTGCCCAACCACCCTCTTGGGTGAAAGATCTTTTTCTAATATCCAACCTAAACCTTTCCTGATACAACTTCAGGCCATTCCCTTGGGTACTGTCCCTAGTCACCAGAGAGAAGAGGTCAGTGCCCCTTCTTTTCCCCTCACAAGGAAATTGTAGATGGCAGTGAGGTCTCTCCCCTTAACTTTACCAGTCACCAAAGTGCAACTGAGAGACCTGTAGTTTTCAGGGTCTTTCTTTTTGCCCTTCTTTAAAATCTGCCTCCTGAAAGCTTCCAGTCAGCCAGGAACTCTCTGGATTCCCAAGACACCACAAAAAATCATCAAGATTTTTTTGATGACATCATGCAGCTCTTCAAGGATTCTTGGATGAATCCAGTTAGGCCCCATAGATTTTTAGGAATCCAGCTAGAGCAGCAGATCTGCACAATTCCAGGGTCAGCTGGGAGTTGATCATTCTTGCAGTCATGGTCCCCCAGGTCAGGGCTCTGAGACCCCTTTGGTCTGTCATCCACATTGAAGACAAAGACAGAGTTACAGCAGGAGTGATAGATAATATATGTTGTGCAACTCAGATCAGAAATTAGCTCCTTTTTGGCTTGAGAAAATAAGGACTCTAAGAAAACTGCTATTGCAAGTCCTAAAGTAAAAAGTACTCTTTGAGCAGAACTTGCAAAAGGTGTGTTTGACTCTTGTGGAAACTGATGGTGCTCAAGGAGATGCAACTCTGTCTAAGCCTCTTTATCTAAACACCAGTTGTAGCTGTAGACTTACAAGGTGGACAGCCCTGATGCAAAAAAAGATACTGTCAGTCCAAATCACAGAGTATAAAGAAAAGAAGAAAATCTTGTCTTGAAAACATTTGGTGAACCATTTTGTTTTGCAGCTGGTTGATCAATAGTGTTTCTGAGATTACTTAAGATTTCAAAACCTTAACAGTAGCTCTCCAGAGATGGTTTTAGGGACAGAACTGGAACATGGCATTATGCAGATGCCATCTTCTATTTTTAGAGAATAAAAAGTTTCTGTTTTTCTCTTCAATATATTCAGAAGAATGTCACTTGAATGTGGCTTTTCCTGCAGACCTAGACAAATCCACTAGCACACTTGTCTGCAGTATAGTGGAAGTAAAATGCATGCTAAGCGATGTTTAAAAAATGGAACATAATACTAGTGAACAAGAGGGGAGAGGGAAAGAATCAGCAGATAACCTTGGGAGTGATTTCTCCCTAGATGTTAATGAAATCTCATTTTAATCCTGAAAGCTTAGGCTGAGAAACACTGAAAATAGTTTTGTTTGGGTGAACTGATGTTTCCAGAGGTTTTGGTAATGGGTTTCACAGGCTTAATTTAATTGCTCTCTGTCTGGGAAAACAGCCATGAATTTGTGACTGATTGGAAATCCAGATGTAAAGTTGATCCCTTTTTTGCAGCTGGACTCCAATGGACATAGTGAACAGTTAAGGGAAAGTACAAAGCGTTCCTGAGGGAACATTTGGGGAGGGAGGAGTGTGGACTGTCTCCCTTTTTGGCAAGAAAGATTCCACTAGCGGTTTTTAAAAAATTACTTACAAGGGAATGTAGAATTGTTTCTGAAGGAGATGTGCCATGTTCCTTTTTATAAAAAAAAAAAAGGCAGAAAGTTGTGTTTGTCTCAGGAAAGGAAATCAATAAGTGCACATTTATTATAATGTTATTAGCTGCCTTACTTGATTTCAAAGAGCTATAACCCCTCCAGAAAGAGATTTCCTTTTGGACATCCTGCATGAAGGACTACTTTCACAACTTCTTCTGAACAGAGCGCTGAGTATGGCACTGAAGCAAAGAAAGAGCAAAAGGTGGCAGCCTGCTTCTTCTGCCTGTTCACAGGTCAGACCTGCCTCCTCGATCCTCTTCTATAGCGAAGCATGCTTTTAATGTAAAAGGACAAAGGACTCTCAAGTAACAGAATAGAACCTAGAAAATGAGGATATTATTGAAATGACCTTTCTTAAACAAAAAAGCTATTTTACTGCTTATGTTGTGTAATATCAATTTTGATTGATATATTTTTTTCTTGTCAATTTTTATTGTTTACTTCTAGAGGTTCTCCTTCAGTGACCAATTTCTTTGACTTCAACAGAAAGCTGGGCCCCACTACGTACTGATCCTTTAATCAATTGGCAGAGACACACCCTAGGAGCTCCATGTCTGTTCATATGGACTAGTTTAAAGACTATGGACTGTTGTAATCTTATAGGAGAAACAGTCTAAAACATTCTTTACCATGACCACAAACCTAATTTGGCAGTCTGGTTATGCTGGGAGCAGTGCTGAGCTTTGACTCTGGCTGTGTGGTTAATGAGCCTCAGGCAGGCTGGGGCAGTGCCCCACCACTCCTGATGGGAAAGCAGAAGGCAATCATCTCTCTCAGCACTTCTGTTGCTTCTTGGAGTACGTGAAGCTGCTCCAGGTATGCACTGCCTGTAGCCACACTTCTGCAATAATTTGGAGCCAGTGAGCCATCAGCGGTAAAAGAAAACATTAAGTTCTGTGGAGAAGGGTATGATCTCCTTATCAAGATATCATCCAAGTATATAGCCTCAGTTTGTGGTGGAAATATTAAAGGAGTTAATTTTCTTAAATTTTGCTTGTCATATGAAGCCTGTAATCACAGCAACTATTGTATCCTTGGGTATTCCCTGTGGAGTACAGAGATTGTTGCCCAAATACTGACCAGGCAAAACTTTCTGTCTTATAAGACAACAAACAAGATATAACTCAGAAGTTATTTTTGCTTATGTAAAATAGTTCCAGCTATGTTATGTTCCTCCTGCTTTTGCTTTGACCCATTAGCTGGCAAATCCTCACAGGCTTGCACCAAAGACGAATTTCTTCACTGAGTACATCATCATGAGCCAAAGGGTGGATGGATGCATCTCTGAAAGGCTGACATCAAGGAGGAGGTCCCTACCAAAACACAATAATAACTATGAAATTTCACTACCTTGCAAAATTCTGTTACAGTATGGCAAGATTTTATTGCAGGAAAAGGGATGGAGTCAGAATAGTTGCTGTATTTTGTTAATAAAAATGGGTCTTAGTTTCTCTTTTTAGCATTGCTATAGTTGGTAAGAAATCTAAAAATATATTCCAATAGTAATAGGATTTAATTTATAATTACATATTATTTCTGAAACAGCAGAGAAAATATTATGAATTGAGATCCACTACCAACAAGAACTGTCAGAGGCATTAACCTTTGTAATTGATTTTAGTCATCTGTGACTTGATTATGAAAATACTAGACTTTTGCAATGCACTTGGAAATAATAGGCTGGGCATGTGAATCTTGCTACAAGTTGATGATTGTATTTTATCCTATCTCTTGTGACCTTTGGCCTTTTTAAAGCAAATATCAGATGACCTTTTGTGTTTTGTTTCATCAGCAAAGACTGGATGTTTTAACAGGTCTTTAATAAGCAGCTTTATGCAGCATCTGTGATGCAGGAGGGTGGATCAAAATTATGTTCAAGGTGAAAATGTATTTAACTACAGACACAAAAGACTCCAGGTTACTCCTAAGTAAGCAGGCTTTGATGACCCTTGAATGAAACTGATAAAAGGGTATGAGATGTATTTTTTCAACAGTTATATTTTTGTGGGTTTTGTTTTGCTTTGTTTTGCATGGTTTTTGTTGGTATATTTAGTTATATTTCATTTTTTGTTGTGAATGTACATCACTCTTTGCCTGTCTGATAAAGGATGGCCTAGCTTTCTTTTCACTTTTTTGTTTTGTTGTTTTTTTTTTGGTTGGTTTTTTTTTTTTTTTTTTTTTTTTTTTTTTTAATTTTGTTTTTTTTGTTTTGTTTTGTTTTGTTTTGTTTGAAAGAGATCTCATGTTTCCTATATTCACATTGGTGTTCAGGAAACAAAAAGAGATCAGTTCCTGATGTATTTCCCAGGCATGTCCAAGCAGTCCTGGTCCCTATGCCAGGACACCTACCAAGACTCTTAACACTCTTGCTGCAAGATTGGAGTATTTAATCCTTGGCATGTTCTCATTTTGAGGACCATTGTGTCTTTCCACGGTTCATACCACCACACCCACCAGGCTTTCACAAAATCCTTCTCAAGGTGATTATCAATGCAGCACAATACTCCTGAGCAGTGAAATGGCCTAGTGGAGAATAAGAGGAAATAATTAAGATTATGTCACATTTCCAAGCCATCAGAATCGTGCGGATCTGGAAAGCAAATGTTGAACTCAGGAAAACCTTCATGCCACCCATTGTTAAGTGAAAGCCTGGGAGAAAAATGAACAAATATATTACATGTTTTTCTAAATATTGCTGAACTGCTCAGGATAAATATTCTAAAAATGATCCCATGAAAGAATAGTGAATATAATAGACACATTTTTGTTGGGACAAATTCATTCGCTTGAGGAACTATCCATTTTCTGATGGATAGTTCCTCTCTTATTAGTACATATTAGATCTTTCCAAGCATGTCTGCCTTGTTGCCATCTGATCTTTTCATTGAGGAGAGGTAATTTAAATTTCACGTTTGTAGGGCATGTGAAAAGGCTTACACCAATGTATCACTGAGGAGGAAATATCCAGTTTGCTGGTAGAAGTGTCAGCTGAATAGGATAGTTTTGGGGCCTTTAACAACACCTTGCTGAAGGCATTGCTGCTGTTGGACAGATGAAACTGTTTAGAGGGAAATTATATAATACACCATGGTAGCCAGAATATATCATTCTCTGTCTTCATAACAAATTAAAATATGGAACTATTAATTTCCTAGGTAACAACAGACATATTGATTTTTAGGTTTGCTCTTGATCTTGTACAATACCTCAAAAGAAATAATTTGTCTTCTATAGTTAACATCCAGAATGTTTTTCTTGCACAGAAGTTCAAAGAAGATTTCAATAAGAACTTGACCTTGACATTTTCACCAGTAAAGGATTTTTTCAGGTGCTTTTGGCTTTTGTTCTCAGCTAGAAGAATCTGGCCTCATGCTTCCCGCTGGGCAGGGCACATCAAGATCTTCTGCAACTTTCCTGCTGACCATGGCTCTTACTTTTCAAAGGTGACACCTGTGAATCAGTGCTTCAGTCATGTCACAGTCAGCTCTCCCATCATTACCAAGATAAATAAATCCCACAGGCAACTCTCCTTCGAGCTTACCTCAGCTACTCAGTGCTTCTTCCACTCCCTGCCTCATGTCCTGGTTTGTTTCTTAACCTCCACGCATAAATTTTCTCCTTCTTTTATGCCTTTTTGGAGAATTGACTATTGGTTCTACTGTTCTCTTGAAACCCATGTATATATATTTCCCAAGCTGGCCAATTGTTTTCTCTAGTGAACAAGAATTCAATATGGTCCAACATCCAGTCTGCAGAAACACTCTTACAATAATATTTTACCTACTTGCAGGAGTCATTCAATGTCCAAATGCAACTGCCTTGCACTGCATCCATGAGTTGCTCATCTGTAGATAATGAGCGAGTGTTGCCAATGAATAGCTCAAAAATTTTATGAACAAATGAGTGAAAAATGGTATTGTGAAAAGAAAGTTTTCTTTTTGAGGATTGCATTTGCTTTCAGGTAAAATTGCTTCATCTTTTTGCTTCATTGCTTTTCTTTTTAATGTTTTTTTTCCAAGGCCCATCATCCAGTATAACTGAGCTGTTTTCAGCAATTAACTTCTCTCATTCCACATTTCAGGATGAGATTATAGCTCTAAAATGTTTGTGCCAAATCATTTCTCATGAAAAATATTTTCTCTTCTAGCTATGAAATTTTGTGATCCTGTTCTTCTTACTGACATGGGAATTTAGATGTCTGGACACCTTCTTCTCAGAGATTTTTAAGAACATAACATGGAAGATTTCACAAGAAGAGATAGGCTAACTGCTTGTTACTATTCCTACTTGTCTAAAATATTCCTACTTGTCTACAATGTCAGGAGTGAAGGTGGTTTCATTCTGCCTGGAAGAAACAGAGCAGGCCATTACCAGAATAACTGGTGGCACTACTGTCACTCTGGCTTGAGATTATCTAGTGCATGAAGTGTGCATCATCAGGCACTTGCTCAGTTCTTTCCTTTAGACTGCTGAGTACTGTGAAGCCACTCCAAAAAACTCCAGGGGTGTCTGTGGTGGAAATGCTTGTGCATAAATTGACCTTTCCCCACATTCCAGTGTTCCTGCTTTGATATCCTTTTCTCCTTACCTGCAGGTATGCCGCACCATTGCTGTCAAATTCAAGTATACTAATCTCACTGTGCATCAGTGTTACTCAGAACTTCTTCCTGCCTGAGAAAGCTTCCCAGCCACCTTCAGAGTGCTTGTGCTGTAACTTTGAAGTTACACTAAACTGCACAAGGCTGCCAGTAGGGAAATCTCACTCTTTATTTCCTTTTCCTCTGTATGAAGTGTTGGATTTGCACCTTTTGCAAATCAACACAAGACTGCTGAGGGCAGAGAAATGCTCTGTACAAATCCAGGTAAGTTCTTGTTCCTGAGGGCAATTGGTAATAGGAAAAGACATTTGAACTTGTGTTTTATCTATCTACATCTGTATTCCTACAATCCTGCCTTACCTTAAATAAAGAAAATTAGGTTATTAAAAGTTAAATAATACTCAAGTTAAAATAATAAAATAATACTCTATCATTTTTGTTTCCCAGCTTTCTGCCCTTTCAAACAGCTTTGAAAATTTGTCTAAAATTTAAAATCAAAACAGGCAGCTTCACCTACCATAATGAATAGGAAATATTTGTGCTGCCTACTGGTCCCCTGTCCAAAATCCTTATTTCTCAAGAACAGGTCCACTGAATGGTGAGAATATTTCCATAGCTACTATACTGTGTAGGTATAAGGAAGCAGAATTTGCAGGGAAACCTTTGTTGTTTATTAAACTGGCTGATAGAGGTGAAAAAATTAGGTGACATTTCAAGCTCAGAATTCCTTCAGCTCTCTTACTGATGGGTAAGGCTGTATGAGCCTGAGCTCTGGAAGGAAACAGAACATGACTTCTGTTGATCGTTCAAGCTGTCAGCTTTGATCACTAATCTGGGAAGGACTGTGACTGCATAAAAAGTCTCTGCCTCTCAGTTTGTGCATCCTTCAGGGATCTCAGTTTTTACCCAAAAAAGTTGTCTGAGACAAACGCATTTCTAAAGCTGAGCACTGGGATGCATGTGACAGTCAAAATCTCCCAAGACAGTTTTCTGAAGGAATCCATATGCTTGCTACTGTCAACACTTTGCTTAATAGCTGTAAAGTTGCATTGATTTTCTCAGTACTGTAATATCCCAATGACATTAGGCAAGAATGCCTGTACAAGTCTGTTACCACATACTCAGCAAGTATTACCAGACAAGAAAGAAGCACAACTCTTCAAGTACTGGGAGAAAGGTTGTCCTAGTTCTTTGGAAATCTTCTTTGCTTCTTCTTTGACCTAGCAAAGACCTTAAACTGCCCAGTGGTTTCTTCAAGGTTTTGCAATCGTGAGGCAGAGCCTGGCAGCTTTCTGAATTAATTTGATAAAAGTATTTGGAAATGAGGTATCAGAAGAAGTGAAGCAGGACTAGCGATATTCACTCCTGGTAAAAAAAAAAAAAATGGGGCAGGGCTGTGGCCCTCAGTGAGAAACTGATCTCACTGTTCTGTGAGGCAGGGGCAAGATTGTGATGGGGCAGACCAAGACACATCTGGAGTTTCAAGCAGAGAAGAAAAAGTATAACAAAGGGCAGAACATTATTGTGATATTACTGGCTCCTCCTTTTTGCAGCACATGATGCAGAATGGCACTAGGAAGATGCTTCAGCTCTGGTACTGCATGTCTTCTCTTGTATGTGGAAGCTGGCAAGGGCTCTCTCGGTTGTCCTTGCACAAAGACATCCCTGTCATCGATCTGCAGTGGGCCTAGTCCTGTCAAGTGAACAGACTGTCTGCTGCTGATACACAGAAATCTCAAGCTGAGGGATTTTTTACAAAGGCTTATGGGGGGGATATCCTGTACTCCCATCTTTTTTTCTCTACAGCTCCTCTGGCCCCCTCCTCCCACTTCCACACCCTGAGCTCAAGTTTGTAAGCCTTTTGAACTATTTTAAAAAATGTACGGCTTGTCCTCTAAGACATAGGAAATTACATTTGATGGTCTATTGTATAAGAATTTCCATATTTAGACAAAAATCAACAGATACAATCTCTGATTTCCTTTCCCCTATACTCCTCATATTTGCCTCCTCTTGCATGGCTTGGTTTGGCTGCTGCCATGGTGTAGCAGAGGCAGATGCCATCAATTAGAGGCTGGATTTATAACTAGTGAGAGATATATTCAAAGAGCCTGATCATCCAGATACTGTATACTCATCCCGGTCTGAGTTGCCTGCCCCACAGCTCACATCTGCTTTTTGATGCTTTTAAAGGTACTTCAAAGATAATCTTCTTCTCAGTCTGTGCAAAATATATGTCACATATAAGAAAATTTTGGCTCCCTGGTCTACAAATTCTGAAGCAGTCTTTCTAAGGCTTTGTAAAACCGAGGTCAGTGATATCAGACTGGATTGATTATGTAGCTAAATTTCAAAAAGGATTTCTAATTGTTAATTTGAGGTTTCTTGTAGTTAACTATTTGGTGTAACCATGGTGTAAATTTTCTCAGTGGCAGTCAACTCAGCAACAATACTGATTGAGGAAGGAACTTGGTAACAAGAACTCAATAACTTTCTAGTAGTTAAACCCATTTGTAGAAATTCTAAAGAGGAACATTAAAAAGCAGATTAAAGTCAGAATAATATGTTAAAATATCAATACAATAAATATAAAGCTTTCTGATTAAAAACTAAATTCCTCAAGACCTTTAAAAATATGATTCTGGCTAATTTTAAAGCCAAGAAAATGACTGATGGATTCAGCAAAAAAGTTAAAAAAACTCCAACTACCCCCCAGTAAAACCCAAAACCCCTATGAAATTAAGGGAATGGCTACAATTTATCATTTGCACTTGAGACAGGACTTTGGCCTTTGTCAATTTAGACAAGAGTCATTCTTATATTCAGTTTCCAAACTGTGGGATGGACTTCCTTTGAAACAAAAGACGCTTGCTAAGATCCAGTTTCTACTCCAACAACAGTGCAGACATTAACCTTTCCTTTCCCAAAACAAACACAGATTTCTCTATCTATTGCACATAAAAATTTGTTCCTTGGGTGGCATTTATGAGAAAATACATCACATACAGGAGAAGCCAGTCACTTCTTACAGCACAAATTAAAAGCTCCTGCACTTTGATACCCAAAATGATCCAGGTGCCCATCTCTGACTGGCAAGGATTCCAGTGTAGTTAGAACCAGTTTTTCATGAAATGTTGTTTAAAAAATCTGAGGGCTCAGATTTTTTTTGAGTCCAAAGGGAAAAAAGTATTCTTTTGTTTTGTTGCATTGTATTTTTATTGCAAAATGAGGCAGATCATTATAAATGAAAAGTTAATGCTTTTTACTTTTACCTCTCCAACCTCTCTAAGTATTGAGAATAGCCTTCACTGTTTAGAAAGCACATATAAAGTTTGCAAACTGGCCAATTGTTGTGCAATAGATCAGTTTATAATATATAGGTTTAGCTAACCCATATTTTCCATTGTCAGTCTTATGTCTTATTTATTAGTCTACAAAGTGTTTTGCACTGTGAAATACCCATGTAACTACAATGTTTGTATTCACATGGAGAAAAATATAAGCACATGAAAGTAAAGCACATTCCTCATGATCTTTATGCTTCTTGAAGATTAAGAACACAATAGATTAAAAGAATCCAGGAATAAGTTGGTCTCCGGGGGGCAGTCACAATATTTGTGTAAGTCTATGCTGCTTTAATACACGAATTACAAATAAAGACCTAATAGAAATGTTTGACATTTTTTTTGAAACACACTAACTATATGGCCTCACCCCCCTTTGGTTTTTGTGTTTCAGGAGTAAAGTTAATAAAAAAATTTGTGGCATGCATTAAAAAAAAAAAAATCAGAGTCCAATCTGTGTACAGTAAGAGTATTTATTCAAGATATGTAGTTTTGCAAAAACTAAGAAAACATTAGCAGAAAGACAGTGTTTCTAAATAAATGGATGCCCCTAACAAGTATGTAGTCCTCATTTGCAGTATTTATGAAGTTTGAGTTGTTGTAGATGGTCTCAAGACTCTAATGAATACTTGGGGCTAGAGTAAGTAAGTTCAGGGTAGTTACATTGATTGGTAGGATCTGAAAAATTACTTTTAACTGCTTCCATCAAGAAATCACAACCATCTTGTGACATGAAGCAAAAGTTGCTATTAAAAGATTAACAAAGTGAAAATAAAATATTAAACTAACATTTTAGATCTTGATAATAAAAGATATTAAATACTCCTCTAGTAGGTACCACGTGGAAAGCAATAGAAACGGCACTACCACAAAATCACAGGTGACACACTTCAGAAACAGTTCTTAATTTGACTCTTTTCCTATCGTACCAGCTCTAATCTGTCTTCATTCTTTTGCCTTTTAAATAATATTTCAGAAACAAATAAATGAAAATAGGCATCTGTGTATTTTTGATGGGTCATGAAACTTTATCTTGCTCTGACTTTACATCTCTATTCTTACTCAGTTTCAGTAGCAACCACTTAAATTCAAATTGTATTTGGCAAATATTAACAGTCTTCCAGTTATCGGTAAGAAGCCAAGAGCCCCAGGGCTGAATGTAAATCTATACCCAGCAGGACTATACCCAGCATGCACTTCCCTACCTGCTGCTTTCTGTAGAGTTAAATTATTTGGAACGACACAAATCAGCCTTTAATAATATTTTGCTATGTGTGACTGAAACCTGTAAATTAATTTTCATGATACTGAGAAAACAAAACTTATCTGAGGTGATCAACTGTGCAGGAAATATTTGCCTTGAAAGAAAGTTCTCAGTTTGCTCATGCCTACTTAGCCCTCTAAGAGTATTGTGAGATTATATGTTCTCCTGTCTCTCTTTTAAATCTTTTGAATGATTTTAAGTCATCTTCTCTCAGAACCCAGGCAATGCCAAGTGACCTAAGGTCCAAATGTTGCTATTCCCTGTGATAGTTCAGAAATGAATTCGTTCATCTGACCACGGGTGTGGGAAGAGTGCTCTCCTTGGCCGCAGTACTGGTGCCTTCAACTTGACCCAAAATCTTCTTTGATAATTAGACTTCACGGCCTGTTAACGTCAGTGGGCATAACTGAATCACAGCTCTCTGGCTTTTGAATGCTTGTGTGTAAATTCAGAGTTTGGTCAGTGCTGCTTTGATGATTTTTTTCTGCATCAAGCTCTGTTTTGTGGCGTAGGCATCCCTGTGTTAGTTAACCCAGAGAGCACTTGCAAAACAGCCATTGTGAAATGCAGACAGTGTTATAACCAGATGTTGTTAGCAATAAAGGCCTAATTAGACTCTAGTCACATGCATGGGGCCAAACCCAAATGGTCTCTCATGCCTGCACTTTTATTGTGCGGCATATTTAATTAAATCCTTGGAAGAAACCTAGGATTCTCATCCCAATAACTACAACCCCAATCTCCTTAAGGGTTAAATCCTCAAATGCTGTGGCCAGGAGGAAACTTCAAAGCAGAATTGCTGTCAGCTTTACCTCCTGTGCATGCTCCAGGAGCAGCAGGCCTGCAGTGCCCTGGTGGGATATTGCTGGGGAACAACCTCAGCATGTCAGGGAGCATGGTATGTACACCTTGGAATGCTTCCCTCCTCCAGCCACAGACAGCCCCAGTCCTGCAGGATCCTCCCATTCCTGGCAAATACCACATTTCTGGAAGTGCAGTAATGCTGCTGTGAGCAAACAGAAAAAGTGTGCACGGCAGTGTTACACTTCTTGCAACATTTTACACACACCTACTTCATTCTTCTTGCAACATTTTTCACACACCTACTTTATTCTTCTTGCATTCAAGAATAAAGACCCAGGTCTTGGTGTGTTGTTTTTCTTCCAATACCTGAATGGACTTCTACAAAACAACGGCTCACAAGAATTTTTTATTTGCAGAGCAAAGACATACAGACCCATTTTTAATGCCTAAACAAAACATTTAGAGTGATATGCCTAAATATCAATCTGGGGAACAAATAAATTAGATAGCAATAATCTCAGATTTTACAAGGGAATTTGAAATGAGGCAGAGGTCCTGAAATGGCTGCCTTCAAACATGAGGAAGTCCAAGGTTGCTGTGACCTGAACTGTTTCTTGAGCATCCTGACCTCGGCAGAAGGAAACATAAGCAGGTTTGATGGTCCTGTCTTCTAGCACAAGTACATTCCTACTGCTTTGGGCAGGGATTTCCTTTGTTGCTGGACATGCTTCAGCTTTGAATAGGCAATCATGTCATTTTCTAATAATTGCAGCCAGCTAAAATTTCACTGAAGTACAGGGGCAGGGCTGTTTGGTGTATTTTTATGAGTTTAAAGGAATGTAGCAAGCAAGTCATATTAGACAGAAGTTCTTTGAAAGGTGAGAGCAAGATACCTTTTTTTTTTTTTCCCCCAGAGACTTATGCCCCTTACATTAAAAAGCAAATGATTTTGTTTCTCATGTGGTTCTAGACAGGCAGATGTTTTAGTCAGCCTGGCTAGGCAGTCTGGTAGCATATTGGAGAAGGTTCTCGTGTGGAAGTGGAATTTCAGAAATCAAAATAGTTTTGCTAAAGTCTACTGGGAATTTAAAAGATGACGTTCAAAAAGCTGCAACCACACCCCTCTTTTAAAGATGGTTTACGCATTAAGATTCATAAATTGTCCTGGGAATTTAGCTAGGAATTTTGCCTCTGATTCAAGAAAACAGGATCACATTCCCAGTGGTTGGCTCACTAACCTCATCAGGGGCCATTTTCATTCCTTTGTTGCACATGGCTGGTATGTTCATGTCTAATACAGGTGTTTTATTTCTGACCATTCATGCTTTCTGTTTTGCAGACACAGAAGCTGAAAAAGGTAAATGAGTGATCTCTGTGCAGCTTTTTCCACTATTTTAGTGAACAGCAAAACATGACCTCTTTTTTCAGTCAGGCATTTATTTCCCCCTAACATCTCTATCAAGTTTCTTGAAAACTGAGTTAACAGTAGCATTTGCTATACAAGACGGCTGTGTTCAGTGCAATTGAAAATCCTGTAGTCTCCATTAACTTTGCAATATCAGGAAGTTTACTAAAATATCAGGAAGAGCTCAAACCATTCTGTTAGTTGAGTTTTCCTGGACATTGAGGTGGAGGGGGCAATAAAAGTTTAGATATATGCCTAAGATCAGAAACTCCTTTCTATAACTGGAGAAAATGAGGTATAGAAAGACTGACTAATGTAATTGACTGATCTTTCAAGCTAAAGTCAGTCTTTAACTTGTGAAAAAATAATCAAGGTCAGATGTGAAACAGACTTACAGAGTTGTCTAGGGAAGATAAAGTATAAATGGTTGTTTTCCTCCCTTCAACTTGTGCAGAATTCAACGACTTCCGGCAGCTAACAGGCAAGTAGCAAAAAAAGAATCAAATTATTATGATTTTCATATAGTGACTCAAATTTTTGTATGGTGGAAACTGACATCCCAGAATGGTGGGGAGGTCAAATGTACAAATTTGTGGAGAGCAGCAACCAGACTCTTCAATGTAAGAATGTTCATGTGAGCTTCAGCAGTGCTTCATTTGAGGGTATCTGAAGTCTGGGGAGATGTATGAGGGGGAAGGATCACTTGGTACATGCCCTGCTTACTCTTGTTTGCTCTTCTCATCACCCATAGATAGCCACTGCTAGAGATCAGGTCTTAAAAGCATTTTCAGTTTGGTCCAGTACAGCAATTCCCTTGTTATCTCTAGGTAAGCAATGCTTAGACACTGATTTATTACAATGCTTCTTTATCTCAAAAGTGCTGTCAGGCAATTTCTAAGTAATTTGAATAATTCCTTCTCACATCCCTAGTAAGCCATGCCAGGGAGCATTTGCTGTTCAGCATTTGTGAAAATGCTGATCTATAATAAGATAGTAATCTGTTCCTTTGCTGCCTGGAAAGAAAAAATTGCCATAAATTCATAGCTGTCTCATGAGGACTGCAAGATCAAATGCTTTTTGTTTCTCTCTTTCATCCACAATAGCTTCCTTCACAAACTAGCTGCAGTAAGCAGTGGCACAGCAAGTGAATTCCAAATCACTCCAGGCTTTGTTTGACCTAGAAGTCAATATAAGACAGGGACACAACTGCATTATAGCTTCCTTCCCACAACACAGCATTGTTTGGAAGCTGCCCAAAGACTATTACACCACGGACTACATTCTTAGCTTAGTGGGTATCAGTGTCCCAGAAAATTGGTTCCCTCATTTGTTAGTTAGAGAGCTTCCCACTTTTACCCAGTCCCTGAAGCTCTGCTCTCTATGCAGTACCATCAGTCAGTAACCACAGAGATATCCTTAGAAACAGACAAATTTTATGCCAAAGAATACAGATGTTCTCAATAGGAACTTTATGACATTTTTAATGACCGTTGACAAAACAGCAGACACTGCTTTAAATATTGTCTTATTTAATGCTCTCTCTCTCCTTCTTTCCCCTGCACCCATGCTTGTCCTCAAATTCAATATATTTAATCCTGTTATTTTTCAAGCAATAAGACCAAAAGGAGTACATGGTCACTAGAAATAGGCATCTACCCTGAGTGTGCATGCTGTAATTAATACTCTATCAGTGAAAACCATTGTTTATAGTGGCAAGAGCATTACAAACCCTTCCTGTTCTCTAAAATAGGAGCAAGGGCACAAATTCCAGGGTGCTAATTGCATTTTCAATGTTAGGCACATGCTTCACAGTTTCAGAGCTTAAGACTGTAAGACATAATATTTAAACCTAGCTATCAGGGAAGACAGTTTGACATAATTAATGAAAATTTAATTATGAAATTAATCTGACTACTACACAGATTAAATATTATAGTCCTGACATAAACTTCTCTTTATCTAATGCTGAACAGCCTTTGGCCCTGTTCCAAAGCCCACTGAGGACAGCAGAAATCTTCCCAGTGTCTTCAGTAGGCTTCCAAGCAGGCTGTTTGGTGTTATCTATTTATAAGTTATTTTTATGGAATGTTCTTGCATTTTTACAGTACCTGATCAGCTGCTAATTAACTACACAGGGGTATAACAGAGAACATTTACCTAACGAGTGGAACAGCACTGGTGTGGCTTGGCTCTGACAGGCAAGCCCATGCTTGGCTCTGACAGCAGCTTGCCTGGGGCAAGGCGCCAGGCTCACTTCAGCAGGTCCAAATCCCTGGGAAAGGAGGGAGGCTGCTAGAACAGGCTGACAAACTGCTCAGGAAATGGCTTTCAGTCCTGGCCCCACTTACTGAGGGTTCCTATGAAGATGTTCAACTTTAACATCCAGCCCGGAGAATGGTCCTAAGAGAGTGGGCGGTGGGCTCACTGGCTTCCTTTGCTTTCCAGAGCTGCTGCCTGGACCCCACCCTGTGCAAAATATAGCCTGGAAAAGGAAAGTGGGCTCATAACATCCCTTTGTCCTTGCTTCAGACTTCCTTGCCTTTCCCCGACATCCCTGTGAGGCACTGTAACAATCAGCTGTGCCCTGGGTTTGTGCTGGGCACGGGGACTTGTCACACTGTGTGGGAGAGGCCTGGGCTGACTGTGGTCTCTGGAACACTGGGGCTGGGCACAGGGAGTGTGGGCTGGTGCTGCTCCCAGGGACACTCTGGCAGCTCAGGCAAGGACTGTGACAGGGCCTGTGTCTGAGCCAGGTGAAGGTGCAGTGTGGGGAATCCCTGTGTGAAGTGCTTCCAGGTGGAGAAGATGCAGGGATTCAGAGGAGGTCCCTATGCTCCAAAAGGTGAAATTGTTCCACAACACTCCAGATGGGAGATGAGAGGTTTTATACAACTTTTTACATATTGAAATATCACTTAACTTAATAAAACCCCTGAAATTATGGGAGTTTCCTAACAAAGATGTGGCAACTTTGGTGATTGCAGTAATTCTTGCTTTGCTACTCAAAAGTGACATGACCCTGTACAACTACCTGCCACAAGTATCAGATTTGGAGGGTTATTTTTACTTCCTCTGACTAGTCTTTATGGAAGACCATAAAAGTGTATCACAAATAGAGATCAATTTCTGTCCATGAAGATTTATTAACCCAGTTTGAAAAAAAAAAAATGGGCATTTAATAGCCTACATCATAGATATGGTATATTCCTGGGTATCTCCTACCTATATGCACAGTAGTTTCACTTCCTCACTTGAGGATGGGGGAGCAGATTTACAGGTCTCTCACAAATATAGATTTAGATGCTGGCATTTACCCAGTGTGCACTGTCTGCTAACTTTAATGATGTTTCATTGTCCCTGGGAAATCACAGCTTCCATGGCTGACATTTTTAGGATCATATGAGCATGAAGCAGCATGGTTTCCTAGGGAATAGAGAAAAGGTGACTGTGACCTGTGAATGAAGCACAAAGGGATGATTCAGGACTCTCTAATTTTAAAAGGAGGTGTCCTGCCTACCAGTGAGTTGGCAACTGTGGTAAAGAAAGCAGGTATTTCACTTTTCCCATGTTGTCACTGTTTTTTTTGTCCGGAGACTTCAACTCTGAAGAGGAATTGTACTGAAAGGATGATTGTATGCATGAATTTCAGACTTCTTAGTACTGCATAAGTCAAGCATATTGCATTCTGGAAGAGGTGATATCTGACAGAGAGTGAAAATATTCCTCTTGAAAGTTATTGCTTGGCCTCAGGCCAGTGTGTCCTGCAGGAAAGAAGGTGCTCTAGTCACCTTTCTTCCATTGTCATGTTGATATCACAATTCTGGGGATATTTCTTACCGTTTTCTCTGAGCAGTCTCATGTCTTGACAAGGGCATACCAAAAAATCAGCTTTCCAAAGTCTGTCTGGTGAGACCTGGCTCGAGAGCACCCATCCCAACTCCAGCCACAGAGGCTGTGCTGTGCCTGTAGCTCCCTACCTGTGGTGGTACTTCTAATAGTAGATCACATTGTGTTCTTACAGCTCAAAAATCTCACTGCCCCAGACCACTTCCTGCTTACTATTCTTTTTAACATTTAAAAACACTCTCTGAATAACCAATACATTCCTCTCCTAATACAGCCTAGATGACTCAAGGCACAGAAAGTAAGCTGTAGGCTTTGCACTTCTGGCCTGCCAGTTGGAATGCAGCACAGATGATTTGTTCTCATCATCAGCTCTCAGAAGGAGGGTGAACTGAGGGCCATTTTCTATTTCCCATATGACTTACTACACTGTCAGTTTTGCAGGAGCTGCTATGCCTTTCCAGGGGTGGTAATAGGGATGAGGTGTCTCATTAGGCATATGCATCCCAATAATAGGCCAGGGATGACTTTTAGCTAGAGCAAACATATATGGGGAAATCTGTCCCACTCTGCACTGATTGGGTCAGGCTGTCACAGAGATAACTGAGAACAGAAGTGCCATGCAGTCAGTGTGAGTGATGACTCAGAAGGTGTTTTTTTAGCTGAAAAACGTTCCTCAGAGTTGTCACTGAGGATCATAGATGCATGAGGAGCATAGCACTAAAATCTGGCCTTTTCATTTTTCGTTTTATTATTTGTCAACTTACACATTTCTTCGTGCTCATCTACTACACATTTATTTTTAGAAGCAAGTTCAGTGCCCTCTTGCCCTTGAAAATCATTTAACCTAAAAAGATATGGAGGAAGAAAATAAAGCTATGCATTACCATTGCTTTATAAGCTACTCATGTACTTTGACACTTTCAAGAATATATAAACAAAATCCTACTCCTTCATTTCCCCTCAAACTACCTGTTTCTCATAACAGGTTTTTGTTTGCCCCTGTTGCAACTGGCAGGGTGGAAATGAACAGTATATCTCAAGATAGCAAACATTGTTGCAGGTTCCAGGTGCCTTCAGAGTGGAGGCTGAAAAGCAAATGTTTTTGATGTCATGGGTCATGTAGAGTCTTGAAGTGTCTGCCTGTCTGACTACAGGTAGTAACTGTGGGATGCTGAACTATAAACTTGCTCTGAATGTGGAAATTTCTCCCATTTCTTAGTACCATGCTGAGTTCTCTGTGTGGTAATAAGTCATATCATTAATGTTGGAAAGCATTAATTCTTAATGAATATAAGTTTCTCCAATCAGCCACCAACACAAATTCAACGGAAATATGCTGTAATGTGGTTTATTAGCTTCAAAAACTTTGTGAGCCATGTTTGGTTAACTGCATCTTCCTCAAAACAGCTTTAAAATAAAAGAGTAAGTACAATCAAGAGAGTCCCTGGCTTAGGATGCATGTGACTTTTTAACATAGACCTTAATCCTGGGCACTGAAGGACTCACATGATTATTTAATACATATTTAAAATACCAAGAAAAGTACATGACTCTGTAATCACTGATTTACTATTTTCCTCTCTTGTACAAGTAAAAAAACAAGGACTTTATACATGCAGCTGCTTTTTCTGATCCTATGGCACATTGTTCACTGCTGGATAGGAAATGAATTTTATAATCTGGGATTTATTTTCTGACTTTTTTTTTTTTCTGATTTCACCCGATACCTATTCTTCCAGTATACTTTAAATGGGACAGTTCAAACCAGTTGAAGGCTTTTCTAGAGAACCAGCTATAAAATAATGAATATATGAAGACAGCATATTGAACATGCTGGTTTGCATTACACATGAGGCACATTGAGGTTTTTAATGCACTTTGTGACATTGCTGTTCACAGACCCAAGCCCTTGAAGGGGTGGTAGCAGTAGTGGAGGTGAAGGGAGGTGTCAGTGGCTTCCATACAATGAAAGGGCAGTGACACTACACATGCAGAGGGCCCTGCAGACAGCCTTGCTTGCTGCAAGTGCCATCTTCCTGGGCACCTGGGGAAAGGGAATTACACACAAAATGTCTGTAAAGGCAGGTGCTGCCTTGCAATACAGACCGAAGTCCTATGCTGACAGATAAGGTTAATGTAGCCTCCAAAGACTGATTGTAGGGTCAGTGTGTCTGTGTAACTTCTCACTCAGGTCTGTCCTGAGGAGATCTTTATCCCAGACAGGTCTTAAAAGGAACAGTGATATAGGCAAGTCTATTGGACACCCAGCTTTGCAAATTCTTGTCTTTTCATGGCAAACTACCTCAGAGGTGTTCAGTCTCATCGCCCCAGGAGAGTTTGGCAACAAGCAATGTGTGGTATGCTCACAAAATACATGGGCTGACCTTGCTCATGGCTTTTGAAATGTTCTACATCCAACAGCTATTGTTGGTTTTTATGATTGAATCTAATTCTTTCACTTCCTTTTCCAAACTGCTACGTTTCAGTGAGACTTTATGAATCTCTATCATATGTTGGCGGACCTTTCAAGTACACCCTCAATGAATAGTGTTTCAAAATGCACAAGCACACACAGTAAACAGAAATAGAGAAACAAAGAAAGGAGAATTCCTAGACTTGTCATACTGGTAGACATAGTTGATCTTTCAATACACACTGCAGATTCAGAAGACTGGGAAAGACTTGGTGAGAAATAATAGACAAAATATTAAATGTCAGGCTTCTTTTTATAATAGAGCTTTCAGGACAATGAGACTCATACAGTCCATCAATGCTGTCACGTAACACTCTATTTATATGTATGTAAAAGCAGAGTTTGCCTAGCTTTTGTGTTTATGCAGTCAATCCACTTTCTTTTCACATCTTTGTTAAACTTTATTGAAACATGTTTATTACTTTGCTCCTCTGTTCTTAAAACTGCCTCCCCCAGAGTAGTATTCATATCTCAGAGCCTCAGTTTCATAAAAAAACTCCAAAACTACCAGTGAAAAACAACAATGAAATAACCGTAATCTATTAGCAGAGAAAGCTTGAAAATGTGGTTGCTGGCAATGTAAGGACTGGGTCTAATGAAAAGGCTGTGAAGTACTGTGGGCTGGGCCAGTTCTTTAGGGCTCCATAAGTTTGGGGCTGATGAAAATGGAATAATGAGGGCTAGTTAAGCATTTCTGGGAGTTGGGATTTCTGTGCAATGGCATACAACATGTGCTAGATCTGCACTTCTAGAAATCTTCCTTCCCCTAAGCTGGCATCAGGTCTGTTGTTAACCTCCTCTGCCTCTGTAGTACATAAAAGCAGCTGGCTGTGTTAAAACATCCGTCTGGAGAACAATATTCCAGTTTCCTCCAACAACAGGTTGTCTCAGAAGTCTTTTAAAATAGTTTATAAAATTTCCAATAGACACAGCAAAACAGTAAGATGATAACTTCAGAAAATCATCAAAAGCAAACTAGGAAATGAAGCTTTTAAAAAAATGTGGAGCATGAATGAAGACTGTCTATGCACTCTTTTGTGTAGAGGATGAAAACATTTTGTAGTTGGATAAGGTGGAGCTATGCTGGGACTCTGTGAAGTTACCACCAGTGTTGCCTGCTTTTAGTAATAGCAACTCTATGTCCACAAACTGGATGAGTCTTACAGGTTGTCTTCATTTTTTCTACAAGTGACAGCAAATATTTGTCACAGATTTTTGCCTTCATGACCTCCTAAATATATTTTGATGGTGTCTATCAATAATATTGTAGTAGTTTAACAAGATCAAGAGCAAGGTGCTGCACCTGGGTCAGGACAACCCCTGGTATCAACACAGGCTGTGGATGAACAGATCAAGAGCAGCCTTGCTGAGAAGGACTGTGGAGTGCTGGTGGGTGGGAGGCTGGACATGACCCAGGAAGTGGACTTTTACAACTGTTGTTTTTATTTTCATCAAAGCATTTTTACCTTTTCAGTTACAAGTAGTGTAGGTTTCTTCATTCTTTCACTGAACTTTATCTTCAAGGTGCCCTAGTCTGGAGTTTGTGGCCTCTCCATTTTAATTCAAAGTTACTTTCTTCCAGGAAAATTTGGCAATAGGAAATCATCTTCTTCACTCTATTCTCTCCAAAGTTCACAGGGCTTTGTTATATATTTATGTGTGTAATATACCACATAAGAAATTCCACACTCTCAAAAAGGCCTGCACAAAAATGCAGGCAAATCTATTTACACAGGAAGCCATCCCAGCTGTTGGATCATAATTCTGACTACTACCTGAGAGCTCTGTGGGAAAATTCACAAAAAAGATACAACATAAAACACCAAGTCCTATCCAAGTGAAATCCCTGAAATCCTTAGCACAAGATACCCAAACTTGTCATCTTCAGACTCTGTGAGAGGGAAACCTGAGACAAGGAATGACCTGCAGCCAATAAGGCAGTGCACAAGTGAGGAAAAGGGCTTGGGTACATTACCTGGACAGAGGAGACACTGACACACTGGCATGAAACTCTAAAGTATGTTGTAAATTGTAAAACCAGTGCTGAACATAAGTGGGATCTTTGGAAGAATTATTTTCTACCTTTTCCTGTTCACTAAGAGTATTTATAAATGACTGATTAATGATTTTTTCCTCTGAGCATTCTCAAGCTAAACAGTACTACTTTCTAACCAATGTGGCCATAAATTTTGTTATTATTTTTCTTTTTCTGATTTGAGAGCATTCAGAGGACAAAAATAGCATGGTGTATTTCACCAGTTTTTATACAGAAACTTTATTGTTGAACAAAAGAAAGTGTTCTTATTAAGCATTTATAAATAGCTTTTATTTCCTGCCTACAAACATTGCATGGAGTTACTCTTCAACCATTCATCTATCTTGGGTTTCATGCCTAATGTAGAAATAATAATACAGAAATAATAATACAGGTGTTGGATTTTATACATTGGAGTCTTCCATTGCCTGAGGGCTGGATTTCCTGCTATTGTTTGCCACAGGTGACTGTGTACACTCAATTGCCATGCTGCAGATCAGTGCTGTCTGAGGTGCTTTTTGGCCCAGTACCTACAGAGCCAGACTCCAGAGCACGTCCTTTTGTTTGGATTAATAGGGGAAAAATAGAAAATACTCTTTTCTTTTCATTGAAAGGATTTTCTTCCTTTGCTTTGAAATCAGTGTCAGCTTTTTTATGTGACTTGGGAGTGTCTTGGGAGGCAGATTGACATGCTGACTGACGTGGAAAAGAAAAGCAGTGAACTTTCTGTGTGCTCAAACAAGTCAGTGTAAGGTGCTCTGCTTATGGGTTCTCTACTTACAAAACAATTTTCCCTCTGCGTCTTGACACTCCATCCTTTTCACCTGTCTGCCACAGCTACCATTCACTTGTGGTGATCAAATTGTCATGTTCTGGTTTCCACCTCTATGAATATGACTCGATTGTCCTCGGTGAGTCTGGTTGTGAAAATGGCACAGTAAAAAGTGTTTTGCCTTGCTATGGATACACAAAGTTGGATCAGATCTGCTCAAGAAGACGACAGAACAGCAAGTGTTGGGCTAATGGGGGAGAAGACACGTCGTCTGCCAAATCTAGTCTGCTTTTTTTCAAAATGAGCATCACTTCCCAAATGCTGTGATTAGCAGCTGACAGTGGTTGCCTTTTACATTTTTGGATATTCATCCACTTAGATGTTGTAGTTTGGCTGTGCCAGCAAGGGAGTGAACCCCACTGTTGGACAAACCCCAACAGAAACAAGTTCTGAAAAGATACAAGGAATCAGTTTTGCAAGGACAAGTGTGCAGCCTCACCTATGTGAAAATTCTTCAGCCCATGGAAATTGCTTGTATTTACTTCAGAATCTCTCTCAGTTACAACCAGTGATTCCAAAAGGAGCAACTTTTTCTCCATTACTACTTAAATGCCACACAGCAGTAAATCTGCCTTCTTAGAGATATGTAGGATACTCTGGTTCCTTGTACCATCAAATCCTTGGGACAGAAACTGTCCTCTCTGTCAGTACAGTTTAGATCAAAGGGTGCTAGTCCTGGTTTAATTGTATTATTGGAGTTGGATTACAAATGTCCTTCACATTTAGCCAGAAGATCTGACAACAAATTGTTCTGCTTCCATATAGCTAGCAACAAGAGAACTCAATCAGATAATGCATCCTTTTCAGGAATGTTTGTTTAAATTGTCATCCTGTACTTTTTGTCTTGTTATTGTAGGGGCTAGTCACATCCAAGAGAGAAAACAGGAATATATTTAGAGAAAAAACATCACAGATTTTGATGGAGAAAACCATATTTTCTATAGAAATTGTAGATGAAGTTTCCAAAAGGATGAAGAACTGTTTTACAGTCTATGGACGGGTATCAAATACACAAGAAAAAGAAAACCCAGTGTTATTTTCAGTTAATATTGTAGGCTATAAAAATTAACAATATATGTTGTTGAGTCTTTTTTCTTTTCCACAAAGTCTTACTGAGCTCACTTTTTTGACAGTTCTTGGGGTTTTTTAAGACCAAACACCAGGCAGATGTCATAGAAAAGCCTCAGAAGGAAAGACTAAAAATGTGTAGTGATATAGTCTTGCTAAACCTTCAGGGTTACCTTTTCCCCATCAGTCATTGCACAGGAGTCAATCACACTAATTACTGCATGTTAAGCTCATGGATTTCTTAGGCTAAGTAAGGAAAATAAATGGATTGCTCAGGTTAACTAAGGAAAATGAATGGATTGCTTGGTTAACTAAGGAAAATAAATGGATTGCTTGGGTTAACTAAGGAAAGCAGGTTTATGCTCTCTTCTATCACACATTTAGACTCTAAAGAAGATACATCAGGTTTTCTGTCTTTTAGCCATGTCCTCCCTTTGTCACAGTTTGAGAGACTGTGTTTGTAAACAGTAGGAGTACATCAACTCTGTGTGTGTGTTTGTGTGGTGTGAGAAGGATGTGTGTGGAAAGCCATGTGAATTGCAAAGGGTAGTGTCATCATTTACAAGTTATTTCCTTTAACGAGTACTTCTATTCAAATCCAGATGGTGCTTGGAGAATTTTCTGCTATTGAAAAAAGACTTCCCTTCCTCTTGGCTGTGGTACATCCTTGCACCACACCTGGGAGTGACGCTGGTCGCATTTCCATTGCCTGGCTTTGGATCTGAATGTTCCATCATGTGATCACAATGTGGATGCTCGACTCAAGTCCCTGGGGTGATGTTCCCCTTTTCTCTGGGACATAAACATCATGCTGTTGTTGAACTCTAACATAATTTCCATGTTTCACCCTTTCCCTGTCTGCTGAAAGTTCTCTCCACAGACTTACCAAGGGAGGAGAAACTCATTGCAAAGACTGCTCTGGAGACTCCTGAGTAATTTCCTGATGAAAGGTCTGAAATGAAACTTGAGATTCTTGTTTCTATTTTTTGTTGCTACTTTGTGAATAGAAAAACTGCAGTATTTTTAGAAACTAATTAGGAACAGAGATTTAAAGCTAGTTTTGCTTCCAGTATTTTGAGTGTTTGTCAGGTTCATGAGAGAGGCTCCCCTGGGAGCCCAAACTAGGTTATGACAATACAACAGAATATTTTATTTAGTCAAGAAGGACTTTCTTCCTCGGATTCCCACATATTTTCCCAACACTACAATTAAAAACAAAATTAAGCTACTTTTGAGTTAGGGTAGGAAATCAGCTGGAAAGTAGCCATCAGTACTGCCCAACCACTTAACCCAAGAAGCAGAACAGGCTGTCAAATGCATTGAAAGAGCAGGAAGCGAGGCAGCAGCAAGCAAGACAGTGCAGGCATGCAGAGGCAAAAAACCAGCATCACATTTAACCATGTATGCCTGTGTATGATCAGGACCATGCTTTCACAGCTGAGTGGAAGGAAACAGGTCATCTTCTTTGCTCACCTCAGTAGATGATTTTCAGTCACGTTAACAAACTTGATCCTGTTTAGAGAACATGGATTGAATTACCCAAATGGATATTGTGGTGTGTCACTGGCACACAGTCAGAGATGTGTGAGGGCTTTCATTGCATCACCAGCACACCACCACTCTCTGGCTGTATAATCCCTGGGGTTCTGACACCAAAGAGAGCTCAGCCACAGACCTGTCAGCTAAAATAGTGGTGAGAGCTACCAGACCTTCAGCTCAGTGAGCTGTTACATCAAGTATCAGACAATAACATAAAACTTTTATCAGGCAGTGAAAAAAAAAACCAAACCAAACACATTTCTAAGCTGTTTTTCATCTCTGAAAGAAGATATTTAAAATAGGTCAGCTAAAGTATAACCTGAAGGTGTTTGCCCTTTTCCAAGAACTGTAGTAGGGATGTATTTCAAATATTGAAGTCAATGGTGGGTTTGGGAAAAATGTCTACACTGCATTAAGGAAATCAGAGGCTAGGATTCAAGAGGAGAGGAGTGTTAAATTCAGCAATTCACTTAGACCCAGATCAAGTAGTACACATGTTAAAACTCACTGTGAAACCAGGGCTTGACTAAAGGATGGCAACGTACAGGCTGAGTCACAAGAGGCAGAACAGGGATATCTGTCTGTGTTTGCTGAATTCAATGGCCCCACAAAGGTGAGGCTGATGCAGATCTCTGCCTGAGGTACAGTCAGCAGCAAGACTGGCCAAAAGGTGCATGTGGCCACACACATGCTACACACACACCTATATGCACGGCCAGCCCAGACTGAAACACTCAGCACTCAGACAAACATGGACAGGATCTGTTCTGTTTCCTTCCCTGCTGACCAGGATGAAGGTGCACAATGGGACATTAAGACCAGTCATTTAAGCAGGCATGGAAAATATGGAGTTAGAAGAAGAGGCAGAGAACAGCTGGTGTGTGTCTGGTAAAAACAGATGTAGATGCAGTGTGCTGTGAGTAGTGTAGGTTGCCAGGATGAACAAGCTTGAGCTATAGGCAAAAAGAAGAAAAGATGTGCTTGAATCCTCTTGTGTTTATGGCCAATCAGTAGAGGATTTACTTTGTTTTGTGGTTTGTTTATTTGTGGCAGAATAGATTCTAAGATGGTGCTTCCACCAGAGCAGGATGCTGCAAGCTGCTGGGGGAACCATGCCAGATCCCTCCCTCTCTAGCCTTCCTGGATAGGAATGGATGTAGTCAGGCAGCAGAAACTGCACTTGCAGCCTGAGTGGGGGCACATCCCAGACCTTTGTCCATAAGAGAAGTACTGCAGCTGCACAGGGCAGGATCTCACATGGAGGAAGCAAACTGGCTGTGACCACTACAGTGCACATCATGATGAGGGGGTATCAGTCCACTCAGCCCAGCCTCAACACTGCAAGGCCTTTTTTGGAGGGTTGTTTTTGACTGGCTAATTGCTATCTTCCATGCTTGATATTTTTCAGGAATTATGTATTCTGACAATGGCTGGGGATAGTCCCTCATCAGTCTGTCTCAATGAACTCTGCCTCCAGAAGGTGCCTAGTAGATGCCCAGCAGTAGCTGACAACAGTAGAGGTAACTGAATTTATCTGAGCAGTAAGAAATAACCTTGACCTTTTCCCTTATCACTTTAACTATTTTTAAGATATTAATTCTGAGAGCACAGCCTTACATCAAAAATATAAATCATATTGATGCCCCTGTGTTGACAACCAGGAGCTGTCAGGGGGGTTTCCAAGTGGAAGAGCTGTTGTTGACATGGAGCTTGAAAATATCTTTAGTCCAATGTACATCTCCTACCCCAAAATGCTCATAGGTATCATACAGGCAGATTCTGAGAATTCAGAGCTTATGGATTTTAGGGAAGAACTCTGTTTGTAGTACAGTTAAAATTATGTCCAAAAAGTACATTCTTCAATTGTTTTCACAGACCCTATGAAAAATCTGAAACTTGTATCAAAGAATGATATGGAAATTCTTTCCTGATCCTAGAAAAACATTGGGAAGATGACACTTCCCAGATCACAGAATATTCTGAACTGGAAGGGACCCACAATGATCACCAAGTTCAATTCTTGAGTGAATGGCCGACACAGGGATTGCATCCAGAAACTTGGTGTTATTAGTACCACACTCTGACAAATTGACTTAATCACCACCTGATCTGTAACTGTGTCAGGGTGACAAGTATAGTTTTTTCAGAAGATACAGTGTCTTCTACTTTGCAAGCACTTTATCGACTCTGAAACAATGAGAGATTTAAGGTTTTTTAGGTAATTTCATATTTTTTCCTCTTTCTCTGTCTTCTTTTTGTTCCTTTCCTCTCAAACTATCTAACTTCCAGCTGCTTGTATACCTTGGACAAAAGAGTAACTTGGTGCCAATATGTTTCAGGTAAAAGTAACTTCAATCTCCTATTTTTTACGCCAAATCAGATAGAAAACATAAGTAGTAGAAGAAAATCAGGAGTGTTGTTTGTGCTTTGAGTATTCTACTCTTCTGCTGTAGTTCTAGCTCAAATTGCCTCTTCATCATTTACTGATCTGTTGCCCTGTGAGAACGTGTACTTGTGAAGCCAAGGAGAGGTGCACTGAATGATGACTCCCACAGCAGGTGCTGCAGAGGTGAGTTATCCTCTGACAGTTTCAGAGGTGCAGAACAGGAGCTTTGTCCTGTATCCCTGGATGTGACTAAACCATGTGTATGAATAGGTAGTTCTATGTGTGTGTAGATCTACATTTATTGCACATCTTACCTATCCAAGGAATTTGGTGTGTCAATACAAGCCCTCTGTGCCTTTGACCAGTCTCACTTCCCTGAATCCCTTCTCCCTAGTAATTTCACATTTCCATTTACACAATGTTTTTTGGGCCCCATTGTTTTTCTCTGAATTGTCTGCATTGATCCATTCATTTTGCATGTCATTGCCCAGAACTGAGAATGATCCCAGGAGCTTTAGTAGTGACAAGCAGAGCGTGTGGATGTCTGCAGCTTGCTGGCTATCCTCTGGATTGTGCATCCCGATAGGATGTTTGCATTTTTTGGAAAGGCCACATTCACCACCCACTTTCAGTCTGTGATTCTGCTGTAAAGTCACAGTGTTTGCTCTAGTTCTTGCTTGTTCTCCATCTGGTATTTGTGCTTTTGCTTATATTGCCTAGCGTATTTTCCACCTCTTAAATGTCCCTCTGGCTTTTCTATTACCTGCATTTGTTGAGATCATTTGAATTTGATCTCTGCCCTCTGGTATGCTTGCATTTTCTCTCAGCTCTGTGCATTCCACAAATAGTAGCATCCTTATTACTGAGAAGATTGAACAGGACTGGACCAGCACAAATCCGTGAGATACATCCTTCCACTTTGAACCACTGGCTGGTGAAGTATGATTTTTGCATCAGTTTGTACCCTCTCTATAGCAGCAGCTTTATCTGGTCTAATTTTTAGCATATTTACAGACACAGAATCATAGAATGGTTTGGTATTGAAGAGACTCTGCAGATCATCCAGTTCCAACCCCCCTGCCATGGGCATGGACACCTTTCACTAGACCAGGTTACCCAAAACCCCTCCAATCTGACCTTGAACTTAGTTCAGGGATGGGGCATCCACAACTTCTCTGAGCAACTTGTTCCAGTCCCTCACCACCCTCACAGTAAAGAATTTCTTCCTTATGTTCAATCTAAACCTGTCCTCTTTTATTTTAAGGCCACGTCACCTTGTCCTGACACTACATACCCCTGCAAAAAGTCCCTCTAATTTTCTTGTAGGCCTTCTTGTAGGCAGATGTCTTTGTTCTGTTATAACATTTCAGAAGTCAACAGAGGTGACTACTTCTGTTCTTCCATCCACAAGGCTTGTCACCCTGTGAGAGGAAAATGAGATAGGTTTGAAATGCCTTATCCAAACAGGCCCCCATGCTTTAAAAATATCTTCTTCCTTGACACTATTTTTCTGAAGTCATTAACTTAGAGAATAGTGATTGTCTTTGTATTTCACAACATGCTCTCTGCCCAACTGGAGACCGAGCCAGGATAAACTGTTATGATGCTTCTTGATTACACCAAAATCCCCAGAAAAAGGAAGCACCAGGGAAAGTCTTAATCTTGGTTCCTGTGCTCCTGGCCAGAGGGATCAGTTCCTATCTGGAAAGAACAGACATTTATGCACCTAACCCTTCATAATCCAACTGCTCTATCTCTTGTTAAATGAAATTAATACATTTGTGTTGACCAAGTAATTAGGGCCTTGAATGTTATGTCTTGCAGCCTCAAATTGCTTTGTAGTCTTTTCTTTTCCCACTGTTCATATGGAGAGGAGGTTTGTAAAGGAATTACAATGCATTTACCTCTATAGATCTATAGGAGTCAGTAGGCTATAAAACTCTGAACACAATATGGTACAAGACACAAGAAGATGGCACAACGCCATAGAAAGCTGCAAACCTCTGCTAGAAGATTGTACATGAAGACTGAGGGCCCTACCTTCACTGTCTTGCAGATTTTTTCATATAAAATGTGAAGAGCTTCCAAGTAAAAAAAGATTTTTTAGCTTGGGAAATTTGTATTATTAGGATGTGAGATGAATGAGACTGTTTTTGGCAAAGTATTGTACATTGCATATCTCCCCTTTCCCTTAATTATGTTTACAGATTTCCAAAGCAACCCAAAGTTTTGTCAAATTTGAAGCAGGCATGTCCCACAGCTCCACTGTAAGTGTCTCCTGATGCAACTTTAGCTGTGACACCACATCTATGAGCTTGAAAGATGGATCCTCGCAGTGTTTTGACCCCATTGCTGACACAGGTGCCTCTTGTAGGAAGTCTTATCCACAAGGGAGTGTGACAGGGAGTGTGTTTAGTTTGAATTAAATAGAAAATCTTTTCTTCCTCCCTCATCTTCTCGCAAATAGTATGATTGATACTGGTGATCACATTATAGCAAATATAAAAAAGATTTTAAAATATTTTTATTAATTCTTCACTGAGAAACTGGAAACAAATCCAGCTGTAATGCATTCACCCCGCCCTTCCTAATCCCTGAATGATTGCATTTCTTCTAATTTTAGTTTTAAAATTTTTCGTAACATCTGAGGAAAGTATGTTTAAATATTGATTTGCTTCTTGAGAGGTAAAACAAGCAAAATTTCCTTTGAAAATACTGTATGGATGCTGTCTAACACAGCTTTCCCTCTCTGTAGCATCTCAGGCACAGTGTTATTCCCAATGTTGTTGTGCCCTTTAGTCCAAATAACATTTTCTTGTGTTTCTCATCTGCAGCAGATGGCCAATAGCCAACCACAACATTTTTCATTGAAATGGCGAGGATATGCTCTAATTGCCTCCTTAACAAAGACCTTGATTACATCTAAATTCCAGGATTTCTGAAGGCAGTTTTTTCATGGTATCAGCCTATTTGTTTCTGACTGATTATCCCTTCAGTGCTAACCTTTCACTCCTCTGTATTCCTGAAAGCAACAGAACATCTTTAATCCAAAATGAAAATTAGGCAAGGTAGCAATGTCTTAAAAGGCACAGTTGAGCAATTTATAAACAGCTCAGTGTTCATCAGCTAAATGCATTGCTTCTTGGAAAAAATGTGGTAAGTGGCTCCTTATGAAGCAGAATTGCTTTAATAACACAGCCCAATCCCCCTCCCCAAATCTTTGCTATTTCTAGAGCTGCCCAGCCACACACTCACTGTCCAGTCAAACTGTCCCAGCAGGTGACAAGGTTTCTGTGTAAAACAATGGCAGATCTGTAGGTTGAGCACCTGGATGTGTGTGAATTCACTTTACAGGAACACAGTTGCTTCCAAAATGAACTTCAAGGAGATGGACAAGGGAAGTTCAAAGCTGTAGGAAAGCCTATATTCTCTGCTCCACTCCATGTGAACAAGACTGGGATGCAGGGTCCAGTATTCCGGGTTTAGCGATACATCTCCAGGAGATATTTTCTATCACAAATTGCCACATTTTGCTCAGTTCAAGGAAACAGCTTTGGTACATGGAGTCCAGATACAGCTTTCATTTGACTTCAGTGATCCCCATGGGAGCACAGGGGCTGAGAGGGGCTCTTGCCATGACAGCTTGCTTCTCCTTCCCCAGCAGACATCAGAAAGGGCAGAGGCAGGGAATGCTGCCAGACCTGCAGCAACTGGAGGATGAATACCCCATTCAGGGGTATTTCCACCATCTCAGGAGATGCAGCCGAAACAGAGGTGCGACAGAGCCTTAACAAACTTACAGAAAGAGTGACCGATGGGAGAGGAATCTGAGTGTGGTATTGTAAACTCAGCCAGGACTTATATAAATGCTATTTATACACAGCATCAGACTGCTAATATTTCTAGGGTAAGTCCATACACATGCTATGAAAATAGCAAATGGATTGCTTGTCATTGTGAAAGTACAGTTCAAGACACAGACATTGTACTTCAGCCTAGATGTTTATTCCAGAAGTATCTGGCCTGCATAAAAAGTTTAAGAAGAAAAACTAATTTACATGAAGACATGAAGAAGACCTTGAAACTAAAAAATTCGCATTCCCCCTAAATTCTCCTGTAGACCCCAAGGACTGCTTTATAGACAGCAGCAGCCCAAAGTGCTCCGTTTCTATGCTGATTTGTACCACCTGCCCTATTGTTTTTGCCTTCGACACTATCAGTGCTACTGCACTTATCCTGTTTTGGAAAGTCTCCAGCTCTCATGACATTTTTATGTGACCTTTGTATAGAGTGAAAGTGCCAAGTACTAGGCTCCAAAACAGCATATCTGTATTTAGTTAGGAACTTAAAACCCCAAAGCTATCATTATTTTAATTCCAAATCTCTGGAAAAATAAATGCAACTAAAATTTTCTTTAGAAGAGGAAGAGAGAGATGGGTTATGTCACAGAAATAGAGACGACAGTAAATAAATAAATGAAGAGTAGGTGAGCAGTCCTTTGTTTTTATTCTGTTAGTGTTTCCAGATCCGGAAAACTGTAGTTTGTACTGAAGTAAATGTTTATTTATTTCCTTTGCCTAAGGAAATAAAAAGCTGAAAACTAATATTCTATTGGAGAGGAGATTTTGCATTTAACTTAAGAAGAATTTACAGGTTGCATCAGGAAAAGCCAAGGAAATACGGAGCTTGTTTGCAGCACTATCTTCTCCCTTGCCTGTGGCTTAGGGGTGGGAGGTGAGTTCTGCTTAAAAGGCTCTGGACAAGTTCCAGCTTCCAAGAGCCAGGCTGGGGTGAGTGGCTCCAGCAGCTTCACAGTGTTATACTGCAAAGGAAGGGAATGAAGAAACTGCAGAGCAAAAATTCAGATTCACAAGTCCATTTCAAGGCAGATTTGGAGCTGTAAGAAATGTCTCTGGCTCTCTGTTAAGGCACTAGGAGAATAATCTGGAGGGCCATGTATAGTGAGAGTTCACACTGTATGGCTGTTCTTATGGAAGCCTCGTAGAATATCTTCACTCAAGATTTGTGATTACATTCTGTTTGCAAAAGATGATGCACAAGGCATCACTCTGCCTCCATTCCTTGTTACAATCACTGAGGACTTGGAGTCACAGTCTGACACTCAAAGAGGTGAGTTTTAATGGTAAGGTTAAAGATGGGGCATTTGTCCCTTCATCTAGGTTAGAGACCAGGGTAAATTTTTCCTGAAAACTGCTGTCCATAAATCCCACAGCTTTCTCTCACTATCGTATTTTCTAGGATTCATAGTTTGCCTTCTGGCAGCTGCCTGCAGTTATACTGCATCTACATAAAAATTTATCCAAAGCTGGGCCCAGATTCTGGCTTTTCCAGTGGTGGGTAGAGAAGAAAGGTGACCTTTATATCTTTCATTTGCATATGATATTAATCTCTTCACTCTCTGCTTGGCTAAACCAGTTTAGATTCTGACGTTCAGGATCTGTCTTAACCTTGAGAACTTGTGTTCTTGCCTGTAAAACCAGTAGGCAAAGGTTCATATCAGCTCTGCTGTTCCTAATGAGCCAAAATAAACACATGAGCCTCTCACAGCTGCTTTAACCCCACAGAGGAGGCAGGAGCTCTGTGTGATGGCATGGAGGCAATGACACAGGATGAAATGTGTTTAGTGTAAATGTGGCAGTGGTACTCACCACTGGCCAGTGGAGGCAAATATTAATAACCTGCCACAGTGATTTTTGGTTAAATAGATTTCCAGATGTTTTGGTTTGCTTTTTCTGTTTTTTTTCCCCTTAGATAAAATTAGAGTAAGTGCAGTGGAAGGAATGAACACTTTAAGTACTCAGTTAGGCTTGACAGCAAACTCTACCCAATGCAACTCCTCTGTGTGCTTAATGTTAAGCGTGCACTTAAATACTGTGCTGGAAGTAAGTTTGATTGCTGAGCACTTTTAAAATGAAGCCCTCTAGCTTTAAGGCTTCTGGAGTTCATTCACACCTACTCCACACTTTGTTTCATGGGTTTATCTGCCATATGGAATATGGAGCATTTTCTAATTTTTTTTCCCTCCAGTATCTGTTTTCTTCCAAATAAATGCCAGTATATAAATCCTGGCACTACAAGAAATATAAGCATTTTGAGATTAGTATGAAACGATGTGCTAAGACTATAAGGCTACAATGACACAACATACTGAAAGTCAAAAATTCTGGTAGTAAAGATAATTTTCCCTATAGGAACCATTCAACAATAAAATCTTTTGCAGGAAAAGAATACTGAGCCCAGGAGATTATATTTTTTACACATATCAAAGAAGCAGTGTTAGCCCTCTGTCAGATACAGATTACTTCTGTTTCACCGTTTTACTCAGAAATAGTCTGACCTTTTGTACAGACACTATCAACAGAAAAGATAGCATCAGTCAAGAAGTAAACGTAAATCATACATGTGGAGCCAAACACTCTACTTTCTGTGTCGAGAAGCTTTTATTGGATCACCACGATATTTTGGATTAGTTACACTATGGCTCTGAAATATCAAATTATGGTGTAGTCATTTTCCCAATAAAAGGAAATAAAATGAAGAAGCACAGTGCATGAGGCTTTGGTCACTGAACTAAGCCGAGGTTTTAGAGCCAGTTCTGGTCCGGTGCAGAGAGGGAACTTCTTCACACTCTTTCATAAACTCTAGTGCAGACCACCCCTTTCATGGCACATTCCTAAGGCATAAAGGAAAATATGAATATAAACCTTTTGCTGACAGCAGTTGTGTCTCCTGCAGTAGCCAATGAAAAGGCAATGAAATTCCAGATATTTTTGCAGTAAACAGCAAAGCTATTTTTATATTGCAAATAGGGCTGTTTCTATTTTAACAGCTTTAAACTTACATTAAGTGGCATTTAATGACAAAAAAAATGCAAAATTAGGCTCAGCTTCCACAAACTTACTTTCTTTGGTATTATTGCTGGCTTGTCAGAAATGTTAGCCTCACCTAGTTTTTATATCATGGCCCACCAACGCTTTCAAATTTTCAAAGTAGTAAGGGTTTTTTGTGTAGAAGCAGAAGTAGCCTGGGTATTTCAAAGGTCATGCTTCAGGCCTAAAAATCTTTGCTCCTCTGAGTCACAAAATATTTCTCTTGACCCTCTCACCCCAGTGGCTGCTGTTGACTCACAGTCACAGGATACATGCAACAAAGGCAACAGGATGTTAAAAAAATACTTCCTTGGTCTGCAAAAGAGGAGGAGTCCTCCACAGCCCTCTATGAGGCAAGGGGCAGACAGCAAGACGCTGGCAGAAGAGGCACTTTACGTCTCTGCTTTATGAAGAGGGTTTAATAATTAGGAAATCTTACACAGAAATGCAGCCATGTGGAGATGCAAAAACAAATCGACCTTCCTACATAAAGGGAAGTTTCAAGACAGCTGGAGATGGACTTTTTACAGGCCTGTGTAGTGGCAGGACAAGGGGTAATGGCTTTAAACTGAGAGAGGGGAGGTTTGGATTAGATATTAAGAAGAAATTCTTTGCCATGAGAGTAGTGAGGCACTGGAACAAGTTACCCAGAGAAGTTGTGGATGCCCCATCCCTGGAAATATTCAAGATCAGACTGGATGGGGCTTTGGATAACCTGGTCTAGTGGAAGGTGTCCTTGTTTGTGACAGTGGGTTGGAACTAGATGAACTCTAAGGTTCTTTTCAACCCAAACCATTCTATGATTCTACATATGAGAACTTATAACAAAAGACAGTCAGAACAAGCTAACGTGTAAAAGTGTAATGCTGCTGACTTCAAACAAGTTGCCAAAACTAGTTTGACTCCAATATTTTAAAACTTTAATGAACAAAGTGAAATCTTAATTGTAATAGTGACCCTTACAACTAGGGTCCCTAAAATGTTTTATCTCCCTGGCTTGGCCAAGATAGTGAAAAGGAAGGAGCTGTTCCAGGGACAGCAGTACCCTGCTCGTATACTTTTGTTTCCATTTCACAGGTTTCTGTTATTTTTAAACCTTATTCCTTTTAAGAACAATAATGTTGAGAGTAGTAAGTATGCTGTCAACTTATGGCAGCTCTGCCAATATAGTCACTTTAAAGACAAGTTGCTGTATGCAACAACATTTATTTCTTTCCAGCTGTTTTCTAAGCTTGGTTCCATTTTTCTCTCCTTTAATTAGTTTCATTATTCAAAGAGTAAGCCCAGCTTGATAGTCTGTTTAGACAGAAACGTACTGAAGGCTGTATCCTGCTGACCTTTAGCAGTATACAAGGAATGTGAACTTACCACCACCATCTTCCCATCAACAAGTCTTCTCTTTATCGTGGTCTCTTTGCCATTCCACTTCTGCACTTGCACCAATGACCCTTTCTCCAAGGTTACAACACTCTGCAAATTCCAAGAGAAGAGTTTCAGACTGCAGGCTAAGCTTTGCAGTTTAGAGCAGCAATTTACCTTGCGTTCAGTAAGATATGCACTCAGGGATAATGGCATGCTCAGTAACATTATATTCAGCACTATACTGTGTCTTCTTTCAGTGCTTTATTTTAATAGTTTGGAAAACTCAAGGTGCACTAAGGGAGTAGATAAAATTTGCCCTGGTGTTCTTCTATGAGTTGTTCAGACCAATCAGAGATCATTAGCCCCCTTACCTTGACTTTCCGGTCATCTGCTGTTGTTTCATCAAACTGCTGGCCCAGTTTGAAGGAAATGGTTGTAGTTTTGAAGGTGCTTTCTGTTCTGATGGTCACTATGTCCCCTTTCATACTGATGATCACATCAGGCCTTGCCAGGCCACCTAGTTTCCGGGCAGCTAAGCCCACTCCTAGAAATCAGAAACAAAAAAATCATTACATGCTAGAAGCAAGGAACTCAGTATCCTCTCGTGATTCTTCAGTGGAAGGATAAGGAAGAGTTTTTTCTTGAATACTTTAATGCCTGATTTAGATGAAACACTCATTCTTTAGATGAGACACTACTGAGACAGAGGTAGGAATGGAAGCCTCAGCATTTAGGGGCTGAGGCAGCCCCAGCTGATAAGAGTGCACCTTCAGCAAGAAGTAGAGATATACACAATTACAGAGCTGTACACATTTAGCTAAGAAGAAATATGGTTGGTTACAAATCTGTATTAATTTAATATAGACAGAATAAGTAGAATAATTCAGAGGAAGAGTCTGGTTCTCATAAAAATTTTGTAAAAATCCTTTTAAAAAAATCCTTGACAAATCTGAGAATTTGAACCTTTGTTAATAGCTGCAAAGAAGAAACCGGACACTTAATTGCCAATATGCTGGTGCTTGTTCATTAAAACACACTGAAGACTGGGTAATTCCTAAGTTGTTATTAACATCCCTTAAGGATCCTTGCATCTAAACCTCGGTGAAAACTTCAAGTATGAAATATAAAAAATGTTGAGGTATAAGGGCTGAGAGCTGCAAAGAGCTTCCAGGCAAATCCCATACCAAAAGCCTTTTGTATTGGCTAGTCCTTCCCAGTCCAGTTCATTGTCTACAGGCTGTAAGGCTTGGGGCAAGTAAGAATGAAGCCACTGGTGATGTATCACTGCTTCATAAGAGCAGAAAAGGGACAGCTGCAGTTAGTGCCTTTCTTAATGCTATGCCATGCTTAGATGAAAAGATCTGTAAAAAAGGGTATAAAGTTATCTACAAAGTGTAAGACTATTTGCAGTAATTATTCCATACTAAGCAATTCTGTTCAGATGTTCAGAAAAATATCTGCAGCTGGACTTTCCTCCCACATTCACCCTGGCTAATTAATTAACTGCAATTCTTTTTTTTATTCAGTCTAACATTTCAAATAAAGGGAATCAGTGAATCATTTATAGAGCAAAAGCAATGCAGTAGCTGATTGTCTGTGCACTTGGCATACAGGAATGAAGCCAGCATTAAAATGAAAAACAATGCTTAATTTGTTACGTTCCTGGCATTCTTCAGTAACAGATAGATTCATTCACAGTATTTAGATGTCTGAAGCTACAGTGTCATGAGACATCAGCTCCATTATATATTGTGAATTATCATAAGTCACAAGTTTAATAGTGCAATCAAGAGGAAACAAAAAAATCTGTATCTCCATAGATTACTCTCATGACAGAAAAACATATTAGATAATTTCATATAGTTAGACAGAAGTAAGTTTATAATAGTAATTAATCACCTACCTTTTTCAATTTAGATGCTAAAGAAAAGAAATTAAATTATGTTAGAAGAGTAATTAAGTGCTTTTTTGGTGAGAAAGAAGGCACCATCCATGAGCAGAACCTTGTCAAATGAAACTTATTAACAAAAAAAGGCACAAACAAGCAAACAAACAAACAAACAAAAACAAACAAACGAACACAGAACATTTCTCACCCAATTCTTTCATATAGTCATCAAAATTTTCACTGGAGATGAGTTTCCAGGTGCCCACAAATCGGTTACACATGGTAGAGGCTTTGTGAGGCACTGGTCCTGCAGACAGAGGCAGTGGCCACAACAGCTCTTGGTGGCAGTCAGAGAGATTGTGTGCCCAACTGAGATTTAGTGGTCTCCCTTTAAAGAGGTCTGGTCCCTGTGGCAGTGGGGGTTGGCCAATAGGGGAGGCAGGACCAGGGCGAGACAATGTGCACCTTGTCCAAGGCAGCCGTGCCAGTAGCAAGGCTCTGGGTGATGCTGCCGTGGCTCCCCTCACTGAGCACATCAGGACACGAGGGGATGGGGACGGGGACGGGACGTTTCCACCGCACCCGCAGAGCGGTCAGGGCATGCTGCAGTGAGGGCTCAGCAACACAGACACAAGGACAGGAGCACTGCCTCCCTACAAAACCCAGCTCCCACTGTCCTCCCAATGTTGTTGTACTGCTGTCACCATATAGAACAGAAATCTATAACAGCCATCTCATCCTACTGCCTGACCAATCCAGGGCTGACCAAAAGTTACAGCACGTTGTTAAGCCATTGTCCAAATGCCTCTTAAACACTGACAGGCCTGAGGCTTTGACTTCTAGGAAGTTTGTTTCAGTGTATGACCAGTCTCTCACTAAAGAAGTGCTTCCCAGTGACAAATCTGAACCTTCCTCTACACAGTTTTGAACCATTCCAACACATCCTATCCTTGGATACCAGGGAGAAGAGATCAGCACCTTTCCCTCCACTTCCCCTCCTCAGGAGGCTGTAGAGTGTTACCACTATTGTCACCTCTGAGCTAGTCAGATAAATCAAAGCCATGTGGATTGTGTAAAGTGTGAAGGAGCAGTCAAGAAGATGATGTACAAAGTGGTTTGTTGTTGTTTTTTTGGGGTTTTTTTTTTGTTTTTTTTTTTTTTTTTTTGTTTTTTTTTTTTTTTTTTTGTTTTTTTTTTGTGTTTTTTTTTTTTGTTTTGGTTTTTTGTTTTTTTGTTTTTTTTTTTTTTTTTTTTTTTTTGTTTGTTTTTGTTTGTTTTTTTTTTTTACTTTCATGATCCATCCTGGAAAAGGTCTGTACTTTTTAAAATTTAAAGGCAGAACTGAGTTATACTGTCCTGTTTTCTCCCTTTGCATCAGAGAAATGATCCCAAGCTGTGGGTTCTTCCCTGCATATATCCCAGACAGGATCACATAAAGAAGAAGTAGACAATACTTGCTGGCTCCCTTTTACAACCAGGAATATTCAGAAGATCAGTGCATCAGTGGAGATCAGCTCTCGTGCTTGACAGGTGGAGGGCATGAAAGGAGGCGGATTTATTAAAGTGCTTATTCTTAGCTCAAAATCACTTGGTGAGAGGCAAGAAGCTTTGCTGACTTGACAGGGGGACATATTCTGTTTTCTTTTTTCTTTCTGCACATGGGTAGTTAATTTGCCATAAGGTAAAGGGAAGATTTAAGCCAGCACAATCATATAAGGCGTTGCATTCAAATGTGTCCTACTATTGTCAGATTTCCCCAGGTTTCCCTGCTTCCATGAAGAAATGCCACAACCTCCTTGGGTCCATGTACTGTTTATACTAGGGAGCCCTGAACTGGACCCAGCATTCCAGCTGTGGCCTGCTCAGTGCAGAATAGAAGGGAAGGATAATCTCCTTAAACTTCCACACTCCTAATGCAGGCCAAGACATCACTCACCCTTTGCTGCTGATGCATGCTCCTGGTTCATATCCAGCTTGGTGTACACCAGGACCACCAGAACATTTTCTGCCAAGCCAAAATTGAAAGATTGAAAGATTAGAGCTTTCAGCATTTAAAACTGTTTTGTTTTTTGGTTTTTGTTTTGGACTTTTTTTTAAGTCCACATTTAGAACTATTGTCTAATGCTTAGTACAAAACAGACACAAGGAATAAATCCATAAACCACATGTGTATATGACAGGCAGGAATTTAAAGCTTTGTAACTCAAGACACCTCAAACTATCTGAAACCATTTAATGCAAGACCACATCAGATGTTATTCCGTCCTTCCCCTTACTAAACCGTCTTCCTGGACAAAATTATTGCTTGCTACATACAAAGATTAGAGGCTTCTTTCCAACTTGGGTGAACAATAGTAACTTTTTGTTTTTTTTTTTTCTATGACTCTAATTTCTGGTTTATGACAACCTATAACAACTCTTCAGATCTACATTTTAAGGGCAGAGACACTGGGATTATAGGCTGTGGGACCAAATTTCTTGTGTTTAGAGTTGAAAGAGTGAGATGGAAATGGTGGCATGTCAAGGAGGCTGAGCTCTGGGTCCTGACTTGAAAGCTGTCATAAGGAAGAAGTGGAACACACTGAAACAAGTAAATAATAGAGTCTGAGGAGTGAAATTAAGAAAGTCTTCAGTCACATATTTTGGTGGCACATGCCAAATGTTTTTAAACCCCTTGATAATAACATCTCCCCCACAACAGGAAGCAGGTGCTGTCTCTGTAAGAAGTAAGTGTCAGTCTTTGAAAGTGTTGTCCACACAAAACTCTTCTAAAGCGGAGATGCATAATATCACATTTTGTATAAAGAATAGCTAGTTCTTTTATCCCATCTCTGAAAATGAGAAAACTTCTTCTAAATGAAACTATCCATTATTGCTCAAGAAATAATATGAAAATATTCTACCGTTGCTCCTCAGGCACTCTTTGTTCTTTTATTTAATTGTCTTATCCACAAAAAGGCAGTTTAACAAGACAAGGCTGGTGCCTTTGGGTAATAAAAGATGATTGGGATGTTGTAAAATTAGGTCCAAAGAAATTCAAGAATAGCAAATTAGTCAGAATAGAACAGCTACACTGCAGTACCAGTAACCTTAAGAACAAAAGTAACAGAGAATTATTTATTCATACAAAACCCCAGTCTTAAGCAGTCTCAAACAATGTTGACATTGCTACCATCTATCTCTTTGTCACTAAGAAAAAAATCAGTACTTTCATTTAAATGACTTACAGTTTAGAAAGAACAAGAGCAGGGAATTATATCTCAGTAGAAATAACTGTGGAAAACAATCTTTTCTTGGAATTTAAAGGGGAAAAAAGCATCAAGGATTGTGAGTACATATGATAAGAGAGAGCCTTGATTCCCTTGTTTTGCTTATGATTCATGTAAAACAGAATTTAAAACATTGAACTTGGAGATTGTGAAGAAGCACAAGAGATAAAGGTAAAAACTTGATAGAAATAGAGGACTAAGAATTCAGAGATTATTTAGAGATAAAAGAAAGAAAATACAGAAAGTATTTAAAGAATTTAAAGAAATACAGAAAGCAAACTTAGGCGAATTTCTTTAAAGGAAATACGATCTAGGCATATTCAAGGCAAAAAAAAAGTCTAAATAGATTCCCAGGGGAGCAATGAAGAAAATAGAAATAGAAGGGGAGAACAGAGGTCAAAGAGGGACTTGCTGTGAGGACACCAAGGATGTTTTAACATTGACTTTATGAAGCTGAAGGATCAACCCTGAACACAGGGCCAGCAGCCTCCCTTTTCCCTATAGCTACATTGGAGGGTGCAAATAGCTTCTTGTCCCTTAGCTTGAACATCCTACAAAACCAGTGGGAGAGCTGGGCTGGGGGAAAAAGTCCAGACTGCACTACACACAGAGGGCTTGACTGGGCAGGACACAAAAGTCCTTCAAGTTCTTTCCAATGGAAATAAACAGTTAAAAGAAAAAGAGAAAAACAATGGATAGATCAATGATCAGAATAAGCCTTTCCTCATCTTTCTGCTGAATTGCCAGTAATCTGTGGGTGTGAGTTGCCTTTCCCTTTTGCTGTCCAAGAAACCTGTGAAGGAGTAGTGAGTGAATATGGTGAGGGGCAGAAATCTCCTCAGTATTCAAGGTGCCTGCTGCAATAAGTGTGCTGCCCATGGGTTTGTATGGGTTTAGGAGGATCCTTCTTTAGCAGAAAGGAATGCTCTGGAGTGGTTACTGACTTTTGGACAATAGTTCAGCATGATAGAAGAGAGAGGGAGACCTGTGCTGGTCTGCAGGTAAGGTCAAGACACTGAATCTGACTTTAGCCCTTAGAAATGTGTACTCTCACCTGGGTCTGAGAGCACACACCTTTTCTTGACACAGAGGAATCACCTCTGTTTATTCAGTCACTAGACTGCTGCCGTTTTTAGACAATAAATTTTGTCCTTCTTCAGAGAATAAATTCCAAACATGTTCATATCTTAAGAAAAGCGTCACTAATACATCCTTATGATGCTGTCCCTGTTCAGGTTTATAGACAGAATGTCACTTTATTGAAATTTCCAAAAATAGAAGTTTTAAGTGTCTTGATTCATTCACCAAGTTCAAAGTCATCTACCAGGTACCAAAACAAATGGTGATGCTTTTAGAAGAGATTACCCTTTGCTGAAATATTAGGCTGTGAATGTTACAATTGTAACTGCTGGCTGCATTCAGAATGTAAGATTTCTGGAAAATAAAATCTGCTATATGAATATCAAACTATTGGAAATTTTACCTCTGACAGAATACTTCCAAATCTGTGGATGATAGAATACTATGGACTTATATTTAATGTCTATATGTAGTTTATTTAAGTCAATGTTTCTGCTTCTTACAACCATCATTCTCATGTAGATTTTCTACCACTAAACTGTAGGTGTATCCTAAATGTCATAAATAATTTTCGTTTTGTTAAGTGCTAAGTAGATTTAGTACTATATATATGGAGTACTCTGAAGCATTCTTCCATCCCATATGCAACTGCTGTTCTCTAAATTGGTGAGATTTCACAAGCAATGAAGCCAAGGTTAAAACACAGGAGTTGTTTGTTTTTCTGCAGAATGTACTGATAGTCTTTGGCATGACTTTTAAATGACTCCTTAGCTCATGTACAATGTAAAAGTCCTTCCATTTCCCTGTCCAGTTGTATAAATAGTGCAAAAACTTGGAAACAACCTGAGAAATTCAGTGGAAAGTTCAAGTATATGAGAGGTCTCTGCTGCTAGTAGTAGGGACTCAGCATCATCACCTCTGACAGCTGACTTTGGGAATGTCAGGAATATGTGGAATTTGGTTCAGAGATCTTAATCGCTCAAGATATGGTCATTTCCCCATTTAGTGGTTAAGGCACACTTTTTTATACTTATTGTCCAGGTTTTCCCTAAAAATCTCAATTTTTATTTTTTTTGTCCTCATGTCTAAATCATGGCTTCTGTAGATGCAAAGTTTTGAAATAGGAGACCAGGCCCATTGACAGTAGAAGATGGAAGTTCAAAAATATGCAGAGTTGGAAAACATGGTGTCCCAAAGGGCTTTGCATCTAGAAAGGCTCATGTTCCCAAGAGTGATCAAGCCTAATGAGCTAGTAGAAAATGCATGTAGGTAAGAAAGGAGGTTGTACCACCAGCAAACTTGTACAGTAAACCTGAGTATTTTTTAAGCTATGATTCTTAATTCCAGGCTTTTAGCCAATCTAGGTCAAAAAAAGATGTTCAAGACAGGCACGTTGAAAAAATAATCGCAGGTGAAAGCTCTAACTGCTATAATTTCACACTTGAGGTGAAAAAAGGATAAGATCAAGCTGCTTCAAATGGTATCCAGGTTTAAAATTGTCTGCATTTGTGCACAAAGGAGGTGCCTTGTACCCTGCTCACTTTTGGAAGCCAAAACTGGGCATCCACAGATCATCCTCCTCCCTGCCCCAGGAACAACCACCTCTGCTTGAAGCTGAGAAGAGCAGTCCTATTCCCCTGGCTGAGCACAGACTGCTTGCAGGGGGTAGCCACACACAGCACTCCCCAGATGAGTGTTGAGGTGTCCATCTGTCCCTGTGACACAAGTGCCACTCCCTGGACCGGCTCCAATGCTCTTTCTGCAGGGAGATGGGTGACATGGCTGAGAGTGGCACTGGCAGTCACACGGAGCTGTCCTGCACAGCACCCCTTCCCACGCTGCATCGCCCCCACGCCCCTCCCTGACAAACTCCAGCATAAGCACACACTGTAGAAAGCAGAACATTTTATTGAATAGGCACAACAAATTAGACTAAATGCATATAACTGCTTTGGGATAGATCTGAAAAAAAAGGTACAGTTCTCTTTAAAACAGATTTGTGGGGCTTTTCTTCTTTGGTTAAGTTGTTTTATTCCAGCTTTAAGCATTAGTCCTGTGTGAAGGTGGCTTCTTCATGCTTTTTCATAAATTCTTTTGCAGGAAACGTTATTCATGGTGCATTCCTGGAAAGAAAAGATAATTCAATAAGCTTTTAACTCTTTCTAAATGTTAGTCAGAAGATAGAGAATTACTTATCTATTGGGAACCAGTTTAAGAAAAAATTGCATTTCTCTGCCTCTAAAGGCAATTGCTAAAAGAGTGGAACTCAGTTTTGAGAGCTTCAACAACAGAAGACTGAAAAACAAGGACAGGAGTGAAAGAATTTTCAAGAACTGCTCTACTGACCCCCAGGAGATTTCTAACCTTTTCTTAAAAATCTCTAAAGAAGGCTTTTAGGACTTCTGTGGAGGCTGACTGGACCCTGGAGCTGGGCATGAACCTTTTTTTCCTTCACCTTTTGCAGCTGTGGTTGTCTTCACACACGTGAGCACAACACATGCACACACAGAGAGCTTTCAGACTTGCAGCTGCTAGTGTCAGCCTCTGCATGTTAGGCTCTGTCTTCATCTATTTTTAAGTTACATCAAACTCTGTTTTGTTCACTCTTTCTTAATGAAGTTGTTATTAAAAACGATTTCTATTTCTTCTCCTCTGGTCTCTATCCAAAGGCATTTAAATATTGAATTTATGGACATATTATTTTTCCTTAGGGGAGGGCAGAACTCTTCAGGAATTTTGTGCATATGTATGGTTTTGCATCATGTAGGAATCTCAGCTGCCTTTTATGAACATAGATTTAGTCCTGTCCCAGATTCTTCAGTGTGTTTTCTAAAACTGTAGAGCAGAGCTGGGAAGCCCCAGACTGTATGTGGGCCTTACTGGCATCAAGTCAAGCACAATAGTCTCTGACCAGATAAAACCAAACAACAGAGCTTGGACACGTTTCATTGCTCTAAAATCATATTATTAACACAGTTGTTGGTGATGTATAGCAGGATTCCCACAGATGGCTCTAAGCCTCTGCTGAAGATGAACAGCAGTACTCTGCATCAGCATAGAGTGGAGGTATTTAATGTGGGCTTTGCTAATGCTTCCTCTGTACTGTCCAGGACTTAGAGATTCTGAAATATATAAGTTTTCCTCATAAGGATTTTGGGTTTTATTTCCTACACTTTCCCAGCCATGTCTTGCTATGGAGAACAGGCACCTCCATACCATTCCATAAGTTTAACAGCTTTTCAGTTTTAACCTAGGCTCTAGACTCAATCCGAGAGACTTCTCACCAAGTGCACAGAGCCCTTACAGATGCTTTCCCTCCCTGTGTTTGAATCCAAAGTCATACATCAGCTGAACATGAATTCTGCACACTGAATTCAGTGATTAAGTAACAAAAATTAACTTACCACCACCAGGTTCCCATCCGTCACTTTTCTCTTTATGATAGTCTCTTTTCCATCCCACTTCTGCACCTGGATCAGCACACCACTGTCTAGGGTTATGACATTCTACCAAAGTAAAAAAACAAAGTGTGGCTGTTTCATCAGGGTGCTCTGGTCCCAGGAGAAGACTCTCCAGGTCCAAACAGCACCAAGCACAAAGCACCCACAACAGTCTTACCTGTGGAGGCAGCATTTCTGCACGGATGCCAAAATCACAGCTCTGCCCTGCTGCTCCCACATCCCTTTTGAGAGATGTATTTGCAAAATGCCATTTCAGGACTCACCTTTGTTTTTCTGTCATCTGCTGTGGTCTCGTCAAACTCTTCACCCAGCTTGAAAGAGACCTCTGTATTTTTGAAGGTACTTTCTGTTTTGATGGTTATCACATCACCATTGATGCTGATAGTTACATTAGGCTTGGCCACACCAGCCATCTTCCTGGTAGCAAACCCCACACCTGTAAATAAGATAGGGCAATATGAATTTTTTGTCTTTCCTCTATCTTTTTGTCTTATACATTGGGAAAAAAAACCTCAGTGTTTTTTCCCCCTGTTGCTTTCTGAGTGTTAATAATTCTATGTTGCAGAGATTCTTTTGCAAAATCTTAGTTGATACTGCTGTAGAAGCTGGGTGGGTTGATGTAAGGAAATTCTCTGTCATTGTCAAAATAGTAAAAGCAATATTTTGAAGACTGAGATTATATGAATGCCAGATATTTGCACATAGACTTGTTCAGAATAACTTTCGTAGCTTGTACACTAACTTGTATGCTAATTGTATCTAAATGTAAATAAGCAGGAATATACAACAGTTTCTGAGCCACAAAAGCAACAAAACTAACAAACAAGAAAAAAAAAAGCAAGCTTTTTATATTTACAAGTGGGTAGGTTGAATATAAGGAAATGATTAAGAAATAGCCGGCAATTGTTATGTCCTGAGCAAAATCTGGAGTAAAGATTAGGAGTGCAAGTCGCACTCATTGAAAGATGTCAGGATAAGTCACAGTAAGTATTTTACCCCTAAACTGCAAAGAACCCCCCAGCTCTTTAGCATGTAGTAATTGAATCAGTGCAAGTTACTCCCTGCTTCTTCCACACTAACAGAATGTTGAAACCTTTTAAATCCCAATTTTAATTCTAAGCAAGAAGTCCACACCTTTAGAGAAAATTGTTAGACATCAAATCTTGCAAGTATCTGCATGAATCCATGCATTTATCTTTGTTAATGTTCACTGGAGGCAGCTACAGAGTTTCATTCACTATAATAGCTATGGCAATTAACTGGCATCCTAATCCAGTAGCATTTTAAAGTTGTTTAGGTGTGTTCCTCATAGACATAAGGAAACTTGCTGCTTTCTAGCATCACACCAATTTGCATGTCCAAGGATAAAAGTTAATTCACACAAAATAATCCAGTGATGTGTTTTACTTCCATTTATAAAACTACTAATAAGGCATGGATAGACTTGACTTACCTGAAATTATTCCCGTCAGTAAAAGTTTTCCTGCTTTTTAGGATTTTAACACCACTTATTGAAATAGATGAATTCTCCAGTTTAAGGCTATCTGATCAAAATAGTGGATTAAACCCCCCTTGATAAACAGCACAGCCAGAAAAAGCAAGTAAATAATAAAGTTCAAAATTGGCATTCCTTCCCTGTTCCAGATACAAGAAGTTGAAATGACAATTCTCACCCAGTTCTTTCATATAGTCCTCAAAGTTTTCACTAGAAAGGAGCTTCCAGGTGCCCACAAAATGGTCACACATTTTGTCAGGCTAGAAAGATGTCTTCCACAGGTTCAAACAGAACAGGAGAATATAATGAGCTCCAGGAAAAGAGCACTTATCTTTAAAAAGGAGCCGTGGCCACATGATGCTCTGGGATGACCAATGAAGAGTGAGTCCCAGTGACCACTTCTTCCCCTACCCCTCCTCTGCCAGTGGGTCATAGTGCTATTATTCATCTGCCCTTACTAGCACAAAGATCACTGACTTGTTTTTATTTAATTATTTTTGTCGTTTAAGAACACTCTACCTTAAAGGCAAATAATTAAATAAAATTACCTCTCAGAATAAAAAGGGAGGCTCAAGCTCAACTCACAAAAATTAATGTTCTCTCCCCTACTCTTTCATTTCAGTCCACTATATGAAATGGATACAGCTCAGTTCCTAGACTTTCAGACCCAAAGGCTCATTGTGATCATTTAGCTTGCTTTCAGCACCCCTGCAATCAGAAATTTCCTCCAGAGAAATACAGAACTACAGGAAGAAGTAGATTTGGAGCACAAAGAGAGAACTCTGGGGTTATAGAAGGCTAAGGCAATAAAATTGCTTCCTTGATTGGGAACTGCTTGTCCTTGCACCACCTGAATCAATTTAATAATATGTCTGTAATATGCTTTTATGCAATGGAGATGCAATATGCAGTTTTGTGAGAAGAAAAATAACAAAACAGAGGATTTCTCTCCCTTTTACTCCCATGCTTTCAGACAAACTATGCCCCAATGACTAGCATTTTGAGGAGTTATGGCATAAATCTAGGCTCTAGTATTGACTTACCCAAAGTCCCTGGACACTTCATTTCTCTTCTGCTTCTGCTGTTCAGACATTAATTTGTTTCAGGCAAGTTGTGCACAGGCCTGACATAATGGGCCCATCTTGACTGATCCTCTAAGCCCTGTCATACTTCAGTTCACAGAATAACTATCAGAAAGCAGTCAAGCAAGTTCTTAGACCTTCCTTTATCTGTAATGTGCTATTCCAATGGCAAAAAGCAGCTAACAAGTGTATAGTCCAGCCCCTGAAATTCTCTTTAAGTGGATTTCCAGGAATTACTCTGCTGGTTGCTAGGCAGCGATATTGTGGAGCACATATTTTTCTACTTGTTGTCTTTGTAAGTAACAATGCTATAGAAGAGTTATTTATATAGGATTGCAAGATCATAGGAGTATTTGGAAGGGAAGGAAAGTGAGAAGGTCTCCAGTGCATCCTTCCACTCAGGTAAGGTCACCTCTGAGCCCACATCAGGCTGCTTAGAGCTGTGCCCTTTTGTGGATCAGAAAACTCCCAGGATGGAGCCAGCACAGTTTCCCTGGATAACACACACCCCTGCCCAGCTGTCCCAAGGGGGAAAGGGTCTCCTTATCTTCTCTCTGAACATTTCTACTTTCAGCTTTTATTCACAATTTCTCATCCCCCCACCATTCACCGCCTGGTTCCAACTCCTTGGTCACTTCCCCACAGGTGTTGAGGGCTGTTTGTAAGCACTCCCAAAGCTTAGCCAGGATAAGCCACTTCAGTCTCTTCTCACAGGGCAAGTGCTCCAGACCCCTGAGGATGCTGTGGGTCCTCTGCTGAACTCACCTCAAAACTGGGTGCAGGACTCTGGATACACGCTAATGACTGATGAGATGAGGGGCATAATCACTTCCATCAACCTACTGGCTGTACTTCTGAAATACAGTACAGGATGTTTTTGACCTTTCTGCTGCCAGGTCTCAGCTCACTGCTCACCAGGACCCTGAGGGCCTTTTCTGTAGGGCTTCTGCCTCGGCAGTGTGTCCCCAGCCTGGATAGCTCTGAGAGCTCAGCATGTTTGTACATGTATAATTAGTTACCCACTTGTGCCTTTAAAATGTCAGTCTGTAGGGACTAGAATAGCTAATCTTAGATTTGGCCTATTCTTTTCTTTTTTTTTTTTTTTTTGCCTATTCACTTTGGCCTAATCTCAAAATAAATAAAACTATATTCTAATTATGAAGCAGCTGGTGCATTTCCTGATTGGTTTTTGCAGAGTGTCACATGCTCAAGTGTTCTTTAAAAGGAAATTCTGAGGTCCCTCAAGTTTGTGTCATTATCTTGAGGTATTTTTACTTCAGATTATTGTCTTGAGAAACTCTGTATTGTGTGAGCAGATGGTAGGAACATGAAAACTCAAAGATAGCATTTAAATAATGAGAACTGAAAGTACCAGCTGAGGATAGTTGCAGTGGTCCAGATAGAAAGGCTGTAAGCGGCTGAAGTCTCCTGTTCGTGCTTTCCTTGCCTTTTGGAAACTATTCTGTGTGCAGCCTACTACAACCAGTATTCATTTGTTTGGAGGGGAAATAGGGCCTTTATTTTCAAAACTACAGTCTGGGAGAGGGAATTGGCCTTTGGTGTTAACAGCTGTCTGCAATGCCTGTGATATTGGAAGAGTTTTTGGGGAAAGTAGAAGCACCTTTCCATGCAAATCAATTTGGAGCAGACAAGTGCACCCTCCTCAGGCAGTCAATTACTTGCACTTATTTAAAGTGAATCTGAGCTATTTGTAGCTATCTTGTGAATGTGGTGACTCAAAAATGCAAGAGAAAAGCCAGCTTGTGGGTTGACTCACATGTATACTTCAACAAGCAGCTATTTGGGAGCACATTTATGGCTCTGTCTTGGAAAGAATCCTACCAATGGTATCCTTTCCCTCAGGAGAGACTTCCAGTAACAAGAGATAAACTTATGGCACTGATACAAATCATGCCTGCTCTCTGGGGCAAATGCATGCAGTCTGCTGATAAAGACAAGAGTTTTTAATGGTCATGAAGAAATCAGTGAGGCTTCTGAACCTGGAAGTTTAAACAAGTGATTCATGTCACTTGCAGAAGTGTCTTGACAGTAAGAGCTGGGCAATCTGGCTAAACAGCCCCGTGGTTATTGACACTGATGTGATCTCATACCACCAAAAACAAGGGCATCCTCAAAAATATAGAAATCTCCTTCAAAATAAGCAGAAATTTTGAAGAAATCACAGCAGGTAATAGGTAAACCAAGAAAAGGAAGAGCTGGTGAGGGTCCAGTACAGGAAATGCTGACAAAGAAAATTCAACTCTTAATCCTGATATGAGCTGATGCAGCTCAAGTCTGCAAATAACAATGATACACTGTCTGCAATGTGGTCTTGGGGTGCTGTGACATTTGAGGATTGTTCCTGATGCAGGATATGCTGAAGTGACACAGAATTCTGTGGTTCTATGAAGTGTAACAACAAAGCAGCAGCTGTGCAGGGGAAATCAGTAGATGGGTTAAATTTTACTCTGTGACTCAGACCAGAGGTGGAGATGTACTTGAGATAAACTGCTTTTTACAAAAATAAGCACAATAGTAACCTCCCTTTGGCTCTTTCGGGCTTGCAGGAGCAATGACGCTCTTGCACTAGAATATGTGAAGGAGAGGATGTTTATTCCTGCAGTGAAGATCTGCCACTTAGGAGACCTTTCGATTGAGCATTGTGCTAAACCTTCCCTGCTACTTCATGTAAGGATGGATTTGTCAAAGTAAAAACACATCTTACTCTCAAATGCAAAAACATAAGTTAATAGTTATGACTGCTTAAAAGGAGGCTTCTTTCTTGAGTTCCTCCTTGCCCCAGAAGGGCAACAGAGTGAAACTCCTTTGAGTGCTCTGGCTGTCAAACTGGTGACTACCAATGAGCAGCAGTGTATTGTGCTTATACACTTGTCTCTGTAGTTCTGCTACTCTTTGGATAAAACTGGCATGAAAAGAATCCATGCTCGATTCCACAGCTGATGACATTGACAATGACTTCCATTGAACATTTCCTTAAAAGGAACCTGGCCTTTACATGGGTTTATTACTGGCACATGTGTCAATATTCATAGTAAGAAGAAATATGTTTTCTTGGCAAAGTTATAACAATGGAGATCTTTCCTTATGCAGGGAGGGAACTGTGGCTTTGACCCAAGCTTCTTTTTCAGGCACAGTAACACCTACTGAGAAGATGGACTATAACAGGCCTCATGTTTGGAAGGAGGAACCATATCACACTTTCTGGTACTGCTGCAACTTAGACAAAGCAAAAACCTTTCTCAGTGCTTATCTGGCTAGATACCAGACTGGGAAATTTGTTCTAAGGCCCCAGGGTAGCTACAAGAAAGGTGATCTAATTTTAGAGCAGACAAGAATAGGTAAAGGAATGCTGTCTCTGCTCACAAAGCTGCTACTTTCATTTCTGATTAACATTTGAAACAGGTGAATTGCCTTGGACTTCTACTTAGTCAGGAAGAGGTATAACTAAAGCTTCAGTACTCATAATGTGACACACTGACTTTACAAAATACTGGCTTCAGTTCACTTGAAAGTTCAAGCGGCCAATTGGTTTTCAGTAGTATTTTTCTCTCTCTTGGGGAAGGAGGTGAGCAGGAGAAAAAACAGGTCCTTTTTCCTGTGCTCAGTGCCCAGGACCAAGCTGATGATCCTCCACTTGTGATTGTGGCTTTAGAGCTCACTCAGAACTGAGGGTACTATTGCAAATGGTAACTTTGTTGAAGGAGTCAGATTTGCCAGCAGCAACAAATCTGCTGTTTCCTTGAGTGGGTATTGGCACCATTCTATACAGTCACACTGCTGGGCTGTGACATTTGGAGACCTCAGGCTGACATGCCCCAGCACCTGCTATTTTACTTTTCATTATTCTGGGTTATTTTATTTCCTCCTGAACTTTAGGCTCAATGACTGAGTCTCCACTCCATTAAATAGGTTTCCAATATCTGAAAGCAGGACCATGAAAATTAAAAACATTTAAAAGGTGTTTCTGAAACACTAAGCTAAGTTTGTGGCAAAGCTTTTAAGAACAGAAATGAAATCCCATAACTCTGAGGCATAGTAAGATCAAGTTCCAAACAAAACCCAGTGGTTGACTCCATTAACTTGCAATTAAAACATGCATAATTATGTTTTCTAAATTTGCTTTAAAGATGAAGAAAAAAATGCAGATATGTCTGGAGGGTACAGCAAACCTCTGGGCCCTTGCCTTCTGAAAGACAGCTGAGATTCTGGCTTTTCTCAGAACATGGCATGGCAATAATATATGTTCTCAAACTTCTGTGGCTTGTACATGTGATTGCTATTCCTGAGGAAAACCTGGACTTCTCATACTCTCCTTTAACATGTATGTCCCTCATTCTGGAGAAAGGCAGTTGGCAGTGTGAATTTTATAAATTGCAGGCTGTGAGTTAAAAGGAATATCAGAAAAGTGAAAAAGGATTAGTCTTCCATGAAGAAGATCCCTGCCTAAGAAAGCTGATACACTGAGTGTGTTAGTGGGAGGTGGAGTGTGCAGGCTTGAATTCCCTTGGCCTGAAGTGGCTACTGAAGCTACATCTGATACTCAGAGAGTGGAAGACAGGGAAGTTTTTTTAAGCTGTTTTGGTTACTTATAGTTGTTATATACTTCTTTCTCTGCCTATATAACAGCTCACAGAATCACAGCTCACAGAATCATTTAGGTTGGAAAATACCTCCAAGATCATTGAATCCAGCTTTTGACTGATCTCCACTTAGAGCATAGCACTAAATGGCATGTCTAGTTGTCTCTTGAATATTTTTCCAGGGATGTTGACTCCATCACCTGTCTGGGCTGTCCATTCCAATGTTTATCAACCCTTTCTGTGAAGAAAATTTTTCTGATGTCCAAGCTGAACCTCCCCTGGTGCAGATTGAAACTATGTCCATTTGTCCTGTCACTGATTGCCTGGGAGAAGAGACTGACCCCCACCTGGCTACAGCCTCCTTTCAGGTACTTGTAGAGAGTGTAAAGTCTCCCTTGAACCTCCTTTTCTCCAGGCTGAACACCCCCAGCCCCCTCAGCTGCTCTTCGTAGGACCTATGTTCCAGCCCCTTCCCCAGCTCCACTGCCCTTCTCTGGACATGCTCCAGCATCTCGATGTCCTTGCTGTGAGGGGCCCCAAACTGAACACAGTGTTTGAGGTGTGACCTCATCAGTGCCCAATACATGGGAACAGCCACTGCCCTGACTGGGCACACTATTGCTGGTACAGGCCATTGTCCTCCTTGGCTACCTGGGCACTGCTGGCTCATGTTCAGCTGCTGTTGACCAGCACCCCAAGGTCCTTTTCCACTGGACTCCTTTCCTGCCATTTTCCCCCCAGCCTATAATACTCCATGGAGTGGTTGTAACTAATGTGTCATGCCTGACACTTTGCCTTGTTGAACTTCATACCACTGGTCTCAGCCCATCAATCCAAGTTCAGTCTAAGACAGAATTTTTGCCTGCAAACCTAGCAGGTTACATGGTTTGGTTCCTTGATTACCATGATATCTGCTTAAGCTGAACTCTTTTTGTCTTTAGAAAGGATGAGAGATAATTTTTACTCTCTCATCCCCTATAGAAACATACATTTTCTGAAGTGGAAACAGCATTAGACAACAGACAACATGGTATTAGCATTTGGTCCTGTCGCTGTCGAGCAGGACGGGAACAGAGAACTCCAGATCAGAAGGTAAAGAAAATGAGCTCTGATTTATTTCAAATATACCGCTCTATATATAGAGAACATCGAGAAGACTAGTTTCATTTGTCTTAGAGTAAAAACATGTCACACCATTGGTGTGCAGTGAATGACGCACAGTGGCAGAGCATATCTATAAACAATGTGAATAACAAGATAGATTAGAGAATTATTTACATTCTTTCCCAACTGTTTCCCAGGCTCTTGCCTGGTTAGAAAACCTTTCTCTTTCTCTCTGACTGAGCTGAGAATATCCACATGGTCCCATTAGCAATAAAAGAACTTGGCCACAAAATACAATGTTGAAGAGTCAAGCCAGAGAGGTTTATTTGCCAGTTCCAGCAAGTGTCTAGCAGGATAACGATTAGACTTACACTACCTGCTGCTAGACTGAAGGTGTGCAGATTGGGACAGTACTGAAGCTACTGTGTCTTGCAGACCATACTGACACAAGTAAGAAAACTCCTACCATCTCTCTGATTCCATAAGGTAAGTGGTGGCACCCATCTATCATATGCTTGGAAGTGTTTCACTACAAATAAATCCAAACTAGCCCAGGTTGACATACTGGCTCATTCTTGGGTGAATATAGCTGTCTATAACCAAACAACTCAAGTTGGTTGGCACCACAAAAACACTATGTGCCTAGTATGATCCAATCTAGCTGCATAACATCTTCTGCTCTGTGAAGCAGAAAATATTGGAGACTGCTTTATCAACTGATACAGCAAATTACCCATATGTTTCCTGAACATTTGCTGGTACAGAACCTAACTATGGTAACTGTTTTAAAAAAAATCTTTCCATTTGGTAGCCAGTTGTGGGATCAAAGCAGAGGACACTGAACCCAGTATCCACACTGGCACTTGAAAGTGCTGTTCACAGAATCACAGACTCTTAGAATATCCTGAATTGGAAGGTACCATAAGGATCATTGAGTCCAGCTCCTGGCCGTGCACAGCACCAAGAGTCACACCATGTGCCTGAGATGGTTGTCCAAACACTTCTTCAACTCTGTCAGGCTTGATGCTGTCACCACTTCCCTGGGGAGCCTTTTCCAGTGCCAAACAACTCATGGTGAAGAACCTTTCTCTGATATCCAACCTAAACCTCCCCTGACACAACTTCAGGCCATTCCTTCAGGTCTTGTCACTGGTCATCAGAGAGAAGAGATCAATGCCTGCCCTTCTTCTTCCCCTCACAAGGAACTTGTAGACTGCAATGAGGTCTCTCTGCAGTCTCCTCCAGCCTGAACAGACCAAGTGACCTCAGCCACTCCTCATTTGGCTTCCTCTCCAGACCATTCACTATCTTTTTGCTCTCCTTTGGATGCTCTCTAATACCATAATGGGTTTTTTTTATACTGTGGTGCCCAAAACTGCCCACATAAGGTGAGGCCACCCCAGTGCAGAGCAGAGTGGGACAATCCCCTCCCTTGACCAGCTAGCCATACTGTGCCCGGTGCCCCCCAGGACATGGCTGACCCTCCTGTTTCAAAGTTATTGGGATAAGGCTGTAAGTAAAGTCTTAGCCAGAGGGGACCTGTATCTTTCATACACAGTTGGGAAAGTGTGGATTCTAGAGTAAAATTCCTACATTCATAATCAGCCTGAACAAGTCAGAAGAGGTGGCCTTTGGATTCACATTTACTTACGCTGAAACTGGTAAGATTCCCTTACTTCCTGGTGTATATGACAAAAACCAGTGTGTTAAATATATCAATACTTTAGGTTAGCAGAACTTTTTTTTGAAGTTATATAATTAACACGATCCTGATTAGTTTCTGCTTATGTGCTCAAGAAAAACAATGAGGATGTGGCACTTGGGGATATAGTTTAGCTGGGAACATGGTGATGACTAGCTAACACTTGGTCTTGATGATCTTACATCTTTTCCAGCCTTAAAGATTCTGTGATGCTATGATTCTACTTGTACCATATTTCTATTATGAAGATACATGCAAGATTATTAAAATTGCATACTAAAAGACCAGTTTAATTCTAAAAGGATAATTTATGTCATATTGGAGATAAAAGGAGTTCAGGTCTACAAGCAAACACACCAGGGTAATTCCAGGTTAAAAGTTTGCTTAACATGTAAGAGGCAATGACTTTTAGTTACTTGAGTCTGCAGTGATGTCAGCCAGCTGAAGCCTCATAACTGAATATTGCTTGAATGACCGAAATAATCTGTGGAAACACCTTACTGAGTGCTCTTGTGCAACAACCACCAGGAGCTGTTACCAACTATGTAATTTAGTCTTCATACTGAAATGGCAACTTTCCTATTCATTCTGGGGGAGTGTCAAGTGCAACCAGAATACTTCAATCTCAAATTTCTCTCTACTGCATTTCAGAGGCAAGCTAATCTGCCTCCTGTCTCACCTTTTCTTTTACCTACAAATTAATTGTATTGTTCAAAGGAACACATTTGAAAAAGAAAAGTTATGCTGCACATTGATAGAAAACATTAATTCTGAAGACTGAAATAAATCTCTTTGGATTGTTTGAATTAGTACTATTCAAAGTCACAACAATTCAAATCTCTGTTACTGGATGGCCAAATTTTCAATCTGTTTTTAGGCAAGAGTTTGTGTTTGGGCACACTGGGCAAAATTAACACCTCACACAACTTGTACAGAAAGCATGTTCCTCACACTTCTAAACCTAGTTTCTGCTTCCTGTCAGGCTAGACTACTAATGAGCCACTTTGGAGAGCAGAAAGTACACAAGATTATCTCTCCTCCTTTTCTTTCCTCTATTACACAAAGCTGGCAGACAAAACCTTTCTCTTTTGAAAAAAAAAGAGCAGTTGTTGAGCTTGAGATGTGTCTGTCTGTGATCATGTGTGACCTGCTTTACAGTGTGAACAAGAGGAACCAGAGTGCTCAGAGAGGAGAATGCCTCTCTCTCCCCTCAATTAGGGCTTGTTAATGCCATCAAGATGAATGAAAAGGCAGGCACTGACTCCAGAGAACTACATCAATGAGACTGATGAAAACTGATTTAATTGTTTCTCAGTCAAGTCTGTGAAAAGGCAAAGGCAAAACAGAAAGGAGTTGTTACATTATTTATTCATCTCTCTGTATATTAGTAACTTTTCATGCTATAAAGTTGCTTATATTTTTTAAAGTTGCTTATGCTTTCTGGTCTCCAAACTCATGCCCTTGCATTTTAAATCCTTTGTCTTTGCTGCCTCTCCTCAGGCCTAGATATTCACATCTCTCTTTCAAGTATTGGTGACTTTTTTTCTCCCCTCACATGCCTATCAAATGAGGAACCTAATTGGGTGAATATATGAAGGTGGAAAAAGACTGGGCAAGGCTCCTGAATGGTCTTTTTTTTTTTTTTTTTCCTTAACAGAATGGCAAAATTAATCCTTTTACTAATTTGATATAATATTTCCTTTAAAATCAAATAACTTATTCCTTTTCCTGACTCTATACAATTATAGGTCAGGAAGCAGCAACTTCCTTTCTCAGAAAAAAGCTGAAAATCAGGTTAGTTTTCTGGGGCACGCAGGTAAAAGAAAGGTCACACCAAAGAATGCCTCACCAAAGAATGAAACAAGTACATGGTGGAAGGTGTTTCTAGCTATAGGGACCAAGCAAATCACCCACACCCTTTTCCCTTCCCTGAAAAACTATTTCTACAGCACAAGGAAGGTTCTTACTACTTACATTTTATCATGAAATTATTTTTGGAGATTATCCAGGGATTTATTTCAAAGCAATGTTTAGCTTCTGGCATCTGGAAAAGATGAGCTACTGGCTTGTGTCTGACAATTCTTAATGGAAGCTCTGTGCTGTGATATTGCTGCAATAAACCAGCATGTATCAAAGAGTCTCATGATCAGATTAAACTCCAAGGTCCAAGAATACTTGGACTTTTTAATGCAAGTAATCTATTTCTCAAAACACTGAAATAAATGTCACTGTAAGTCTGCACGTCCCAGTATCAGAGTAGTAGCATGTACCTGCAAACCAGAAGGAGTTGTTGGCTTGGGTCTTCAGCTTCAGCTGTGGTAATTAAAGGCAGATAACATTAATTCAGTCATAAGGTTGTCATTTACTGAGCTGCAGTACAGGCAATTCACCAGCTGTTCTGTGGCCACCAAGAGAACAATCTGTACTCAGACTATGTCCTTATGGCCCCAGCCTATGTCAAATAGAGGATTTAACCCTAAATGTTGCTAAAATTTTGCTTAATAATTTCATATTTTACGACGACTGTGATTTGGCTGATATCCTGGATGAGACTGTCCTGGATAAATGTGGATGTTTAGAAAATGGGTATCTATAACGAAGCAAGTCAACTTGGATTCTTCTTTATACAGAACAGAGGTCCAGTGGTGCCTTACAGAGTACAAATGCTCTCATTTTTAGGTCGTTGCCTATGCTAGAAGAATAATTTGTCAATTGTGTTAATATATTGCAAAAATAAGCAAGAGTGCTCCTGTGTGAAGCTCTGTAACTTCATTTCAAAACCTAAGATGAGGTACATTCTACATGATGGCAACCATGATGAGAGTGGGATGCACTCAAGGTTTTCATCCGTTTCCATTAACAGAACTTGAGCAGCTGAGGATTATCAAATTATGATTGTCCGGGTCCCTAGTAATTAGGGTTTGTCTCTTGAATCAGAATCTACATGACCACTAAGTATAATTTTCCAATCATACTTTAACACTGGTCAGCATTCAATCTTCTGTGTATAAAGCCATAAATACTTTCCTTTACTTTCAATGCCTTCTCTTTGTAATTCTAATATCCAGATGATATCTTAGTCCTAAGTAACTGCTGCTTTGTGACGCTGTAATCATCAGGGAGCTAATAAAGTACAGCAGATGAAACAATCTCAGCAATGCAACATTTAAGTCAACAATGAATAACAGCTATATTGCAAAGAATCTTGATTGTAAGAATTTTATATACTTCTGGAATAACTGTTCCTAATAGAAGAATGTGGTTTTTAACACTTCCTTACCTCAATTTTTTTATTTTTTAACAAAAGCTGATCATATTCTTCTGATGAATTGAAAAATAGCCTTCAAATTAGTAGCAAATATGCTGTGACTCCCTTTGGTGGAAGTACAAGGTTTAATATGGCACATCATTTCCACAGTTTTGGGCAAGTGCTGCAGTATTTAAGAAACAATGTCTAATGACTGAACAAGAAAGTACCTTAACCCTCAGCCACCCTGTCAGCCGTAGAGGCACTCAAAGAGGGGGAAAGTAGTCACAGCAACTCCCCTGACTTTTCTAGAATTCCAGGCAGTGTCTAAGAAGAAATGTCAGTTCCAAGAAACTCAAGTACTCTCCTCCTACTTCAGACCTTGATGTGATTGATATGCCTGTGGCTTCTTTTGAATTTTCTGCACTGAAGAGGGAAGGGTATGCCACAGGTCCAGAAAATATTATTTCAGTTATTTTAAACTTGGTTATAAATCAGGACTTGTGGTTCATAATGTACATTTAATTTTCATTGACTCCATCATGTTAATTTACCTCAAACTTGCCCCTCAGTGGATCTTTTTCCTGGTGTGTGACCCAGCTGTGCAGAGAAGATGGATCGTGTCAACAAGGCACATGCAGAGCCACTTTCTCACTGGACTGGAGGCTAAAAAAAGTCTTCTGTCCCCTCTGCTGTCTGCCTCTTGATTATGTACTTTGTGTTGTCCTGTTTCTGGACCTGTTTGGGTGACCTGCTCTGCACAGGTGTGAGGAAAAGCCCAGGTAATCACAAGCCTTGTGTTCATGCTACAGCGATGCTTGAGATTACAGTGGTACTTACAGTTTTCTTCCTAGGATGGTGCTTCTGTTCTACTGAATCATAGAGGTTTGGGTTCACACCTGTTAATTTCAGTCATTTCACAGTTAATTGGTCAACTTAGCCAAGTTAGTCCACTAAGCTCCAACTACAGACAAGGTGCAGTGAGACATTCAGGTCCAGGCCATATACTAATGGTGTATATTCTACTGCAGGATGCATGTGGAAGTAAATTAATTTTTCCATTGGCTACAGAGGACACATGAATAAGTATCTTAAAATTAAACCTCCTTCCTGCACAGATTTTGGTCTTGCAGAATCAAGGAGTGATTATCCAACACTTAGAAATGCCCATATGCTGCAGATCAATCACTTAACTGGTTTAGAGTAAAACTGCTGGGCAGCAGTTAGACCTGGCTCAATCTAATAGCTTTATTAAAAATGGAAATAGAAATAAAATCCTTGCCAATAAATCCTGTGGATGGCACAAATACTTGCAAAATGATAAATTATGACAGATGAAAGATTGGTAGGTCAGCATGAGCTGGATTTGGTAGCAAACAAAATGTGCTGCAGTATGCATAAAAAATGGAATACTGGAAAATGGTACATTGGTAAAGGATTTTGACCAGACCACCAAGTGTTAACACCAGTGTGACAAATGACTAATATGATTATTGAGGGTGTTAAGGAGAATACAATACTTTTTTGGGATAGAGACTGCTGGATGCAGAATGAGCTGCACAAATTTTCTGAGGGATAGAAAGCGTCTGTCAGGGAGGAGCATACATGGCTTGAGCTTCTTATGGAAACAAAGACTGAGAAGGAAGCAGAATGCAGTTCAGTCATCTTGCCTTCACTCAAACACACAGCAAAAGGTTACTGTTATGTTGATATAGTTCCTTACTGTAAGGCATAACAACTGTGTCTCTAAGCAGAAACTGGGCAGATTAAGAATAGAATTTAGGTACACTCCCTAAGCAACTGAGATTAATAAAGCCTGGCAGATTTCCTCTGAATCTTGTTTACACATCAATACCAGTTATTTTCATCATCATCATCATCATTATCATCATCATCATCATCATTGTTATCACGTCTCCAGAAGATATCTTTAAATCAAATTCAAATTATCTATTCCACTTGCAGTCACTACTGTGTGAAGTTGAATGACTTAGGAAATACAGAAGTCTGGCCAGAAGAATACCTTAACTTCTATGAATCTAATGCAGAAAACATATCCCTTATGGTTTTATTAAAATCCTTGATCATGTCTGCTCCTCGGTATAGAATACCTGTTTCCATTTCAGCATTTTTTTCCAAAAGCATTTGTGTTTTACAATGTTCTTGCTGATAAGCTGCATGTCTTTTCTTAGTTTTCTGGAAATATGGGCAATTCAGTGGAAATGTTTCCTTTTTACTTCAATTGTACAGTCATGTGGTGTGGCTTGTTTGAACTCCTTACCCAGTGTGAAGAAGATTGTGTTGCTTTAAAGGTGCTTTTTGTTTTGATGGCGATCATATGCCTTTCAGCACTGATTGTCATGCTGTGTTAGGTTAGTCTGACTGGTTTCCTTGAGGATAAAACCACTCAAAAAATAAAATAAAAATAAAGAAATAATCAAATTGTGTAATCTCTGCCAGAAAAAATAGCAAAATCCTGTGGAATTGAATGTCTTGTAAATAGAAAAGTGACACTGATGGGAAATGCAAATATTTCACAGCATGTGATCTTGAAGTGCTCTTCGCATCTGAAATATTTAATTTCCTGCTGAGGATAGGCTTTATCATTTATTAAAGTCAGTGACTCTTATCTGCTAAGTTGGAAATACATTTTCCAACACTGCAGCCCACTGCTGTCTTTACAGAGCCTCAGAAGTGCTTTGTAGGATATTCTATACATATGCTGAATGGGACCCTGACCCTGCAGTTGTGACCAGAATGAACTTCAGGAGGTGAGAGTAAAGACAAACATTAAATCATCTTCATAATTTGAAATGTTTTTAAGGGCAATAGTGCATTCCCCTTTTCAGCTTTCCTAGGGAAATCAAATAGTGCTAAAAACTGATCACTAAATGGGGAACTGAACACAAATTAGAATACATGCTTTTGGCACATGTACTGACTCCATAAAGAAAACCATGTGCATAATAATACTTAGACCTGTAAGGATTCTGCCCATCAGATCCATTTACTGCCAAAGTTGCTCATCACCAGACAAGCTGAAATGGAAGACTTAAACATCCAATGAGGATTAGGCCTGAAAACAAACTAAGAAGAGAGGCAGATTGACTCATTTCTCTAGTAGTACTATTCCAGAGTTCAGAGAGATCTGAAGAATGAAGGTCATGTGATATTCCAACTGCTTGAATCTTGTTATCTGTGATGCTACTTACATGAAAAATGAATCTGCAAGCATTTTGTTGCTGTACAGAATTCACCTGCAGCTTACAAGCAACTAATTTCATCCTGAAATAACAGTATGAAACAAGATCCAATTTCATACTGAAATGAGAAAGGATCACAAAATCCAGGTGGGTCAACCCTGTCCTGGGGTGCATCAGGCACAGCATCTCCAGCTGGACAAGGGAGGGGATTGTCCCACTCTGCTCTGCACTGGGGCTCCTCGCCTTGAATGCTGTGGGCAGTTTTGGGCACCACAATCTAAGAAAGATTAATCTGTTAGAGAGTGTCCAAAGGAGGGTCATGAGGATGGTGAAGGGCCTTTAGGATGGTGAAGGGCCTTGAGGGGAAGCTGAAGGAAGAGGGGCTGAGGTTACTTGGGCTGTTCATCCTGGAGGAGACTGAGAGGAGATCTCACAGCAGTCTGCAACTTCATTGTGAGGGAAAGAGGAGGGACAGACACTGACAGTCTCTTCTCTGTGGTGACTAGTGACAAGACCCAGGGGTCTGAAGATATGTCAGAGCTTTAGGCTGCATATCAGGATAAGGTTTTTCACCCAGAGGGTGATTGGGCACAGGAATAGGGAAGTGATTGCAGCACCAAGCCTGATGGAGTTCAAGATGCATTTGTACAATTCTCTTGGGCACATGGTATGTGTGACTCTTGAGGTCTTCTGTGCAGGGCCAGGAGTTGGACTCAATGATCCCTGTGGGTCCCTTTTAACTCAGCTTATTCTGTGATCTTGAGTCAGAGAAGCCAGAGTACCGCAGAGATTTGGTGCTCAGAAATAAAGGACAGCAGCTGTGGAACCCGTAAATTGTTGAGAAAGAGCAAAATGCAGCACCCTGCTAATTCTGGGGGTTGATACCAGCTACGTTACTGCCAGGCTGACTGATGTTAAAAGAAACAGGAGACATTATCCTGAACTAGCATCCGAGGTGCCTGTGTGGTCCAAAGCTGAAAACAGCCAAAGCCATCACATGCACTGCATGCTGTAGACACAGACAAGTGAATGTTCCCTGACAAGGAGGCTGTGACAGCTCTGCTTCAGACTGGAGGCTGTTCACATCTGCAGAGATGACCCTGCCAGTCAGCACCATGTTGTGCAAACAGCTGCATCTACCTGACCATGCACCTGCACAATCAAAATCTCTCCCAAGCCAATTAAAGATGAACCACAAGCCTGAAGGAAAAATCCAAGATTTCCCAGAGATGCTAATTAGACTGAGCAAGCAGAAACAACTCCAACTGATCAATCTAATGAAAAATATTTGCAACATTTATAGCTCTGTGTGCTTTGTGGAAAGCTGTTAAGAACCTACTCCAGAGCCTGGTTTATCACATCTGCCTTTTATATATTTCTGGCACGAGCTTCTCAAAAGTAGGAGATGAACAAAAATAAAATATATAATGTATAATTCCTGCTATGGCAAGTGCCATTATATCTTTTGTTTGATGAGGTTTTCTTCTGAGCATTGTTAGCATGTTTTGAACCCTATCTGTCTGGCTTGCTCAGTGGTGGATAAAGATGTTTTACAGAGAATAGTTTTGCAAGTATTTTTCTCCTGCAAATATCACTAATTTTACAGTTCATCAAAACCGAGACAAAATAATCCTTCAAACTTCACGCCTTACAAAGACAAGTGTGAATGAAAGACCATCACAGGAAAATCTTGCTTGCAATCCCCTAGAGATATTCTGTTACACCTCTAGGAGAGACTAAATTTTCAAGAATGAAAAGCATTTGTGTTCTTAAACTGGGGCAGATTGGTGTTCAGGGAACACTTCCCAGAACCAGACAGATTTGGAAAATTATTATTGAAGAGACATATCTCAGGGTAGAAAAGATGTCTGAGATTAGTTGTAAATATATCTATATTAGATTGCAAACAGGAACATTGCAAAAGAGATTAAAACAACTAAACTCAACACTCCCCCACCCATCCTGTGTAATTTACTTATTTCTAGCAAATGAAGGACAAGTATCTCTGCTTTTATCTTCTATGTCCTTCAAATGTTGACTCTTTTTAACATGTTCATGGTATTTAAGAGGATTTTCATTAAAACGTTGTTTTCTTGCCTTCTAGATGCAAAATGTCATCCTTTTGATTAAGGTTTTGATGTTTCCCATCAAAAATATTTCCCATTTTTTCTTATGGAAAATAAAAATTATCCTTAAAGTATTCAAACTTAGCTTTTAACACTATTTCTGTGATAAACATATAATTTTTACCAAAACTGCTTGTGTCAGAAGACTGACATATGTGTTATTAGTAAGTGGTTGTAACAGCAGAGAGTTGACGTTCTCTTGCAAGTGAAGCAGGTAAACCTCCCAAAACAGGTTACTCCCTATGGTTTCATTTCCAGCCTTTGCTGAGTCTGTTATTCTTTCTTTGCCTACCAGATATTCTATGGATATTCTCTGTCTTCATAATTATTGCCACCTTATTCTTGCAAATAAGATAGTAAATTATTTCATCCTTTCTCTTTTATCCCTATTTCTCTTATTTCTATTTTTAAGTGTTCTCAATGAGAGTTTTTAAAAAGAATATCATATATACACTCACATATATTCTACACTTATATATGTATACATATATGTGTGTATGTACATATAAAAATATACATAAAAACATGTCTTATTAAGTTTTTTCCTATATTACAATAATTTTTTGCAGGAGGTTGATCTCAAGTTCCCAAAAGATGATCAATGACCTTTTTGGATACGGTGAAGGATAAAAAGAAACAACTGCTTCAGTATCATGATCCAAAGACTCATTTGCACTCTGTCCCTAAATGACCCTATCCATGTGACACATAAAAACCAGAATTTTCTAGTAAATGAAACATGCTACTTAGGCAGAACTGATGTGTAGAAGTGTCTCAGAATCCAATCCACAAGCCCTTCACTTTCATATCTCAGTCTTCAACCCTCAGCATTTTACTTTTCCCATTAACAATTCAGCTGAGTCTGAATTCCCGTTAACAATCTTCATCTCCTTCCCACTCCTCTGCTCCATTCTCAAAGGCATAAGAGGGCAGGTCTAGATAGGTGACTTGGCAGTTTGGCAGGGAGGTTGATGATGGTGGTATGGCTTCCCAGAGGCAAAGGATGTTCAGTGCTCTGGTCCTTGGCTGAGCATCAGCAATAGGCAAGAAATAACAGAGGGAGGGAGCGGAGAAATATCGGATGGAGACATAGGGATACTTAATAAATCTGGTTTAAGATGTGGCAGATGATGGTTTAAGGTTAGTGAAAAGTGATGATGAAGAAAAGAACAGAGGAAAAAATGAGAGTTCAAAGGACAAGAATTGGTGGGTTTGAGATCTTGATTATACAATGACAAAAGACTTTTTCTGGAACCTTTGAAAGACAAAGCAGGGGTGAAATGTCTGGGGGCACTGGGAGGGAGTGATTGCCATTGAAGAGGAGGTGAGGAAATTCAGGGATCTGCAATGAGTAGAGAAAGAGTGAAATCACTTCTGTATGTTGTCAGCAAAGAGAAAAGAATATAAGAGAAATATTAAGAGCTCTACTCAAATAGTCTGATGGGTTGGGGGAAAACCTGCCCAAACTGCTTCAAATATCCAGAGAAGGAACACGACTTGGGAGCTATCCAGGCAGTATTCAAAGACTTCTCTGTGAAATTGATGGAGATGCTGTTGTCAAGGGCTCAAAGCTCTATATATGTTTAAATATTAACTAAACAACTGCCCTTGCCTTCTGCTGGTGCTACATGTTTTTGATCCTGCTTCTCTGTTACAGCATACAAGGGCTGGAGCTGGGAGACCAGCAGGTCCCAGCAGGCTCTCTGGCCATACCACACAGTTTGTACCACGGTGCTTCTGCAATAGCCATTGAGAAGGTGAATAGTTTAACCTCTGAGTAAGATCCCAATAGAGGAACTGAGGGAAAAATAAGTTTTCTGGGTAGAGGGCTGTACTAAATTCTCATTTGTGCTTTCTATTGCTTAGGTCCTCCCTTGGTGTTAGAAACAGCTGCTCATTCTGTGACCTTTTACTACCATCATGATTGGGATTCTAACTATTTCACTTAATGTAAGCCACCTGGCACATAGGATTTTAAAATTAATCCATACTTAATGTCTGCTGAATGAAAATAAAGAAGTTGACCAAATAATTATTTTTTGATTCAGCCAAAAACCTTCATGTTTTTGGAATGGCTTATTTCCATGGGCATGTACTATCTTTAATATCTTTATTATCGGTAATCTAAACCAGCTAAAATTGTTGAGGACAAAGACAAGACTCGTTCAACTTTCATAAGATTTTTCTTCAGATCTGAAATGGATGTAACCATTGGAAAAACTAAGGTTGGTTTGGAAGCAAAGGTTTTCTCAAAGGAATTTCTTATTTCTGAATGGCTGCATTTATCACACTTTTTTCTCCTGTGTATTACATTCAGGTTCTAGAGTTGTTTATAATCACACAGTACAGCTGAAAACTACTGTTTGCTTGGGAGTCACCTCGAAAAGTTTTCAGACAGTCCAAACCTGTCATTGTGTAAAATTTGGCATGATACAGTGGGTGAACATAGCTTACCCACCACTCTGGAGATTGAGGAAGCTTTGTTACACTCACACCTGGGGAGGGTGAGGGTGGGTGGCCCTCTGCTCATTGCACTCTGCAATAAGAGTGCTTGTGCTCTTATACCCCACAGAGGGCTTGTGCTCAAAACAAGAGAGTGATGTAGAGCAACAGAGAGTGATGTAAGCAATTACAGCTCCTAAGATTAATATTTCCTGCTGAAAGTTGCTGTCCTGTTGCTTTGTGACTGTCTGTGAAGGGACCTGGGAAACTCAGGTGCATCAAAGCTTAATCCCAATGAGGCACATGCCACTGCAGCTAATGCTGACCAATTATTCAAGCTACCACTGTGTTATTTCTGGTGGCCAGCTCTTCGTGCCCTTACCATTTCCCTAATCTTCTTTTCACTAAATCCTTTTCTAAACAATTACTTAAGAGAGAAAGCAGTACCAGGTAAAGCAGGATTAAAATACTGATCTTCTCAATGAACTGAGACTCAGAAAAACGAAGGCATCTCACAAATATGAAAGCCTCTAAGACTTAATTTACTTCTGCTGAATAGGATTAAAAGGATTTTGACAACCTGCTGATGTTTCTCCCAAGGCTCTCCTCCCCAACACATACCCCAGACAATCATGTAGAAACCTATTGAGGAAAGAATACTGAATACTGAAGAGTACTCTGAGTTTGAAGTTTTAGGATAAATCCTTAACTGAGTCATAGACTTTGTGTATAAAAAACACTGAATGATGTTCAAAACCCGGTGATGGATAAATCTTTGTGATGTGTGGAAAAATTGTTATTAAAGAAGAGACTCTTTAAACAGCAGTTTTATCACCATTAGGGCATAACAGTCCCAATATTCTTCCCACACCTTCACAAGACATGTGCAGTTTGCCCTTGGGAACATATCTGGGTAAATACAGGCACCCTCCAATACCTGATGGGGGCCTTACATGTGCAGGCAGGGCTGGCTGATAAAAGTGTCAGAAGTACCAGCAAGGCTGGCAGATTGCAGCCCCAGCATTTTCTTTCCAGAGAAATTAAATTTTATTTGTTTGGTTGGTTTTTAAATGTAGCAGGTGCCTTGCTAAAAAAAAGCAGTCCAAGCTGTGCCAAAGCCCTGACAAAGGAAATGATGATGAAAAGAGCCTGTAGCTGTGTGCCTTCACCTTTGGTGAGCATAACTGTGCTCTGGAAGCCTTCTCACTGCTAAGATTGACCAGCTGTGAATTAAAAAAAAAAAAAAAAAAAAAAGAAGTTGAAGAAAGTACCTTAACATTTCTCTTTCTAGCAAAACAGGATAACAGGATATATTATGCTGTGTACAACAACAGGAGCAAGCATTTCTTGCCTTCACAGAAGGAGATGTGAAATTCTGTTATGACACAGATGTTGATGTTTTCTGCTATTTACCTTATTTTTCTCGATATGAGTTATTCTGTGCTATTATCAAGTGGATTAGAAAAGTATATAAAACCAGTCAAACCACTATAATAGATCTGACTTTTCTTGTAGCTTTCTTTAGACTATTTTTTTTCCTAAGAACTGTGGCCATCTTCTTATTCCATCAGTTTTGGAGTTATTCTCCACACTATCTGCACAGAATATCTCTATTCTGCTATCAGTGTTTCCAGCTGATGGTTTTACCTGCATTTCTCATTCATAGCTTCGCTCAAGTTCCATGGAAGACAGAGGCTTTTGTTTAAAATCTGAGTTTATAGCTTTGCTGACTACAAAAAAAGCCCAAACCCAAACCCCACTAAAGATGCGTACCTGAAAAGAAATAGTACCTAATTTATCAATTTAAAATACATATATTTAAAATTATCCATATGAGGTCACCATTGTTTGTTGGCGTTTTTTAATACTGGAGACTAACTACACTGAGTTTCCTTACACATATATTTATTTCTCTATAGTGTGGCTAGTCAGAGGTTGGTGTTGAAGGGCTGACTATGTCTTTGCTAATATCATGTGAGACCTAGTCTCCTCTGGCTTGTACCATCACAAGACTCTAAATTCTGCTGACCCAAACCCACAAAGACATGTAAGAGAGTGGTGGGGTTTGCAAGAATAATAATAGTGTTTACAGAAAACTTGATCTGTAGAAAGAAAAAAGTGGACTAACTTCTGAGCCCACCAGCTCTCCCAAAGCTGTCTTTGATTTTCAGTCCTTGATGTACACGGAACTGCAGGTACCTCAGCCCTGTGGGCTGCTGCCCATGAGGCAAAAATCACACAAACTCTAACAGCAGCTCAAAACTTGCAGTTTTGTCAGTGTGTCCATGAGCTGTAGCAAGATCCTGGTGAGCTGGTGTCACGATCCGCTTATTGCGGGGTGTCGTGATGGTTCTTTTCACCGATCCCAAAAGTGCAAAAAGGCAAACAACAAGGGACTATCAGTTAATCGCAACAAATACACCTTTATTAGGGGCCAGAACAGTAAATGCGATAGTGGGGGATCAGAAAGGAGATAAAAGGATAGAGAGAGAGAGAAGAGGGGTATGGGAATAGCTACCAACACAGGCGAGATCCTCAGTGGTCCGGACGATGGGGATCCGTCTGTCATGTCGGGGAAGTCTTCAAAGTTCTGGTCAACTCAGGGGTCCAGTTATAGTCCACAGAGGAAAGAGGGGGGAACAAGTGTAATAATGAGAGTCCATTGTAATCGCCCCGAGGGAACAGGTAAGTCCACAGAAACCACCAAAGCAAGACAAATACAATGAAGAATAAGTCCATTGGAATCACTGAAGGGAAACAGGTCATGTCATTAGTGGTCAGACCACCAATTTCCCCTCCTCCCTATAGCAGGGGTCTCAGTCTCAGTCCTTGGTTCTCATTCTTTGTTTGTCACAGCGGTAACGAGGCAGATGAGGGGTCTTCAATGAAGGACCACGGGAGTCACCCCAAAAGTTCATTCGGCTTAAGAACGGAGATTAGAAGCAGGCCGCACGTCAGGCTGTCCCGTGCTGGGTCCATGTCAGGTCTTTGCCAACTCCTTGCCAAGTTCTTGCCAGGCCTTGTTCGGAACAGCTAGCGTGACGGTTCAGTGGTTGCACCTGCACTGTGTCCTGTTCTAAGCCGGAACTGCAGTGGAGGAAGGGATTCTTTCTCGTGGCAATCGGAAGACAGAATGGAAAATGAGGGGCTTCAGATGGGCTCTTACAGCTGGGTTGCTCACTTCTGTTTGAAGGGCTTCCCACCAGGCATTGGGGCTGGACACGGCTCATCCAAGGGAAATTAGGTGTCAGCTCCTGGACCTGGACAGGTTCCCAGCCACAGGCAACATGGTCAACCTGAACAGCTACAGTGCCCAAGAGTACCAGAAGCACTGGCCACCTGTATTATTGCCATGGTAGTCATGGCTCTGGACTTTTTCCCCTCCTGGCTTTCCCAGTCACAGTCACAGTGTGAGCCGGGCATGGCATCTCTCCCTTCACCCATCACTGGTGGCATGGCAGCCTCTGCTGCAGAAGGAGCTCTCCCAAGGACACGTCCCAGATCCAGAGGCAGATGCAGTGAGCTGGGAATGGGAAGATGGCGAGCAGACCAGATAAGCTATACCCACAGGACCTGTAATCTCATGGACCCATTTTCCACAAAACCTTAGAGTTACTGCTGATAAAGTAGCGCTTTTCTGATATCATCATAATGTCAGATTCAAAAGGGTTTCTCACCTTCATACATTGCACTTGTATACACAGATAGCTGGGTGGGTTATTTGAAAAACAATTCCCAGGCTCTTTAAACTTTGCCTTCTGTTTGTTACTACGTGAGAAGTAAAACTATAGGGCCCAACCTGCTGCTCTCTAATTTTGTCCAGTAAGGGGAGGCATTTTTGCATTTTGGAGATAAACTGTGTACAGAGCACTCAACAAACAGAAAAAAATAAACCCCAAACCAGTCCCTTGCCTCTCTGCTTCTCTCACCATCCCCTAAAATTATCTTAAAATAAACTCAATTTTCATCATATAGTTTGGTTTTGTTCCATTTACTTCTGTGCCTTCAGAGTATTCTGAATTTCTCTGCATCTAGGAGACTGAGAAACACATTCTTCAGATAGAAGGTGTGAGTGCAATTTTTTGGCTTCTGACTGGGTTTTGAGAAGACAAAAGTCCTCAAAACCAAGAAAGAAAGCACAGAATTTATGAAACATTTTTCAGCTTGGGATAAACTTAGTACAGTTAGCAATACAGTTAATACAGCTGCACTGCAGCCATAAAAAGAAGGCAGAAGATTTTTATGAAGCCAAATGATGCTGTCAGACTGATGGCTTTGGCAGGAAAAAAAGGTTTACTTTATCTTGATAAACAAGATGCATATTACTGTCAAATATATTACTGTCTGGTAAGCAGAAACAAGGAGAAAAACAAAAGAAAGGGTCTGGCTCACTGTGGATGAATTATAAAATACCTGGAGAAGGAAAGACCTCTAAGAACAGTGTGAATAACATCCATCATACTGAGGGAGGGCTGCCTGATCCAAGCAGAGCACATACATATAAAAGCGAAATTGGGTGTGATTGCCTTTGGAAATTACTGATGTTGGTTCGTTTTAAGAGCACTGAAAATTGAAGGGTCTAAACTCAGGGGACTCCTATAAAACTGCACCTCTCCTTTCATCTTGCATACTAATACTACTGGATAATCAGTATCACCCACTTGTAATTAAACTGTTTGTAGCTAGGAGCAACAGATTTTAAAAGCATTTTTAGGAAGAAACATTTTTCTAAAAATAGCAGAGACCCAAATAACTTAACCAGTAATTTTCATCTCTCCTTTTTTGCTCCAAAATGTGGTTCATACACAGCAGAACAGCATCACAGAGGTGGGCTGAGATAGCTGGCTTCCACAATGTCCTACAGCTTTTCAACTAGGTCATCAGTCTTAAAGGAGGCTTTGATGTGCCAAATTAGGGCTAGAAAGTAATTTAGCCTGGGTTTCCCATTTCAAACTATCTGTGCCAGATACGGACATCCAAGATTCGTCATTAGCTGTTTTCTGGCACGAGCAAGAAATTTTCTGACTCCAAGAAAAGAACTGATCTTTAACTGTATGGATGAGTTTTACCCTGACCTGGGTAAAAAAATCAGGTAAATCTGAGCTGTGTGGGGATTCTTCCACTCCTTGCCTACTTTGAGCTGTCTCCAGCCATGCTCAGGTACTCTCTGTGTTCTGGCTTTTGTGGGTGCTGCCTCTATGACCCTTCCTTTCCCCCCTGTTCTTTGCTCCTGCCATCTCTGCTGACTTCTAAAGGAAGGAGACCTGAGACAAGACACTCTGTGCTCCAGGCAGCTGGAGTCAGGGTCCTTGGCGCCTGCTGGGACACACTTTGGCCACCCTGTGTGCTGGTTTTAGCTGGTATAGTTCTAATTTTCTTCACAGTGGCTGGTAGGGGGCTGTGCCTTGAATTTATGCTGGACACAGTGTTGATAATATAGAAATGTTTTTGTGACTGCTGAGTGAGTCTTGCACAGAGCCAAGGCCTTTTCTGCTTTTCATACTGCCACACTGGTGAGGAAGTTGGAGGTACTTGGGAGGCTGCGAGGAGACAGGGCCAGGACAGGTGACCAAAGGGATATTCCAGATCATATGACATCATGGTCAGAATATAAAATGGAGGGCAGAAGATGGAAAGGTGGGGGTACATTTGGAGTGATATCATTTGTTGTCCCAAGTCACTGTTATGTGTGTGGGGCCCTGCTCTCCTGGAGATGGCTGGACACCTGCCTGCCCATGGGTACCAGTGAATCAAGTCCTTGTTTTGCCTTGCTTGTATGCATGGCTTTTGGCTTTTTTTGTCTTTATGTCAACCCAGGAGTTTTCCAGCTTTTACCCTTCTGATTCTGTCCCAGATCCCTGGTGAGAGTGAGTGGCTGTGTGGGGCTTGGCTGCTGGCTGGGGTTAAACCACAGCATCCCACCCAGGAGTGCACCTGTATTTCTATGTGTGTCAGTTCCTGCTTTGCAACTTGGGTCTTATTTCTCCAGTTGCCCAGTGAGCACACATGAGCCCTTTTGGCTCAGTCCAGCTGTTCCTGAATACTTGTAAAATTTGTTTCAAATTTTGTTCAGGTCAGCATGACTGGACAATTTTCTTTTTTTTTACAGGAACATCTCTTTATATTTTGCCAGCATTGCATAACAGGTAGAGAGTTTGGTTGTATTATGAAATGCCTTGGCTGGGCTGCTTGCATTTTGTTGCAAATGGAGCTGAGAGTAGAGAGAGAATGTCCAAAAAACTGAGATCAGAAATCAGCAGGTCTTGTTTTAACAAGCCAGTTGAATCCACGACAGGCTTTTTGCTGAGTGTGCAAACAGCAACAAAGAATATTCAGTGCCCAGGTGGTGTAACTATTCCATTCTCTTCCTAATGGCTCACATCTGACAGCTCAATGAGTTAAGCTGCAGAAACAAATAGGACACCTTTTGCTGCCTTCATGCATGTCTTAACAACAATTTTTTCCCACTTTCATCTGGACAAAACCCTGCATTTAATGCAACAGGCCTGTTCAGGATCAGGATTTTCTTTATGTGATCTCAATTCTACCATTTTAGAAGAGGTTTAACTAACTCCATAATTAATAGCTAGGGTTCTGATGGTGTTGCCATAATAGATGTTGGGATCTTGACTGCTGTAGTAGTGGTGCACACTGATGATTAGAGAACCTCTCCACTCCCTCCTGGTGCCACTGCAGATGAGAAGCCTAGTATTACTTGCTACTATAAATATTTATGCATCTTCTCACTCTGCAACAAGCCCTAGAGGAATGAAAGTAGATTCTGTTTCCAACTTCTAAGTGTCCTTACACTTATCATATAAGCAGAAGTTTTGATTTCTGCTTCCATGTTTGTTTGCTTTTTATAGTCAGATACTGTCCCAGGGACTTCCAATCTCCTGAGGCAAAGAAGCAAAGGGGAGCAATCTTCTAAAGTTTTTAACTGGATTTCCTCCTGTTGCTAACTTCTCCTGTCAAATCTGCATCTGTTTGCATCTTATCATAGAAGTCAGGCAATATGGCTGGAAAGGACCTTGAGAGGACTTTGACCCTGAAGGGATCAGCACTAACACTGCACTTCTGATGGATATCTGTGTAACTTGTTCTTGCCAACTTGCAAGTAGGTATTTCCCACTCTCTTGCAGATTTTTTTTTCTTATGAGAATCAATCTTTCTTGCTGCAGTTTAAATCTATGATCTCTTGTTCTGTCTTCACTGAATGTTCATTCTTTTACTTTTTGCAGAAGCTGCCTGAATATTACTGGTAAGACTAAATATGCCCCCAGTTTTCTCATTTCTGTTTGATAATTTTCCTCCTTCACAGTCCAAGTCTTTCAGGAGTCTTTCTCACTCTTGTTCATCAACACAGGCCAATAGTTAGATGGTCTTTTTTAACTTGCTGCTTCTTTTTTGCTGTCAATGCTAAGCACACTTTCCAGTAATGAATGGCAAAAAAAACTTCAATATGACTCTCTGGCTGTCCTTCTGCAGAAACCGGTTTAAAATATACTTTTATTCTGAGATGTATAAAAACAGATTATGAGGGTAGTTACAGTCTTTGGCTTTGTTTTCTTAGTCATCCTTCTGGCAGAAATACAACACCATTTATACAGAAAGAGCTCCAAAAGTCTTCCATGTACAGACTTGCAAGTAGGAGGAAAGGCAATTAGTGACCCATTTATGTGTAGAAAGAGAGGCAGGCTCTTTGTAAGGAAAATGAGTAGAATTTGAAGAAATTAGTTTCCAAATGAGGAATTAATGGTCGTAACCAGAGAGATTTAGTCCTAACCAGAAAAATTTAGGGGTTACAGCATGCAAACACACAAGGTGATTCTTTGAAACTGTATGAACAGTATACTGAATGCTCAGTCTAAACTCAGCTAGTTAAAAGTGCTCAAACACTACCTGGAACATTTTCTCCATGACCAGAATATTTTCCTTTTGTCACCAGAAAGCAAAGCAGGAGCTTCTGCTGGTTCCATGCCTGTGCTCCTGACACTTGTGATCATTTGGTGATGGTTGAGGCAGATTGAGCCCCAACTACATCAACCACCTGGGAGAAATGCTAAGAGCACCCCCAGGATTTATATCATGTTGTCTCTTCCCTGTAAACATTTATTGCCTGCATTCCTCTAACTACACTGACAATTCAGCAGACTGTTGAGAACTCAGCAGATATATTCATTTTTTTCCAGTGCAACTTATCTGCTGCCTGGACATAGGGCTAACTTCCTTGTGCTGGAAAGGTTTTAGATGCTGTTTTCACTAAATAAAGCTTTATAAAGTGTGAAGCTGCAAATGACGTAATAAGTTTGGATATAGTGCTGCTATCAAGATCAAGAGGCTTTTACACAGTGTGAAACAATCTTTGCAGTTAGAGGTTTGAATCATAGAAAATTATGTCTGGAAAGAGCTTCCACAGATCAGCCATTCTAGCTCCCATCCAGACACTGGATAAACTCTACCTACAACTTTCCTGGCAGATATTTGTCTTATGTCTTGGTAAAAGTCTCCTATGATAAAGCTTTTCACAGATTTCCTTAGGCAATTTATTCCAGTGCTTAACTATACTGTAATTTTCCTAATGTGTAATTTAGACAGAGTTATCTTTAGAGAAGAAAGCAGTATGATCAGAGAAAGGTAATGTTTCTATTTATCACTAGTACGACTGGAATAAGAGAGTGACACACTCATATATCTTGAAAGCACTAACCCAGAGAGACCTGTGTATAAACATACGTGGATCTCAGCATGGCAGAGTTATGCAAACAAGGTGGCTGGAATTGCTGAGCTCTGACTTTTTACTAGAGTTCCTCCCTTTCTTGGTCATCGATGGCTGAGCCAGTGCTATGAAGTGATGCTTCCCTCCATGCAGATTTCACAGCCCTGAGTCTTCACCTGGGGCACCTCCTTTAGCAGCAAGTGCAGAGCTCACTCCTGTTCATCAACACCAATGGGCAGGAGGAATAAACTCTTTTTAAAAATCACTCTGTTGGGGAGCATTCATGTGAATTCAGGAAAATTGGGTTCAATGCTCTCTTTTGTCTAGTGAGTCCTGACTCATAATTTGCGCTCAGGTGCCTTGTCTTCAGATTGCTCACAGTTTTCCGCTTTTGCAATGCCCTGCTTGACATGGAAACAAGTTTAACTGCACTGGAAAGTGTGACTTATAGTATTGCAATTAGATTCTTACAATGAAGCTTGGAACAGTGGGTTTGGGTCTGGCCACAAGGATTGCATCAATATTTTATGCAATATTTGTTTCATGTACAATGCAAACACAAACTTTGGCTGAAAGAGCATCACCCTCCAGCCCAACTGCTTCTCTCAGGAATCATGCTTACTTTCTGTGACTCACTCAGCGTTTAACTTTTCCACACAGTAGAACAAGTTCAGCAGGTGAAGCAGAGCCTCCCCTGCCTTGGTTACACACCCTTTGGAAGGTGAGCAATGGTGATTTTAATCCTTTCCCACAAAGAGAAGAACAAACCCTGTATCCCAGTTCCTGGTGATTGTTGCAGAGTGTTTAAAATATTTTTTATCTGGATAAATTTTGAAGGAAAGCAGCAACTTCCATTTGCCTTCATGTAGATCCAAGGTTGAGAGCTCAGCATGACCTTGCCTCCCCACAAGGCAGGAAGAAGAATGTCTGGGGGGGACACAGACAAGAGAGAGCAGGGGCTGAGCTGCACACGGCCATCCCAATGGGACAGAAATGGAGTATCAGAATGGAGACCATTGCAGAAACCCCCCTTCCTTCATGGTGAAGTACTAACAAACACAGGTCTTGGGGGTTAAACAACTGGACTTAAATTTACTGCAAACAATGGGAGTGAAATTTAAATTGTCTTCCTAAGAACATGCAAAAGAAGTATAAATCTGAAAACTTTTCATGTCTTGGTGAATGAAACTTAGCCTTACAATACCACTAATGTGTCAGGGGATATTGACTGCTTTTAAAAATGTTATCCTTCATTTTAGAGGTCAGGACACAAATTAATTAATGTAACCTTCTTACTACTCTTCATCAAAGAAATTTTATCTAATTATAGTAGGTTCCGACAAACTTTTCCCCAGGGGTTTGGTATTGCTAGGTGTGCTGAATTAATTAAGGAAGCATGTTTCTAATTCAGCCATTCAGGAGTATTTTAGAGTCTATTTCTCACAGACTTTCTTATCTCTGTTGTTTTAATTTCAGTTGCCATGAATTTAATTCTGGAAATTACTTAATAACCAGTAGAGAGAATCTGATATTGAAATTGGCTTGCAAAAATGTGGAGAAAAGAAAGAGAATTCACAATTAAGAGGTGAAGAAAAGACAGACTAGGAAAGGAAAACACCAGAATTCAAAAAGGTATATTTGAGTAAATTCAGGTAGTGCATCCCAAAAATTTCATGGGAAGTTGATGAGAGGGAAGGTTAAGCTAAGAAGAATGGCTGTCACTCAGAAAGGACTGATAGGAAAGACAGCTACAGAAACAATCAGACAGAACACAGAGGCAGCTTGCCTCCCTGTCATTTCATCACTGCCCTCAAATTCAAGAGGAAAAAGAAATGAAAAGGAGGTCATGTTCATAGTTACAAGAAAAGAAGGATGAGCTTGAGCAATTACAGACATGATCCAAAAGACTAAGGCATGAAAGAAGATGTCAAATAACAAGAAATTCGGCTTTAAACAGCCTCAGTAAGGGAAGAACCAAGCAAGAGGAAGGCCTTTACTTCACTTGCAAAACAGCTTTACGTGGAGATCGCCAAAATATTCAGTTGTTTCTTTTACTTTTGCTTAAAATGTTCTATGATGAGCAGGTCTGTAATAATTAATGTAAGTCCAAAAAGTAAGATTTCAGCCTAGGTGAAGGATGGGATACAGAGATCTTGGAAGGAAAAATTCTTACATGTTTGGTGTTCCCACATGGCTGATAAATTGCTCAGAATGATCTTTAAAAACAGACTGAAGCAACCTCAGTGGAGAATATACAGGAAAGGAAAAAAAGAACTAGAGGGGAGATGGGGAATAATGGGCCTTGCTAACAACAACTAAAAAACTAATTCTAAGTATTTGGGTGCTGAAAAACAATTCTGCTACTTGCTAAACTATATGTCGAGAGCAAATTATGTAATTTCAACATTTTCTTCTTCAAAATGACAACTGTGCTTATAGCTCAGGAAGGAGTAATATGCCATCTGTCCTGACTAATTGGGACTTTGACACTCCTTTTCAAAGTTCCTACAGGGGTATTAAGGAGGATGGAACCAGAAGAAAAGCACAAGCAAAAGTGTAATTCTCCATGAATCATTGTCAAAACTGAAGGACTTGTTTTTCTACAAGGTTGTTGATTAGGTTAAATTCACCTTTCTACTTGGTATAATAAGAATAATTTTTGTTTTCTGTGTTCACATGGAATGGAACAAGAAGTAATGAGCTTTAGTGTTAGAAAGATTTATTTTAGACATTGGTAGAAACATTTCTAATTGTGTCACAAAGAGAAGGAAACACCTGCAGAGTCTGTGTCATTGGTGGTCTTTAATAACACTTTAAACAAACATGAAATCACGGAATTGTTTGGATTGTAAGGGACCTTGAAGACCATCTGGTTCCAACACCCCTGTCATGGGCAGGGACATCTTCCTCTAGACCTAGATTGCTCAAAGTCTCATCCAACGTGGCCTTGAAGAATTCCAGAGGTGGGGCATCCACAGCTTCTCTGGACAACCTGTCCCAGTACCTCACCACTGCCACAGTAAAGAATGTCTTCCTTGCAGCTGATCTAAACCTACCTTCTTTCGGACTGAAGCCACTGCATTTGTCAGGGATGAAAAATTGTAGTTGACTCTGACTCTTCTCTCCCTTCCTTTTTGCTGTGGTTAGAAGCATTCAAAGAAAAAAAATTGACTGCAAATGCAATAAAAATAATTTTTCCTAACCCTAGAAAGAGAAGAACCCTCCCATTAATTCATGGAGTTGTGCACTTGCACAGCTTTGAGAATCAAAGCCTCTATCACATCAAATATCTGTGATGTATGTGAAGATCACTATTCATCTGTATCTTTTATCTTTATTTCCAGCAGCTGCAATCATAATTAAATTCTAACATTGCTGATGTGGCTCATGTTAAAGCTTCTTGCTTTGCTGTGGCATAGCTAAGGCACCTATTAGTCTCTGATGATGTTAATAAGGAATGAACATTGATTATAGAGAATATTAAAAAGGGGTTGTTGTGGGAGGAAAAAGAGCTGTATCGAAATGCAGGCATTTATCAAGAGAAGCAGTAGCAACATGGAGAAAATAACTACAATGAGTGAACATAACAAAAAAAAAGCTTCAGCAGATCCAGTTATTAAAAAGAAATGTCAGTGTTGCCTCCTTAGACTCAGCATGTGCACTGCTGCCTGCTGAGATGGAGGACTCTGCTCCAGCAACATCCTCAAATCTTTGCATGTCCTGATATGAACAGCCATACAAGTGGCAGGATGAAAATTGCTGAGCAAAAGAAAATTTTCTGCTGAAAAATATTGACAGAGGAAAGTCTGCCAGCCTGGGACTGTGATATGGGGTACTAGGCTTGGGAAAGAGAAACATGCTTGAGAAATGCAGCTGACATATTTGAAGTACAGCTGTGTACCTGTAAATCAGAGACATCCTGAGACACTAGTGATAGGCCCTAAAATAAGAAGCTGTAACAGAAAGTTATTGTCTGAAAAACTGGAAACAGTCTGGGAAAATAAAATGGTTCCAAAGGAACAGCAAATAGCATCATCTGTTGGTTGTTACATGTGCAAAAATGGAAATTCAGAGCATTTATTGGCTGCTTGAAGTGGAGATGTCCCACACCCCCTTATGCCTCTATGACCTAAAAGACATTTTCATCCAAAGTGAAGCCACTCTCTCTGAGTACTTCCTGTGCTTCACTTGTTTTTCTTTCCTAAACAGGTTAAATCTCACAGAAACTTTCAGCAAGCACTTGGATACTCATCAGGGATGCCTGACTCCAGGCTCAGTGACACAGATCATCTCCAAACAGAAAACTTTGCATAATTATTTTACTGTATTTCCTTTGGGCACAGTTTTGGGGGATTGTCTTACCACCTCTGGGTAGTAGAAGGCTGGGTAGCCTTCTGGGGTCAGTTTGTCCTCTTCTTTGGGATGGTTTGGCCTCTTCTGAAATCTGTCTAATTCGCTTGATACTGAATTAGTATAGATACTGATTAGTGAATTACTGGGCCAGTATTATATACCCCATAGAAATAATCTACTGTAATAGTACACAATTGGCTGCTGCTATTATCTGCCATACTAATGATTGATACTATGTTATTGATTGCTTATCATAATTTTTATTGCTTGATATATGTATATCTTCATTTTATTAGTCATATCCACTTGCTGTTGTTGATTTTTGTGCTATTTGTGCTAACCTGTAATAAGGTAGAGAAATCTAGAGGATAAAAGTCTCTATGTCTTCATGTGTTATGGAGTCTTAGAAGCCACAGTCATGATCCCTACCCACCCACAAGCCAGATAGCCCATTAGGTTGTGACATGTTCCCAGGCATGTGCTTAGTTTCCCTAAGCATGCTCCATGGTGCCATTGGGAATTCAAGTGAACCTACAGGTAAGGACATGACAAAATGTTTTGCGAGATGTACATGAAGCTGTAAAAATCAGTAACATCCAACTAGAGACGGGATCACATAGGAGGTTCAAGAAAGGGAAAACATGGTTGCATTAATCAAATACTTGTTGCCCCCTGAAGATGTTTGAGAAGAAGCTGCTCTCTTCATTCAGATCTGTGGTGTTGCAGGGTTTGGGTGCCGAGCACCCAGCTACTCACAAGGCCAGAAACAGTGGGTGAAAAGGAACTATTTACCAGAACCACCTTCTCCTCTCTGGCATGGTGCTGGTTTGTCACTGCTGAAAGTGGAGGCTCAGGGATGTAAAGCATTTTGGTGGTGATGAGAAGAAAGTATTTGACTCAAGGTCTCCTAGCCTAGCCATGAAAAAAGCAAATTGATGGGTACAAATTAAATTAGTATTTATCAAGTAAAAGTTTAAAAAATTAAACTTCATTATACATGAATTTTTACAGGAAATTTAACGTTTCCAAGCCTATTTTTTTCTCTTTATGCATGTGGATATTGGCTAGGTAATAAATATGTATAATATAGATGTACTGAATTTAGTAGATTAGCACAGCATTTTCTCCTCATGCCACCAGGAGTCATTTCTGTGGATCTTGAATGTGGAAGCATGAAATCAGTAGAGTTACACATAGAACTACCTTGCCCATCTAGGTTTTCTCCCCTGCCTTCACTCATCTAATTAGTTCCACCTCCTCCACCTTCACTCATCTAGTTCAAATTGCATCAACTACAATCTGGTTTAATGTGACAAAGTACCTGCTGTATGCCTCTTCAGGCCCACCTACGTACCTGCTGTGAATGTGTTTGCTTTAAAAAGCCAGTGTACTAAGAGCCAAAATTGAACCAAACCAAGCAAATTCTGTTGCATAAATCTTCTGTTTACCCAAATATCTTCCTTCTAGCAGAAAGGTATTACAAATTGTCCTTTCTATCATTAGCTTGCAAGATCTCTGCCACCGTAAGACAGCCCCCCAATCCCCCCTTACATGCCCTTTGCAAAATGAAATGCATCCTGTCAATGGTGTTGCTGTCTGAGTTCATTGAGTTCATGCTGCCTCTGAAGTCATTGATAGAAGACATTGCAACAAGCAGGGTGGGGTGGATTTACAGTTCCCGCACTGCGTTTGGAAATGCCAGGGATAAATTTTCACAGACTGTAATGGAAGAGTCACACATCTGAGACTCTGCCTCCGTGTGTCATCATGCATATGTTGAAAGATATGAAGCAAGTGGGAGAAAAAAGCCTTCAAATGAAACAAAATTTGAATGAGCATGCTCAGGTAAAGATGAACAAAGCAGAAAAATGTCTTCTTTTATTTGATTTGCTGTCTACATTATCTCAATAACTGTAATTTGATTTGGAGGTTTTTATTGTAACTGATGCCACTTTAGAAAATCATTAGTCTCTGTATAGGCTAAAGTGTAACAGTTTTTCCACTTTCTTATCTTCTGTTCCATCTTCTGTGCAGATGGTGCCTTTTCTTGTAAAAGTTAAGCCAATTAAATAGCTTTAAATATTTGTGAAAAGCGGACTAATTACTTACTTTCCTAGATGTTCTGCTAAAATATTTTTTTTAAAAGAGATGCTAATATCTGTTTTCCAGAAAGCTCAATCTATAAGCTTTGCTATGGATTACATCAGATCCACAGGGCTCTACCTAGGTACAGAGCCTTTGGACCACAGCTGTGTGTGAGCTGGAAGTAACTGCATTTAGTGCTCTTTTCAAGTAAATCAAGAGATGTAGTTTTGTGGCCTTTTAAAATTTATTTTTTCTTCACTTCTTGAAGTTGTGTCATTCTAAAAGGGAAGATAGGAGGGTATCCTATCCTAAAGAACTCCAGTGAAGAACATGTTTACTTGAGAGAGGGAATGAGGTTTTGATTTCTCTCTCTGCTTCCAATCTTTTGAATATTTTGTCTATAATTCTTTCATTTACATTAAAAAATAAATCAACAAACCAAAACAACAACAACAACCACAAAACACAAACAAACAAACAAACCCCCCCTAGACAATCAACTCTCTACTCTGGATTAACAAGGAGACATAATCCACTTGACTTCAGTTGAGATGCACTGAAGATTGCAATGAAAACTTCGGGAAGAAGAAATAAACACTAGTAACAGAATCTGCTGAACTGGAGGAACTAACTGATTACAGAATTGGGGTGGCATTTCCTAAAATCTCAAGTATTAGGCTTAGCAGTTGGCAGGTACAACTGGCAGAAAGAAATGCTTCTGACTAATAACTTCTGGCTAATAACTACTGGTTATTCATTTTCCATGACATTTAAATAAAAGTTAGGAGAAGTTAACTGAACTGGAATGTGTACTGTGGAAAACATATTTTCTCTACTAATTGATTCATTTGACAGAATAGCAGTGTTTTTCATTGTCAGCCACACAAAATGACTGTTGATGGGAATCATTATGTCCAGGCTTGCACTTCCTTTCAGTGGAAACTGTTATTAACATCTCAGTGTTAATAATAGAAGCAAAGTTTTTTACCTCCCTCTGCTTTGACAGTTTGTCATTATGAATTCCATTTCAACACAGTGAGTTGAACAAGGTGCACAGATGAAGTGGGGGAAAATTTACTTTTATAAAGCTATTACATTGTTAATTACAACTAAATAAATATTGAAACAGGAATTTCTAATAACATTAACCATTACTCTCTTTTAAATGTGTTTTGCTGGAGGACTGTCGAGAACTGTAACCACAATTTCAAGTATAATGAAGCAGAAATAAAGGGTATTTTTATTATTTTTACTTTTCAGTAGTGAGGTGATTGTTTGCCTACAATAGGCCAATGCAAACATCCAGTAAAGTGGAGGTTTATACCATTAATAATAAATAAAGTCATCTTGATTAACTTTTACACCTGACTTTACTTGTTTTAATTCTGGAGAAATTATAGAAAATTGAAAATCCCTACAGAGGTTTTCTACATACCTCTATAGATGTCATCATACCTGTTTGTTATGAGAGCTGGAAAAGAATGACATTTCTAAAACTAGAAACATTCCCTGCAGGTACTAATATAAGGTGGTACCAAGCTAGGACCTCCTGTCCCTGCTGCTGTTAGCCTATTCTGACCAAGTCTCTTTCCTTCCTTCACCAAGATCCCACACCGCAGCAATCCCCAGGTCAACATATCTCAGCTGGGACCCTCTATCCACAGCTGTTTGTCCTTGGCCAAGAACCCCAGTGCCAGAAACAGCATTAGGAGCTTTTCTCTTGTCCAAAGGGGAATTTGTAACTGGAGAAGGAAGGACACTGTAGCTGTCTTGCAACACCATAGAGATACACCATGCTGATCCCCATTGGAGTTACTTATTTTAATTCACCCTGACCTGTATTAAAGGGCATTGCAGATAGTAAGGGAAATATTTCTCCTTTTACTACTTGCTTTTAGGAAGCAGAGTACCTTGGGGCCTCCCAATAGCCTGTGGAGATGTGCTCAGTAGTGTCCTGATGCTGGGCATATCCTGTGTGGTGTGCCCCTGGCAGGGCATCTCCAGACATGTTACAGGGAGGGCAGGAAAGTCTTTTCCTCAGAAAAGTCTTTTTGTGGGAGGCAGTACCTCTCAACAGCCACACTGAGATAAACAGTGAACCTTTTGTCAGCAATGCATTGGTACTTAACATCTAGGAGACTGCCTTAGTAGGCAAGATCATAAATACAAATAAAATTTTTACAGGATGCAGCAGAGAGACCAGTGAAACTTTGAAATAAGCAGATGTGTTACCTGTCCATGCTTGAGCAGATCCTGAAAAATATAGTCTGAATATACTATTATGCAGGTAAAATGCAGACAGACACTATTGTTCCTTTACATCACCACAACACATTTGGAGGCAAAATATTGAGCTTGTTTTCTCTTTGGAAAATAAAGAAGTTGTATCAAAACTCATAGAGATCTACTTATTTGTGTCTGGGTTGTTGTTTCAGGGCTGTATCTGCATACAAGATTAATACATTTGTGCCTAGAAGATTATCTGGTAGGCTTAAAGAAAAGTTTTTAAAAAGCCATGTCCTAATTTATGACAGCAAAAACTACAGAGGAAATTAACTACAGCCTTAAATGCAGTATAATCTAAGGACTTGTATGTTTTTATCTTATTTTAGAGTTTAGATTTGTGATCTTTTGTGATTGATACCAGAATCTACAACATACATTGAAGAGGAGGGAACATTAACTCTGTGGCACAGGTACTGTTTCACACTCCTTCTGAAGTCACAAAAAAACAGAGCTAAAGTCCTCAAAAAAAAATTTTGGCATAATTCTTCTGAATAGCTCTCAGTTATCCAACAATAACTGCAGGGAGCAGGAGGGTGGAAGGGAGGCTTGGGCAAGGGAATGGTCTCTAAAGCAAAGGAGCCCTGGGCCTCCTGGTGTTTCCCTGGCTCCGGCTGCCATCTAGTGTTGTGCCCGGAGCGTTGAGGGGCGCGGCTCTGCGGGTTTGTGCATCTTCCCGAGACCGCCCTCCGCCTGCGTCCACAGGCAGGATAAGGAGCACGGAACCACCTCTCCCGGCGCAGCAACAGAGGAAGATGTAACCCAGAAAGCTGAGGAAGAACCCCTATGAAATGATTTCTCAAGTATTTGCAGTACAACCACTTCTAAATAAAGTGATTCACATGGTTGTGAACGTAGTCTCCGCTGAGATAAGGAGTGACATAACACAATGTAAGCCTTAATCTTCCACTGCGTGGAAAGAGGAGGCTGGCTTACAATTACAGTGCTGTGGCACAGCCATTACTATTGTATTTTCTTCCTCTTTTCCGTCCACTTTAATGGGAGTACAGAAAGCCCGATTCCCAACTAAAGCAACTTTTGTATAGAGAGAATCACCTCAGTGTAAAAATCATCACTGGGATTGTGCAAACCAAGAGTAAGTATGCCACAGTGTATGCAGGCAATGCATCAGTCATCAAAAGGGCCTATGAGCTTCTGGAACAGGATGCACACTCATCATTATTTATAACATCTTAATACCTTGAATTGTGCTAGAAATTTAGCTCTGCTTTGCTTTGCAAGAGAGCATTCTTTAATCCATTCTCCTCCTCAAACAGGCAGGAGTTTGTACCTCTTTCATACAGTGCCATAATGTGCTCTCGGCTGAGCGCAGTCCTCCAATTTGTTTGTTCCAAATGCTGCACAGGGCTTTGAAGTGTGTCAGATTTTCTTTGCCCTGTTGTTTTAGCAGGCAGACAGCAGATAATGGGCACAGAGAACATTTCAGTAGCTCCCACTGATCTTTAAGAAGCTGCAGATCTTTGTGTGAACATCGTACAAACTGGAGAATGATGTGACAGACTCCACTCACTGTTGCTCTTGGTGCTGGACAAGCAGTAATCCAGAAATGGAACAGATTTTGCCATCCAAGAGATCTGGCCGACACTCCTGAGGTGTCACATCACTGACATCCTTGTGATGCCTGGAGTTTGTGCAAATAAAGTCAGCCATGCCAGCTGCTGTAGATCCAAAACCAGTGTGCTGAGAGTTGCCTGCCAGCCTGTAGCAACTGGATCAGACTGGTGAAGGAATAAATTACCTCCCTCACAGGTAATGAAAATAATTGAATCAGCAGCTGGCTTTGAGAGGATGGGAAGAACCTCAGGAAAAGAAAGACATGATCCTTATTTAAAATGCTTCATTACCACAGCCACAAGGTGACATTTTATATCTAGTCAGAATGCCGAGTTCCCATGGACATTAGACTAGGCAAAATTAAACCACAGCTTTAGGTCACAGATATGAGGGATAGTCCATATTCCATAAGGGGGGGAGGGGCAGAGGAGGGATTTTCTGCAGGACTATTGAAGAGGGATGGACAAGAGCCTGAAGTCTTTTGTGACTATGGCAATATTTCACACTGGGAAGAGCTCTGCAGGGTTGCATCTACTGGAATACTCTGCTTTGAAAAGCTCTGCAGACCATCACAGGAAACAATCACAAATTATCAGCAAATCAATAAATGGAGAGGGCCAGTGATGGATCACTGCCAGGACAGTAGACGAAGGCTCCTGCATACACAGCAGTGCTAGAAGTCACTATTACCTGTTTTGCAGTACTACTTGTTTTAGGTTCAGGCTAAAAATCAGTCCCGTCCCCTGAAGACCTTTGTTAAGATGAGCAGTAGGCTCTGTAGTAACTGTAATGGCAATGTTTACTATTTAAATTCTCAAAGTAAAGGCAAAGGGACCGGTTGAATTTGCTCATATAGTCCTTCAATTTCCAGTAGTAGTTTATAACATTTTTTTTCATTTGTTCCAGCTGCTGACTCTGTCCACTTGATCTTCTTGCACCTGTAAATTTTGAGTGTTCTTCACTCAGAGCTGATGTTCAAACCACAGTGGAATTTTCCAGGTGAAGTCCTGCGTTATTCACTGAAAACCTATGCAACAGTTTCCTGTATACTTGATCCTTCATGAGGAATATTCATTACCTTAATTTGACAGTCTGTCTGTTCAATCTGTGGTAACTGCCCTTCCTACCCAATTGTCTCATTGCCCAGCAAGAGCTATCTTGTAAATATATAATTTTATCTTAACATTTTTTTTAAAAAATCTAAGAGGATTAATTCTGCCACTCTTATCTTTCAAAGCAACAAAACCACACCTCTTATAGTTTTCATCACACAGGGACTACCTCATATATAAACTCTCAAAAGCATTTTGAATACACAACAATCTCAGCTTGTCTGTTTTATTACAAAAACTTGTCAAAATTGCAGACTAGATCAGAAACAAGATGTCTTTAAACTTAATAATTACATTTTAGTGTCCTTTCACATGACAAAAGAAGTGGGCACATATTGAAGAGGTATCTGAGAAGATAATGCTTAGCAAAATGGCTAGTTTCCAACACAAATAGAGTGAAGAGGGCCAAGGTAAGAAAATCATAAAAAGATTTTCCTCAGATAACATTATTGGGAAACCTAACAATGAGAAAGCCATGCTTCAAACAGCTGATAGACCTCCAACACAAATGATTGGCAAGATAACCCATAAAGTTTGAGTCTAAAATTTGAGGTTGGAGATGATTAATGAACCACGATCTCATTGAATTAAGTTGAAATATTCGCTCCAAAACCCAACTGGAGGTGCACCCATAATCCTATATCTAAAGGCACAACACTTTATGACCTGCGCACATCAGAGGCCAAGAAGAAGTGGTACTCAACTCCGACAGTTTGAGGCCCACAGATCCAGCTTGATGGGTCACAGCACTGGACCCGATGAATGCTAAGAAAGGAAGCACAGCTAAAGCCACTGCTCCTAAAGTGTATTTATTTCTAACTTCTCCCATCTTAAGTACTTTTTAGACATATCTCCATTTCACAAATAAAGTTATACAGATTTTGTTATACAAAAGCCACAGAAATGATACAGAAGACATTTCAAAAATAACCATGATCCCACACATATTGTGTACAGCAATAAAGTTACAGTGAAATGCTCAAAAGGTTTACATCCATGTCAACAGGAATTTAAAAAGTAATTTTAAGTCTGGCTTTTTGGGAAGACTTTTAAATAGGAGGCTGACCTTGTTAACATTAGTCACCTGGCATTAGATACATCTAAAAATTAAGTGTTTCTGAAAAATCTGCAAAAATTAACTGATATAAACCTGACATAATATGCAATCTGATGAAACTTCAATATACCATTTTTCAAAGTAAATATAGTGGGACAGCAGTACAAAAAGTCAGGTTTTCCAAAGCACTGCTGTGTCTTAACTAAACAAACAATGAGATAACTTTCTTTTTAAACACACACACACAAAAAATAATCAGTTTAGAAACCGATCTGACATCTTTTTTTTAAAAGTGCATTAATTATATGAACAGTGCACTGAAGCTTTAACAATCTTAAATACAAAAATGCAGAGAACTGGTATACTTTTCAAAGTTTACAACAACTGACACCTAGAATTAAATCACTAATAATTCTTAATTTATAAACCCTTTAGGTTCAGGTATATATCTTCCTCTGTGTACATTCAGTAAAACACAATGGAAACCTGGTCCTGGTTGGTCATTGCTTTTGTAGCTTACGAAAATTAGAAAATTATGAAAAAAATATGGACTATGGGCTTTTTTTTTTTTTTTTGCCAGCTGAAGTACTGAAAACTCTCTTGGATTTAATGATGCCTTAGACTTTGAAACACACTCATCCATGTTGAAACCAAATCAAAGTTAACAAAATGCAAATCATACTGTATCTTAATTTCAAGTAAGTACATTTGGTGATAGGTGTGCTAAGAACTTAATTCTGGAAGATGAATATATTTTCTGGCACAATAACTATTATTTTCAAAATTGTAATGGATTTGCAAGTGTACTGGCCACATATGAGGCTAAAGAAGAGATTGTGTCCATCTACCACTGGAAAGGTAGAATGATGACTACAAAACCAATGACAGATAAATAATAAAGGCTTTAAATTGTAGCCAAAACTACAAGCAACCAACAGGTTTGGAAATGTGTGAACCACCTCAACAAAAAGTGCAATGAGGTAAGGAAATGGATGCACTGGAGACCAGATAGAGAAAGACTGGATAAACAGTAATGCCTTCATCTTTTTGGGTTCAGGATCAGATGTGGTGATGTGCTGTTAGGAGAGTGGGTTTTCTTTTTGTCACTTACAGAACTAGAGATCTTTATCTATACATCAAAGAGTCTCTTGCTATGTGTTCCAGTATAGTATAAAACTTGAAAATACTAGTTGCATATTTTGCTTATTTTCCTAGATTTTTATCTAATTGTGATGTTAAATTAAATACTCAACAGTTAAAGCTTACTTAGAATGCTGTTCAATCTCAAAGCCCTACTTAGCAGCCACACCAGTACTGAAAGACTACCATCTATTCAAGGTAGAAGACCACCATGTGGGAAAATGAGACAACATTAGATAAGGACATTTATGGTGCAGCTTTGGCGTTCAGTTGGTTGCATCATCTCTTCTCAGAGGAATTACTTGAAGTGCTTTGGCTATTCTCTCTCCGATAGCTCGACTACTTGCTGCAATTATTCTTCGAGACATCAAATCAAATGGTCCACCTAGAAAGCAAAGCAAACAAAGCAACCAGTTCATATACGAAGAAAATTAAAAGTTGGTATGAAAATAAGCACTGAAAAAATTGAATGTAAATTATATATTATTATTTAGGACAAAACTTTTCCTCTGGACAAAAATGCATTTAACACACAGGTATCCTGTATGACCTGCATTTAAATTCTCTTCAGTGTATGTTTACTGTCTTTTTTCACTTTTCCAGGAGGCCAGCCAAGGGAGTAAAGGTTGTCTTCTTGCTTAAGAACATACAATTAACCCGTTCTTCATCTATTGAGGGGTTGGGAACTGCTCAGCAGTGGTAGCTTGGAAAGAGGACTGAAAAGAACTTTTTGCCTTCTCATTTCAGCTACATTTTGCTCCCTATTAGCCATTTAAAAGGACAAAAGAGTATTATGCAGGCCCATGTATTTACCTGTTACATCCAGCAGTACTCCACCAGCTTCAGTAATAATGATTCCAGCGCCTGCCATATCCCAGCAGTGAATCCCCATTTCATAATAAGCATCAGCTCCACCTGTTGCCACAAGGCACATGTTCACAGCTGCTGTACCAACAGCTCTAATCCTAAAGGCAATACAAGATGTTTTAACTGAAAGGAGTTTGCAAAAAAGTTATAGTGTCTGTAACAGACAACACAGAATACAGAAATGTCATCATGGAAGTGAACTGAACTAGAGCAAGCATGATGAAACCCTGCAGTGAAACATAAAAAAATGGGAACAAAGTGTTGCTTAAATAGCTTGAAGAATTCAAAATACAGCAGATTTCTAGAAATTACATTTACAAATTCTGTTAATAAATTTTTGTTTAAACACATCTTAAATGATTTCTTAAACTAAAACATATGATGGAAGATAATTTCCCATGAAACAGTAACAGTCTATTCTGCTCTTTGAATACCAGAATTCAAGGAGAGTGTACACTTTTCTGTGCTGAAAACTCTTTTTTTCTCAGTTTCTCTGGTGATGCTCAGTAAACTTCTCTGACTTGCCAAACCCTCTAACAGTAATCATACAAAATAAATTACACAGCATAAATTTGATCTGGAAAACTTCATCAAACCCTCGTGTCACCAATTCCAGTTTCTTTTGGAAATGTCAATGTACTTGGGCATTTTATTTGCAAACAATAGTTTGAGATTGGAGTTAAGTTGCTTCTTGCAATAGTTTAGGTGCTATCAGTCAGAATTTAATGTACAGTTTATTGTTAATTGAAATAACTGCAGTTTTTTGTACAAGTCACACTTACTTGCTAAGTTGACCTCACAACACATCTCAAATGTATTTCCTACTTACATCTTAGCAAAATTATTTAACAACATCAGAAGACTTTTTGAAAGTAGGAAAAAAATCTACATGTTAAGTGTCAAAACAAGAATCCTAAGAATCTTAGCATAAAACTTGTTAGATCAGAAAGACGGATATGGCTGAGTAACGAAAAACTGTCTATGAAACCAACTTTATACAAGATGGTTTATGGAAATGTAGACCTTGTCTCATCTGGAGGAGAAAATGCAGGGAATGCAACCAAAATAAGAGCAGTTTATGGACAATTTAAACTACTCAGACAAATTAAAATTGTATGGTTTTGAAAGAGGAAAGGAGACCTACTTTTGTCTTATATATATAAAACAATTTTCATTACTACAAGGAAAGTAAATTAAGAAGTGTTATATAGCTTCTGTTCATCCAGTTTTATCTAGGGGAAAAAAAAAAGGCAGAAAATTGTATTTAGTTTTTTAAACTAGAAAATAGAACACTTTGTAGTCCTGCAAGCCCGAATATGCTTTGCTTCTCAACACTGATTGTTAGGCTTCTCTTCTGCATGTCTCAGCTTGAAGAAGTTAAACACAGTTTCTCTGTGGAAGGTACCAGACAAAACATTTAAATCATATTTCATATTTAAGGTGTTGCAACGAAAGTTTTCTAAAAATTATCCTATTTACCACTGTCAGTATATATAAATATATATAAAAATAGGAAGCATCTTACCCATGAATAGGAATACTGAGAAGTCTTTCCATATTAGAAAGAATTATTTTTATAGCCTCTGGATCACGATTTGACCCCAATTCTGTTACTAAAAGGGATTTTGTAATGTCTGGAAAAGAAACAAAACCTCACTCTTCCAACACCACAACTTAAATAGTCACAGTAACTACCAGAGTTTACTTCATTGCTTTCTTACAAGAATGAATAAAAGTGAGGTATCTTAATAAAATAGTACATATATCAAACATACAAAACTCTGTTATTATTTGGAAAATTGCAGAAAAAAAATACAATGAAAGAAGCATGATCTGCTCCAACTGTGCATATACATTAATCGATGCCAGTACTATATAGAATTCTATTGCTATAAAAATTAAAACAGTCTTGAGATACTTGAAGATGTTATTTGAAGCGTGGATTTTACGTGATGTAGGGTTGTAAGCACAGAAGAGTGGCAGTGGCTTAAACCAATAGGTCACACCTGTGAGAAGCTGAATTGTTTGGCAGATTTGTTTCACTCTAAAGAAAAATCTCAAACAGTTTGCAGACATACAGGGAATTAAAAACAAAGAAACAAATTAACAAAACCACAATATATGGGAAATAAAATCTTCAATTGTTGAGTCCTGATTTTGCACAAATCACATCATATGCATCAAAGAGAACATAAAATGTGTTTCTCAAAACTAAACAGCCCATGGCCGAAGAAAGTCTTGCAAAACAAAACTATGAGCTAAGAAATACCAATATATCCAGGTCCCAAATTTCTCTTGTCTCTCTTGCAATCTGGTAATTACTAGAAAGAAGCTACTCAGTTCAGCTTACCTTCTTGGCCCGATACTTGAAGTTTCTGACCATTGCAAAATGCACCTTTTCCTTTTCTGGCAGTATACATCTTGTCTTCTATACAACTATACACAATTCCAAACTCTATCTGCAAGAAAAAGGAAAAATACCTTGAGGGGTTTTTCCCTTTCTTCCTATTTCCAATGAAATAGGAAATTACAGAACTTAGTTGTAAGTAGAAGCAAACAATTAATTTGAATTTGGTTAGATATTAAATAATAAAAAGTATACCTTTTTGTTTACAACAAAGCCAATTGAAACTGCCACAAATGGAAACCTACAAAACAAAACATTTCACTAATTTATGGTGAGATACTAAATTTCTTTTATTACCATGCTTACTCTTAATAAAAGACAGTGTTCAGTTAAATGTAATGTATATTTCAAAAACAAACTTGGACTATACAGAACCGAGTTTTCTGGAATTTGCACATTTTGGCTGAAAATAGAGCCAACAACACTGACTGCCATTTGAAACACAAAGTTTTCTACCCACTAGGGGCTGCCATTCCTGTTACAGCTCTTCCTAGCCTAGGGACTGTTTTTTACAGCCAAAGAATGCAAACAAAACTCTATGCTACTAACCTTTCTCAGAAGGAGCAAGCTGGTCAAAATGGTCTCATAAAAAGAACCAAGTTACCTCTCCCATCACCTCCCCTTTCTCCACCAAAGCCACGACAAAGACAGATATTGAAGAATGCAGGAAGAGTGAAGATAGTGGGACTATGTAAGACATGGTGGATTGCATCTCAGTCTAAGTTTGAAGCAATCAACCAATTAATTAACTTTTACTTTTTTTTCAATTCTTAGACATTTGCTTTTATTCTTTCTGCAGAAAATACCAACTTTAAGCCTGTAGATTCAGCAGAATGAGTTATTTTCCTATAACTTTCTGAACATGTTATTTAGCAGGATTCAGAAGGTGTTTGAAAACCATTGTGCACATAGCAGCAGTCATTTCAAAACTGAAATCAAGCAGACTCAGAACAGCTCACTAGCGCCAAAATCTACCACATTTAAAAGATGTAAGGAATAGGTTGTCAGTGTTACTTTTTAAGTACCCTCCTCATTTTGGTGTGAAATACCATTGGTAACTACTGGTGATATCCTGCTTTCCTTCATAGCTGGGGCTCCTAGATCTCAATGGATTTGAAATTTCTTAGAAATCAGCACCTGAAGCTGTTATTCCCTTTCTGATGATGCTGCAACTTCTCATTCTGAATCCTGTTCCTGTTGAAATGTGCCCATCTATCTTTGAAATCCATGCCAAAGGCTGCTGAACCCTGCTATATAATACAGACCTCGTATGGAACAACTAATGTAGGTAACAGAGCAAGAATATTACAATACTCACAGGAATATTAAAATGCTTGTAAAGACTGCCCAATGGCTCTCAATAAGTAGCAATTTGTAACTATTAACAAGTTCATAGTATCTTTTTTAAAGCAGTTCAAAAATTAGAAACAACCTTACTTTCATGGAACTGGAGAAAGAAAAAGGGTAATCAGTTGAGGTTGCCAACATAAAAAAATGAAAAGTGGACCTGTGTACAAAGTTGGTAGTTCCATCAATAGGGTCTATAATCCATGTGGGGTTATCTGTCAGAATGCTGCCCTCTCCAGCTGCAACAGATTCTTCACCAATAAAGCTACAGTAGAAACACATTTAAAAGACAGAAATTATTTAAAATGTCTGAATTACAACATTGTCCTTGACATTGAAATTCTTAAAAGTGAGATGAAGCTTTGAGTACCAGTGATCATACACAAAAAGCTGAGACATACAGTATTTATCCAGAAAGCACCAACGATATCTGACCAAGCTCGCATGCATATTTATGATGTCAAGGATAAGCACAATACGCGGGGAAAAGAATTTTATGTTTCAACATAGAAACAATACCAGAATTTAGCACTCACAATATACTAGAATAATACCAGAATTTAGCATTCAGAACACTGACGTTTTCATAACTTTTTTCCAGTAACAGCATCATCAAATTTTGTTCAGAATACCTACATCTATTCACACCTTTCAGCTTATTTGTGCTATACAACATTATTTTGTAGCTTGTGTTTTCAGTGAAGAAACCTCTGTGGTCTTACGTACCTGGTTAGAACCCTGCAGCAACTGTTAAATTTGAAGACCGATTTCAACCCAAATATGACAGGAAGTTGTTAATTTCAAAACTTTAGTTTTACAAGCATGACAAAATGGTAACATGGTAAAGAGATGAAATTCAAACCAGAGTTGCTGAAGAAGATGGGTGAGTGCATGCTCAGCCACAGTACTAAACCCCAGGACCCATAGTGCCACAGCACCCCAAATTTATTAAGTTTTGCTGCTCAGGAAAGTGTTTTAGACTGCAAAATTATCAGAATGAGTCTAAGTGGGAGGAATTCTCTTTGAAGCCTTTTGCAGGTTGTCACAATTTATCACACATTACTCAACCTATGAAAACTTTGCAGCAAACACATGCTTTCCTCCAAAAACATGTAAAATAACTGCCGTGAGGAAACAAATGAGGTCTCTTTAATATTGACTGGGAGTTTTATGATTAACTACAGAAGTGAAGATGACTAATCAGAGAGAAACAGCATGTTTCCAAAAAGCAGCAGCCCTTCAGAAAAACGAGACTGAATATAGGTGTATGAGTAATTCACTACAAAGTTCAGCACCATTATGTCTAACGTGACACTGGTTACCTAAAATAAAAAGAAGCTAATATATTCTGAAATGCTTATCAATGTCACAGAAACTGTTATTTCAAGGTCATTCCACAAGTCTGCATGCTTATACAAATTTGGTTACTGAACCTTTGCACTACCTCAGTTGTTCCAGTTCTATATAGATTTCTGACATTTCACATACACAGCTACAATAACAAAATCTCCAAGAAAATGAGAGAAAAAAATAGCAAACTGACTTTAAGGAAAGTGTATTAAACTTGAGCCATTATGTTAAAATTCTAAAGACAGACATGTAAGCAAAATGCATACAGATCATCATTCAAGAATACATTTCTCAGGGGGTGGGGGACAGGGTTATAGACAGGGACTGAAGAAGGGGAAAAAAGGGGAAGAGCAATTAAGAAAACCAGTATTTTATATGGCAGTCTTTCTGTTATGCAGAAGATCCTCTCTTCTTTTAAAGGATGTTTTATGTTGCAAAACTGTATGAGATTTGCCAAAGGCACACTCAGTTCCACAGGACTCATCCAACACAGAGAGCAAAGGCACTCTAGTTTCAAAAGCAGACAAGAAATTTGGGTTCCAGGTCTCCTGGGGCTACCTTTGACTTTCCCACACAACAACCAGGACGTTTATTACAGTTGGCTCAACTGGAACTGACTTGCAGCCTAAGTTTTGTCTCATGTCAGCAGACCTGGGGACACTTCATTTTGCTGCTACAGCCCTGGGCAAAACTTCAACCCACTACTATTCTAAAATACTTAACTTATTGAAGGTAATGCTACAACTTGCCAGCATGCCAGTTGTAATAAAACTTTATCACGGAAAATCATAAACTTTCCATTTTTCTTCTGTCAAAAGCATACAAGCCATACCTGTGAGAAGGATACTTTTCTTTTATCAAAGAAATAATGAAGTTTTCTACTTTTTGATCAGTTTCTGTCACTAGATCTACAGGTGAACTTTTAGTCATAACAGATATTTCTTCTTTGAGTGCTCCACGGATTATCTGTTGAAACAAAAACAAATAGGAAAAAATCTTTCACTGTTAACAATATGGGAAATATTAGTTTTCAAAAATACTTAAGCATAATTTTTACGGTCATTTTCTGTACTGTACACAAAACACAAGCAGTGACATAACTGGATTTAACTGCAGGAGCTAGAAATTACATCTCTAGTCCCTACAAAGTACAAAGTTTTACATGGCTTTAAACCTAAGTACAAAAGGAAGATCTCCAGGTAGATGAGACTGGAGTCCATTTTGTAAGGACAAGTTTTAGATTCATAAATTTAAATACCAGAGTTGAATAAAACACCTAACACTGAGCTCAAGTCAGGTATTTTTAGCCAGACCCTGCATTTATGATCTTAAAACTATCAGTATCAGCTTAAGTAAGAACCCATGCCTCACAGCCCACAGAATTATTTTACTGTAACTCAGAAAGATTTTCTGAGGGAAGACTTTAATGAGGCTGTTGCAGAGAAAATGTTCCACAGGCTTTGCAGCTCCAGGGGACAGAATTATTACATGTGCCATCTTGACTGGCTGACACAGCCTTCAAATGTACTAAGAACTACTAAGAACCAAAACATTTGGTAACCACTCGTGCTGAGGCTTTGACGAGATGTACAAAATTTTTCTTGTTCTAAGCCATCTTAAACCTCATATGGCAAAACATCACCACTGTAAGGGATGGTTCTTATTTTCAGAAGCAAAGCAGTCTTCATGAAGAGAAGCAATCATAGATCGGTTTTGGTTGGAAGGAACTTAAAAGACCATCTAGCTCCAGCTCTCCTGCCATGGGCATGGACACCTAAGTCCGGTCACTAGACTTAGGTCACTAGACCAGACTTAGAGCTTGGTCCAGCCTGGCCTTGAACACTTCCAAGGATGGAGAGAACACAATATGGTATTGAGTGCCATCAACAAGCCTCTGTACAAAGCTGACTGACGTGTTCACAAGAAAAGACTGTCACCAGCTTTCAGGTGGTAAAATAATAAGGCAGACAAGTGCGGCAGACAAGAGTAGTTTAAGGGTGAAAATCGAGATGCTCTTTGATAACCACAATTCTGAATTTTATTTTTTAAATAAAACTTAAGGAACAAGTTACTCATTAGTCTTTAATTGGACTCCAAGACAAGGAAAAGTGCACAGTTGTTTTCTTAAGTTAACCGAGTTTCAAACAGAAAAGCCACTCTCATCTTGCACTTGAACATCACGAACTGTTCTGCCCATTTAGATTTTTGACAAAACACTCTTCAAAAGAAATTCCAACACCAGCCTCCTTCAAAAGTTATATACATATTAGACTCAATAAATCACCTCATTATTTATAAAGAGCTTATACATACCTCCCCAGCTTTCCTTGCTAAACCAACTGCATAATCCATACATTCTTGCCAGGGATCTGCCATCTTTCCCGAGATAAAGAGCCTAGCAAGAGGAGAGATTAATGCCAAAAATTATTATTCCTTGTTTTCTTCCTTTTTTTTCTTTTTTTTTTTTTTTTTTTTTTTACAAATTCGAAGTTTTTTCCTTCCCCTGGTTTAAGTACTGTTCAAATGAGGAAACAGGCTGAGCGCACGCCCCGCCCCGGGCTGCAGGACGCGCAGCCCCCTCACGGCGCCCGAAATGGCGGCTGCGGCGCGCGCCGCACTCACCTCCGCCTCCGCCGCCGCCGCTCCCGCCCAGGCGCAGGCGCCGCGCGCGAGGCCGCGAGCCCGCCTCCTCCGCCGCCGCTCGGTGGCGCGCGCGCCTGCGTGTGAGGGAGCCCGGGGCCGGGCGCGGCCGCCTCGGCGGCGGCGCTGTCAGAATTCACCGGGGAAGTGTTGAAATGGGGCTTGGATGTCCACTTCTCGTTAGTAATCGGACGTGGCACGGCGGAGATACCGGAAATGCTCTCCCATGGAGCACGCGATTGAAGTTTATCATAGAATTGAAAGGATGGTTTGGGTTGGAAGGAGCTTTAAAGATCATAAGCAACCCCTGTGCCGTGGCCAGGGATGCCTTCCACTAGAGCCGGTTGTTCAGAGCCCCATCCAGCTGAGCCTTGCTCCCTTCCAGGGGTGGGGCATCTACATCGTCTTTGGGAAACCTCTGTCAGTGCCTCAGAACGCTCATGGAGGGCGAGTTCACAGATTCAACGGTTTTTGAAAGCAATTTGCAGTGCAACTGATGCATCTTCAGTATTAATTAAAATCATACAGAAGAAAAAACTGGCCAAGCCTGACTGATACTGGTTTCATTTTTTTTCCCCTGTGGTCTTTTGAGCCTATTTTTCTGTCATCTGGTAAAGGCAAAACACTGAGGGCTTGTTTTGTCCTCACAAATTGCCACTGATGTAACTCACTGTCCTATGCAAAATGGTAATTGGCTAAACAGGGCAAGGGTTGCAATTTGCTTGACGCTTAAAGTAATCATGAAATGTCTACCACACCAAAAGAAGCAGTCTTACCCTACTGCCCCAATGCCAACTTAATGCACAGCTAGGCCAAAGGGGGTTACTTTTGTCCTTTCCACATCACTGAAAAACAGTTTCCACTCTCACTGAATCTGTTGTGTGGGGCAAGTCACTGTGCAATTCCACATTTCGTCCTTCCCACCTCATAAACAAGAATAAGCTTGTTTTTAAAAATATTCACAATCATTAAAGAACTACAGAGATGATAAGTTGTGTTTTTATCGATTATTTTGCAAATCATTCTTTACTGCAATCGAGTTTTACCAAAAGCACACAGACCACTGAAAGAGACACTTTGGCTCAGATCAGTTTTTGTTGAGGCAAGCAGCTGAACATGCCCCAGTACAATCTATATAGGACTGCATGAGTGTTATGAAAAATGGCTTTTTTGACGTCATTAATGTATACTTAACATTACAGCAAGGGTTTTACAGATTTCAAATTCTGCATTCACCTTAAAATCAGTAGAAGTAAAACAGGAATGCCTGAAGTTCTCTCCTAACAAGTATAAGAATTTTCCTAATCCAAAACACAATTTCTATTCCAGCTGAAATGAAATTTTGTATTTTATATATGAGGCTACTGGGAGGAAAAGTAAGCTGCAAGGTGTATTTTTATGTGTCACCTGATAAACTGGATGAACAGAGGTGACATATTGATAGAAAAGTCTGCAAACCAGATTGATCACACCCCAGGGTGAATACTTTTCCAAAACAGACACAGAAACAGAAAATTGTGAAAATAAAAGTATGAGAAATTACTGTTTGCTTTCTTAGTGTGATATATTATTTCTTGTTTAGTACAGCATTGCCCAACCAATCTAACACGTCACGGATCCAAGCAGAATCGAACTCTTGGTGTTAATAAAACCCTTTCCATACTGTTGCATATGTTACAAACACATGCCAGGCAACCTTGCAGCAATGTTTGAACTGGAACAAGGCCAGGAGCTGCTACCACAGCATCTCATAAAATGTTTGTAAATCCTTGACCTCGTGCATTCTCTAAAATTACAGCTAGAACAACTAAAACGCTTGATATTCACCTATTTTGTAGTTTGGCTGAAAGCACTGTTTGTTGTAAAATCAGGAAGTATTTCTTTTGATAAATTCCTTTTCTTGCTTGCATAACTTTACATACATTTTTTTGCATCTAGTAGAGGTTAAAGTTTTGTTTATTAACTTAGAAGTGAAACAATTCAGCATCTTCTAAGCACAGGCCTGTAAAATTAACAGTGGTTTCAAATACGAACTGACTCCTCCGAAGTCTTTTGGTTTTTTTTTTCAAATGCAGTTGTTGAACTTTCTGTATGAAAATGTGCTAAGATAATGAGTTTAAAAAAAACAAAACAAAACAGAATGCTAAGTAAAGATATGTTGGAATCTAAACAGGTAAAATGAGAGCAGTTCTAACCTATGCAAGATCCTAGAGGTCTGGAAAAGTTTCTGCTTTTGTTCCTAGTACCACTGATTAGGGTGGAGTTTTCATCTCTTCTCAATTATTTATCTGTCAGACTAATTTGGTTTTGCTTCTCAGTTTCTGAAAATTACCTGGAATGAGCTTCTGTGTACAATCCTAGACACATCCTGGAATAAGATGATAGTGAAAACTTTTTGGAGTCTTATCAACTGTGACTTGCCATGTTTGTACTGTCATTTACAGGCTGATAGCCCTTATCCATTACTGGCAATTGATGAAAGCAACCAGGCTGGTAAAACCTTTGAGGTCACCCCAAAGATTTACTTCTTGCATTCCAAGTCTATCTTCTCTTTATCCCCAAAAAAGTTTTATTTCAATTATTTTACCTGCAAATGCTAAGGCAGAAAAATCAGGGGCAGGAGGAAGGGTGTAAGTAAAAAACTCTTGGAAGATTTAGCAGAAGATTTTCTGCTAAAATAAAAGGGAGATGACCCTGTTGCACAAAAACATTTTTCACTTGCTTTTGTAGAAACAGGGTGGGAAAAATGTTCTGTTTAAGGCTCTTCCCAGCTCACTGGTTCCATAATGCTGGTTGGGTTCTTACTGCATATTCTGTACCACAGCAGCCTAAGATAAAAAGAAAGAATAATAGACAATTGCAGATGAAAGGGAGGAAAGTAAGTAACAAGGGAAAAGGGAACTATTCCTCTTGTACTGGAAAGTAAGATAACAACTGGAGAGACCAGCAGGGGAAAGCAGAAAAATGCTCCTGTACTTTCCACTGACAGGAGACAAAGATTTCCAATATATCCAGGCACTGAAAACCCTTTCCTTCATGGAAACCAAAAACACCTTCCTTTGCGTGATATCCCCATCACATCCAGTGAAGTAATTTATTCGTACCTAAGTCATGTTAAAACTACAGTAAAGAGTACTGTAAAGCAAAATAAGTGACAGGCTGAGATCTTTTATCCCCCACCTAATCACACAATAAGATTTACAATCAGGAAGACACCTGAGTGAATTTTCTTTTGCTTCATAAAGCTTTCCTCCTAAATGTCATTAAACTATTACAAGAAAACGTGAAGCCGGTGTATGGATAGTGCTGGTTTCCAAATGCAATCAAAGCTGTTCGTGTAGATGTAGAAAAGATGCCGCATTAGCGTAATATGTTTCTTTCCTTCAGAAAACTGTCATACTGCAAGTTTACGTTTTCATTATTTATGAAGACATACTGTCCCCACCACTTATACAAAAATAAATACCAAATTTAAGAAAAAATTCTTGATATTATACATCTCAATAGAGCAAGAATTTATTCTAGAATATGAATATCTGCAATATTAGTTATTGTAATTTTCCTTTCAGGACATAGTTCTTCTATCAGTCAAGCAACTGAGAAATTGATGGGAATTGCATCTTCGCAATGGAAGACAGATTCTGGCATACCAGTAATTTAAAAAGAAAACTTGCTTTAATACCATGCTTCTAAAAATACTGGGGTTTTTTTGTTTGTGAAAATTTATTGACTAACTAAAATAGGATTCTGTGTCTTCTATAAATAGAACATCATTATCAAGATACTCCAGAATAATATTTCCTCCATTGTACAGTGGATAGTCTTTATCAGATAGCCATGTTTCCAGTGTGTGCTCAAATGGCAAGGCTTCTCCAGAGGCAGTATGGCATAATCTCAGTTTCTGTAAGACAAATAGGACAGAAATTAACACCAAGATTTGTCTATCCAAGATGGAAGAAGTGGGGTGGGAGAGGCACAAAAGGCTAAAGAAAAACTAAAACCAAAACGCAAAAACCTGGAAAATGTTTGTTATTGCTGACTTACCTGGGATGTTGATTTGTTGTTGTCATTTTTAAGGCTTGCTAAGGAAGCTGCAAAATCCACTACTTTGCCAATACTCCACTTACTGCAAAAGAACATGGGTTTGCTTTTCTCTTTGTTCCCTTTTGGTAAAAATACTTGAAAGTAAATTCTTTCTGTCTAGAAAAACATGAAAAATAAGACAAAAATTAAAACAATTGATGAAGACACAATGCCAAGGCCTCACAGAGGATGTCATCTTTTCTGGGGACCAAATGAATTGTGGGCAGGAAATAAGCCTCCTGATTCACTTGGCAAATTAATTATGTTGGAATTCTCCCTTGAGCACCCGAGGGGTGGTTTTACACCTGTACTGGAGATAAAATAAGGAAGGCTTAAGGAAAGCTTCTGCTTGTGGTAAAGTTGATGGTCTTACCACTCCGGCAGGATTTAATCAACAGTTTGCTGACACTCCCATGCCCTCTGCTGTGCAGTCTGACAATGACATTCATGAAAAAGAAAAAGAAAAAATCCAGGAATTGTAGGACAATCATGGAGTTGCCTGCGTGTTCCACATGTCCTCAAAGCAATGGTGCAGTCAAGAAATTGAATGGTCCACTAAAATGAGCTTTAGGGCAAAGTTTCCTTATGGGAAAATGGGGTAAAGCCCTACTTAAAGCTGGTTGATGTTTAAAATAACCAGTAGACACCTATCAGATGCCCAGTGGAAGAAGCTCATTTTCCTGCTCTCCAACCAGTAAAATGTCTAATAAACCCCCTACTGTCAGACCTTCTCTTTTTTCAGGGTGACAATGTTCTTATTAACTACTACCCTTATGAAGTTTAAAATACCTGTCTGTCCCTTTACTAACTCCCAAAATAAAGGGCACATGAAAAACTGTTTCTAGATGGGGACTGTATTTACCTTCACAGACATTTGGATAATTCCCAAGAATGGGTAATTTCTTATCATTTCAGGAAATGAGTGAAACTTGGATAGATTTTTTTTGGCCCGAACAAACCTGGAGTATGCTCAAGGAATCATCACTTTACCTTCGTAGAAACCTCAGCTGTAAAAAGATGATCACAATACCCACTGTATTGTACTGACTGCTATCTGTACCTCCTTCTTCCCTGTTTCACAAATGGGATGATAATTGTGTTATGCAGTTTATGAAAATCATTTCTCACATGGGTTTTTTACAAATACAAATGGTTTTGTATATACAACACCCTCAATTTTCAGATGCTAATTCTGGGTGAGTAGTTGAATCTGCACCTGAAACATCTTGGTACCAATCCCAATTGGCATACTCATCCCTCTACACCCTCAAAATTAGCAAGCTCAAACACTTAAGGCACATTCTTATGATAGGACTTACATTGTCCACTGCAATGCCCCAACATATGAATTCAGTCTTGGTGGGAAAACCAAGCAATTGCATGTTTCAGGGCTAGATGATCTGAAATATTGATATTGCTAGCCAAGTATTAAGATTTGATGCTATCTGCAAAAAGGGTCCAGTTTATGAACAACAAGCTAAGAGGTGCTATAAAATTCTGTGCTGCACTACTTATAGAATTGTGCTACAGCGATTCTAGAAATCCTGTTCTAGTCTAATAATGAAATTCTATGCTCTGTTGATCATTAGACTTGCTAAAATAATAAGATTTGATAAACTTAGTGCTCTCATCTTTCTGCCAAGAATCCCCAAAAGACCCCATTTATCCCTGCAGTGCTATGTGACAGCCATGTGGCAGGCAAACACATTTCTGCTATGAAGTAATAGAATTTAATTCCACTGCTCCAAACTCCACACAGACATCTTATAACAGACATAAGACTAGTGAGACTATTTTTGGGTACCAGGCTGAAATGTACATTTAAGGGGTTGTGGTCTTGCAAAATTAAATCCAAAATCAAGCTGAGGGAATTCAATGAAGATCAAACAATTTAGAAATCTTCAGTTCCTTTGAGAATTCAATTATTGAAAACAAACATCACTGACCTGAGGCAAGGACTTGTCCCCACATGCATGCATTTTCAGTTTCATTAATGCCACTTTTGCTGCTGTCTCACTGTTTTTGGCTCCTTTACGTTTTTTGCTTTTCACTTCATCACTCTTTTTAGAATCTGAGAACAATATTATTCCTGTTAGTGTCATCATTCTGACCATTTCATGACATAGACCCACTTAGTCTGTTGGGTCTCATTATATTGCCCAGGATCCCATCCCTTTTTGTGTCTGTTCATATTTTCCCAAAGTCATGTATCAGCATTTTTTTGTTCTAGCAGAATTCCTTTACATTGAAAGGTAGATGAGCATTATCACCATGTAAACACAGGCTACAAAAGCCAAATAGATACAAATTCTGAAGTTTCGACACCTGTGGCCATCACAGCGTTCATATGGCAACATTTCAGGTCCTCCTTTCTACACATAACCCCACTGTCCAGCTGGGCAGTGCTTTATTCTCTTGCCTGTTTATTCTCTTTCCCATCCTAGAGCTTGTTTAAAACCTGCAAAACATTACATGGTAGAGTCAGACTTTTCTGGGCATCTTGATTGTGTAGGTGTGATCCCAGCAGATTGACATGCACATCCAACACAACTGCATTGTTTGCACGTGGATTAATACATAAATAATAATAGCTAGGTACAATTCATTATAGTATAGTACTTGTAGAATGACAACAAGACAATAATTCTGAAAGCAACCTGCACCCTATTTAATCTTTAGAGATTCTTCTTGTACTGTTGTTTTGGCTCAGTTTAGATGAACAGTATTAAATGTTGACATGTAAGTTTAGGGCTACTCAACCAAGGAACTCCCATGCTTTTTTCTTATTTGGTCAAACCTGACCCCTCAAAGGAAGTCAGAAACTCAAATAGTGTTCTGAAAAATATATAAGAAAAAGAATATATGTGCCTCTGTGCTTGCCTATAATATCTTGAACAAGCTGCTGAGTGGCAGCCATTCGAGGTTTCGGTGTGTCCAGCTTCTCACATTCATGGTCTGATTGATGACGATGTCTGTAAACAACAAAGTAAAACTTCTATTGCGTTTTCCATACATTAGTGAATGAATATTGATGTTTAAACACTCTGCTCCACTCACCTGAGACAAAAATGTTTTCCACAGTAAGGACATAACACTGGCAAAAGCTCCTTTCCATTGCAGTCCTTGTATGAGCATGGGTAAGATCTGTGCTGATCAGGTTTCACAGAACTGTTTCTTACATTCACCTAGGAGTACAAACAAAATATTTTGTGTAAATAAACAGATACTATAGATATAAGTTACCAACCCAGCTTTCTCAAAGATCTGTGCGATCTCTCCATTCTATGGGCAAACCTGGCCCAGCTATTCTCTCCTACTTTTGCTCTGGTTATGTTTAGCTCAGAGGTTGAAGAAGAACTGTCATCCTACTCAAAGTCAATTTACTTCTGACAAGAAGAAAAAGAGTAGATTCATTTTTTTCAAGCCTTTTAGTCTCAGTTAAATAATTCATACTTATATACCATATGCATTCATCTAGTCTGAAAACACAGAGCTAAGTTGCATGGAATTTTAATTTAAGGCTGTCATATATTATTAGATTACCTCAGAACACCCATGAGCATCCCGGCTCCTGTGCTGAAGGCTTTGCGGAAAAAGAAAATATCACACTGTTATCAACGTTCCAGGAAAAAAACTTACATGTGAAAACATTTAAGTGTTTAAAGAGTAATCTGACAAGTTTTATCATGGAAAAATTCAATTAGATAATGAAGCTTCTCCAAAGTTTGTTCTATCCTATGCATTTCACTTCTTGGATAGATCATATTCTTTGTCAGAATGTAAAACATTTGGCTTTTGGAAGTTATGCTTCAAAATAAACAAACCATTTCAAGAGAATGAAGACATTAGCATGTGTAAGAGTTCAGTTCAAATAAACTGAAAAAACAGACTGCTTGTCTGTTTTAATGGATTATCAAACTTCTTCCATAATGGCAGAAATCCCCTGGAAGCTTCTGATATGTTAGAAGTGAAATTTGCCCTAATCTCCGAGTTTCTCTCAGCTGCCCTCTGCTAATCTGAAGTGTAAATCAAAGTGGAGGACCTGATTTCAACCTTGCAAGAAACCTCAACATTTTTTCCAAGAAGAAAATATAATCAGCTTTGTGACAAGGTCATCCATTCAGTTGACACTGGGAAGCCAGCAGATGTGGTGGTTTGCATTTTAGCAAAGCTTTTGACACTGTCTCTCAGACTGTTCTTCTGGACACAAGGTCCAGCACACAACTAGACAAGTCTGTAGTATGATGGGTGAGCAACTGGCTGATGGTTTGGGCTCAGAGAGTCACAGTTAATGCAATTGCTTCAATCTGGTGGACACTGGAGCTCCCCAGGGCTCCATTTTAGTGCCAGTGCTCTTTAATATTTTTATAAATTATCTGGATACATGTTATGGTTGCCAACCACTGTAAACCAGGAAAAGCTGTCAATTCTCTTGAGGGTGGAGAAGTCACACAGAGAGATTCTTGATAGACTGGAGAGTTGGGCAGTCACCAACTGTATGAAATTTAATGAGAGCAAGTGCAGGATTCTTCATTTGGGATGAGGAAATCCTGGTGACCAGCATACAACATGAGAAAATGGAAAGAAGCTGTGTAATGAGAAGTTCAGGTTGAACATTAGGAAAAGATTCTTAGAGAGGGTGGTTGGGCAGTGGAACAGGCTCCCCAAGGAATGGTCATGGCACCAAGCCTGTTGGGAGTTCAAGGATTGTCTGAATGACGCTTAGTCATATGCTTTAGTTTTAATCCTGTGAGGAGTAGGGAGTTGTAGGGAGGTGGACTTGTTGACTCTTGTGGGACCCTTTCAACCTGAGATACTATGTGATTCTGTGAACTTACCAAAAGATACCTGAACAGCCATCACATACAAAGGGAAGAAAATCTGAAATAAAGAGATTTGTTTTCAGTTAAGACAACATGGTTGTTGCTTTGTTAATAGTTTATGGCTTAATTTTCACATGATTAACTTTTGCTTACCAACATCACAGGGTAGGCTAGGTTACTTAGCAACTGCATCTACACTTTAGCTAGAAATGGCTTTTGTTAACTCCCCTTATTAGTATTACAGAAAAACATATGAGCAGGTAAATTATACTTATATACATTCCAGAAGCTGGAATTAGGCTTTAAATTCAATTTTTTTTTGCAATATCAAGCTATGACATTGGAAGATATGGCTAGCTATCAAAATTACTAGTTATGTTAAAAACTGAATTTATTGTGAGACCACTCAGAACACTATTTACTGAGAGTGGAGAATTTACATTTTTTTTAATGGGCTGCCAACTGGAGGAGATGCTGGCTCTTTGGAAGGGAGAGTATCTCCTCCACTGGACGGTCATAATGATCCTGCCCCTTCTTCACATCGTATCATACATACTGTCCTTGGGTGATTAAAATTGCACACACTTCCTAAGACTCTCTACACATCCCCTGCCTATGTGTAAGAATTTATGCCTACATAAATTCTTACACATAAAATCACTTCACCGTCTGCTGAACTCCACCACATCATTAATGGCAGCAAATGCCACGTCCAGCCCACTACTCTGCTTCTCCATCCTTCGGATTTTATGCTGACAGACCACCACGCAACTGGACCACACAACTCAGGTCACGATCATCTCGATCCCTTCATCTGAGTGGTCCCTCAGAAAGCTTTCTGTACAGGCGGTTCTGCTGCTTCTTTCTGAGAGCTTACACTTCCAGTCACACTCTCCGAGATCACTGACGGCAGCAAGTGTGAGGAAGGGGCAAGCGGGCTATTAACCACCCAGCGACACAACCGAGGTGACAGGCGCTGGCACTGGACTATGCAGGGCTGCAGCAGCACAGAGGACTCCCCGATCGGGGGGACACCGCTCGCAACCCCGCACCGTTCCCGGCCCACCATCCCCGTCTCCGCCGGGACCCGTCGCGCTCCCCCTCACCGAGCTGGCGGCACTCGGGCACCCCGCAGTGCTGCCCCACCTCCAGCTCCGCCATGTCGGCGCCACGCAGGAGGCGGAGAAGCGGCGGGGCGGGCACGGTGACGCTGCGGAGGGGCCGGCGGGACCCGCCCCGGGGCGGGCTGGGCAGAGGCGGGGCCAGAGTCGGTGGGGACCCGCCCGCGCTGGGCTGAGCCTGAGCTTGAGCCCGCCCCGCGGGCTAGGAGCGGCGGGGATGCCGGCGGGACCGGCTGCATCACTGGACTCAGGGTAACCTGCTCTGAGCAGCCCGTGTCGGCCCAAGCCTTAGCCTTCAGTGGGCCCAGAGCAGCGGCTGGTGCGCCTCGCGCTATTTCAAAGGGAAAAAAGGCATGATTTGTGTCGCTATTTGCGTCGTCCCATGGTGCAGTGCCTGGTTCCCGGAGGCAGTGCGGAGGTAGCCCGACTTCCCGAAGCACTTCGTGCACCCTGTAACCTATTGGTGCCACTGAGGTTTCCTTAGCGGCGCACCCCCCACTTTTGTAAAAAAACACATTCCTTCAGAATTCAGTGTTATTTTCCCAGCCCTGACCCGCGTGCACGCCTGTGCCCGAGGGTGATGCCCTCCCAAACCACCTTCCTGCGGCATGTCTCCAATTCCTTCCTTCGAAGGAAAGACTGAGAGTTGAGCCTTTTCAGCCTTGAGAAGAAACGACTGAGAGGGGACATCACCAATGTCTATAAGCATCTTACGGGAGGGTGCCAAGAGGCTGAGGCGAGGTTCTACTCCGTGGTTCCAAGCAATAGGATAAGGCAACAGGCAGAAACTGACGGCACAGGGTTTTCCACCTGAATACAAGGAAGAACTTTTTTATTGTGTGAGTGACCACGCAATCGAACAGGTTGCCCAGAGAGGTTGCGCAATCTCCCTCCCTGGGAGATACTGAGCCACCTGGATGCATTCCTGTGCCATGTGCTTCTAGGATCACCCTGCGTGAGCAGGGGGGATGACCCAATGTGCATTCTGAGATTCTGTGACGGGAAAAAAGTTAGGGGGAAAGCACAAACTCGCAGTCCCCTCCGCAGCGCCGGCCCGGCTCGGGACCCTGCGGCTGCCCCGCGGAGCTCGCCGGCTCCTCCCGCCGCTCTGCCCGGCTCTGGCTGAGGGCAGCGGCAGCTCGGCCTCCGCGGAGCCACCCCCGGGCCCGCCCCGCCGCCAGGTGCCGTGCCGCCGCCAGGTGCCGTGCCGCCGCCGCCCGTGGGCTCAGGAAGTGCTGTCACGGCGTGTGCCGGGCGGGGAGATTCCTGAGGACCGGGCTCGCCAGACCTTTGTGTCGGCGGGCGCCGAGCTGGGATCGCCGCCATGAGCAAGATCTCGAAGTTCTTCAAGGGGGGCGGCTCGGCCGCCTCCAAGGGCCGCGGGGGTCCCTCGCCGCAGGAGGCGCTGGCCCGGCTGCGAGAGACGGAGGAGATGCTGAGCAAGAAGCAGGAGTACCTGGAGACGCGGATCGAGCGGGAGCTGGCGATAGCCCGGCAGCACGGCACCAAGAACAAGCGAGGTGAGTGCGGGCTGGGCCCCGCGCGATTAAATCCCGGGGCTGGAGCGCCCTGGGTACGATGGGTCTCGCCGGGGCTGTGGCTGCGCCGCGTCACCTGGCCCCGCAGGTGTGCAGTGTGGTTCGGCTGTGGGCTCCGAGCAAGTATCACCACACGCGAGGCTAGATGGTGGTTTTGGCATCGATTAGTGTTTAATGAACTGTGGATTCATACAGCGGGATGGGAATTTGTTATTCCTCACAAATTTACTGTCTGTGGTTTCCTGTGCGATTCTCCTGTTCGTGCTTTGCACCACAGTCGATGCAGGTACTGGCTGGATACACGGAGGGCAGAGTACTGCTGCTCAGCAGGGGAGGGAATCGCTGTTTGGGGCATTGGCTGGGCAGGTGGCGAATGAAATGAAGGATGTGCGGATCTCCTGTATATTCACGAATCAATGCACATTATCCCCATTGCTGACAACTGAGCAACAAAATGATGCAATGATTTGTCCAAATAGTGTAAGAAGCATATGTACAACCAAAAAAAGAATGATGGCTTAGAGCATTAGTGACTACTGTTAGCTACAAAGGAGAGGATGCTAAGGGGTCAGAAGGTCTGGCTTCTATGTATACTGATGTTGTCACCCCTGGGAAGCAAATGATGGTAGTCAGTGTCTTGGGGATGTACAGGCCTCAGAGAAACAAGTTAATTATTTCCTGAAGTTGCATGGAGGCCTATTTGCCTGAGCTGTATTTTAATTTAAATGCTTAATAACAGAAGAAGAATATTTTGAATTAAAGATTTGTGATGTAACAAGAAAGTAGGTCTTTTGCCTGCTTGTTGTTACTCAGTAATTTCAAAAACAGTGCCCTGTAACTTTGAACTTGTGTTAGAGGTGTCCTGGTTGGCCCTCTAATGTATTTGTAATACTTTAGCATTTAATAATTATTAGCAAAAGGCAGTTTAACTAAACTAACTTTTAGTTAAAATTGATTTAAAATTGTGGGTCAAGATGGGAGAGATTTGAAGGCACAGTCGAGGGAGTAAACTCAGTTGAGTGCTCAACTGTGACTGCTGCTCAAGAGGATGGGAGCTGTCACAATTGTCCCAGCCTCACACTTTCTGTTCCCCTGGCTTCAGCTAAAGTGTCTCCTGGTCCCTTGTCCAGGTACTGGCACCTCTGTACTGTCACAGTGAGCTAGTTCAGGAAGATGATCCAGCTGGAAGCTAATTTGCTATGGAACAAAGTGACCAGGTGGCTTCTGGGACTGAATTCATTGTGCAAAAGCCTGAGCTGCAGGGCTGGTACAAGCAAACAGGTTGGTTCCTATGACTGTAGCAATTCCTGGTTAAATCCAGACATGCTGGTCTGAAACTTCATCCCAAACCTGAAATATAAGCTGGCACATTTGCAGAAAGAAGAAGCATTTCCTGCCTCTCTCCTGCCCTTGTGCTGCTCCCTTCCTTTCCCTTAGCAGAGCTCCCTGAAGGGTGTGTTTCAGAAAGCTGGATATTGTAAAATATTGTGGTTTTCTTTGTCTGGGTTATTCTTTTTACCCAGGATGGTTTAAGTTCCACTTATCCAGTTGACCTGGTAGCTATATGAGTGCTTGTGCACCTGTGAAGATAGAGTGGGGCACAGACAGGAATGAGAATTTGTTGGGAAAAGGTAGATCTGCTTCATCTTTAACTCAGCTGGTTGATGGTGGTTTCAGGTGTGTGTTGGCCTTTTGCTTCAGGCATGCAGCATTTGATATCTGAAGCTTTTCTCCCAGATCATTGTTTCCACTGCAGTGCTCAATATGCAATTGCCCTAGTTTTTTTATCTATTAAATTGTTCATGGAGCCGTATTGCAAACTGTAGTGTTGAGCTGATTTTGGTTAAAAATAACTGCCTTCTATTTTGTCATTTGCTCAGGGAGGAACAGTTAAGAACAGTAAAGAGGCAAGAGTAGAGCTGAAAGTGCAGTGAGGCAGTTTTTATTCATGCCAAAAATGGTTCTAAAACCAAAATAGGGTAACCTAAGTACAGTCAGAGGAGAAACAATATGAACTATACATTGTTTAAAGTATAACCTTGCTGTGCCAAAGTGGTTAAATTTAGCAGGATAGTCAGTGAACTTAAATCCCCAATAATATGTCTTCATTTGATATGTCAATTGCTTTACAGTTTAATTACTGTTGATTTACATTGACATCATATTAGCTAGTGTGTAATACTGTATAGCTCAGAGAAAATCTGTGCTAACTACCATCTATTGTAACATTATGTAAACATATATACAAATGAGAGAATAAAGGTTTTAATCTACACTGCCTTGTTGAAGTGAGTGTTTTGGAGGGATGTCACTGCTTATTTTTAATGTAGGTTTTTTTTTTCTTCATTGCATCTGTGTAGAGGGCTATGGAAACTAAAATGGAGCTGTCTGCAACTGGAGCAAGATGTATCTAGGGATAGAAAATGCACCAAATTAGCATGATCACACTTGATCTTTTGGTGCATGAGTCTGAGTCAGTTGCACCAACACAAGAGAGAGCAGATTCAAGCACCAGCAATTTCTCATGACTTCATATGACTCTTGAATGGGTTTCATGTGACATCAGTAGGCTTAACTTGATTTAAAAGCTGTAATGCATTATCTATGCCATAGATGTGAAACATCACTGAAATACTCCTGGCTTTTCCTTTATGGAGTATCTCTGCAGTTCCTGTACCTAATCTGAAATTAGCTATACTTTTGATGGGATGCATTTCCAGCATTCCCCATTAATATCTGATTATAGCTTGACCACTTCAGGGCTTTTTTTTTGCTGAAATTCCTCCTGAAGAGGTTATGTCATGAGAAGCAATATTTTTTTTCACAGTTAGCACTGAATTCTAATGTCTCTCCATTCCAGGAACAAACTCTTTTAAAATCTCTTGCTGTACTTTTTGGGGGCTTCTCAGTATAAGCTAGTATGTAGCTGCCAACTCCATCTACATATTGGCTTTTCTTATCCATTATTTTGAAGGACATAATTTAAAGAACAGGAAGTGATACTGAATATTTGAGAACTTTGTTTAAAATAAAATGTGTTTTCTGAAGCATGCCTGTAATTGTGAAAATAACATACACATGAATGTGTGTTGTTTCAGCCCAATGTCCTTCACAGATCCTAAAAATATAAAAAAAACTTAATAAAAATAATAAAGTTAAGCCATCCAGAACAGGATTAAATCTTAACCATAAAGAACCACATAGTACTACTGAGGACAAAACCTATTAAGAAAGTGGGAAAAACAGGGAGGGTTTCACAAGTAGATGCTGCTAAACGTGTGTTATGTTTGGGCAGGGCTCATGTAGCCGTGTAGCATTCCTTTTCAGTGAGTTGGGTGTAACCAGGAGGCTGTGGAGGCCAAAAAATGATGTGGTAGTTGTGTGTTATGATGGACAGGACAGTCACGCCTACGGCAGGCTGTGGGACAGGTTGGGAGTGAGGGTTTCTGGCAGGGACATAAAGGAAAGCCCTTGATGTGTCTTTGCTCTGTGAGTTACAGTGATTGTTCTCTGACTTTCATGATCACATTCAAGTGTCTTGCTGTGAACTGGAATACTTATAACTGGTCCAGCTAATTATTATTCTTGATTTAGCCTCTCAGTTGTAGCTGCATGTGGCTTCCTCCACAAGGCTTTAAGGACTGTGAGTGCTGATAATGAGCCTAATTAGGGTCCTATGATTTTTATGGCCTCAGCAGCATTGCCCTCTGTTGTCCCTGGAGTGAGGGAGATAGAAGCTGCAGTCCATGAATCCCTTGCAGGCCTGAGGCAGAGTTTTGTGAGTTGTATCCAAGAATGAGATCTGGTATTTTCACAATTGTGTTACATCTTCAGAAGAAACACTCTTTTCCTACTTTAGTAGTTTCATCATGGTAATTATGAGGATTATTAGACAGCTGTTTTATTTCTGCTGGAGAAGATGGTGAGATCATTGGTGCTTTCTGTACTGATGGGTGTTGGCAGTAGGCTTGACTGCTTGAGTAGGTAAAGGTGGTATTACTGCACTGTTGCTTTTCAGTCTGATCTGTCATGAAACCATGAAAAGGGTGCACAACTCTTCCTATGCAATTACTTCTGTTTTTCCTTTTGAAATCTGGATATTCAGTGTGGCCAGGATTCTTATTGCCAGGCTGGCCATTTCTGCTTCCTTACTAAAGTGTCAGCATTGTAGCAAAACTGGAAAAGTGCCCTTCTGTATAAAAGGAGTTCATTAATATGCAAACTTAAACTGACATAGTCTTCTCCGGTTCCAGACACCTTGACTATAAAATAAAAACTCATATTAAAAGCAGTGGTTCCTAATCTATGAGCTGTATTCTGCTTACTGGATTCAGGAGTACAGGAAATGTGCTAAAGCCCAGCCAAATGCTGACATTAAAAATTTCAAGAGTTGAATTGGCTTTTTTGGAGCACAAAAGAAAAAGTGTATGAGACTGCTTTTGTGTTTTTTTCCTGGAGAAGCCCTCCACCTCTTCCTGAATGAACTGATGTTAATTACACTTGCTTCCTCAGACTCTACCTCTGCTCAAACTCATCCTTCCCAGGCTGTCTTCCTTCTTTGAAATCTTTGGAATGGGGAACACCATTTTTCGGTGCCATTCTTAGACCTTTAGTGAAGTGAGTTTGTCTTCTCTGCTCAATTTCATTATATTTTAATAGATACTTTCTTCTCCAGTTTGGTAATTACAATGTGGTAGCATTATAAAGCAGAAGCATTTCAGTCCTGTAAGACTTACACACAAATTTAAAAACGCTTGTAATATGCAGTAGAAAAGCACTAAAATTCTAGGTACTTTGTAAAACACAGGAAAATAGATTTCAAATAACAAGGAAATTCTCATAAATTAATGATAGGAGCTACTGTAGCAAAACACTCTGCAATAAAGGGCATTCATTTAACACAAATCAGGAAAATCATACAGTGTGGTGTGAGAATTTATAATGCTTTGGTTGATAAGGAAGGAGTATGAACTTATTTCCTATGGGCTGCTTTATCCTATAAGTGACTGGTAAAACTAAAGAGAAGGAAGATAATATCTTGCACCACAATAATTAGGAAAAGCTGTTTATGAATAGCTGAAGTCACAGAGAGTTTAGCTTCTCCTGTGTTTTCTTGATTTGGGTGTGGTTTAATTAAATGATCTTCAGGATTTTGAAAACAACTGCTTTGTGTGTAACTGAGGAAATCCATTTTCTCTGTGAGCAGCCAATAATAACAGCACTATTGCAGAGCCCCATTTCTGAAGAACACTGACTAGAAAGACTGCCCCCTGGTAGATGCTTGCTCCAGCTGAGTGCTCCTCAGTCCACAGGGCCTCAGAGTCTTCTCTGGCCCAGCTGGTGTTATGCACAGTTTCAGACTGTTACCTTTGTCTGGAGTCTCTAGCTTCCTAACCTAAGAATCCAGGATCAAATTTGATCCAATGGAAGCTAAGAAAGGAAGTGGCTGGTGTCTTAACTCTACCAATACTAAGCATAAATAAGTAAGGAAATAATATGTAGGTAAGCATTGTTTGGGATTAAATAAAAATTAAGTATTTTAGAATTGCCGATGAGAATTTTACAATTCTTACATTTGCCATGTGCGTGACATCATTTGGTGTTTGTGCAACTTCTTCAGAATATGCATATCTTTGAACCATCCACCAAAACATCAGAAAATCTTGGATTTGAATGCTGTGATTAATCTGTTGGGATTGTGGTTTGCTGTCCTGAAACATCTCACTGCCGGTGGTGGAAGGCATCTTAGCCTGTGTGAATGCCTGTCCTTGTGCAGCTCATGATGAGCAATTTTGATCATGTTGACTCAAGCATTTGTCAACAAAGGATTAATTTTTTTAGGATGCTGTTACACACCATAAATCTTTGTGCCCTCCTTGGGGGAATCCCAAATTTCATTTGAAAAGTTGTATCCCAGTGTCAAGGTTCAGTGTTACTGGGCATGGGCAATTTTAACAGGATCACAACAGTAGCTGCTGCTGTTGGTGGAGTTTGGGGGTGCCGCAGAGCTGCTGGGGCTTGTAAGTTCTGAATCTGTTTAAATTTAGGAGACAAGGGAAGGAATGGGGTGCTAATAGCATTGAAAGAAATCAAACAATGGGTTAACTCAGTCCCTTGTTTTGTTTGGGTTTTTTTTTTAGCCTGGCATATGTAGTTTGGAAAGGACTGTCATCAGGAAATGCTTGTGGCAAAATTGTGTGTGTTCCACACCCTGAGGCAAAGAGAAAGTTCTTTTCTCCTCACGCTTGTCAAGTGCGTTTATTCTGGTAATGATTTACTCTGGGTAGAGTACGCTGATCATAACTTAATGAATATAAAAGACTAATCTTGACAATTTACAAAGATAATGGGGTGTAGCTGAATTTGACTGCGTCTGTTTCTACAAAGTTCTTTATGTTTTTAAATTATAAGATTTAAAGATCAGGTTCCTAAATGATTGTTAAGAAATAGATGAGCTAAAAGCTGGAGAAATGCAAATCCTCCTCTGATCTAACCCATCTGCCTAGCTGGGCCATTTGGGCCCTCCATTGCACTTCACAGTTATTGCTGCTGAGACAAAGTTTAGAAAGTGCCATTGGTGCAGTTGTGGTTATCATGGCAGATCTTCTTACACTGTCTTCCTTAGGTTTTACTTACATTTTGCTGCTTATTCTTTTATTCTCTCTTTGCTTCCTCCCTTCTGACTTCTCTCTGATGTTTTTCTTTTTCCTTCCCATCTTCCCTGCTTTGCCTGTGTGCACAGGATGGAGTTCAAGATCTCCCACAGTGGAGGAAGAAGCTGCTTTTCCTTGTGGTGCTAGAAGGAGTTAATCTAAAAGAGGCTTCCCAGCATGTTCATGCAACAGCCTGTTGGTGGTTAACAGGCTGCCGATCTGGTGTGGTCAAAGTTTGTCTCCCTCATAGTAAGGTAGGAGGGTGAGAATTATAAATTCTGCAGGTCAGCTTGGTGCTGAACTACTTGTCCTTGCATTTGCTATGAAAACACACAATGCACTTTGCCTCTTCCCATTCCAGCTGCCTTACAAGCACTGAAGAGAAAAAAGAGATATGAGAAACAATTGAATCAAATTGATGGGACACTTTCGACTATTGAGTTCCAGAGAGAGGCATTGGAAAATTCCCACACCAACACAGAAGTACTCAAGAATATGGGTTATGCTGCACAAGCTATGAAAAAAGTACATGAAAATATGTAAGTGTTTTCTAGTAGCTTCCAAGTTGAACTTACTAACCACTATCAAATTATTCCATTACTATAGACTGTTGTATCAAGTTAGATAGTTTTGACTTCATTTTTGGTTTGGGCATTGAATGTCAGGAATGCTATTAGTGCTATAGTGTTATATTTGGCAGAAAAATATTTTTCCTAACAATAAATCTAGAAGGAAGTTTACTTAACTGGTGAGATCTGGTTTTTTTTCAGTCGGTCTTGGCAGTGGAGAGTGGCCTCTGCCCTTGGTTTGTCTAGAAGAAAATTTAGTCATAGAAACTAGGTGGACTCTTTTCCTCAGAATCCATAAGCTGGACTGTGGGATTCAAAGTACTAATTAAATGCACTCCCTTTCCCCACCCACCCCCCCCCCCCAAAAAAAAGAATTACTTTTTTTTTTTTTTTTCATATGTCCTATGTTGTTTCAAGGGGTGTTTTTCTGCCTGAATAAACAGAGTTAAATCAGAAGGGTTGTTCTGGGAGAAATAAACAGGAACTGAAACAATAATGAAGTTAACAATAAGGGGAAACCTTTAAATGGGGTACAATTCTGTTAAGTTCTCCCCAGTTCTGGTGAAAGCTTAACATCAAAAAGATCCATAAAATCATAGAATAATTTGGGTTCAAAGGGACATTTAAAGATAATCCTGTCCAAACGCCCTGCAGTGAAGAGAAACATCTTCAACTAGATCAGGTTGCTCAGAGTCCATCCAACCTGACCTCAGATGTTTCTAGTGATGGGGTATCCACCATTTCTGGGCAACTTGTGCTGGTGCTTCACCACTCTCATTGTAAAAAGCTTCTTCCTTGAATCAAATCTAAATTGACCCTCTTTTGGATTAAAGCTGTTACCCCCTGCCCTCCACAACAAGCTATGTAAATGTTTATCCCCATCTTTCTTATAAAGCCCCTTTAAGTACCAAAAGGCCTGCAAAGATGCTGACCTTGGGGATCTACCCATGGGCTGTGATTGGCTGGCAGAGGTATGAGGAGCACAGAGAGAGAGAGAGACATGCTCTGCTGCAGTTTGACTTTTGTTATAATCCCGACATGGAAGTAGCTGGACTGGGTGTAGGTGAGGAAAATTACTCTCTGTGAATTCTGCTGTTTATAGAGTCATGGGCATAAAAAGAAAACAGAGTCTGTTCAAGTGAGTGTGTTATGTAGGATTTGAATGATACATCTTTTAAAAAATGTTTCCATGTTACCTTGCCAGGGATTTGAACAAAATTGATGATTTGATGCAAGATATCACTGAACAGCAAGATGTTGCCCAGGAAATTTCAGACGCTATCTCAAACCGAGCTGCCTTTGGTGATGAGTTTGACGAGGTTAGTACTTCAGGCCTGTGAGTTTTAACTCCATAGTTATTTTGCAGTGCAGTGGTTTGTTTCTCAAGAAGTGTGGATGTGAAATTCCTTAGTTCTAGCTCACTCTATCTAGGACAATTGTAGAATTTTATTATAAATATAAAAATTAAATAAAAGCATTATATATAAAATATATAATGTACTAAATAAAAATCCGTAAATGCAAAAATATAAAAAATATTTTTATTTTTGTATCAATTTTAAGAAAAGCATTTTTAACTGCACTCCTGTAGTTATTGTTCTCATTTGAGCCTTGGAAAAAGGTCACTAAAACATATAATTTGTACTACTCCAAGTGGACACTGAAACATATAATTTTTTGTTGCTCCAAATAGACATCCGTTTGACTTTAGCCTGTCCATGGCATAGGGACATGCACTTCTGTTCATAATTCTGAATATTTAGACCTTTTTTTTTAAGGTCATTTTTGGTGCAGATCCTTTCCCTGTTGCCCAGACCACAAAAGTAGATTGATAGCTAGAAGTAATACCTGTTGGAGGCAATAAGGTTTAATTCTAAAGATCTTTTCTTCTGAAACCCCCAAAAGGCATTTAGGACCTTCTCAAAATCTGTTGCAGTAGCTTTCATCCAATGGCCCCAGATTTGATTTTGTACATCTAAACAGGATATAACTTATTTCTTATCCAACCATGGTTGAGGACTCAAGAGTCAAGGTTACTCAAAATTCTTGTAATCTCTGGAATGCAGAGATGGATGTCAAGCTCAGTATCACACCCACTTTTGTTTTGTTTTTCAATTTTGTTTCAAAATGGCCAAACACTAAGAATCATTTGAAGAATGTCTTGAATACTCAAACTGTTCACTGTATTCCCAACTAATTTGTTCTTATATTCCCAAATGGACAAAAAAAAAAAATATATATAAATGCTATATTGCACATATTTGCTTGATAGGGAGGAAGAGGAAGTTTCATTCAACAGCTCTAATTTGTTGAAAATAGTAATGAATCTTTGTATTTTGTTCCCATTACCTGTTTTCCTGTATTTCCCCTTTGAATGTAAATTTTCCAAGAAACATTTAGTCATTACTGGCACAAGGAATGAGATTTGGCCTGAGCTTCAAACTATTGAAAAACATCCTGCCACCCCAAACAGCTGTACAGCGTCTTTTCAACAGTGCTTAACTTTTTGGAGTCTAGGCTTAATAAGCGTGTTGTAGATTGACCTGGAAGTTCCTAAGGGATACCAGTTGAAGCTGGTGTGCATTGTTCCTGTTTGGGAAATAAGTCCCTGTCACTTGGAGCATTGTTGCCAGCTTTTGCATAGAGCCTAATACTTAGAGCACTTGGCAGTAACTGGGAAACCTGGTTTGCAGGCTACTGCACCTTAAGAGTGCTAGAATCAATGACTTAATTGCTGGGATGTAAAGTGGTTAATGTTGAAGGATAATATTGAATTTTTTTTGAAGGATGTTTTTTCCATGCATTTGGATGCATTTTCTCTTCACATGTGTGCCGTGGCTGTAAGGAGACCATGGATGCAAGTGATTTCTCGTGCTCCAGACAGGCACAGAAACATGAGTTCCTTCTCCCTGGGTTGGCACAGTGTATGTTTGCCTTAAATTATAAAACCATAAGAAAGTAAATTCAGGTATAAAGTCCTGTGGTGGCTATGCAACTATCATTTTAACTTCTACGTTGATGATAAACAAAGTATAAATGTGTAGGCAAAGCCCATTTCAGTACCTAATAGCTCTTACTTTTTGACACTTACCCCACCCCTCTTCAGTTGTTTTTGCCCACTGTTTCTTTTAAACCATTTTGTCAATGTGGCAGAGGTCCATTTCTCCACATACATGTAACATATAGCTTCCTTTCTTTGGGAAACTTCAGCCGAGGAATAAGTTCCTTGCTTTTTTAAAAAGCATACAGCCTTTTTATTTTTAGCATTGTACAAGTGGATTAGATCATCTGTCCAAATCAGCCTCTGCACCTAAAAGCCCACAAGTGCTGTGTGCTTCAAGAGAGAATAACAGGACCCAGGAGGACAGTTTTGATTCCAGTGCTGCTTTGAAATCACATATAATCCTGGACTTATGTGATAGGGCTGAAGCACAATGTTTAATGACAGTCTGCCTTATAACCAGTGCCTTTTAAAATGGGAGAAATGGCACATTAAAGTTAGAATCCATTGAAGAGTACAGGCTCTAGATTTGGAACAAGCCTGAGGACAGCAGAGAGGCTTTTTACTCCCATATTTGCCTTTTTGGCATGTATTGTACTGCTGTTAGTTTTGTTTTTAAGTTTATTTCTTGTCCTGTTTCTCTCATTGTCCTATTTTCAGTGTTCAATTAAGGTTTATTTAATTGCCCATACTTAGTGAAAATTACACATTTAATATGCTGTTTCTTGATATGTCCTTTCAGGTGTAAACTGTTTTTTCAGTAGTAGTTTGCTTCACGGTGGTTGAATGTGCCCTTGTGTGTAATCACTGACAGAATTTGTAAATAATGTTTTCCTTGAATTTAGGATGAGTTGATGGCAGAATTAGAAGAACTGGAGCAAGAAGAACTGAACAAGGGAATGAGAGATGTCAGGTTGCCAAGTGTTCCATCCACATCGTTGCCTTCTCGTCCTGGTAAAATGCCTGCTTGCTATTTTACATTTCTCACGATTAAGCCATGCTGTGAGAGGGGGAAGAGGAAGAGAGGGTTTCAGATATGCATTTAACTCTGTTATAACTTTTAAAATGTTATAAATTCCTTTTCCTATTTTTTAATCTGCTTAACAGAAGAAGCAGAGTGGGATTCCATTTTGCTCTGTGAAAGCATGTAGGACCAAATTCTCTGTAGATTTGGGGTGACAAACTTGGGGAACTTGACCTTGCACATACACTGATGAATCTCCTACTGAAATGTAGTAAGATCATTGAAGAATGATCTTTTTTGCCTTTTTTTTTTCTTCTTTTTGGCAATTAAATCCTTAGTCTCTTTCAGTTAGAGTCTGACCTAGATTCCAAATGTTTACGTCATAAAGATCCAGTTTTGCAGGGTAGTGGTTTGATATTTTCTGCTGGTATTTTAATTAGAAATGAAGGAGGCATCAGGAAGTACATATTTAAAGACATATGTTCATTCCTTTGCTTTCTTTTTACTGAACTGGCTTATTCCTAGTATTAAGCTGTAGTTTTATTTTTCTATAGTTCTGCCCTGTTCATTTTGAATTCAGCCAGAGGCAGTCAACTTTTTCTATACTTTTCACTGTCAGTTGAAAGACTTGCTGTGTACTGACATTAGTAAAAGAATATAAATACTTGGACAGCACACATGTGACACAGGTGGTTTATGGTTTCTGCTACAGAACAGGTTACCTAGACCAGCTCAACTCAGATACTGTGATATGTGTTTTGGCAGATGACACTTAAATCCTGAGAAACAGTTTAAAATGTTCAAGCTGAGACTGTGGCCTCATCTACTGAACTCAATTGCAGAACAGCTAGGAAAAAAAATTATTTAGAAAAGCAGTGAAAATTCAGTCTGGTCGTTTATGATTTGTTCATACATTGTCTTCCCAATCCAGATCCAGCTGTGCCAGTTGACATTTTTGTTAAACCCAGACCATCTCCATGTGCTTCACTATTTTAATTTTCTACATCCATCCGTATGGCTGCTTCAGGCAAGATGAGCTGGTTACAATTATATAGTTCAAGGCTGTGAAAAACTAGCTTATGTTTTCTGAAACTCTCTGCTTACTGTTACACAGCAATAGCAAAGTCAGACCAGTTGATGGATTTATAATGCTTCTAAGTGGAGATGCATGTTGCTCTCCTGATTTTGAAGATGAGGAAACTGCAATGAAGTGAGGCATGGTGACCTTCCCCAGTCACACAGTGAACCTGTGACACTTGCAGAAGAGGGACTGCATCTATGGTCCCCCATGTGCTTCTCCACCCTTAGTCCCTGAAGTGGTAGTGCAGTTTCCTGCACCAGACAGCGGCTCCTGGCCCTGCAGCTGCCTCAGGTGGGAGCCAGCTGGCTGCTGTAAAGGTGCACATGCAGGTGTTGGACCCACTAACACTATTCCACTGGTGGCTGCAAAGATGCCAGTCCTGGTGTGCACAACCCACAGATGGAGGAGGCAGCCTGAGGCTGAACCTTGGCTTTTGGGCATCTAGTTTGCAGGTCAGCAAATGAGGACAATTTGGATGAGGTTTTGGTTTAGTGAATGCAGATGATGTGAGATAGGAGATTTGGGTACAAAGTGTGTGTGGGACCTGATACAGAGCTGGGAATTGCTGTTGCAGTGAACACAGCAGTTAACTGATGTCACCTGAGCAAAGCAAGTTCAGGAATGTTTTTCTCCGTTTAATAAATTACACCACATTAAAATGGGGTGAGTTCATCCAGAGACTTGCATGTGCAGAACCTCTCAGCACTATTTGGAAAGATAGCAGGATGTACAGCTGGCCAGGATAGGTCAGTTTTGCTCGTTTACGTGGTGGTGAGAGAACTGACAGCATTCTTGTGGGCCTTTTCTGGCTGTGACAGCCTTTAGAAATTAAATGTTTTTTCTGTGTGAGTCTTTCAGTAGGAATGACATCAGACCTATATTGTGAACTTTAGGGTTCTACAGGAAATAATGATGGGGCAAAATAGCCACAACTCTTATGAGCTTCATTCTTGCATGACTCATGTTCAGCTTGCTACTCAGTAAGTTGGTCTGAGATCTTCAAACAGAAAAGCACTATGCAAGTCCTCATGTTAACAGATAGAATGGTTCTGACTGTTACATTAGTTGATGGTTATTGTCTCTTTATCTGCAGCATCGACCAGGAAAAGAGCAGAGGATGAAGATGAAATGAAGAAACTGGCTGCCTGGGCTTCATAAGAGCATGGTCTTTTTATAACACCAAACATTATAGAGCAGAATGTAAGGAGCTGTACTGCTGTTTTATAACTGCACTGATGTACTGTGGTTGCATTTCATACAGACTGGGTTTTTTTATGGCACATCTTGCTGAGACTAGTGTTACTGCCATATTACAAAACTAGCTGAAAAACCAGCAAACAAAATAATTAAATAGTTGCCTAAACCTTCAGGTATCATTTTTTTTTCAGCCTCATCAAGAGATTTGTTTTATTATTAGTATCAGTTTTTAATAGGTACTATCTTACCGTGTCAGTTGGTTTGTAAAACCCATGTGCCTCACACTCAAAGCTGGATTCATTTTTGAAATGAGAAAGTTTAGTAAGTCATCAGGGCCCTATAACTAGAGGGTTATTTGAATATTTGCAATATTTGAATATTAGCAAAAGAGCTATTTGAATATTAGAATTTTTGAATATTAGCAAAACAGCTTAATACGTGTCCTCACTTGCAAGTTCTTTGAGCCCAAGAACTAATAACTATTCATTTGGACATGAAGATTCAAACAGTCTGCCTGGAGCAACTTCTGGTGTCCTAGATATTAAGAGGAAGCTCTTCTGTAGGCTTATTGAAGTGGGATGTGTTATTTGTTTCAACTGGCCAAAATGTCCCATGCACTTCTACAGGTCAACTTGAATTTTATTTTGGACTGTTTCTGACTAGGTTACAGAATTACAGTGATCAAGGAAAGCAAAATGTGTAGGTTCTTACAGATTCCTGCCAAACACTACTGATTTTCATTAAGCCTGTCAAAATTCCAGAAGAGATTTGACCTTTTGCATTCTTCTTCACTACCTTGTCTTTCTAGGATGTGTCTTTACTTTGTATAATACTCATCCTCATCAAAGGAATTAGCAACACATTTTTAGTTACACAATTTCAAAATAGTTTTAATTTCTGAGCCTCTGGTTCTTCTCTCTTACTCAGTTTGTGAATGGAAATAATATCAGTGTGTTGCACTTGCAGGGCCTTTTTAAACCCTGGTCAAAAGCTGATTCTGGGTTACTTGTAAAGTTGGTGTGTTACTGTTCAACTGACAGCATTTTAGCCTAAGGAAAAAATGCCACTGTTGAGTGCTAAACTACTGCATATATGGAGAGATTGCTGTTCAAATACAACCCAAAAATTAAATAGGCTGCTTTGTACTAACAAAGCATTAAATAAATCTTAAGCTGTATGCTAGTAGCATGATGTCAATCACAAGGAAAATGTAGAACAGTGTGGAGTTCCTAGGGGTGTAGGAAGCAGAGTCCCTGATCTAGGTTTCTTGTTTTTAAATGAATTTAAATTTAGTGATTTAGAACGACCTGGGGAATAGTGGTAGACTTGGTTTCTGTAGATCTTCAGCAACAGAAGACTGACCCCTTCTCCTGCAGGCTTTACCCTGTGATTTGCTGGGTGTTCAGCTTCAACAGGCTTCAATAGCCTTCAGCTTAGTGGATTTTAGGTTAAGTATATCATGTGTTTCTAGACATGGTCTGCTCAGAGCCTTTCAAGTTGAGCCCCATGGATGAAACCCAAAATGTATAAACCCTGTGGAGAGTTTGACTTTTTCAGGACTTCCATTCTCTGTGGAGAAATTGCTTTTGGATTGTATCTGTATGAGAGCTGAATCAAGCCTTGCCACTTCGGATAATTTTCTTATTGGAAAAAACTGTGAGTGTTAATTCTGTCCTAAAATTTGAAGGTACCAAGAATATATTCCCTTTTTGTTGAGAGTAGAGAAAGTCTGGAATTATTTAATTTTTGTTTTAAATACAAAATAAAACAGAAGAAAAAAAAAGACAGAACTGCCTTAAATTTAAAAATACATTTTGAACTCTCAAGGAGTGGGAAACCAAATACTAACAGAATGCTACTCGGTTTTAATGCTTGCTGAAATTCAGCATGAGAATGCTAGCTGAAAGCAGGAATACTTAGTAAAATATTCAAAGTTATTTCATATCCATTTGCTAACCCTTCTGGCTTGAGTCCTGTGTTCAAGGTGTGCAGTTTATGCAGGTCTCTGAATTGTGTACAGAACATATTAGCACACACTGGGTGTATGACTGTGCAAGGCTGGCAGCGTGTTTGTGGACACTTCTGGTATTTCTACATATGAGGCCATGCCAACACAATCCAATAGTTAGTTTGGAAAAGCTGGCTTCCAGCCTCTGTTCTTGGTTGAATTAGTAGTTTAACAATGCTTAGCTCTTATATGCACTTGGCATATTCAAAGTGCTCTACAACCTAATGGATCTCTAAGCTTCCATTTTGAAACTAAAGTGACTTTCAGTCTGCTTTGGAAAATGTGGGCCTACTATTTTTGAATAAGAGATTTCCATGTGAACACCCCTCACTGGAGACAAAAATAATCTTGTAGAGATCTTCTCCTTTGCAAACCAGAGTTTGACTGCTGACCTCCAGCAATGTTTTGGCCAAATGTTGATCCTGAAGAAGCTTCAGATGTGTTCAGCTTATTAATGTTCAGACCAAGCACTTTAAAAACAGAACTTTTGAAAGGTGAAGAAATGAAAATGAATATTCAGGTGAGCTGCTCTGAAAGCTTATGTATAGTGGCTGGTGATCCTGAAAGCCAGACTCATGTACCAGTTCATAAGCCAGGATGTGAGGTTGGTGAAATTATACTCAGAAACACTGTAGTGATACACAGAAATGAAAATATACCATGGACCTCCGTAACTGGAATGTTTGTTGCTATATTTTTTTTGGGACACCAGTTTTCTTCAAAGGAAAAGGGGTTGTAGGGATTGAATTCAGCTGAGGGAGTGGCTCTTTCCTGTGTAAAATCAGATAACAGTGGGACAAATGGCCCTTTCTTATTTGAACATATGCCTCCCTTCATGCCAAGATGGTATTTGTTTAGTATGTAAGTAGTTGAGAGTGAATAGTGTCAATGTGTTATTGTAAATGTACCCTATTAACTGGAACATATTTTACAGGAGGACTGTGGCAGCAGTTGGTGTACTATAACTGACTTCCTTTCTTGTTGCTTATTTATTCTGAGATTGTTTGTTTCTCATAACAGGCTTAGACACTTTTAACCTGGATAACTTTAAAAAGGGGAAAAGATATTAATAAAAAATAAAACCAATTCATGTATGTGTATATATATATATATACACTGTAAATAAATATTTTGGTGTCATGTTTGTATTACATGATTTTATTAAGTTTCTTTTCCCATCAGGCAAAATTGTAAGTACCCTCCTTACCCTGTCATTAGGATATAGTGCTCTTTTAAAGGATGTGAGAATATTTTGAAACATTTTTTGATGTATTAATCTTTCAGCAGCCAGTTAGAATTCAAGAATTCTTTGAAGTTGATTTTGTTAAAAAAAAAAAACAGAAAAAACAACAAAAAACCCCATCCCAGTGTAAGCTGTGGTGTTTGGGCTGCATTCCTTCACACTTAACTACTGTGTTGCAAGAAATTATTTTGATTTAATATATCCAAAAGACCTCCCTCTCCTCCCCTCTGACCTGAAGATCTCATCATTGTTTCAGAAATATGTGTTTTTCACTTTCCAGGCCTTACTTGAAAGGCAGAATGATCAGGTCTTTTAAAAATGAAAAACAAAAAAAAATATGATAGGCAAGAATGAAGTGAAACAAATGTAAAAGGCATTTTTTTCATTAATCTTACTAGAATCTATTTAAAGTCTGTGTGTGTGTATAGTGTCTCACCTTTTACATACACACACACATATTTACATGTATGTATAAAATGCTGGAGCAGTGATTTAGGACCACCATCTGGTGGGGAAAGGCTTCAATTGCTTGGGCAGCTTCTCTTTTCCTCTTTGTAAGTCCTAAGGGCTTTGTCACAAAATGCCAAGGAGCAGCTGTGGTGCGAGCACTTCTGTCTGTGTCTACAGCTGTGGGGGGTGGAAGAACAGGATGAGTGTGCAGGGGGAATATTTAGAAAATCTCACTGTCTTTCATGATGTAGGGCTTATATTATTTTAATTATGTCATTTTTTTTTAGAAAAAAAGAAAAATTTAGTCTCAAAAATTATTTAGCAGCACATCTGAAGAATTATAAGTAGTATAATTTCAGGTAGCTGTCATGTTTTCTCCTATCTGTCCCCATTGCAGAGACTGTGGCAAGACCCACCTTCATAGTACTGTTGAGTCAGGTGTATATTGTAGGAAAAGTATACCTGCTTTATGTGACCTTGATCATAGTTTAAATGGTTTGTTTTGTTATCAGCATGTAATTACCTGGTCACCACTGGACTACACTCTTAGGATCAATATCTGCAGATCAGACTAGATTATATAGTTATGAAATGCTAATATGTGCCTAGAAATTTCTGAACAACCTTGTATACCTAAGATGACTGTGTCTCACAGGGTCACACGGGCCCCTCTGCTGCCCTGCTCCCCTCCTCTCCTGCACACTACACTTGTGGTTTTGTATTTTGCCTGTATGTATGCTAGCTGACTTTCCCCCCTGCAACTAGAAGTCTTCTGATAATTCTCTGGTTGCTGTTTACTACAGTTGACTGTCAAATTCCTCTTTACCAAGATAAACTTTGGGCAAATGCCATCTTGGGGAATTTGGGCTTGACACTTAACGCAGCCCCTTACAGCCTGTGCTGTCTCAGCAGCCACTGCTACCCAGGCTGTTTTTAGGGCAGCAGGGCAGTATAGGTACCCTTCAGCTAGCTTTCTCAAAGGGCAGGCATCCAACTCTGCTAGGATTGAAAGGCAAGTTGAGGATCTGTGATTTGACCTGAATTTAATCAAATAGATGGTAGGTAGGCCACTTGTCCAAGCTGGTGGTCTGCTCCCGTGGAGGTGGTAAGTGCCAGTACCTCCCATTCCCATTGATGTGACATCAGCTTTCACTATGTAAGTCTTATGGGGCAAGGAGTGTTCTGTGGGTTCAAACAGGATTTACAACTCCACCCTGAGTTTAGCACCCTTTCCTCAAGAAATTAAACTTGCACTTTAGGAGTAAAGTGAATGCTTGGATACATTTAATTTATAAATATATCCAGATATCTTAGCTTTACTTTTGCACTCAGCTTACTAAAGGTACCTTGGTGCACCTGCTGAACAAACTAAACTCAGCTGCAGACTGCAGATGCATGAGTAGGGTTGTTGTATTACCACATACCTACCTATTGTCTGTACCCTGTGTGTATACAGGGTGTTGGAGTGCCTGGTGTGGCTGCTTTGCTGCCCAGCAGCAGCGGTGATCTCCATCAGGGCCAGGGCTGGGACTCTGCAGACCTCCAGGAGGAGCTCTGGGTTCAGCATACAGCAAGAAACTCCAGTAGGCTGGAAAGGCTGCAGTTTTCTCACAGGACCTGATTTCAGTCTTACTGCTCATGCTGGAGGAAAAGGCCTGCCTGGAAGTGCTGCTCAAAAATCAGGGGTGAAACTCTCCCGCTCCTCCCACTCTTCCCACAAATCCCCACTTGTTCAGAGCTAAAATGCTCTTTTAAATACTAACCCACCTTCTTGGCTGCTTCTCTGGCTTCTGTCTCTTTTCTTCCCTTCCCCTGTCTATGGCCACTTTGGCGCACAGCTTTGTTCCCTGCTCTGCACTAATGTAGGAGCTCCGAAGCAGATGGTCATGCAGCCCCTTTTCTACACACTCAGGCCAGGGCAAAGAGCTAAGACCAACCTCAAACGTTTAAATCTGTTAAAAATACTATTTTTCAAGAAGTTTAATACTGACTCAGTGATTTGTGCCTTGCAGTGACCAGCTGCAAGCTGCATGTTGTTGGAACACACTGAGGACACTGAATTGCAAGAGGGATTTCTTGGTCAAGTCTGTCTCTGTCAAGTCTGTCTGTGAGGGTTCAGAGCACATCAGTCATTGTGAGGTAATGTCAGTGCTACTTTGGGTTAGGTGGGAGCATGTGGGACATGCCTACAGGGAGGTATTGCAGCTGCTGGTTTTGAGGCTGTTCATGTGTAAAATTAATCACTTCGATTTATTGAGGATTTGGATCTTAAAAGGTAACTTTACCAAGGAGAGTGTTTATTTGGCACAGGAAATTCCATCTGAACTGACACCTTCTTATAGTTGTAATGCAGTTTCAGAAGTTCATAGATAAACATAGATTGGAGATACCACCTTGCACTTTTCAGGTTAAAACCTTCAGCTCCCAATGCTTTGCAAGCAGTCAGCAAAATATTTTAGTCAATTCAGTTTAATGAGCTAGAGAAAAAAAAATCCCCCTGTGTGAACCAAGTAGTTCTGGAAAAGGTTTGTAACAGCACTAACCTGAGAACAGATCTTATCTGTATTGTAGCAGACACTTGTGGTTGAACACAAAGGACTTAATATTATAAAGAAGACAATAGGAGAGAAAAAATGATGGGGAGAAATGATAACAAGTTAAGACACTAATTTATGTAGCCTGAGAATCTGTCTAGAGCACATATTGTGTCTGAATAAACTGAAATCTGAGTCAACAGCTGCTTCACCAGAGCAGAGCATAGAAGCCTCTTTGTTGAGAGAAGAGATCTTGTCCTGTGACCTTTGGATAATCATGAGTCTTGTGTAACTCACATCATTCGAAAAGTGAAAGATGTTGGTCTTTCCGTGGTTTTCTAGACTCAGATGTGAAACTTGTCTCACAGAGGATGCCAGTAGTGAACTACAGCATGCTGACAGCAAAAATAGATAAAAGTAACTATTTGCACGTTCTGTTTCTCATGTTAACTCACAGCAAAGTTGAGCTGAATTTTTGATTGTTTAATGCTCTTTCATCATACATTACTTTGCACATTAATTTTGCTGCATTCTGAAATTATTTTTTAATTGCTCGTTTAGGTAGGAACAACTAAGTCAGATATGATCGGGTTCTCTGCAGTTATCTCTACAAGAAACACATTTTTTGGGCTGCTTTTGTACACCTAAGCAGGAGCAATGTCTCTATAGGCACACAAACATCTCACTGAATCTTAGTAATTTTTCTGCAAAAGATTAAACAGAGTGAGACAGTTTTCTCATCTGCTTTTTCCAATACAAGTTATTATCCCCTTGCCAAATTAAAATCTAAGAGGAAGCTCACGATGTTTTTGTTAGGTGTACAATTATCCTACAAGCTGTACTGCAAGATTGCAGAGAGACTTAGATCGGTTGGATGGATGGGCAGAGTCCAACAGCATGAAGTTTAATAAGTCTAAGTGCCGAGTTCTACATTTTGGCCACAAAAATCCCCTACAACGTTACAGGCTGGGGACAGCGTGGCTGGACAGTGTTCAGGCAGAAAGGGACCTGGGGGTGCTGGTCAACAGCCGGTTGAATATGAGCCAGCAATGTGCCTTGGTGGCCAAGAAAGCCAATGGCATCCTGGCCTGCATTAGGAATTGTGTGGCCAGCAGGAGTAGGGAGGTCATTCTTCCCCTGTACTCAGCGGTGGTGAGGCCGCACCTTGAGTGCTGTGTCCAGTTCTGGGCCCCTCAGTTTGGGAAGGACGTTGAGGCACTTGAGTGCATCCAGAGGAGGCAACGAGGCTGGTGAGGGGCTTGGAACACAAGTCCTGTGAGGAATGTTTGAAGGAACTGGGGGTGTTCAGCCTGGAGAAGAGGAGGCTTAAAGGTGACCTTATTGCTCTCTACAACTTCCTGAAGGGAGGCTGCAGACAGGTGGGGGTCGGTCTCTTCCAGCGGGCAGCAACTGACAGAACAAGGGGACACAGTCTCAAGCTACGTCAGGGAAGGTATAGGTTAGATATTAGGAAAAATATTTTCACCAAAAGAATAATAAAGTTCTGGAATTGTCTTCCCAGGGAGGTGGTAGAATCACCATCTCTGGATGTGGTTAAAAAAAGACTGGACATAGCACTTGGTGCTATAGTCTAGTTGAGGTGTTAGGGCATAGGTTGGACTTGATGATCTTAGAGGTCTCTTCCAACCTCATTATTCTGTGATTCTGTGGTTTCTAAATTCATAATGCATATCCACACACAAAAAATAAACTTCTCAGAGCAAGACTTCTTCTAAATGTACAAAGCAGCTGCCATAATAGGGTAGAGCTCTTGCCTATTGCCTCTGCTTGTCCCTGTAACAGGTGTATTTATCCTGCAGAATGAGGGGGAAATGGAGACTCCATCACACCACAAACAATCCACCCCATAACCTGGTTACCAGAAATGCCTAGCAAGGAGCCACAGGAAATCTGGAAGGAGAGATCTGGTAGTTTTGCCACATGTTGCAGCTGCTTCCTAAGCTCTATCTATCTATCATCCATCCATCCATCTATCTATCTATCTATCTATCTATCTATCTATCTATCTATCTATCTATCTAATCTATGTATTTTTCAGACAATGCAAAGCAGTAATGAGATCTTGAAAGGTCAATGTACAACCTTCTCCCAGTAGATTCTTGTCAGATGAATAATGCTTGACAAACCCATGTTAACTGCCAACCAGCCAAGTGTTTCATAGTCATCCTCAACATTTCCATAAAGCAACTGTGGCAGCTGTGGTTTCTTCTCGATGAAGGGCATTAATACACTTGAGAAAACAGATTGAGAAAACAGAGACTTGTTTCTCCACCACATGCAAGCATCCTAGTGTGTTCAATTTGAACTGGTAGAAGAAAGGAATATTACAAATCTAGAAGCAGCAAATAATTTATAAGCAAGGATATTTCAACCTACTTGAAATCCAGTTGAGATATCCCAAGACAAAGTTCCTGTATTGCACAGGCAAAAGTCTCACTGGATCAGCAAATCATCTAATTTTAACCTGCTGACAAGTCAGGGGGATCAGCAGTAACCCTAGGACTGCACCAACTGTCTTACTGTGCAATTAAGGTGAATCATGTAATTGCTTTCTTCCTCAGGTTCCTTGTTTGCACAGCAGAGGGAAATACAATACCTATCTCTCAGATACAAGGTGGGGACAAACTTTGTTTGGCGAGCACTCTGGTGATGCTCAAGTCAAACAAGTGCTGAATATGAATCAGCAAATCTTTAGGGTCTCCATGAAGAGCTTAAAAGGGCTAAAAAGGGAAAGGTCTCCATGAAGATTGTGTTGAAAACCAGGGAAAACATAGGTTGGAGCACTGCTTTTGAAGGCTTAGCAAAGGGTTAAGGTGCAGAACCTTTTAACTTCTCTTAAAATAGATGAGACTTGGCCACTGCTGAGAGTTGATCCCAGAATCCCATTTATTGGGCCAGTGCTTTAATCAGCCTCAGCTAGAAGAAAGACCCATGCTGAGGGTTTCTGCATTGTGGGGAGTGATCTCTTCCTGACAGGTGATGCATGTGACAGGTGACATCCCCTGTCTCGCAAAGCCAAAGGGTTCAGCTCTGGCTAGCAGGGACTTCTGAGGACTGAAATTATTACTCCAAGTTTACAATCCCACGTCCACACCTCCTCTTTCTCCAGAGCCATGCTGCCCTACTTTGCAGTTTGCAGTATTTGCGAGCCATACCAAAATTCCAGCCTGGGCTGGATGCTTTGATATCATTAATGAGACAGAAAAGGTACAAGTCATACAAACAGGAGCAGGAAAACAGTGAGGATCTGGGAGAAATGCACAAGAGAAATGCACTGAAGAGCATTTTTCTCAATGTCAGGTGGATGTTAAAGGTATAAAAGGGCAAAGAGAAGCTTTGCCAGTTTCATTAGCCATTCATCATTAGCCTTCCTGAATTTTAATTCCAGTGTCAGGTGCTGTTCTGTTGCAGAAGGACTTCATGTAAAAAATTCTCATTCTCTTAAGTAAGAACAGTGTACACATCAGGCTTTCTGATTTATCCAGCTAAGCAGAATTACATTTCATTACTCAGCCAATTACAGAGCTCCTTCAGCCTTCCTGTTACATGACAGTGAAAAATGCTTGTCTTGGAAACATCCTGGTTGTGCACATCCTGTGCTCTGGGCAGCATCAGTGTAACTCTGCCTGATGCTTGTTAAACAGGATTCTTCAATCCTAATATAACTTTGTTTTGATGATGCTGGATAAACCTGCAGTTTGGGGCTTTTAAATATGCCCACCGGAAGAAAAAAGATGCTTTGTAAGTGACATGGAGTTATACTTAGACATGTATCATGACAGCCTTTTCCTTGCTCTACAACAACCATCAGAATAGTTCTGAACTCATCAACTCAAGGAGAAATTTCAAGAGAAACATTTTGTATAGTATATATCTAGTTATGTATAGTTTGTATAGTATATATCTACTATAACACTCAAGGTACCCAGCTGGAAAATAATTTGTAAACTGACCAACAGTCACTATTACTCTGAGGATGACATTTTTGTGATTTGTATCTATTACAAAATAAGGATATCTATAGATACATTAATATTTTATTGTTTCACATAAAGCATGTTTATGCTAAATGTTTAGTATTTTCCCTATTTTTCCACTCCTCTGAATCCACACAGTTGCATCAGAAACAAAAGGTAAATAAAATCTTGGCAGATCAAGAAGACTGAACAGAAGCCCTGGGCTCAGTGTTTTCTTTGCAATGCAGAACCTGAGAAGGACTGAACACAAAAGGTTGTCCTCTGAAACAAGACTGGGATAAAGGTTAGCATGGTGAGGCTGGCAAAGGAACACCAGTGCTATGGGAGGTGTTCCTGAATGGGTTACGATTAACACAGAACCTAAACCACTCACAACACAAACTAACAATTAGTGGAGAAGCAGTTCTGATCAACAAATGAGTGAACAAATTTTTATTTTCAAAGGGGAAAAATGCTCAGATCTAAGCTATGGATAAGTTTCTTTTGTCCTCTTTCCCTTCTGTCTTTTCCATTCCCTCTCATCTTTCCTCTAGGAAGTTAAGATCCTATGCATTGACAATGTGTTGAAGATCATAAAAATGCAGAACCACCAACTTCACTGGTCAGTACATTGACTGCTCAGCCAGAGTACAAACTCTTGTAAGAGACATCTTTTGGAGATGGCTGCATTATCAGTTCCTAGATTCCTTATTAGAGTCAAACAAACATGGGTGTGAGGATAGAGTTCAGTTACCCAAGCATCCCTTACAGCAAGTTCTGTATTTTGTAGGAAAAATATGTACCTAGTTTGGAGTGTTGGAACTGTCTATTAATTTGAATGTTCTGATCTCTTGCATGAAGACTTAATTGAAATATAGGAAGGAATGATAGGAAGAAAGACCCCTGGGACCTGGAGTGTTTCCTATAACCATAGAGTGTTTCCTATAGGATTCTTCCCTTCCTTGGTGATTTGTGACCTTGGTCTATTGATTTGCGCTATCTGACATTTCTAAAAAAACCTGATTGTAGCAGCAACTTCAGAACTTAACTTTTTTGAATTCCACACCACTCACCCAACATGTATCAGAGCCTGCCATAGCTAGCAGAGGAAAAACTCTTCCACAAACAAACCATGTGAAATTTCCTACAGAAAGTTCTACTCAAAATCACATTTTTTCTAGTAGAAGAAATGCTGCTCCTTTGTAGCTACATTTCAAAAAAGGAATAGAAACTGCAGAGAAAAAAATCAAATTACTTAGTGTTCTAATGAGCTGCAGTGAGTAAAACCCATGTGTGGAAGACACCATCTAGAACAGGAGCTTTCCTAGTCCCTTTTCACTTCAACTGTAAAACCCCAACTCCTTCCCCTGAAAACAATGATGCTTAAGACAAAGAGGAGAGCACAAAAGCCCACAGGAAAGTGCACCTTAAAGGCTTCTCTCTCCTACCACTGTCAGGTGCTGTTTGGTGAATTAATTTCCTTCCTCCTTGAGCTGGTTCTATTGGGACTATTGTACTCACAGCTGATGTTGTATGTTCTACACCCAATTAATAGTTGTCAGTGGGAAAGGTATGGAGTGGGAGTTTATAGGCACTCATTCTTGATTAAATACTAGTCAGCCTTTTAATTGATTTAGCAGTACACAAATCAAAAACAGAGAAGTGGTGTGGGCAGACTGCATGTGCTTTGGAGGATAAAAAATCCTGCAGGATTAAAAGATGCAGTATTAAAGAAAAGCAAGGCCCCAGTAAGATTGAACTATGCACTATGTATTAAAATCTAAAACTAAGGGGAAAACCCTGTTGTACATCAGTGGCTGAACTATTAAGGCAATCACTTACAACAGAAAAGAACAACCTGTTACTGGTTGTTATTCCTGTAACTAGCTTACTCTGCTACAATTCCAGTTTGAATATTTCTCTGCACTTTCAGCAAGGCACAGAACTCCACTGTCAAGTCTTACAAGTGAAATATTGGAAACCTGGCTTCTTCTGTACTGAAATTGCAGCAGTGAGTGAAAAATAGAAGGAAACACATGGAAAATAGTGCCAGAATGGATGCAAGTAGTACAGCAGATAAAAACTCACTGTGGGATTGACTTAGAATAACCCTTGACCAAGACGTTCAAGGCCACAATGGCCTGTCCACCTCAAATTCTGCATGTCCTTTAGGGAGGATAACCATTCATTAACCAGTAACATAACGGAAGCGATACCACACTGCCACTGGACAGATTCACTTTTTCCAGCTCAGTTTAGTTACAACAAGGTTCCCCCTAAATAAAAATAGGACACCAAATACTTGGGTTAGCAAAGTATCATTTAAATCTTGGAGTTTTCATTGCTTTGCCCTCTCATGACTAAACTCTAAATTATATTAATGCTTTCTTTAATGTCTAGATTTGTAGATTTACCTGATGTACTTTAGAAATCCCAGGCATGTGTGATCCAAGCACCTTTTCAATATTTTTTAAATCTTTATTGTTGTCAACCTAACAATATTTTAATAGACAAAGTCTGATCTTTTCAAATACGTAAGTGACATCTGACACAAGATTTCATGTATTTTCAATAATGTGCCAAAACTTTATTGAGTTCACTCAACACCTATGAGGATTTATGTAGGATATTAAAAAAAAAAAATCAGTTCATTTTTTATTTTTACCTTCAACAGAAGCACAGTAAGGTTTCTGGTGTCACAGCAGTCTCATTCATTTTCATGCAGACAATTTTTGGTAAAAATAGGATTCAGACCAAGGAGTAAATGCAGGAAAATCTCTGAGGTAAGAAATGTATAATTCTAGCAATATTTTATCCTTCTACTTCAAGGAAACAAAAAAATGTTTCTTTTTTTCTACAATGCAAAAAAGAAGACAGGTGTTTTGTCCATAGTTTTATTTCACCAGGAAGGTTTATACAGTTCTGCATAAAGGTCATTGTATGCATAGCCTGAAGTACAAAGCTCCCTTTGAAAACTCCAGCACAAAGACACTGCATATTGACAACATTAAACAACGATGTGGGTGGTATAGGGCAAAAAAAAAAAACAAAAAAAAAACCCCAAAAAACAAAACAGCATTCTTTCTATTGGAACAGCATAATAAAACAAGGCACTTTCAGTAAATAAGTAAAGAACAGAAAAATGCTGTATCAAAGATTCCACAGAACTGACCCAGAGCACTATAACAAAATTCTGCAGTAATGAACAAGTAAAATACAAAAAGGCACTACATAATCCTCTCCCTGCAACTCCCATTTCTCAACCAATTAGCCAACCAAACTTGGCACAATGGAGTCTTAATTATAAAGTGCATCTCCTGTCTTAATACATTTTGAAAAATAGGCTATACAACATAGGTACCAACATCCCCATGTGTACAATATATTGAAACAAAAATACACTGCGACTAGATTCAATCTAGTTATGAACTGTCCAGGGAAAAATATGGCTTTTTTACAAGTCTTTCAATAGCCTCCATATAATCTGGAATATTTAACAAACATGAATGCATTAGCAAGATGGCAAGAGGTAGTGTTCTGAGCAAAAGGCAAATTTATAGATTTTGTTGTTACATGTATATGACAAAGGTATCCCAGATTTTCAAAGCAGCATTACTGAACAAAAAGTATTACAGCATGCTATCTTGGGATGAAAATACACAGTGTTTTGGGGGTCTCAGATCAGTTCTTTCAGCAAAAATGACCATTTTACAATGTCCAACTATGATCCCATTTTGTAACTACTTTTCTCTTGGTACTGGAAATTTTCCTATTGCATTGCATAAAACTTCCAGAGACACTTTCTTCAACTTTAGAATTTAAAACCAACACATTCTCCATTCCTATACACAAATGAGTCCATTTTTACTTCAGCAAGCATTGTTTTATGGCTATAAGAAAACACAAATACCAAAAGGATGAACACATAAAATATGTCACAACAGTGGCAATATATGACATATGAGTTAGATGTGTTCCATGATTTAATGTGAAACTTTTTGTCATTCTGCTAGGAAAGTCAGCCAAATTGTGTATATACACTATCTAAACTTTAGCTGATTTTAGCCCTTATTAGACTTCAATATATTAAATATATAAAGGCTAGATAAAAACTGAAATCAAAGCAGCACTGGATATATTTCTTACATTAATAATTTGTAAGGATTTATGTAAACATTCAATATGTGCATTCTTGCTCTTTGCTGTGAATTCTTCACAGCTACTCTATGATCCTACCCAGAGATACACCTTTAACATGAACCTTTCCCAGGTAAAGCCGCTGCTGCTCAGCTATTCTTCATCCGTGGTATACGCTACTTCAGCAACTTCAATTTCTGGGACAGAATTTCCAGCCAAAGAGCCACTCCAGCATGGCTCGTGGTTCTCTTTGTCTGAGCTGCAAAGAGAGATCAATAAGTGGAAACTGGTATGATTTTCTATAGCCATTTTATGCAGACAATCCACAAAACACTGACAAAGCTTTTTGAACTTATCGCTTATTCCAGATCTAAAATTATCTATCCTGAGGGCCTTTATGCAGCAGAGGTACAGTAAAATGCTGAATTTTTCAGCTGTGCAGAATTAATGCGAGACTAAACATTTCAAAACACATACTTTAAGAATAACTAAAATACAAGTAAAATAATAGTATTTACCAGCTGTCCTCACCCAGGGTACCCTGGTCTGCTTCTATTGCAGAAGACTCCACCTCACCACTGAACTCACTTTCTTCTCCTGACATTTGACGAGTCATTTTTCCTAAAGATAAATCCCTACAACAGATAAGAACAGAGTACCACCAATCCATACAGCAAACATTTGTCACTGAAGAACTTTGTTTCATTTTAACCCTGGCAGCTTCTGCAAAAAGATTGAAAGTAACCTTTCAATCTCACTCCTGCATGCCTCATTTCTTTGACTGGTACAGAGATGGCAGGGCTTGCACTGGATAGCTATTTAAACAGTTTATTTGCTCCAGCTGTTTATTCCTAAACTAAATTCAGTCCTCTAAGTCTCTGAGCCACCAAGATGATTAGAGGGATGGTACACCTTTGCTATGAGGAAAGGCTCAGAGAAATGGGATTTTCAGCCTGGAAAAGAGAAGGCTTTGGGGTTATCTAATTGCGGCATTCCAGTACCTGAAGGGAACCTAAAAGAAAGATGCAGAGAGACTTTTTACAAGAGCCTGTACTGACAGGACTGTTCCCCCAAGAGAGAATGGTTCAAACTGAAAGAGGGTAGGTTTAGATTGGATATTAGGGAAAAATCTTTATTGTCATGGTGCTGAGGCACTGGAACAGGTTGCCCAGAAAAGTTGTGGATGCCCCATCCCTGGAAGTGCTGAAGGCCAGGTACGATGGAGCTCTGAGCAACCTGGTTTAGTGGAAGGTGTCCTTGCTCATGGCTTTAGAGTGTGTAGGCATAAGATACTTAATTTTTGTTGGGCCATCAAACAAAAATTCTACTTCAACAAGGCCAAAGACAGACATATTTCTTTTGGGTTCATTTACTATCAGACAAGCTGAAGTTCTTAACTGAAAAAAACTTGTGATCTTGTTTATTTTTACAGCCAGAAGTCACAGAAGTTATTTTTCATCAAAACTTCAGACACTATGTGGCTGACTTTCACTAATTTTGTATGTCTAGGAAACTAGCAGTTTGTTTGAGTATTTAAAAAATTTAATCTATCTTCATGAAAAACACTAAAATATCAAGTCCCTTTTTGCTATTCACCCCTTTTTATTTTCTGTCACACAGAATTTCCTATCACAATATTTTAGCCAAATGCAAGTTATTTAACTTTTCCTGACTATTTCACTATTTAAAACAGGAGCATGTCCTAACTTTCTTATCAATCAGGGGAAGCATTTCCAAATGTAATTACTTGCCTTCAGGAGTAAGCAACAAACTGAATACGGTATTCTGATCAGAATTTTCAGTCAGCCACAATAATTGCATTTAAAGCCTTTTCCAAAGGTAGTTCACCTGAACATTTTAAGGTGTGATTTGTTAGTCAACCTGGATATGCTGGACTCAGCAACCCATTCAGTATTAAAATCAAAATTATTTTAATTTTTTTAAAAATAAATTTCTTCACTGCCTCTGGTCTGACACACATGCAGAGGGAATGTTTTTCCATCTGATCTCATGTTAGGAAGGGATTCTTTACTGTGAGGGTGGAAGGCACTGGAACAGGTTGCCCAGAAAAGTGACTGCTTCTATCCCTGAAAGTGTTCAAGGCTAGGTTGGATGGGGCCTTGAACTACCTGGTCTAGCAGAAACTGGATGATCTTTAAGGTTCCTAAATAATTCTGTGATTCTATGAAGCTCTAATGGGACCATAGGAATTGACTCTCTTGCTAAGGAAATGCTGCAATACTGACTTGGCAGCTCTAATGGGACACTGGATAGCATAACATCAATTCCTCAGCTCCTGCTAAAGAATTTAGCAGACAGGTACCATTTTCCCTTGGGTTTAAGTGGACAATCTCCCATGCTATTTAAATGGTACCTGCAGCATCTCATTCCAAGCAATTCAGAACAAAATTAAATTATTACAGGTATATATCTGTAATAGTGATCTGCTTGATCACTATGCTCTGTCAAAGCTTTGAGTACAGACAGAATTTTATAACTCAAAGCAATTTTCCCACTCATCTCTAGCAGGGCATTTCACATTTTCAACATTTCAAAAGCGGAACAAAATCTTGCTCTATCTTTACAGGACTTAAAGGATTAGAAAACAATAACTGTTACCTTAGAGGGAAAAGATAGGACAAGTTTCTCAGACATTTGTACTAAATAGCTTTTAGCCAGAATATGAGAAAGAGCTTACTGAAAATATTGCTTTGTATCTGGTTATGTAGGGAAAATGGTTTCCAAGATACAGCTAAAGCTGGTGTTTGCGACTGGACAGAGAAAATGCTTTCAGGGAGATAATCTCCTAAAACCCTTAAAATTTCTACATACCTAATTCTTCTTTCAACAGCATCGATATGAAGTTGCTTTTCAGTTAATAATTTCTTCAGTGATTCAACCTCCCTTTGTTTTTCAAGCAGTTCTTTTTGTAGGCGATAATTTGTTTCCTCCAGAGTTTCACAGAAAGCCTAAAAGACAAATTTAAAGGCATCTTCAATTTAACTTCAGTGGACTGCATTTATTGACTTTTCTCTTCGAAATATCAACCTGTAACAGTGTTACAGCTGCTTGTCTTCAGATTAATTACTATAAAAAGCTATGTAAATTTTAAACAAAATTCTTATCTTAATAATGCTGCTTTGCTTTGGATGATGAATTTATTACACTAAACTGCAATGCAAATACTTTAATCATATCATGTGGAAGAATGGATTGTAAGAGACTAGAGATGGTGCTGTGGGCAACCTCACCCCTGATGAATTGCAGCTGTACTAATTACCAAAGAGTGGAAGCAGCCTTGCCCTTAATAGGTCACAGCTGTGTCCAATAGGGATGTGTGCTACAAAAGAGTGGTTGGCCAGCTGTGGAGAGAGGAATGATTTAGTGTTGCTGTCTGTGGGAATTCACAAAGGAAAAGGTATGATTTTTAATGTAGGGCAATAAAGTGCTGATGCTTGCCTCCATTTTTTGAGTCACTTGTGTGACCACCATCAATATTGTTTGTCTCACAACAAGGGAGACACTAGAAGAGTAGTTCCTGATTTTGAACCTTTTTGCCTATATGGAACATAAAGTGAACTCCCTGCTTCCTTTTCTCCTTGTAAAAGTTTTGTTTCCACATGACTTGAAAGTCAGTTTCAAAGTATCTGTATATTCCCATGATGTAAGGAATATTTGGATTAAGTACATAGTCTTACCCAGGAGAAAGACAAAGCTGTACAGTTCTGTACCAAACACCTGCTACAAATATGAAATCATGACAAACCGAAGACCAGTAAAAAAAATTTTGGAAAAGTGTAATAGGACGCTGTGAACACTAACTACTCAGCCATGACAAATATGCTGGGCTCCTCTGCTGAACATGGCATGTCTGTATCACACACCCTGATGGATCTTTCAGTGAGCAATCACAAAACCCAACGTGAAGAGCCCGTGTCTAATGCAACATCCTCTGAATGCAGGAAGTGACAGAAGAGTTGGCACAGAGCCTCCTCATCTATTACTGGAAAGCACAAGCCTTCCAATAGTAAAGTGCAACTCTGATTTAATAATTTACATGTTCTCTATAAATAAGAGCCTCACATGGGAGGCTTCCTTGGCTTAATATTACCTGCAACTAACCACTAACTCAGAGTCCACTGAATATAAACATTTTATAAAAGCTCGATTACGAACAATGCTGTTAAGATACTGTTTGCCCTAAAGTTTTAAAACAGGCTACAAACATCAAGAATATGCTATCCCTTGCTTTAACTGAAGCAGACTCATGCTCTTTAAAATGTTAAGTTTTCCTGTAATTATACAATACAAACAAATGAGGAGTTTTCAGTTCAATAACCCTATTTTTTCCATGGAATTTTAATTTATTTTATTGACTCAGATAGCATATTTATCTTTGTTGACAGGTACTTGAAGACCAGTCACGAGTTAAGCTATAGCTTTATTCATGTCTACTAGAGCCAAGAGCACGTGTCATGCAACTCACTCTTGACACAGCATTTGTGGTGATTGCTATAGCTATCACTCTGGTTAAGCAGTCATCCCATTTCAGCCAAGCCAATTAAGTAAATTTTTCTGCTCTTGGTAAAAATATTCAAGGTTGCTGATACCCTAACTGAAAATTGGACATTATTTCCTTAAGAATATAATTAAGTTTATTATTTCAACCTTTAGATGTATGCACATGGAAATTTCCCTATATACAAAATAGATAAAAATATTGCACAAGTGTTGAAAACTGTTTCATTGTTCTGAGAACTGAATAAAGCCTTTGGGAAAAACTCATCTCTATCTGCAATCTGGGTATGAGCTGCTCAAGCAAACACAGGCACTGTTTGAAACTGAGTAAGAAAATATCAGTATATTCTGAAGGATGCTGTAACAGCAGGAAAGTGAACCAAAGCTGAGAAAGGGAACAGTGTGTAATGAGCTATCTTGTTCTTTCGACAGCTGGACACCTCAAGTCTGAAACAGTTTTAATACCCAGGTTGGACTAATTTTTCCTGTAATTCTGAAAGGATAACTGGGAGAGAGCTTTGCTTCCTTCTTCAGATCATGAAACAGAGATGGCTGAGAAAAGATCTGTGAAACAACTACCAAGGATATGACAGAAAAAAAAAATGTTTAGTGAATATTTTGCCTACTTTTCTGTGATTAAATTTATTGGCCTAATCAGCTTCTAATGGAACAGGTACCTGTATCTCTCCCCTGGAAAAGATAAATGTGTTTTGGCAAGTCCTTGGGATAACAGAATAGACATAAACCAAATATAAGATATCCATATTTTCTATTATCAAGGAAACAGATTTTTCTGCAATGCTTTGGATGGTAATAGAAAGGCAAAATAGAAGTAAGTTTTGAGATATCTTTAAAAATGAACTCCAGGAATAAGTACATGAACCTTGGTGCTTTTCCTGTATAAGGCAGTTCAGGGAAAGAAATAAAAAAAAGCAACAAACAGTAAGGGATGGATATAGATGCTTTTAGTATGCAGGAGTTTAAAATTTCTCCTAACAATCAGAAGCAAGACAAAAAGCTTGACCACAACCATGGATTTCAGGTTGAGCAGACTTCAAATCTATTCAGAAACCTGCTTGGAAGAAAGAATTCATGGGAAAACACCCTGGAGCAAAGAGCAGTCCAGGAGAGCTAGTTGATATTTAAGGATCACCACCTGCAGGGTCAGTAAGTACAGCTCAACAAGTAGAAAGTCAAGGAAAGGTTGCAGGTGGGCTCTGTGGATGAGCAAGGGTCTCCTGAGCTCAGACATATAAAGCAATTCTACTAGGGGTGAAAGCATGGAGAGGTGACACAGGAGGAATGTAAGGCTGCTGTCTAATATTACAAGGACAGGATTATGAAAGTGAAGGACAACCTGGAGCTCAATCAGACAAGGCATGTGAAAAGAAACAAAAAAAAACCAAAAAGGATTCTACAAGTTTGTCATCAACAAAAGAAAGATGGGAAACCATGGACTTGTTATTTTGATTGGAAAAACCAGCCTTGAGTAATTAATACCCTGCAGCCAGAAGGAAGGTAAAGACAAACTCACCTGCAGTGGGGGAAGACCAGATCAGGGAGCACTTAAAACAACCTAGACATACTAATGTCCATGGGACCTGAGAGGTTGCACCTTTTTACTGTGCTGGTGGTCAGCCACTGGAGCAGGCTAGATAGAAAGGCTGTGAAGTCTCCTCTGTAGAACATTAAAAACCTGACTGCACATGGACCTGAGCAACCTGCAGTAGCTGACCTTACTTGAGCCAGGAGGGCTGGAATAGATGATCTCAAGAAGTCCCTTCCAACCCCGGTCACTCTATAAATAAGGTGTGGTAGCTCTTGGAAAATTTTATGACAGCTGTCTCAACAACTTCACAGAAATAGGTAATAGCTAAAACTACAACAGCACAGCTATTTCAATGGTTTGATTAAATTCCAGTGGAAGTATAACACAAATTTTCCCACAGCATGCATGACTGAAATTTCAATGAAGACACTTAAATCTGTTTGATTATCTGAACAAATAATTATGGTAATTTAAAAAAAATCTCATCAGTTTAAATATCAGTGATGAAAAGGGATTGTACAGAAATCAAATATGAGCTTGTGACACAAAAAAACCATACCGAATCTTTCACATGCACATAGTAACGTAACAAGAACCAAGGCAATCCTACATACATGCAAAACAAACTGGCAAATATAAATTTAGTTGAATGAGCATCATTTAACATTCATAATTTCTGCAAGACTAACAATGTTTGTACAATTCGAAAACACAGTTATTCTACAAAGCCAGAAAAATAAGATAATCTGCTCTAGACAACCTTGATACAGCTCTGCAGATCAGTAAAATTTATTTCTAAGAAAATAGACTGCAGCACACAACATTATTTGTTCAGTGTGCTCATATGCATGTTGAAAGGCTGCTGGTTTACAACACTACTTGACACTACTTAGTTTTAGCAAGAACACTATTTTTGGTGGGGAGAATTAATCATTTAACTGCATTCACTGCATGAGAAGGCATCCCTTCCTGTGACAGTGTTGGAAGTACAACATCTTTAAGGTTCCTTCCAAATCAGACCATTCCATAATTCTATGACTCTGTGATTTTATAGCAAGAAACATTTCCCTGCAAGACCTAAAGTCTAAGATATAAGCACTGTAACAATGTGCTGAATATAAATCTATAAAATCTCTCCTCATATTCAGTAGGTGCCTTATATAAGTAGTTGCTTTAAAAAATAAACTTCATCCATGGCTCATGAAAGGCAAAAAAGAAGATATATATTTTGGGACAGGGATGAAGTACAGCAGTAAAAGATGATCAGTGTGTACCAGTTATCAGATTATGCCCATTCTGGAAACACATCCTTTTGTGATTGTTGTGAAAGAACAGAAACAGAAGTGTTTCATTCTGTATCATTACATAGATCTAACAATAGTGTAAAAACACCTGCCTTTTGTATTCTGTTTTTATCCTACTACTTAGCACTTACCCTGCTCTCTTCTAGACTGTCAAAAGGACCTGGAGGATCATCCAGACAAAGAAATTCTCTCACTGCAAGGCTTTACCAAATAAAAGAGAGCGAATTACTGAAAGTACAAAACCAGCAACAACACTTAAAAATGATCACGAAATGGAGGTATTTCTTTAGGTGACACAAAAATATACATCCTCAAATTTACTCCCAAGTATTTACAACAATTAACAAATAAATAGTTAACAAACTATTAAGTCTCAGTTGTATGTGTTGACTAGGGACAGTATTTAGAATGTAACTTATGAAGATGAGTAAGCAATTTTAGAACATGATTTTTTCATGATTTTTTAAAATTTTCATATAATTTGTTGCTACATGACAATTGGCACGTTTATTACTTCGGTATTGAACAGGTTTGAAAATAATTCTCCTGGAGAAAAATAAATATTATAAAACTAGTATTATACGACGGATGAAAAGTATGCTGTCAAAATCCATATGCAGATCCCTTCAGGTAGTATCAGGGCATTTAAGCCCTGAAACATGTTCACCTGTCTCCATTTTGCAAAGATCACAATCCATTGACATATACACATTATGTAATTTTTATATATACAGTGTATATTTTTATATAAATAATAAATTATAAAATAATAGAAGACAATGTGCCATGGATCTACTACATAGCCAACTCTGAATACACATTTCAAACTAATGCATTCCATTTGGATTTGTGCAACAGTTGCCATCCCCCCCCCACCCCGTGTATTGTTTTGCAAAGGCCAGAAGAAGGAAGTAGGTGTAATCCTGTGGTTTACTTCAGAGTATTTTGAGCATCTGTCTCATTCTGTCTTCCAAATTTAGATTAGTTTTCACAGTACTCCTAAACATGTCTCCTTCAGCCACCTTTTTAAGACTTTCCTGCTTGGCTGAATTTATTCTTCTTCAAATAACCTCAAATCAGAACACTGTATTCACAGTTAATTAGCAAGCAGTAACTTAGGAGCAATGCTGTGCTTCCTCTCACTACTGTAAATCTTTAAATCATCTCCTACTGCAATGACTGCACAAAAATGAAAAATAGTAATCCAAACTTAATTTCCTGTCTCTTCCTCCCACCTGGGCCCCATGGAAAAGGTGAGGGCAAAAGGCAGTAATTTTTTGTTTTCCACTCATTCTCTGCATTTGAGGTTTTCACAAAGCACAAACACAAGAAAGGAAACTTTCATCCAGCTACCATCCTAATCAACCAGCTTCTGGTGTGGCAAACCAAACGAGGAGAAATTTCTTCAAACAATAATCATGCATTATACATGCATTTCAGTTTTAAAAAGACTCTAAAGAACATTTATCTAAAATACACTGAACATTCACTTCGTTGTTTTTTTTACCTAAAACAGGCACCAATGGCATCAACATTTATTCGCAGCCTAGCTTTGCTTGGAGAGTCTGTTCTGACCCTGTTCTCCTCTCCACGTGTTACACCTCTTCCTTTCACTTCATGAATGGAAGATTCTGCCTTTAAAGTACCACAGGGATCTTTTCAGTCCTGTGACAGAGCTTGCTGTTCATGCATGCTGGCTGACATCCCTCTCCAGGGAGAAGCAGTGCCAGCACTAGGGAGGGCAAAGAAGCAGTGCAGCACGTGGGATCCCTGACTCCGAGCTGACCGAGTTCCTCCCTTCCAAGCTTCTTATACAGGGTGGAGACAGGACAGCTCTGTCATCTATAAAAAGCCAGATGATGCTTTTGTTTAGCAGGTTAAACTTCTTTCTCCCACTTAATGATTTATATGAAATTTTCCTGACCACGATTTAACTCTTTGGGTGAATTTCAATTTGATCTTTCACTGAATCTTCGATACAATATAAAACATGAGAAGTCTATAAACCACAAACTCTAAATTTAGCCACCTGCATGTATTATCCTCCATTTTATCTTTAAAATACTTTGTGAATCTAGTTTTATTAAGAAATAGGTATACCAAATGAGGTCTCCTATCCCTGAAGCGCAAATCTCCCACTGTCAATACAGTACATAAAGAGAAATAAAATAGACTTCTCTACAAAGAAAAAAGGCTTTTTTGGTTTAGGTCTGACCCAAGCAGTTTGATTTATTTACAAAACAGAAGCAAATGGTGAGCTTTAAAGGAGAAAACAGGGTGAAATGCTCACCACTGCTCATGTGAGGTACAAGTATTAATTCCCATTAATAGTAAATTTATTCTGTGGTAAGTGGGTAGGTATATTAGATGGTCAAATCTCCCTCATTCTAATCACTTCTTTAGGAATTCAGACCTTCCACAGATCCAAACATTAGAACCATATCAATAGGTTATAAAATTTATTAAAAAATTTTGTCTTCATGCAGAGCCCTACACAAAAGTACTACAAACCACATTTCAGTTAACCATCTCTTCACTGGCCAAAAAACAAACTGATTCCACAAGCATTTTAATTCCTTTTTGTATCTATTAACCAATGCAGTCTAAAAGTTTCAATTTGGAATTTTTTGCCTTAAAATATGACAAACACTATTTTGTCCAATATGATCCATCACCAAGATACAAATAAGCCAACTGAAATGCTGAACTAGCTGCAACAATATGAAGCATAAAGACTTCAGATCTATCTAACCAAGTCCATTACATTCACTACATTCCAAGTCACTACATTCACTCTCACTGGAGACAGAATTTTGTTATTCTGTCTCCAGCAGAATAACAAAAGTTACATTTAAGGATGAGATTGATTCCTTTTCTTTTTAGCACACCTATTATTATGTAATTTAATTATTAGGAAGTTTTTAAACTTCTCAGCTGCATACCTCACCCATATAATCATATTTAATAGCCACTAACACAGAAACTCGTAGTTGAGCCCCATTTATTTTTTAAACCATTTAATCTTTGACATCTCACAACAAAGCTTTACCACTCAGCATGACATACTCCAGGATGACTATGAATCATCAAAATATTAATATTCCTTACTCATCTTCCCTCTCCCCTTTGATGATTTCACATGCCCTGTTTATCTCACCTAAGACAACAGACTAAAGAGAACTCTTCTTGCAGGGAAGTTTTTCTGCAGCTTCATCTGTTCTTGCTTGCTTTCTCTGTACCTCTAACAGACACTTCCTTTGAGATGGAATGCTGTGTTTTAGCACTGAACCATATGGAAATACAATTCAGATTCCCAGAGCAATAACTTCTTTTTCCCCTTTTAAGTTCCTCTAATGATTTTAATGAAACTTTCTCACTATTGCTGAGTACTGAACTGATTCAGAAAACTAGTGGTATCAATACCAATAGTTATTTTCAAAGTTGCAAAACCAGCTGAGTTCATAAATCTGTGTGGGTGTACTTATGGGTGTCATTTTCTACTTCAAGACACAAAAATTGATGTTAGTCACTCAGTACCTCAGGATCCTTCTACAATAGTTTGTGATCTCTTGTTCATTCCATTCTCCAGATAATTTCAAGATGTCCTGAACGTCAGTGTCTGCAACTGTGATCTAACATTCCATTGTTACCACCCCTAAATTTCCATCAATCCTTTCCCCCTTGTCTTTTAACCATTTTATACAAGCCCTGTCATTACTACTTGTTTGTCTCTAAAGGAGACATTGCATAATTTTTATTTATCTGCTTACCACTTTGGTTTTTTTTTTACTACAAGCAGTACCAAAGTCAGACTGATGTACAAATCCCTATTTTCCAGACTCAGCAGTCGAATGACTTATAGAAACATGTCAAATGTAGTAATACCCTTCCTACTAAAAAGTAAAGTAGGTATGAGCACTATATGATCTCACAGTCCACAGCACAGCTTGGCAATTTAAAAGTTTTGTTCTTTTAAAAGTCTCGAGGGAATTAGGTTTACTTTAGAACATTTCTTACTCTTTGTTTTGAATGAAGTTTCAGATGATGACAGGTTCTCAGAGTCATTCCTCAAAGAACCTTTAGTATAGCAACCTTAACTTTTTTATTTCTGGTGCTGGCAAAGGTTTTAACACTACCTGCTTTGCCTCTAGCAAGTTGCTTACTTAAATTCTCTTCTGGTCTATAATAAAATTATTTTACATTTCATTTGTCAGAATCATATTCTATTCATTTTCCTGCTTTGGAAGAATCTCCCACTTTATACAAAAAAAAAAGATGCTGTTGAAAGAAATCTTTGCACTTTGCTGGCTTAAACACATTATGGTTTTTGAACTATCAAGATTTTCTTGATTTGTGGTTTACATTTACTTATGTACAGGAATCTGTAAATTCCTTTCATGCCATGTCAATAAAAAACCTGTAGTTTAATACACATTTTAAGAACTACTTGCATAACAGTGTAGGTACTCTCCATTATGAAAACCTAACACACCTTGTATAAATGAATGATATTATCAATTCTGCATTAAACACAGAAAAGTAATGTTTTAGGAATAAACATGGGATTATTCTAACATTTTAAAGATTACAGCTTTTAGTTATCCCTGTACAAAACACTGCAACTGCACTTTTTTTAAGCTAAGATGGGACTAATTTAAAGGGACACTGAATAATTCACATAATGACCAAATGCACAACATGAATGTTACTGAAATCCCTCACCACACTGCCTGAAGGTACACTGCTGGAGTCTAGGAGTTTTATAAGAGGAGGATGGACAGAAAAAAAGCCACAAATGAACCAGCAAAGGTTAATCACCTACCAGTTAGCAATATCTTTGTGAGCTACTAGGTTCTGGAGGAATGCCTGCAGCCCCAGCTGTCGATCTTCCAAGAAGTCAGGACTGTAATTATCCTTGAACCAGCGCTTTGGCGGAAGGGCCAACCTAAAGCCTGGAAACATATCTTTTAGCTGAAATTGAAATGAAAGACAAAAAAAAAAATTTGAGAAAAATACTAATTTTGCCACAGGCACTGACTTTACTCAGATTTATAAGACATTTTTGACTTCTGTTAAAGTTCAAGCAGAAGATAAGTCTCAACCGTAAGTATAATCCAAATTACAACTTAAATTGCGGTCACAGTTCTGTCACTTGCTGCCTTATGCAATAGAGTGCTTTGTATTTTTCCTCAAATTTAACACATAAAAATAGGAATGAAAACCTTTGCTTTGTTATTTAATGTCCGAGTCTGCTACTGACAGCCTTTGAGTCTGTAAACATAAGAAAACTGTAAAAAAATGTATCAGATGAATAATAATTTCAGTGGTATTTCTTCTAAAGTACTCAGGGATAATTAAGTACTACATATACATATATACATAGAATAAAACCCCACTACAGATCTACAATTCTGCAACTTGCCTTTCTTGGGGGGCTAGAAGAATAAATTACAACACATGCAAGACATCTTGTAAAGAGTAGTTCTTTGTACACCCAGAATAATAAAATTTCAATATCTAAGTATGGCTCAAACCCTAGTAACATGCAAAATTGCATTTCTGAGTTATTTAAATAGCAACAGGGTGTAGTTGACATCAGAAATACCCAGATTTTCAATTTGAATTCAGAAATGAAATATACAAGTGGATGAAAGCATAAAATTATGCAATAATTAATCTCTCCAAGGGTGTCAATTATTTTTCTAATATGCATGATAATAAAAAAAACTTCAACACTTTTATAAAAAACAATTTTTCAAAGTTATGTTTGACAAAGAAAAATCTGGGAAAGGATTTACAACCACCATGAAAAAACAAATAGGTTTTATAAAATCTGGTATCTCAGCTGCCACAAGAATTGTTTAATCTTTTTCTGAATACAGGATCTAGCCAACTTCTGTCAGAGATGTTCTGTGTACACTGATTTTATTAATGAGAATGTTGCCGTGATAGAAAATTCTAATGGGCAGCTCTTTCACCAGATTAAGTTTTAGAAAATTTAGAACAGATACTGCACTTCAAATAGAATCTCTCTACACACTTTAAAGGAAGAACGACATTAATGGATCACCTTTGCCTATTGTTTCACAGCATGAGGTTCTTTTTAAACATCACAAGTATTGTTTATTCAAATAGCCCATGATAAATATGAGTTCCTTATTTACAGAATGGTTTATTGTCAAAGCCTTGCTCTTTATTTCTGAATTTAATTATTTAAGTCTGTTTTCCTCTCACTGAATTTCATCTTGATATTAGACCCTTCTTTATATCTTCAAGTTTATATTTGGTCATCCCAAGTTCCTTAATCTCTTATCAAGTTATCATTAATACATATATATATAAGAATGTATCTGAATAGAACAGAACCCATAGAACATAACAAAATGAGTTCCTGATAGTTGTACATAAGACTGCAGATAACCATTGCTGGGAAAGCTTTTCAAGCACACAGATTTATGCTTAATGGTACTTTTACTTGTCTGGTCACATGGATCAGGTAATTTAATTCTAAGGAGAGAGTATACGTACCCACAGATTACTCCTTTTGTGGATGAAGAATGTAAGACCCAGCTGCTGTCAGTGGACTAATTCTCAACAGCACAGTCCTGGGGCATTCTTTCTTGAGCACTCCTCAGACACAGCAGGAAAACCCATGGGTCTGACAACTTATTCTGGCTGTGATTGCTTGCTTGGATCCAGCACCTTCCCTACTCCTTCCTACATCACCACGTGACACATTACACATGTCACACGAGCCACAGTCTTGAGGAGAAATGGTAAACTTCTTGCTTCTTAAGAATGGCCAATTCATTACGTGTTTTCAAACTATTATTATGTTACTATTTTGTAATTCTCTAATGTTTTCTGAATGGTGGTTTAAGCTCCTAGAGCTGATATTTCTGTATTATAAAAAGTATAATGTGTTACAGACCAAAGAGTAAACTGTTTAGATGTGTACTGAATGGTGAAAAAGCTTCAGACAGTGACACAAATTTTAAAAAATAGAGATTTTTCCTTCAAAAATTACTAATACCTAGAAATAATGGTAAAAGCCAAATATTTTTGCCAAACATTTGATGGCAAAGACTAAGGGCTTCATGTGTAAAATTTAAATATTTATTCTAATAGATATTTTGGCACTTTAATTTTTCAAATCACTGACAACCATGCTAAAAGTCAATGGAGGTAAGCCAATTCTTGACCTATACCTGACATAGCCGTTCAAAATGCAAACTGCTGTATGACTTGGACTTTCAAAATCTGAGTTTACATACCAAGATCATTGTCTCAAAAGAAGTCAGGCTTCTGCCAATATCAAGACATTCCTTAATTTAAGATAGATTGTATTTAAGATGGGAATTTCTTCAGAAAAAAATCTCTAAACTAATTCACATTTAGCAATTTAAACACCACTGGTGTTTCAAAGGTAGCCTAGAAGATATTCAAATTGGTCAAACCAAGAACCCACAGAAATTTTTAAGTTCGAGTCCCTTTTCAAAATTTCAGCTGAATTTAGCTCTTAGTTGATTAGGAACATAAATCCGAAGTAATAACCTGTACAAAAAATCCCTCACAATGGGTAAAGAAACAGGGTTCATGTTGAAACATGAAAGAACATTCTAGCAGAAAGCGTGCTGAACTGGCAATGAAAAGTGCAATTGTTTCTCTATTTTTGATAGCTAAACACTATTTACCAATCATAAAAACACAGGCTTTTCAGACAAGCATTTTTCCTTTCAAGTATTCTAAAAATATTAAGTTGTTGACCCAGAATTCCTATTCATCTGGTGTTTCCTCCATCTTTAAAGATCTGATACAGTATTTCACTATTAACTTTGAAGACACTGAAAACAACTGAAGACCGACCAACATACAAAGAACATATTTATGTTCATGAAACTTCAGTTTTATGATGAACAAAACCAGAGCTTGTTACACAGAAAAGAACTAAATAACTACTGGATCATTCCTGCAAGAGAATACAATCCCCTAGTTCTATTTCCATGCAGGGGATAAATATTCAAGAGTTAATTCCTTTATAATATAAACTGAATAAATATACAGTTTGAAGCACACTAACAGCTTCAGAAGAAGCTGTTACATCTTCTTTACATCAGCGGTAGCTGTTTCATGTATCTTTGAAAAAATGAGGAATCATATTTTTCCAGTCATTAATACAGTATGTGTTTTATATGTGTTAAAATCAGGAAAAAAATAGAAAATATGACAAAAATGTAAGACACGAAAGAAGTGAGGTAAGATAGCTGACAATTTACCAGTTTATAATTCTCACCTTGTCATTAAGCCTGGAGAAATCTGTGTACCGTCTGAAAACCACCCAGCTTTCCTCTGGACTTCTTTTCACCAGTATTTTGTATACCTGTGTGGAAAGTCAGAAATATCAGAAAAATGCACAAAACTTCACAATGTATTGTCTGGAAGGCCGAAATAATCCTCTATTTCTTAATGAAACAAAACTTGTGGATAAAATCTTAATCTAATCTTAATTAGAGTAAAAGAAATACAAATAATTGTTATTTGTACAAAGAGTTTAATTTCAGAATTTAAGGAAGTAGTTCCTGCAATTCTGAAATACATACAACTATTTCTGTCTGCAAGAAAGAATGTATTGCCTAGAAGAACAAAAGGCTTGGCTATCAAAAAAGGAAGGGAAGTGTATTTCAGTGATCTACTTTAACCTTTGCTAAATTACAATTTTACTCATTGATCCTGGAGGCCTCTCTATTTTTAAGATGACTGTTAATAATCAAATACTGTGATATTGAAAATGTCTCCTCTGACTTGCTTCACAAGGAGAAATGATGCAGAATAAAATTACATCCTCCTTTGCATTTGTCCTGAACATTAGGTTTTTTCTTTCCAGGCAAATATGATTTCACTAGAAAACTGCACCAGAATGATGATACTATCACTGTGTAATTGAAGTAATGGATACTTTGAATCAGACTTAGCAGGACAACAGCACAGTACCATACTCCTATTTAAAGGCAAATGGATAAAGAAATAAAACAATGATGATAATGATGATGATAATATTACAATTACTTTTTAGGAGGATTAATATTCCAATGCCTGAACACAATGACTCTAACAACACAAGTTTCACTAGAAAACATTAAACAGTGTCTAATGTCATAATCTTACTCTCTCCAATGTAGGGAAAGACAGGTTCTGCAATTGTACTGGGTTGTTTTTCCCAGACTGTATGTAAAAAATATAATATGAGAAAGAAAAAGGTATTTTTAGAATCATAATGATAAACAATCCCTCATTTAATCAAATGCTATTTAAAACATTTTCTAATCTGTTACATAGTAAAATCTTCTCCAGTACGTCACACTGGCACAGCAGGTTGTCTTAGCTGATAAGTGTATTTTTCTTATTGCAGTCCCAACATGTGATAACCCCAGTGCTAGCCAACTTCTGTACAGGTCTGAGACTGTTTCTAGCAATTTTGTATTCCACAACATATTAAGTTCCAGATAATTACAGAAACTACAGATAACTATGGTGCAAATCAAAAGCAATTTTTCAGCAAGTACTTCTCTTATCTATGTTTTAAACACAATTTCACTTTCAAGTTACATCATCTGTGGAAGTCATGGATTGTGACAGAGGAAAAAGATATTAGCTTTTAAAATTCAAGCTGCAGGACATGCTTACAAAACCAGCATTAAAATATATTTTTTCTGCCTTGCATTTTATGTATAAATGCTTACCCAAATATTTTATTACTTTGCTGTCGTACTAAAAGTATAAGCAGTTTTATTTTCATAAATAAAATTAAGAAATAAATGCAAAATTGTGAAGACTCTTTGCTAGTACACAGTAAAACACAGAACAAGAAACTTTGCGTGTGAATTTACTTGTTAATCAGTATTCTATTCTTGCATTCTACTCTAAGTTCTGCAAAAGCATTGTTTGAACATGCATATGAAAAAAAATGGAGTAATTTCCAACTGAACATTAGATAACTTTAAAAAGAAAGCTCACCAATTACAGTGAACTTAACTGTAACAGGGAGTGCCATCAACTTGTGATTACTGGCCTCAAAATTATGGGCAACCTAAAACAAACATGTTTGGTTTCCCTGCCAAAGTTAAAAAAAAGGTGGTTGGATGCTTTTTGGCTTTTCTTTAAGGTTTGCAATTAGTGAGTAAGAACTAGAATATCACAAAAACACCCTTCAGTTCTTTCATATAATATCTTGGGTAAAAATCATAAATTATTTCAACAAATTCATTTTATTCCACTCAGTCATTAATTGCTTTATTCTATAAATGAAAAATAATGAATGAAAATACACCTATATGTGGTAACATTCTCTGGCTGATTCAGCATCTCATTATCATTTCTACTTGGCTTTAAAAAATTAAAAAAAAAAAAAAAAGAAAAAAAGTGCTAATTGAACATTCCAGGACTGCAAATTCACTTAAGACTAAATGTTTACAAGGAGATATTTTTCAGCCATAAGCTTCAGCAACCACGTACTCTAACATGCACTAACATCTAAGTCCCAAAGCTTGGACATCATTCAGCTTAATCAGATTCTTATTTTTGTAAACTACGAGATACAACCAACAGTAAAAAAAAAAATTCAGCAATTGAGTCTCCTCTCTTTTACAAGTGATTTAATTTGATTTCCACTGTCTTCTGCTGTCTTCTAAATCTCACTGATTTAGCACTGCAAAAGCAACTCAAATTCTTGGGACTAATTTCTTGCTGGCTTTAATGCACAACAGCAAACTGCATGCAGAACATGCAACTGAAAATAAACAGTTAATTGTTTCAGAAACCAACTCAGCAATAGAAGTGAAATCAGGAAGAGCAAAAAAGCATCCAAGCATTTTACAATGGAAGAATGTTTCACTTGTACCGTGACCTGGCATTCCACATACAATAAGGAGACAAAGTTATCATCGTTAATACAAAAGAACACCTTACAGGCACACTGGAATATGTCTTGGCAATGTCTTCAAGAAAGACACAGAGGAGAATGTCCAAAGAAGGGCAACATGCTGGTGAAAGGTCTAGAGGGTAAGTCATGTGAGGAGTGGCTGAGGGAGCTTTATCCTGGAGAAAAGAGGCTCAGGAGAGACCTTATGGCTCCCTACAACCACCTGAAAGGAGGCTGTAGCCAGGTGGGGGTCAGTCTCTTCTCCCAGACAACCAGTGACAGGACGAGAATAAATGGCCTCAAGCTATGCCAGGGGAGGTTCAGGTCAAACATCAGGAAGAATTCCTTCATGGAAAGGGTGGTTAAACATTGTAATGAGCTGCCCAGGGAGGTATCCCTGGAGGTACTCAAGAAATAAGTGGATGTAGCACTTTGTACCATTATCTGGTTGTCAAGGGGGTGACCAAAGGCTGGACTTGATCTTAGAGGTCTTTTCCAACCTAAATGATTCTGTGGTATTTGCAGACGAATCCTTGTACATATAACAGTATCAACTGTTGTTTTAGTTTTGAAGGTTATTATTTAAAACAATTTTTCTAATCTACCCATTAAAAAAATTCTGCTCTTCTCTTATGCTAACATGCACAAAGATGTTAGAAGATAAAAATCTCTGGAAAAGACAGGGTATCATTCCCAAATAATCAGAAAGTATCATTACTTAACTTTTTGCAAAAAGATTTTGATTTCATTAGTATTTTAACTGTCATACAGATTTTGCACTTCTCTAATCTAAAAGAAAACAGGAGAGAAAAAAAAGCTGGTCTGCTATTTCCTCCTCCTTACCTACTTCTGATTAGTATTGTTCATCGTAAGTAATATGATTAATCATCAGTAACAAACAGCCATCAGTTCCACAAGCACTGCTGTATTATCTCAAAGAAATATTTCAACAACATGCACAGAAACAAATGTGGAAGTACATCGATATATTTATGGCATGCAAAAAAAATGAACTGCCAGCTACAGTGCACTTTGAGAAAAATCAATACAAACCAGATAGGCTGCTGTTCTGGCAGAAGGTATGGCATAAGCAACTTCCCAGTCTGTTTGCAGAACAGATTTCCCCTTACTAGAAACAGAGCTGGGCAAGAAGTTGAAACCTACCTGTTTGCACTTTAACAGGAATGTTGTAAGTTACTTATAACTACAAAGGGCTAATGTCAAGCTTTCTTATTATTCACGTCAAATAAAAGACTACATTTTACTTACTTAAAGAAGAACTTTAAGTAAGAACTTCTTACTTAAGAAGTTTAACTACATTGAACTGACACAAGTTGCATTTCACAAGGAACTGTAGCTGCAAGGAATTCCTGACTTTTCCAGAAGAAATTGATACATGAAACAGAATTAATTCCTTCTATTCCACACACACAATTACAGGAAAGACTGCTTTCTAGTCCTAGTTTTCCCACCTGTATAACAAGAATGGTATTTTCCTGTCAGGAAGTACTTTGAAGCTAAACTGGTAACATCCCTGAACTGCAGGATTAATTCCTGAAAGACAATGTAAAGCACATTCAATTGCTATCTTGTCATTACAGGATCAACTAAACTACGCCCAAAACTTACAGTGAATTTTGCCCTTTCCTCCATCACCTCATAGCCCAGAATAGTAGGTGTGGATGGTCGATCTCCCCAGGTCCTAGAATCTTCATTCTGCTCTATTTCTTCTACAGGCTGAGTACTGTATTCTATGGATGTATCCAGACCTGTAAATTTAGTCCTAACAAGGGGACTGCTACACGCAGATGACGTGGAACCAATCTGGTCAGGCACACTCATCTTTTTAAAACTATCAACTGTAGAGTCCTCCAGCTGTCCTTTTGAGGAGCTTGAACTCGTTGAAATGCTCCCAAAGGAAGAACTTCTTTGGTTTCTGTTTGTAAAGCTGGATGATGAACTTCCAATAGGAACAGGAACATATGGTGTTGCCATCCTTCATGAAAAAAGGCCCTCAGTTTTTGGTCCAGGAATTTAAGCTTCATTCGCTGTATAAACCATGTTTCCTCTTGTTTTCAGGAACAGTATCTGCAATTAAGGACAGAAAATATTGCTGTCATTTTTAAGTCAAAGCAACGCTATGAGCTTTGGGAAAAAAATCTGTATTAGCTCTGAGATGGTACACAGCAGTACCATGATAGTAAAATAATTTCACAAAGAATCTGGCTTTTAGGTTATATCTCAACCATTTGACAGACAGCTTTACAAGAGTTCTGTCTTCCACAACTGTTAAAATTAAAATAGCAAAGAGGTAAAGCAAGATTACAAAAGAGAAAAATCCTTTCGTCCTTTAAGACTTAAGTATTATTTGGTTTTATCCAAAGAGTCAGCAACTTTTCTGGCATGTAAGAAGTAGTTTCAGTGACTGTTTCATCTAAACAGTACAAAAGGTTTTCTCAGAATTGGTTCTGTAAGACATCCACTGCAGACTATGCAAGCCAAACACACAGGCAACAATACACATGACATGAATCAAAAGACGTGACAGTAAACAACTTAGGTGAAAACATACTAGCATATTACACATTCACTGAAGTATAATGGATCTGTTTTCAATGCAAAATATTTTTTCAAAACAACTCTGTTGTATATAATGCTGCAGACATTTGTCACAATGCTAAATGTGCACATTTTCTGCAGTCTGAATTGGAGCAATTATGTTTTATAAGCATGCATATCAAAAGCAGGGTTGTTACAGCAGGTAGTTCTCCATTCCAGAAGATTAAAATGGGGGAAAAAAAGTATACAGAAAAAAGATAAATAAAAAATTTAGTATTTTTTCTTCAACAAAAGCATTTCAAATGAGTCTTTTGTGTGCATGTGCATACATTTTGGGGAAAAAAAAAACAAAATAAAATTAAGACAGCAGTATCAAACTGCCAAAAAAACACCATCTCCTCATTTTAACAAAGTACCCAAAGAAGAGCTCTTACAAGATGCAAATTAAATGCCACCTCTTTGGATTAACAGGATTTGAGCCATGATCCATTTACCCAGGAATAAACTAATCAACCAGGAGGCTGCAGGAAGCTGTGAAATGGGAAACCGTCAACCTGATTCACATCAGACAATCAATCATCTACTGTAGCAAAACCAAATGAGATTCCTAATTGTGAGTATGAAGTGATGCTTTCCCTCTCTTGCTCTAAATGAATCCTAGAGCACAGAAATAAAGACATAAATTTTAAATGAACCAGCATGAGGAAGACTGAAAAATTCTCTTGAACAAATTCCTTGAGTGAAGGAAAAAACAAACTTAAGTCATCCTTTCAGCTCCATCAGGAAGTCTTCACACACTGTGTATCAGAAAACTCAGTTAACTTGACCAGAAGAACAATTTCAAACTGGCAGTCATTTCTTGGGAATATCTCTGCTTCACTGTGGAACGAGGCTGGACACTCAGCAACATCTGAGGGAGCTGAACTGTCAGTATCATAAACCTCTGCTGACTCACTCAGCTGGTCAGAGATGGGATTTGAAGTATCTAGCAGCTTCTGTTGCAGCACAGTCCTGTGCCTGGTTGTGTGAGTGAAGCCACGTGTCAGACATCTGACCTGCTTCAGCCTCATTCCATGTGAGAGAAGCAAGTCACACCTGTTTCCAAGACAAGATGTTCTCCTGGAGCTACACCAGATCTAAATCCCCTTTTTCACCCATACCTCAGTAAGAAAATCTATTTCCTGCCTCAAAAAATAAGCTCTGCAATAATTTTTCTTTAATGCAAGGTGTGAAGCATTGTCTGATAAATTTTCTCTAGCAATATTCTCTGAACAATATCTAAGTTAAACACTAAAAAAGGTAACTCCTTTTTCACTTACTGCTTCAGTGACTCTTCCATGTTACCAGCACAAGGAATTGAGAGCATGCCCTTAAACAATGTCCCAGCCAGCTATGTTATTGGGAGGTATAGGATTAAATTCCTGTAAAAGGAAGAACCTAAGTGAGTCCAGACTGCAAAAAATCAAAAAATCTATATGTAAAAGTGATTATCCTCTGTTGCATGACTGTGGACCTGGAGTGGAAAATAAACCCACATCTCAGGGGCTGTCTGTTGAAGCTAACCTAGGAATTCATGGAATTTTAAGATGCAAAAAAACCCTTGTGCTTTTCATCACTTTATGAAAAGAACCAAAGCAAACCTAAAACCCTACAATCAAATTTTCACCACTTACAGTAGTAAGTAAAAGGTAGTAAGTAAAAGGAAGACTGTGAACAGTCTTTCCTAGAAGAAATTCTTCCTTTAAAGTGAAATGCCAGCCAAGAACTTACTATCTCGAGCTTGTTTACTTACTTACTACACGTTACTCTTAACCGCACACAAATTTCTGAGCAGCTGCACCTATTTGGTAAGCAAGAGGGCTCAACACAGACCACCCTGAGGATAAAGCCCTTGGTGCTGAGAGGCCAACAACACCTGCACTGTACGTGCTTCAGCAACTTTCACTTCAGACCAGCTCTAATTCGGTACAACTACCTGGATACTTATTAGCAGTTGTTCTACACTAAGCCTGCTCCCAGGGTACATTTTCTGGTTTAGTTTCTTTTGTACCCTGCAAGGCCACCCCAAATTGTGAGTCAATGAGTATTAAAGCTCATGATGACACTGTTTTCTTCTGAAGGCCATTTTTGACTCAATCTGACACAGCAAACACACCCACAGACAAATAAAAGGAGTTGATACCACCTGTGTCACACACAGATTCCTCTAACTTTGAAAAGTAACAGGAAAGTATTCTCTGAGTAACAGAAATGTCAGGTCAAGTGCACAATAGCACACAGCTTCACTTAAATATTTTTTTGTAAAAAAAGTTGAAAGATATATACAAAAATATTACATTACCAGACTCACAAACATATAAATATTCCTAAATATATATGTAAATTCATCTTCAACTGTGGAAGTATCACAATTTCCCAGTATGTAAAATATTTACAACAGGGTTCAAAATCAAATCAATCTGCACTTTATGAAGGCTACTAAATATTAGAAAAAAGTACAATGCTCAAAGGAGGGTCACACCTAGGAATCCAGCTTATCTATGAATATAGCTTACTGCCAATTCATGCAATAAAAGGAACTGAGAACAATTTCATTAAAAAAAAAATCCTTTTAGACAAACCATGTCACTCTCTACTTACCTCGGCGCAGCAAGGAGGGTTTGTGTGCTCAGTTTGCTCCTACCCCAGCTTCACAGAACCAGCAGAATCACTGCAGCACTCCAACTTTAAGAGCAAATGGCTCATAACACCTATGAGATACCCCAGAGACTGCACTTTCTTGTCTAGCTGTTTTCTTGACTTTCTACAAGAAATTTGCTTCCTGTTCGGGACCTGTATTTTGTTTAGTTTGATTCCCAGGGGTGAGTTAAGAACGAAAAGAGAAGGAAGAGAACATTTGCTGGAAGCGCTGAACTGTAAGATCTGAAACAGGATGGGACAGTCCCGGGAACCCGGCCGTCACATGCTACAAGAGCAGCATGACACCAACTTATCCTGGTGTTTACAGCAGCCACCTCCCTTTCTGTGGGTAAAGCAAATAGGCTGTAATAAAACCACTTAAAAAGGGCTTGCCTGCAGCTCGCAGCTATCGCAGTTCCAAATCTTTTTAAACTAATGGCTTGTATATTCAGTGAGAAAGATGTAAGCCACACGATTCAAGGATAATAGATTAGAAACAAAACAATCCGTACTTAACAGTTGTAATTGGATTTAGAAGACTTTTAGCTATGCAATACTATTTGCGATCTGGTTACATATATTGTGTCTCTGTTTGGACAACGCAGACAAGCTGATCTCTAATGTTTAGGGTTTAAGTGCTACTGAGGAAAGTCAGCTATAGAATAAGTGGAATATATAAAGAAACAACTTCCAGACTTAGGTTTCATGATTTTTTAAATAATCATTTTATACCGACTTCAGCCAAGTTACCTAACAACATTTTTTACCTGTTTATGAAATGGGGGGGGGGGGGGGGGGGGGGCTATTTATCACACCTCACACACACAGGAGTAATTGCTGCCCCACAGAGTCTGTTGCGGGACTAGAAACAACTGCAGGTACCTTGCACCCAAAACCGGCACATCAGGGAGCGCCACTTCTGAACGGTTCTGAACCCGAGGAGAACCAAACCAGACCGGCCGGCACCGCTGGGGCAGCGCCCGGCCCGGCCCCGCCGCCGAGGGGCCGCGCTCGGGGAGCGCCGCCGCCACTTTACGTAACTCAGGGGCGGCCCCGAGCCCGTGACCCCGGCGAGGCCCGGGGAGCCCTCCCGGTACCTCCGCACAGCTGCGGGAACCGGCCGAGGAAACACCTGAAGGTGGGGCGAGGCCCCGCCCCGGGGAACGGGGTGTTCCGTACCCGCCGTCCCGCCCGAGCGGGACCGGACCCCGCGGTGCCTCCGCCCGCCGCCGCCTCCCCACAGGTGCGCGGGAGCTGCGACAGCTGCGCGGAGGCGGCGGGGGCAGTTGTCGTCCGGCGCGGGACAGGCAGCGGCGAGGTTCCACTCCCCCGGCCTTCCCCGCACGGGCCGCCCATTGCCCCACTCTCTCCCTGCCCGCTCCCCTAATTCCCGGTGCTGGCGCTCCCGCCGCCCGCCCGCCCGCACGGCGGCCCCGCTCACCTGCTCCCGCCGCGCGCGCCCCGCTCCGCCGCGCCACAGCCGGGCCCGCCCCGCGCGGGGGCCGAGCAGGGGGCGGGGCCTGGCGGGAGGGGCGGGGCCGCGCAGGGCCTACAAAGACCGGCGTGCCCTGCCAGCTAAAGGGAGGTTCCCTTTCCGGTGCGCGGGGCATTTTGGGGCTTGTAGTTCTGTGTGTTGGGGGGGTAGTCCTGAGGGACTGCGCCGCCGCGCAGGGAAGGAAGGGCTGGGGGTGTCGCCATTCCCAGTTCCTGGGCACGGGAAAGCCCGCGGGCTCTTAGTGTGGTTTCACCTAGCCCTGCCATAAAGCAGGGTTTATGTACCGCGAGTTGCCTGCGCACGGCAGCACGACGGGAGTGGGTGTGGAGCGCCGTGTGAAATTTCACGGATCAAAGGGATCTGGGAATTTCCTGGGTGATGGGGGGTGGGAAGCACTGCTCGTAAATAGTGGTGGGAATAAATCAGTATCCCGCTATCTCATAGTGACTTAGGGTACGTAAGCAGCATTGTGATGCTCTGGAGAAGATGAACACAGCACAATTTTTGTTAAAAAGTACTCTTTCTTCGTGTGTTTTATGTTCTTTATAAATAATTTAAAAATGCGATACCCGCTCCCCAAGATCTCTCCTGTGTTCGTGGCTCTGGAAAATACTGAAGCTCTTGTTTGTGCTACACAGCTCCTCTGCTTGTTTATTGTAAACTCGGCACCTTTTGCAGGGCACACAAATAGAGCAGAGCAGAGTGAGGGGATCCGGGCTGTGCCTGCGAACACTACAGCCCTGGGGCATTGCCCATGTCAGTAAATACTGCCTTGGCTGCTAATGTTACCACCAGAGTGTGATTCTTTGGGATTGTGTTCTTAGGATGTTAGGGAACTTTTTTCTGTGCTCAGTGTTTTTTGTTTTGTTTGGTTTGTTTTTTTTTTTCTCCTGTCATATCGTTTCAGCACCACATTGGACTGTCTGGATTTAATTTTGAACTTAGTAGTTTCTCTGGATGCTAGCCTTTCAAGAAATAGTCTCAGATTTGGCAGGGTAGCTCATATTCATCATGAGTAGTATTAATACATTCAAAAAGCATTTGTGAATGACTAGTTCAGAAGCCATGCAATGGGGGACTTTTTTGATCCAAGTCTATTTTAAATATGTTGTAGTGGGAAGAGACAATGTACCAGATTTTAAAATGCCATATTAAATCTGCAGAAATTGACTAAATTACATTTTGAAAGTTGCATTACCAAACTAAATATGCTAAGTATATAATTACTTTAAACTTTGTCTTACTCAGGATGAAAATATTCCTTAACATAGAGCAGTAGAAAAGAAAATAAAAAGTTAGAAACAAGAGAATTCTAATTTCCAGTTGTTAACTTTTTTATAGTAGTTAATCGTGTTTGATCATTAAAATAATTTAGTTGCATATTCATGTTGGAATTTATTTAACTGTAAATAGTTACTTATAAAGTTTCCTACTTATACAAAGCTCCTTTTTTAAAAAAAATGAGGGTTTTTCACATCTAGAATAATTTGATAGTTAAAAGTGCATATTTTTTAGCTTGCTAGTCTTCTTTCTTAACAGTCTGTGACATTATTTTATTGTAGAGGTTAACACAAAATTTTTACCAGCCCCGAGGTGATGATGAGGTCAGTTTTCATAATGGCACTGTTGATTGAACAGGATTCCTATCCCATGCCCTTTGAAGAGAACAAGATCTTTTTTGTCACAGTGAGCAGGTATAGGAACAAGGCATGAGGCTGAATTTTTGGCTATTTTGACATACCAAGGAAGTCAGTGGGGTTTTTGGCTGCTGAGGAATGTGGGCTCATTGCCTTCACGTCACAAGGTTCTATCCGCCCGCAAAATCATCAGGAATGATTGTTGGCTCACTGGCGGGAGAGATGCCATGCGGGGTTAAGGTCAATTAAAATCGGGTCTGTGCTCTTCCTGGTTTTCTCGTTGAGTTGTTCTTCCTGTGTGCTCGGTCTGCGGCAATCCGGCTTTGCGAAGGAGCGGCTTTGCTCCGGCTGCTGTGTAAGCTGAAAGGGCTGTGACTCGCATCGCAGGCGTGATGAGCCACCCTGTGGCAATACCCTGCAATTTGCCTTTATTGAGCCGAGAGGACGACAAAACTAGCTGCTGAATGAGTAAAACAGTGGGGAGTATTTGCTGTTTTTTTTTTTTTTTTTTTTTTTTTTTTTTTTTTTTTAATATATTGGTACCAAATGTCATGTGTGTTCTGCCTCCATTTGCTAGTTACTTAGTTTTCCATACTGCTATATGCATTATATGCCTGGTCAAAATCTGTGCAGCTATTGTAATCCTGTGTGCCAAACTCATGATTTTTGCTAATGCTGGCTGGCTCACTAGCTAAATTTAACCTTTTTTAGGGGCTAGGGCTTGCAGAATCAGGAAAGCCTATTAATGTAAGCAAACTTTATGCGACCTCTGAACTTCCCAGCACTTTCTCTGCTGGGAAGAACAACACAGGATCTGCTAATTGTGTAACACTGGTAGTTCAGCAATGCCACCTTCTGTTGTAAACGAATAAAACTCAAGAAAATAATCCTGTAGGTGAGAACACAGAGATAGTCTTATTGAATTGAATGCAGCTTCTTTTGTTCTACTTGAGTCACAATGTGATGTTTTAAAAGTCCCACCTGCCCCCATGATCCCATGAAACACTGAGGGTAGGCTTTCAATCAGGTTATGGGATTTAAGTACTCAAATCTAATTGCATTTCAATTGGATGTAGGCACTTAAATTCCATTGTAGTTTAGAATGCATGCATTCAATCCTGTTATATTCCAATGGGATTTGGACCTTTCTCTGTAAGGATACAGATTAATGTGACTTGGAGGATATTTGTTTTATGACAAAACAGCCAATTTTCTTTCTCAGCTGTAGAGTCTTGAGTTTTAGAAGTGATGGAGATTCTTCTAAAGACAATTTTTAATTTCCTTCCAAATTCTAAAAACTGCACAACTTTAGAAATGTACAGCTGCATGTTTTGAAAGTAGACTTAAGGATTGCAACTGGGAATTTTGTACTAGCAGGAATTTCATGTGGGCATCCACATCCTAAATTGTGATCCTTGTAATTACTTTCAGCAGTTGCTCTGTCATTCTAATGTCTCCACTTCAGAGGGGGTGTATCAGTGTGTGTGGCTGTTGTATTTTAATACTTCCTGTGCCTGTGTGATGTCAGCACATGTTCAGAAGGACCTTGGTTTTTGAAAAGCTAAAAAAACCATGACCTTTTTCACATATCCTTTGAGAGCTCCTGTCCTTGGGAGGTTGTAGTGCCCCATTTCAGATATCCAGAAAGGACTTGGAGAGAGGTAAGAGATAGGATTTGGATTCCATTGTGGGCTGGTTCTTTGCAGATTTGGTCTGACTCTCTGTGATTCACTGCTCTGTGGCTGACTGTGTTCAAGTTTCCTTTGAAATAATTGCGGAGCACCTTGCCTGTGCAGTGTAGGCTCCTGGAAGCCTGCAGTCCTTGTTCAGAGCTTAAAGTAGCATGCTGAGTGCTAGGCTTTCCCAAAGTCCATTTTTTATTAGCTGTAGATCTTTATGGTTTCTAGTTCAGGTTTTGAATTTCAGACTTGACCCCTGACCATGACTTCAGGTGTGGGAGACTGATTACCTCTATGGCACCTAACTGATTACTCCCAGCCTGGTAACACCTGTATAGTATCTTCTAATGTTTGTCATTAACCTTACTCATAATATCCTGTTACACCTAAATTGGTTCCAATGGGGTATAATGATAATGGTCCAAGTATGGAATAAAGGTAGGCTTTTTGTGGAATAATGGGTTCAGCTGTTGTGTATTATTCTGGGCAATTCACTGAGTTATGAATGGGACTTAACAGTTTTCTGTTCAGGTATGCCTGCTGTGCTTCTCTCTTAGATGGGAGTTTTCAAGTAAGAAAACAAAAGCCTCTAAGGAGTTAAAAAATTTCTGCCTGCCAGAGGCTAGGTCTACTTGGAATTATAAGGAATATTTCTCTCAGGGATTGCATCTGGGTAGAGAAACTCATGGATTTTATGGCCAGAATTTTCAGACAAATGAACTATATATGTGAACTTTAAAATAATTTGAGTTATAACATTTGGTTCTGGCCAGTAGCAGTTATTAAAATGCCTAGAAAACATGCGTGTCCTCCTTCTTCCTTCCTTCTCATCCTTACCATTAGTGTTTTTGGCCTCAGTCCTGGCTGAGTATATCTTGCTTCATCTTTAAAATACACAAGCAGTTATGATCACCAAGTGCTAATAATGGCATATCATTAATAAATAGAATCATAGACCCATCAATTTTAGAAGAGACCTTCAAGATCATCTAGTCCTACTATACATCTAACACTAAACTGGATCACCTAGCCCCAGATCCAGACACTTCTTGAACACCTCCAGGGATAGTGACTCCTCCCTCTCCCCTGAGCAACCTACTCCAATGCCTGACTACCTTAACAGTGGAAGAAATTTTTCTAGTATCTAATCTGAATCTCCCATCTCAGCTTAAGGGAGCTCTGTTCTTCTCAGTCCAGGCACAGTAGAGGAGACTGGCCCCCACCTCACCACAACTTCCTTTCAGGGAGTCATAGAGAGTGATGAGGTGTCCCTTGAGCCTTCTTGTGACTGAAGAGACCCAAGTCCCTCAGCTGCTTCTCATAATACTCATTTCCTAGACCCTTCATGAGCCTTGCTGCCCTTTGCTGGACACACACCAGCATCTCAATGTCTTTTTTTGAACTGAGGGGCCCAAAACTGGACACAGCACTTGAGGTGCAGCCTCACCAATGCCAAGTACAAGCAGACTCATCTGCAAATGAAAAGCTGGAATTGTTCAGCTTGGAGAAGAGCTGAATGCCAAGGATGCCTTGCCCATGTGCAGAAATACCTGATGGGAATGTGAAAAGAAGCTGGAGCCAGGCTTTTGTCAGTGGCTCACAGTGACAGGAAAACAGTCAGAAGGAAATGGAGATAGAGAAAATTCCATCTGAACATAAGAAAGCACCTTTTTATTGTGAGGCTGATCAAACATTGGAATAGATTGTCCAGAGAAGTAGTTGCTCGATGATATTTAAAACCTGACTGGACACAGCCCTGAGCTACTTGCTCTAGCTGACCCCTCTTTTAAGCAGGGGCTGGACTAGATGACTTTGAGAGGTTCCTTTCATCAGCAACCCTTCTGTGATTTTGAGAGCTTAGAGACCCTCCATCCTGCTGTTGCTGAAGAACAAAAAGGTACCAGTACTGTTTCTATTTCTGTTTTCTTAAAAGCATCTACTCTTCAAAGAGTATGGGAGAAAAAAATGTTCTCATTTGCTGTTGTGTGATGAAATAAAATTCAACTTGTGGCAAGTTGACAAGTAATCTTTAAATATACTTTCTGATACTTTTTTTTTTCTGAATAAGGTATTTTTTTTCTTGCCTTCTTTTTTCTTCCCTGTAATCATTGTGAAAAGAACATTGTAAGGAAAACCCAGGGAGCAGAGAATAAGGAATGGTTGTTAATTTAGTAGACTACATGTTTTCTTTTCAATCTAAATAAAAGTATTGTGCCGTGGATTACAGGCATTTACATTGAGGAGTCATATTCATATACAATAATGAGTTCTTTACATGGCTGTGAAGCTTCAAGTTTAAAAATAGTTGGTTTGCTCTTATCTAAAAGTAGTGATTTTAAATGGTCTTGGTTTTACAGCATTGAACCATTTGCTTGCTTTCGCTGCAGGGAAGAGGTGGTTCTTTCCCAGTAATACCCTTTTTGATGCAATGGGACCTTGGGTTTTAATGTGATGTGGCAGAGCTTATGGTCCTTTGATACAGCTTTTCTTGAAGGTTTTGTTTTTCCTTCCTAATGCTCTACAGCTTACTGTTTTGTACAGTGCAGTGTGTTTTAGTATTGATTTGTGACAGTCTGAAAAGTATTTCTTTCTCTGTGGGGTAAGGAGAAGAAACTTAGTCTTGTTAAAACATGAGCAGACATACAAGGGGGACAAACTGTTAATTGTTTCCAGTGTTTCTCTGTGACCTTGGACAAATCACTTAAATTTCACTTTATTGTTGATTCCCAGATTTTGCTGTAGGCTCATTCAGCAAGCTAACGAAGTTGCAGTGAATATAATCTTCTAAATCTGAAAGGCGTCACTATTACTTGTGCAACTCTGTGTTCTGAATTTGAAGTGATGCTTGTCTTTCCTGCACAACACAGCTCTGTTACAATGCGTTCCTTTTGCCCAAAATAACTAATACAGCCCTACAAAGGACAGTGTTCATTAACTGTATCCTATGCACAAAGGATATAAGTTTCATTGTTTTTTAACAATAACAGAGAAACCTTTCCATTTATTTCCAAAGTTCAAATAGCTGCAGTGGTGTGAAACAGCTTTGTCTAGGAGAAACATGTGTTGCATTGATATGGAAATGAGCACGCCCTATGCTTCAGTAAGTGCCAGGGTGGCAATGTTCAGTACTGCTACACTTAAGTAAGCTTCTGCATTGTGCTCAAATTCTGCTCAGCCAGCCGAAATTCTAGCAGCTTTACCTTCTGTGTTAGAAGTAGAGTTTGAAATAATACTGACATCCACACATGTAAAGTTGGATAGAATCATACTCTTATCTTTTTCTTGTGAAGTAGCAATATGGAGTTAGTTTTGGATGAATATTATACAATAGTGTACTTAATTTATTTTAAAAAACCTTGTAGATAATTTGGACTTCTGGCTTTGAAGAAGAACAAAATCTCTTATTCAGAAGAACTTTGCTTTCTACTGTTTTCAGTTCATTTTGCCTTTTTGTCTCTTTCTATGTCTACATTTCTTTCTGAATTGCAGTTAAAGGGTCTGTTGCACACTGACGCATTAATTCAGCATTAACATTTGCAGGCTATTCTAGGGCTGGAGGCTACTGTTTAGTGGTTATTCTTGCTATCTTCCAGAGCCCACAGGTGTGCTAAACATTTGCAGAGACATTGAAAAACATGGTTATTTTCTGTATGGATTTGTAACTTTATATTGAACAGGAAGAAACAAGTGATGATAAAAACCATTTCAGACAAGCTGATAAGAGAGAGCAAGGGTTATCACAGGAAGATCAATCACTTACTTACCTGAGGCCTTGACATAGAATTCATTATCAGACAGTATTTATTTATGATGGATGATTACATGGAGCAGACTTTTCTTAGGAGAGATGAGCTCTAGAGGGAATGTCTTAGCAGATCTCAGCTGTGTCAAGTCTCACTGAGGAGTAATGGTGGGTAACCTCCAATCACAGAAACTTTGAGGCAAGGCTTCCTCACAGTGTTTTCTGCACTACTTGTCTTGCTGTCATCTGGACATGGTTCTAGGGTCTGGAATGCCAAGGCCTTCCTTCTGAACTGCCCACATGCCTAATTTCCCAGTGAATGTATGAGTATGCGAGGGAAGCAGAAGTTGGGATGGTCCCAACTTGCTGGCAGGATACAGCCAAGGCTCACACCAAGACCGGGGAGAAGAGTCATGGGTACCACAGTTCAGAGGCAGTAATGGTAATTTCATCTGGGAACATAGACACAGCTGATTACTGGCTTCCCCAAAACTCAATAATTTTAAATGAAGGTGAAAATTAGACAATTGTATGAGTGAATAATGTCCTTTATGTGCTCATGAGGAAGGCAGTCATTAGGATGCCTTTTGAAAGAAAACATTGCTGTGGCTGGATGTAATGGGAACGGCAGGTGTTGCAAGTGTAGGGTGAGGTGGCAAAAAATAAGGGTGGATGTAAGAAAGGTAAGCAATGTTAGATGGAGATTTGCTGTCAGAACTGTCATGGGTATTTCAAAGGAGACTTCATATGCAATGGAACAAAGCCAGTATTAGAATGGTCAGGTTTTAATCAGAAATCAGTATTGCCTTTCACTACTACAGGCATTAATTCCCACATCCCCACAAATGCATACTACTGGCATAATTAAAAAAAACTCTTATTTTTGATGGTGTTACTTTCATAAGTGTTCCTAAATGGTCTCATGTTCTTCTGACTCACTGTATGATAGTGAAGTTTGAGCATGAAGACCTTGGCTTATTAAGTCCACAATTGCCACTGCAAATTGTTTTAATCTTTTAGTAAAGATAAGAAAAAAAAAATAGAAAAACAGTTTGAAAATCTGAGGTATAATTTAAGTGGGTTTTTTAAAGATACATTTTAAAATAAAATCTGTAAAAATATGTAATACAATAAAAAGTAAGAAGTCTTCATTCAGTCAGCATCCCCTAATTGTTTTCCTTTGTATATAAAAAGGCTTTAGAAGGATGTTCTTCTAGTTAAACTATATTATAGGTAGAATTATAGGCTTTATCAAATGTCTTTTTTGGAAAAAGAAAATGTACTTGGAATGGATTCAAGCTATTGTTTTCCCTAAGTTTATGCTCTGATTTCATTTTGCTTGGAACCAAACAAGACAAATAGACATAAAAGGGAAGAGAACAGCAAAAGCTGAAGTTGCATTTTTTGTTGTTGGTGCTGATTTTTATCTTTCAGCTTCATGAATTAGAATGACAGGTACATTATACCATTGCTGCATGCAGCCCAAAACCCAGGCTAACCTGCATCAACCACCTTTCAGGTGGTGGGTCGACAATGAAATAAAAAGAGGTTCTCTCTTGGTTGGCTAAAACAGATTTCCACCAAAAAGAAAAAGTGAAATAGGAAAGAACAAAAATAAACCAGAGCAAGAAAAAGAAAAAAAAAGAAAAAAAGAAAAAAAACCATATAGGACCCAAATGCTGTGCTCTGGATGGTGTTGCAGGTTAATCTAAAGAGCAGTGAGCAATTTGGGGCAAATTTTTCTTACCCTGTACAAAGTAGAATACAGGATTTTACACCACAAGGCCCCTTGCCTAGTATTAAATGGAGCTTCTTTGGCATGAAATGAATTTTGTGCTGTAATTTGGATGTAGCAATCTGACTATTGTGCAAGAGAGATGGTTGAGAGGAAGCATAAATAATAACCTTACTATTTCTTTCTGACATGTAGATCGTGCTGCACATTAGATGATGAAGATATTTCTGTCCTTTGATATCCTGTGCTCTCACAACAAATTATTGTACATCAAAGAAATGAGCTCTGAGTCAAAATGATAGTAAAAGTGATGAGCTAGAAAATAATGTAAAGAGGTAGTACCTATGAAATTACTGCAAATGTCTGAAGAAATGGGGTAAAGGAAATTGCTCACAAAGTTGTTCAAATAACTTAAGCTGCTGTCTGAAAAATAAATAATCTGGGAGATGACTATTAAAAATGAAATGTGATTAGAAGCTGAAGTTTTTGGAGCACTGTATCTGATACTGCATTACAAGCCAGCTTTCCTTAACCTCCTTCTGTGATGAAAGTTTTAGAAAGATTGTAGTGGAGGCAAGTAAAGGGCAAAAGGATCGCCAATATCATAAAGCATATTTCTTATCTAAATCATTAGTCATTTTCCAGCCATGTCAATAGTGGTTTGAAGTTGTCTTCTCCAGGATATTATTCAGTGGCCTATTTAGTATGAATGGATTGTTTTGTTGTAATTCCTGTTAGATATTTACAGTAAAAAAAAAAAAAAAACAAAACAAAAGACTGCTTGGAGTGATAACACCCAAATGATACCAAGGAATAAGCAGAGGTTGAGGATTCATTGCCCAGAGAAAATTGTAGTTAACATGACAGACAGTCCTTTTAGGAAAAAGTTAAGCTAGTGATGTAGAGTGGTAGGAAAACTTGTCCTTTTTGCTTACTGTTTTCTTGTGCCATCTGGTCTACTGTCACATCTTTCCTACTCACTCAGGAACAAGGCTTCTTCTTACCTTTGTTTAGCCATCTCAACAAAGTTATGTTCAAACTGGATATTCCTAGTAGCCTGCACTAAACAAAAGCATTTTCAGAGGACTTCAGTTTTTCTGAGATAACCTTTCTTTGAGATTCTTTTTGGATTATTTTGCGTAGGTTTCCATGTACATAAATGTTGGACTCCAATTCATCCATGGCTGGGTCTAAGTCTTGTTTGTATGGCTAGAGAGGAAATGCATGCAAGAACTCTCAAGTAAAATGACATATGGGTTAAACTTCCATGAGAGCTACAAGATTAAAAGCAGAGATGAACAGAAGATGTATTATGTATTCCGGGGATACTCTTCCTGTTAAGAAAAGCAAAAAAGGAGAATGTGACATTTTAGTGAATGTTAAATATTCATGCTGAAAATATTAGTGATGAAACTCACTCTGAAGGCAGAAAGCAGTGTTTCCTGTGACTTAAGAGCATGGACTTTCCATGACTTCCCACAGTGAAAGCTTGTCTGTAATAACTTTTCTTTCGGGGGCCTCAAATTAGTTGTTGAGATGTCTGTTTCAGTTCTGGAGTCAATAAAATGGGAAAACCAGTACTTTCTATCTCCCTCAGAAAATGTTACTTAAGAATTCAGTGTTGAATTGCGGGTCAACAGAGGTAGGTATGTGCTGTTCAGAGGCCCAGACTAGCACCAAGATCTCTTGAAGTGGGTGTTACAGACCTAGATACCTATCATATTTCTATCAGGCAAGATAGATTTTTCAGCTGCTGCTTTTGAGCCCTCCCTTGTGCTTTCTTTATTGCCTTTAAGGTTTTTGGTGGGTTTTTTTTTGGGTGTTTTTTTTTTTTTTTTTTTTTTTTTTTCAGAGTGAAAATACAAAGGAGAAGGGTTAATCTGAGCTGTGCTCTTGGGTATATATTTGGATGCTATGGCAAATTGAAAAACAAATTATTGCCATGTTTTGTTAAAGATCCATGTGTCTGGACCAGATGTTTATTCTAGAGCCAGTGCTGCTAATGAGGAAAGAGGTAACTAACCATAACATGATTGATTTCTGGGTGAAAGTCCACCTTTGCCTCTACCCCTAGCAGCTGTATGTACTTTCTGTATTGCACAGAATTCACATTTTCTATATTGAAAAGAATATTATATAGCCTGTCCACTTCCAGGACTTCCTGGATACTTCCAGCAAAGAAAATATGCTGGTGAAGACCAACCAACAGATCAGCACTCTTTCTTTAGGACTACATCCATTCTTTTTTATTAAATGTACCTAGACAAGTGAATTTCTTTGATTATACTTATTTTACTGCTTCTATTGCCTTGAAGTCTGAATTGTGATTGCTTAGATAAATGCACTGAAACACCCTCTGTTCCCACTTTGGCTTCCTGAAATAGCTCATTATGTTTTTCAGTGAGATACTGTTTTGCAATTTGCAGCATCAGTCTCAATTGTGTGAATCTCTACACATATCTCAGCAACCTCTTCAGGAGCAACGGGTGCCATTTCCTTCTGCTTTCCAACAGTGAAAGAATAATGCTCTCACAAAGCTGTATAAAATTAGAAGACTATCTTTTTCTGTGCTAACTTCCTATTGTCATGTGTGATTTTTAGTAAGTGTGGTTAAAGAAAAGGATGAGGCATCCCAGCTTTCTGGGTGGTCTGAAAAAATCTGTTATCTCCCCTCAGGTTTCTTCCACAAATGTACTTGAGCTTTCCTTTAAGTCTTATATCTGAATTTGAGAATCCCCATAAAGGAAAGGAAGATTCAAGAAGTCTCTGAATGCAAGTCTTAAAAGCTGGAAATAGGACTAATGGAATCTCTGTGGGTGTCCCTAAAGGATAATGTAGTGGTAGGTGCTGAATAGAGCATGCTGTGTGATTTGCTGATGAATACTGGGATATTTACTTAGATGTAGGATCAACCACACCGAGAGCAGATCAATAATTCAAGCACTTCTCCTGGGTGACAAAACTGCTATATTCCTGTAGCTGAGTCAGTGCTGAAAGATACAAGATGGCTCGTATATTTTCAACAGAACTTTTAAAATAAAAGGCAATAAATTTATTATCTACTCTATAAAGTCATAAAAAAGGAACAGTGTATAATAAATTGTCCATCATTTGTTTTCAGAAAGGATTTCTAATGAAAGATTAGCACTAACTGAATTTAATCACACGGGGGGAAAAAAAATTGATGATTTTCCAAAACTTTTAGATCTTGTTCATAGTTATTTAACACTCTAGATTTCTATCTCACCTGCATTGTCTCTACTGGTTAAAAAAATGTATTTTACCTAAAGACCAGAAACTACTTCCATTATGAACTATAAGTGTTTATAGGCAAAATTTTGAATCTTGACTAACTGGTCCAAGCTACATAACACATTTTTCCTTTTTGCCACAAAAAAATATGTGGTCATATTAACTGTTAGCAATGTGTATTGCTCTCTTTAATCTCTTTCTCTATATTGGCCTATCTTAGGATTTTCCTGTTCAACAGAAAAAGTTTAGAGATTTTAGAGAGTTTGGGGTGTGTTTTTTTTGCTGCAAGTATCATTCTAAATTTATCTACATTTAATTACATAGGCTCTCTGCTTGCTTAGTTTAAAACTCTTCTGTTCTTGATTGCTTTTGCTATAATCTTTGGCTATGTTTTCAGTTAAGTATAATCTGAAAACATTGCCATTTCTTTTTGCCTGCTTTCTTTTCTAACCCTTAAAACTAAAGCAAAGCAAAATTTATCTGATCTTTAGTTAGGTTAACATCTCAAATAGGAAAAAGACATTTACTTAATTTGCTTCAATATGTTTGAGTCCATTAAATATATCAATTGGGAAAAAAACCCAGAAATGTTGTTTATTGCAGCGTAAATACACTGACACATGTAAGTTTGCATTTGATACAATTAAATACCCTTTACTGTTTATCCTCCGTGCAAACAGAGGCTGCTTTCAGGGACTGTTATAGTAAAAACTTGGCATCAGTCAAGTACATGAAATTGACTGGTTTACTTTTAAAAACTCTTTAAATATTTCTCTAGACACTTCTATACATGTCTCTGCAGGCTGAAAAGACTTCTACCTTCAGAAACTCTCTGTAATGGACTGAGACATCAGGGCTTTTTAGCACTGATAAAATAACACCCTGTCAAATACTTGATGATGGAGGGAAGGTAAGTTGATCACTCAGCTGACTGACAAAATCACAGTCTTAAGATTTCAGGATAGAGGGAAAATGTTGCTTTTGTTAATGCTTTCTCTCACCTTAAGGAACCAAGAAATGAGGTGATGTGAAGCCAATCTTTTTAGGAGATAGCTTTTTATCCAAAGCTACTTTTACATTTCTGCCTTTTACTTCGTTCATGCTCTAATTTTGCATATCAGTGGTAGAACACAAGCTAATTTCCTTCAGAGTGAGATATCTCAGGTGGTGCTAAGTTTTTTTCAATGTCAGCTTTCTCATGCTGAGTTTTGAGCCATGCTTCTCTGGGTCCTAGTCATGTCCCAGGGGTTATGATAGACTTTTTAAAAATTTGTAATAGCATTAGGAAAGCTCCTGTGGTCTCAGTGATTCCCAATGGTGGTCTAAGAGTTGCAGTTGCTCCTGTTGTAGGGCATTTTCGTTCCCCTCTTTCTCTGCAAGGATCTACATCTGGACATTTGAACCTCTGATAAAGGGGTGGAGCACTGACTGTCAGGTTTCTTTTATTCTTGTTATTTAGCCATGCACATTCATCAGTCACCTGTGTCTGTCTGCTGTGCACAGGAACACCACCTGTGCCCGTCGTTCACACTCTGTGCCTTGCTAATGACTGTGCAGTATGCATGCATAGCGCCGGTTTTGATCTGACCCGTTTGCATTTGCAGCCACTTCAAGGTCCTTTTATACTGCCAGAGCAGTGCAAATGGGCAGTGGTGGCATGCATTCTACAGGTTAAGCCCCCTCTAAATAGGAAGGGTTCGGTTCTATCACCTGACTCATTTCAGGTAAAAGTGCTTGTAGGTTCAGTGTATTTGTTTACACAAAATCCTGTTTATGTGAGAAAGGGTGAAAAAATTGGGTTGCTTGTTCTTGAGCCCAGTGTTAGGATATTAACTCACGCTGCTATGGAAGAAGAGGTGTCATAAAAGAAATGTTTGATTCTGGGACAGAAAGAACAAATCAGTAGGATAATGCACAAGCACTAATTATAGTTCATTATTTGTCAATATTCCCCTTCCGTAATATAGAGTTGTGTCGGCAAAATTGGTTGCAGAGCTTGGGATTAGCTCTAGTGGGTTGCTGGCATCCAGGTAATCTGGATGGGTTAACTAATATGAACTGACTGTGAATGGTAGCAGGCAAACAGAAGGCAATTTGGTCAAAATGCCTTCTATTATATTTTCAAGTATGTTCCCCATAGAAGAAAACATTGCTTTGAAATGTATTTGTCTAGAAGAAGTTGCATCCACAGGGCTCATATTACCTCTGAAACCTTGAGACTAAAAGTTTGAAAGGTATCTCTGTGCATAAGAGACTCTACACTTATGAGCTACATTTTCCCAGCATGCATAATTCTAAATATTGAGTGATGGAAATGACTAAGGGCATTTGAAGAGTGAGACATTGAAGAGTGTTGTCATATTATATTAGTTATGGGTAATAGCTGCTGACTTTGGAACAGTGATGTGAAAATTAGACTACTTCAGAAGCTCAATTTGGAAGCTTGGAGAGTCATGCAAGGTGACAGATTTGTACCAATGTAGGAAATGTCTTGGAGGCAGATAACTGCTGTTTCATGCATAAGTAGTCAGAGTGCCAATATTTTTTCTATGCAAATCAATGTCAAAATTCAGGTTAACCTGATTAGGATCATCTCCTTGTAGGAAAGGATTTTCTGTTGCTACATCACAAATAAGAGTTATAATTGCATTTTAGAGGGAGAAAAGTTATGAATTTCATAATTTACATAATATGTTGAATCTAGTGGCCCTAGGAAAGTTCTTAATATCAGTTATTGTCTGTATAGAACGATTCTTGTACAGAGAAACAAATGAGGAAGGTGCTCTTCTGTGAATTTAGGAAGGCAATTTGCATTGGTATGCATGGTGTGCATTTGTGCTGATCCTGCATTATGCATTTCTCATAGATGCATCACTAACTCTCCTTACATTTGGTGAGAATACTTTGAACGTTCCAGCAAACTGCTTGCTCATCTTTGGTAGTTTGCCTAAAACAGTGTGATCTCCATAGATAATGATGCTTAAGGTTTTTTTGTTGCAGCTCATTCCTCATCTACATGGGGTCACTTTTGCCATTTTTGAAGAAAGACTCCCACAAAAGAAGGGTGTTCAGGAGACATTGACAGAGACCTGCAATATGTCTTGGGGAGGAAGGAAGATTCTCTCTAATCTGTGCTATAAGTAATAAAATGTGGCCAGGCAAATAATTTTTCTTCTCTGGAAAAGTTCAAATAAACCATAAGGGAGATATTATGAACTCATCCAGCATATAAAAACCCTAATATTCTCTTTCATTCACAAGGCGACAATAAAGAATTTATTTTGTGTCTTGCATATTTATTATTTCTGGATATCAGAAGTATTGCTTTCTGTTATCCTTTTAAAAGATTTTCTGGTAAACCCCTCACGTCTTCCAAGGAAGATATGTATTATACCAAGAAAAGAATTCTTTTGCTATCATAATATAATCTGTATTTTAGAATGGAATTAACTCTATTCACAAAGAACTGTTTTTAACATCTGGTTATCTAGATTAGGAGTGTTGCCAATGTAAACAGAATTTTCAAATGGGAAAATTTTATAGATATGGAATTACCATGGACCATGTAGTGGCTTCCTGAACACAATAAAGTATGTCAGTGCTAAGATTTGCATAAGCTGTGTCTAGTTTGGAAGAAGTATGTGTTGCAGTGAGGTTGCTTTAGTAGGTTGTTCTGCTCAATACAGAGCATTCAATGGTCTTGGCAAATATATAATTTCGAAGTTACTTCCCCTGATTTTTCTCAGTCTTTTACCTCATTCACCTTTCCAAACAGCGAGACTCCTATTACAAAAATGGATCTAGTGTTATCACCAGTGTTATCATTACCTGATAAATCCAAACATTAATGCAATTTTTTGACCATTGAAAATTATAGAAATGTTTTTCTGGATGTGCTCTTTCAAAGTAATTTCTTTGCTTCTTTGTTCCAGTGCACTTTTTGCTTTTGTAAAACCTGATTTTCTTTAAGTTGTCTGACAGAAAAATACATGGGCTGCTGTTTAGATTATTGCTCATATTATTTTAGGATTAAAATGGAAATGTTGCATTTTAGTGTGCTATCAAGTATTTACAGTGATATGCATCCTTGACTATTAGCCTTTTTTAAGAATGTAAAAGGAAGCAAAAGCAGAAAAATGAACAAACTTTGAATACATGAATTCCTGTTGTTATGTCTTGTATATAGCTCCATTCTTTAAGTAGTAAGGGTCATGCTGATTATAAGTACACAAGAATTGTGCAATTTTTAGTAAAGTAAGGTTTGATTTTGTGTCTTTAGACAGCTCTGGCCCCTATTTATTTATATGTCAAGCAAAGTACAATATACCTAAAACTCAGAAATAAAAATGGAGCATAATATGCACTGAAGCTGTATCCATTATATGATGGTGGGTGTTGGTTATGGCAAGATTGGTTGTATTATTACCTGGCCTACTTTTTGTGTAATTTCTGTATTAATTTTCATAATCTTTCCCTTTCTAGGTATTTGTCTAAAAGGGGTTTTAGAGATAAAATAGTGGGGAGATTTTTTTCTTTTCAAAGCAAACACTTTTCTTCTAGAAAGTGCTAATGGTATATTTACATTTCTCTTCTGATAACTCTGGGGTAGATGGGTTAAACTGCAGTAAATCTTTAGTGCATACTGTATTGCATATTTAATTATGTCTGTTCCCTGATAGACAATAAGAAACTTGACATTACCAGTTTTGCAGTCTAAAGTTATTTATGGCATTTTTTTCATAAGTGAATGCAAAGATAGTACAATAAGCCTTCTTTTCTGGAATCAGGTTTTTGATTTTTGCCACCATTCAAGAAACTTGAAAACAATAGGCAACCCTTGAATTTGGTGCATTTGCATGTACTTGGAGAAAATATTTTTAAATAGGATAGCATTGTATCATTATAAAGCACTGAAGAGGAGGTAATACAAAATCAGCCAAGAGGATAATCTCTGACATTTACAAATATTTATAATGGCATTAGTTCCAAATAAGTTAGCTGAGGCAATTTGAACCTGTAGACCCGAACAAATAAATAAACATGACTTGCCATCAGCTTTTTCAGAAATGTACCCATATTGCTGTGGAGCTTTGTGCATCCATATAAGTATGGAGATCTACCAGATTTCTCTGGGGCTCTCTTCAGTCAAGACACTGTCTGCTTTATTAGGAACCATTTCACAAACAGGTAAAAATGTTATGTCACAGAATTTCTGGACTTTCTGGAATTTGTGCTGCAGTGTTTTAGAGCTGGTCTAAAACTAATGGGTTTATTAAAGACTTGGAGACAGGGCTTAGAAATGAGTTTTAATGAAATGTCCCAGATAGACAGGTCTGGCAATAGTTTCCCTTGCTTGCCCATGAAACAACTTTGCTCTTTATGCAACTCAGTGCAATGGTTAGAATGTGTTGCCAGTGTGGGCCAGACCTTGCACTTGATCCCAAACTGACTTTGCCAAATTCAGTGAGCCTAAGCCAATGCTGAAGCAGTTTTCCACAAGCTTTGAGGAGTGCAGGAGAATACTAACTGAGCTGTGTAAATTTTTAGTGTGAGCAGAGTGCTCACTTAGGAAGGAGAGATAAGCATGGGGGTGCCTGCTTTTGCGTAGCATCTGTCCCCTGCCAGAAGGCCAATGGCATCCTGGCCTGTATGGGATAGTGTGGCCAGCAGGACCAGGGGAGTGATTCTTCCACTGTACTTAGCACTGGTGAGGCTGTACCTTGAGTCCTGTGTCCAGTTCTGGGCCCTAAATTTAGGGAGAATGTTGAGGTGTTGTATCATGTCCAGAGAAGGATAATGAAGCTGGTGAAGGGTCTGGAACACAAGTCCTATAAGAAGGGGCTTAGGGAGTTGTGGGTCTTCCACCTGGAGGAAAGGAGGCTCAGGGGAGACTTTATTACTTTCTACAACTGTGTGAAAGGAGGTTGTAACCCATGGGGGTCAGTTTCTCCTCCCTGGCAACCGAATAGGTCAAGAGGACATAGTCTTAAGCTATACTAGGGGAAGTTTAGGTTGGACATTAGGAAAAAGTTTTTCACAGAAGGCGTGATTGGGCATTGGAATGGGCTGCTCAGGGGGATGGTGGAGTCATAGTCTCTGGAGGTATTTAAGAAAAGACTGGATGTGGCTCTTAGTGCCATGGTCTAGTTGACATGGTGGTGTTACATCACTTAGGTTGCACTAGATGATTTTCCAACCTAGTTGATTCTGTGAGTCAGCAGTCTGAGGGCCAAAGGAGTTTGAAGACTGATAAGCAGACATTGCAACAAGTCATCCTCAGAGACACAAGTGTGCTGAGTGGGGCTGACCACTAGCAGAGACCCTTCACAGGACAATATGCATGAGGGTCTGCATTAGCAGTGCTCCTATACCCTCTAGCCCTTCAAACTCAACTCCAAAACCTAAATATTTGCCCTGAGAACCACCTAAGAATTAAATTAACCTGATGTGGTGTTCAAAACTAGAAGCTTAATTTAAAAGTAGGGAATTTACAGAAGCGCAACTGAGAGTTAAATTTGTCTTGTGAAGCCTTTATTTCTGGTAGTAATGTTTAAGATGGAAGAAAACCCAGCTTGACTTCCTATTCCCCAGAGTGAATTTGTGGGCCTGAGATTTAGAAGAAAAAGTTATTTTCCTGGTATTTTGAAATATTTAACCTGCAAATCTATAAGAAGAAAAATGCAATTCTCACAATGCTTTGGGTGCATTTATTTAGAGGAAAACCACATTTAGAAAATACAAACAGTGCTAAATGCCAGTTGTAAGATGCATACTTTAGTGCTGATTTCCTGCTACCATCTGTTCTGTAACAAAAAGGCAGTCTCAGTTTCTGGGTCAGAAACAAGGCTCCGGTAGTAACTTTGTACTTGGAGGATGTCATGTGATTTAAACCAATTCACTCCTGTGGTGCTGTGCAGTAGGAAGTGATCTGAGAAGTTTAAGATAACCCAGGACAATTTAAATCACAGTTTTAGCAAGGGTCTGTTAGTTTTAAGCACTAGCACAATTTGGCTGAGGACTATGTGCAGATTGATTCTTCAAAAGTTAGTGCACATCTCAGTAGGACCTGGAGGCTTGTTGGGAATGGTTTTATGCTTATTCTTTTTCAAGACTTCTTTATGAAAGTTCCTAACTGGGTGATACTTTCTGGTTTATAACAAACTTTTGTAATGGTGAAATTTAGAGTACAGGATGATCATCCACTCTGTCTGTAACTGCAACTACAGCCTGTTGGAATATAAATCAGTTGTCCCATTTTTTGTATTATTGTTTTAATGAATAACAGCTTTTTTAAAAAAGATGTCACACAAGTAATCTTCTGAGTCAACGGCATACTATATATTCAAAATTTTTACAATTGACTTTTTATAGGTATCTGAAACAGCAAATTATTCCATTGCCACAGTGTGAGATCTAATGGTTTTTTGTGTATGGGGTTTTGTGGGAGCTGAAAGACTTCCTTTTTGTTATCAATTTTCTGCAATTACTCTGACCTATTTTTTGTCCTGTCTTTTGTTCTTTTTCCAAATGAAGTTCATGTATTCTTCATGAAATAAAAAAGATACTACCACTTAAACATTTTAATTTGCTGGAGTACTGCTTATCATGTTTAGTTTGGGTTGTTTAGAAGAAACCCAGGAGATCAATATTTACAAATATCACCACTTTGGAAATGAATTTTGAGTATTCTAAGTAAGGGTGAAAATGTCTTGAAATTGGCATAAGAAAAACCACCAGCACTGAATGAGGATCTAGTCTTCTAATGTAAAGTCTTCCTTCCTCTCTCTACTGGCAGCCTAGGGAAGGGAAGGGAGCATCCCCAGCGTGTGTTAGAATTCACTCACACTGGGACATATAATCTGAGAATATAGGAAACCCACAGGACACACAGGGTGGTCCTAATTTCCAGTCTGGTGTTGGAATTGTTCCTCATCTTCTACAAGAGTTAGGGAACAGTAAAAGTCAACATCTTCTACACAAGAATCAAGGGAAACTGAGATTACAGGCCCTGTTCCTGGGGAGCGGCATGTGCTTTGCATGACTGGATCACCAGATAAGCACAGCTGTGCTCCCAGGGAATGGACTGTGCTGACCCATTTCCCTTCATCTGTGGAATGAGTGGGCTTCTTGGAAGCCCCACTGCCTGTCAGGGTTCCTGGGATGGTGCCCTGTGGGCTGGGCCACTATCCTGTTGCAAGGTAGTGGGCCTGTATTCTTCCCTCCCATGCTAATGTCAGTAAATCAGTTGTAACTTTTTCAGGGACTGGAGTACTTATGCTTGTCTGCCTTGTCTTGCTCTGGATCTTTACTTTCAGGTTCAGTGGTGGTCTCCCAGTGTATTTAGCAGCCTTTAATGTTGATAGGTGGATTGAATCACCTAATCATATGTTATGCTAGAAAGTATAGACCACTTGGATTGCACTCTTTGACATTCAGTCAGCATTTTCTCGAACTTTCTGAGTTCTGTCTTCTTTTTTTCTCCTATTAACCTTTGAATGCTAGTAATTGAGTCCTGTCTTTATTCAGAGAAACATGGTCAGTGGCTCAGCAAGGCTGCACATATCACAAACACTTGTGAGTTTACCTTGCTGCAATGAAAACTGAGGACAGAATCCAAATGGAGAGATTAGAGCTAATCCTCAGAAGTAAAATGAAGTTCACAAACTGTTTATTTGACAATTTGGTTTATTTGTCTAGCTGCTGCCATCCTATGTAGTCCACCTGTTCCATCTTGATGAAGTGATCATTAATTGCTCAGAAACATGCCTCAATTTTTTCTGTGCTGGTGCACCCAACTAATGCATGTCATTAATACCATCCAGCGGGAGCAGTTTGGAAGATGAGAGGATAATTTACTCACCATGTGCATTTAGTCCTTGGCCTCCTTGCTGAGGTACCCCTGCTGGTTTGGAGTCTGTTTTCGTATACAGACCTGCCCTGCCTGTGGTAACTAGAAATATAGTGAACCTACTAGTTGAATTCAAGGATAGGAAGGTACAAATTCTGGTTTCAGTCTATGGAAATCAGAAAGCTCTGTTCTGCTTTAATCTGCAGACAGATGCCTAGTTCTGGCATTGCTACCTCAGTAGGAGTTGAGAGCTACATTAGGAAAGACTGTGAGATAATTACAATCAATAAAATATGAATAGACTTTAATTTATATTAGAGAAAACAAACACTTTGTACAACAAGTAGATAATAGTCATCCAAATGCTCAATAAACATTATCTAATAATATAAGGGGAAAAAAGCTTAAGAATCAGTTGATGTATAGTGCTTGCATCATATTAGTGTACTCTGGTGTGTGCTAACACCATCATAAGCAGTAGCAGTCCATAGGGAATTTAAGTGTGTTTCATTGAAACATTTAGGATGAGGGGAAAAGTCCTCCTCCTTCATCATCACTGGAGACACTGTCCAGAGGATGAGGCTCACCTGGAACCCCATGGCTGCCCTTACTGACTGGCCATCAGGTCAGTTTTTCAGCAGGTTTTTCTCCCCCTTGCTGTATTTTCCTCTCTCCTGTTCTTTTCTCTGCCCTTCTCTGCTTTTGTTTTTGTTTTTTTTCCCTCAAGATTACTTTGTCTATTAGAGTTGATGTGTGTCATCAGCAGTGGATCCTGCTAATAAATCTCTGTGCACATTACCCTGCCTCAGCATCCTTTGTGCAGCAGGGAAATTGATGATCAAGGCTGAAGGAAAAAGCTGTAAGAGAAAGTGAAAGGTGGTAATTCAGACAGGTGAAAGCTGAAGATGAAAGAGGGGTCAAGGTGCAGGACTTTAGGACAGACACAGTGCTGATATGGATATGCTGGTGTGGTTGTGCTGATCTCTGCTATCAAAGTGCTCTTGCTGAGGGTAAGGTTTGTAATGGGAAAACTATGGGACGCTTTCAGCATTCTCTTCAAGATTGCAGTTTTTCTGGAATAAACACATCTGGGCAAGGACACCAGGGCACTGGTATGTCAGGTGCAAGGACTCTTAGTGCCAGCAGATGTTTGTAGGGGACCAGAGTGTGTCTGTGCATGTTAAAGAAAGTAGGGTGGCACAGGCTTGCATCCTCAGCATGGTCCAGCATACTTCCTCTGACAAAATGGGACGCAGAATGTGTCAACATTCTTCTTCAGCCCCAGAATCACTCTGGCCTTTCTAGTTTGCATAAGTGTCTGTTAAATTGTTTCTCCTCCTTCCTGCTACAGAGGGTTATGGACATTGTGTTATTATAGAATCATAGAATTGTTAAGGTTTGGAAAGACCTCCAAGAGCATCAAATCCACCATTAATACATGCAGTGAGGTAAGCATCCCAGTCAGTGAACTCTCCTGAGGCTGTGTTAGCCCAAAGGCTGGCTCATGTGCAGGTGCTGCAGGGCTGGGATCCCCACTGTGGGGTGGGCAGGGCATTGCATCACACCAGCAATCCCTGCCTCTGAGCTCCCAGAACCCATCAGAAGCCTCTCTGCAGACCTGTAGGGCCAGGAGACTCTGTAAAATGACCTATTTCTACATTTGCTACTTCTCTTGCTTAGAAAAGCAGACTTAGCTTGATCCTTATTTTTAGGTTTGTTTCTCTTGTGTGTATGTTTAATTGTATATTACATGGAAAAGTATAACTGGGTGACATTCACAAAGACATACAATATTAAATGTAGTGTTATTTTTTTTTTCCTATTCATAAATATTTGATGGAAGACAGCAGGTGTTATATTTTATCTTGGAGCAGATAACATTCAAGGAAGAAGAAAAGAAAACATCTCCTTTTCCCATGGGAATGGGACTGATAAATTATTCCAATGATAGACAAGGGTAGAACTCACCCAGGTAACAAAGCTTTGGGAAAGAAAATCACATAACAGTAATAGTGATAGTAATAATAGCAATAATAAAAGATGAATGCGTGCTTTCACTGCTAAAGCCTTGTTTGGATGCAGAGCTCCAAAGCTTCACAAGTTATTAATTCTAAAAGAAAACTTTTTATTGCCCTTAAATTAAAAGAAGCAACAAAACCAAGCTACTGTACAAATGGAGTGGATTTGAGGCTTTGACTGACAGTAGATGTCCCAAAGTCTTTCATTTTTGCTTGCTTTTCTGCATTCATGTGTATCACAAAATTGAAATCCCAGTAAATAAGAGGAATTTGTAACTCCAGCTGTCTTTGCATCTATCAAATAAGGGGAAATATCCAAATGCTTTGAAGACCCAAGAAGATTCTCACAGGAGGAAGTCGAAATAAGAGAAAACGAGCCACATGCCTCTCCCTCTTGTTTCCATTGGCTTGCTCTTGATCATGAGGAATATTCCTTCAGCATGTTTCTCCAACTGCTCTTGAGCTACTCTTGAGCTACTCTTATATCTAATAAATACATCATTTAGCCAATGAGTTGTCAAGATTCATTCAGGGTTCCTGGTCTATTACACAAAATCTCTAAACGCATTCTCAGAGTGCCTGGCTTGAGAACATCATCACAGTTTCCCCCTGTGCTGGTTTTGCATTGGAGCCACCCCATTTTTTGGTCACTCTGAACCCTCCTTTTTTATTTGCTGCTCCTCAGTCCATTCTTGTTGACTTGCTGGCTGCTCTTGCCAGGGTCTGCTCTGCCTGAAGCTGTGTGCCAGGTCTGGGTCTGCCCTGGAATCTGCTGTCCTGTGCCTGGGATCTGCCGTGTTGCTGGGACTGCTCTCATGAGCTGGAGGATGGTGAGAAAAATCCAGGTGGGGAGTTTTACCAGTGAAATCCACACCTAGAGCCTAGCCAAGACAAAATTTACCAGATCGTCTGGGTGTTGGCTAGAGTCTGTTGTTGGAATAATTCTGTCAAGAACAGTAAAATAATAAATCACTGATTTTTATGGACTAGATCATGGGCTCTGTGCACAGATTTTTACTATTTAAAAAGTTTTGTCTTGTTCACTCCACCCAATTAATCAATATGAGAAAAATAAATGATTGAAAGTTGATAATAATGAAATACAAAAGAATCAACTCACAAAATGGGTCCAAATTCTTATACATTCATGCAGTCCCTTGCTGATTATATATTTTTTTCGGTATCCATCTGAATTGGTGATGAATTTCTTTTGTGTATTCTTTACTCCTTACCTACCTCAGGTATATTTAGATAACTAGCTGGCTGTGGTGCTATGCAATTAATTTTAAGTTAATGCTGCATAGTACAATATTTGCTTGTGGTACAAAATAATAAATGGAAGCAGCTCTGAGGTCTGCTCAAGAGCATTTTATAGATTATTATTTAGTCAGACCTTGAGGAATTGGGCAAATTCTGTTTGCCCAAATCTGTTCAAGTCAATGGAACTGCTTATGCAGAGCTGAGTGTGGTATGGTGAGCTATAAGCTGGGTTTGCAAAGCTTCTGAGTGCACAGAACACCATCTGAAATAAGCCTTGCTTTTTGGTCTTGATTGAACAAAGGGAACACTTTAGATACTTTGAAATTTGCTAGAAAATAATGAATGCAAAGGTGAAAACCTGCTAAAATGGAACAGAAACTATTCAGGTGTTTAGGACACTAAAAGTACATAATGTTAAATAAAAGTCTGAATCTCAGCTTTCCTTGGCCTGAAACAAAGACTTAAACATAGTTGTCTCTCTTTTCTGAGATCAACACAATATAATTTGCCATTTGGCCCTTCTGTTAGGTCATTCTTCATCTGTTCTCTGATAAGGCAAACAAATCTAAGACATGCTTCCAACACAAAAGTATAAATGATTACTTTTGGAAATCTTTGCATGTAATGAAGTTTTGTTAGAAATTAGGTTAAGCTTAATATTTTTTTTCACCTAGCTTGCTGGTACATCCCCTTACCTGAGTAAGGCCTCTGACTTGTGTCTTCAAAGCAGCTGAATTTTGTGTTAGGAGTCTACTGACTCTTTGGTGATAAAAACGAGTGATAACTTGTCATTTTAAAAGTTGGAAGTTTTAATATGGATGTCAACAGAGATATTTAAACTTGATGATATATTATGTAGAAGTTCATTGAAGCTTCACCAGTTATTTAAAAAATCACTGTTGTATTTATCCTGCAAAAATGATGCCTCACTGCTAATGTCTGTATATTAAAGACAAGGATGGGCTTATTTTATCTTATTAGCAAAAAACTCAGGATCTACTCTCTTTCTTGGACTGATGGATTGTAAATAGGGTCAGAACTGAATCAGGGATTTTGTGTTGTGTTGCCATTCATTAAGTAGACTGAAGTAAAAAGAAAGGTCTGAAGGTCTGACTTGCTTGGCAGGCAGCAAGGGAGAAATCCTGAGCTTGCAACTCTGCCATTCAGTTTAAAAATGTTGAATGCATCTGGCAAAATGGAGCATTATTCCTGCCTGGCTTAATTCTCTCTAAAACTTTTGTAGTCTGACTTTCCCCAACGAAATGTGAAGGTTTCTCCTCTTCTTTGGGCATGTCCTGGAAGATACCTATTGTTCCCAGCTGCCTTTAAACTAACTAAGCTGCAGCTCAGTTAACAAGAGTCAGTTTTGCCAGTTGTATAATTTGAACTGATCAAGCAGATGAGAAATTAAAGTAACTGAGCCAGAATTACATTTTTGTGGCAAAATTTGGCGTAAGGAAAATGTCCTTTTATGAGTTCTAGCTGAAGGGGAAGATATATTTTATGAATGTGAAGGTTTTTTTGTTGAACCACTCTCATCCATTTTTCAAGTGAAAGGAGGGAGCCAAGTTTTGAAACAATTTATTTTAAAATAAAAAAACATACTAACAGGTTGCAAGGAATAAAAAATAATAAAAGTATGTCTGTGGACTAATTTGTGTACTTGGAAGGTTTTGTCAGTTATTTCCTTTGGTGTGGTCCTCTGTTTACCTGAGGTACTACATGGATAAGAATGTTTCACTTTCTTGACACACAATAGTACAGATGTTTGACATCATAATTCAAAATTTTTAAATAGTAATAGTTTGCAGACCAAATGATGATTTTGAATTCTTAGTCTTGCTCTGTTGATAGCTTTTTTTCCTATCTGATGAGTAGTCCAAACATTAAAAAATGGGTATGTTATAGTAGAACATTTGTATTGGCTTTCACATTTTTTCAGTGATGGAGGCATGGTTTCTTATTGTTAGAGTATTGCATTTCACCTTATTGCCTACTCTTCTATCCAGTTGCATGCTAAAATTACTCTTCTAATACATCAAATGTTTTGATGTTAAAATTATTAAACTTACTAACAGTAAGACTAGTACCAAGTGCTCTGCCACAGACATTTTGACTGGTCCTGAGCCTCCTTCCCTGTCTGTTAAAAGGAAGGAGGAGTGTTGATAGTTCATCCTTCCATTCTTCTTCTAGAAGAAGCTTATTTTTCAGAGTGTTTAAACGTAACTTAGATGCCACTGTATCAGAAGTTTAAGTATGTGTTTCCAGCTTTGCTTAAAAGAGCATATGCCAATAAATCCTTTCCTGAACCAGGCTCATGGACTGAAGGTTATTCAAGGCGAGTGTGTGAGTCACCCTGAGACTGTGCCTGTGCTTGTACTCTGTATAGGGGCACCTGCAAGGAAAGAGAGTTCAGAAGGCTTGAGTGGTACAAATAGTTGTGAAAGGTGTTTAGTACAAGGCCACTTGGGATAATCACCACACAGTGAGAACATTTTGTTTTGTCCTGGTCTCTCTTTGGAGAAAGGAGTTCTCTTCATGCCTGCACAAACGCTTTCACGCTTCGGTGTCACTCTTCAGGCTGTTCCTGGTGCTCTGGACCTACATCAGTTCTGTTACCACAGTGTGTCTGGAGCTTGGGCTGAGGTTCCTATTTATCACACTGATGGATTAATTTATGGTCTGTTTCTTTGATTTCATCATGATTCTACCAGGGTTGCATGTGAAACTATTCTGCAATCCTATTAAATTGGGAATGACTTTGTCCCACTGTCTGCAAAGGAGGAGTCAGCAGCTACTGTCAGAAACTGCTGAGAAATTGAGACAGTCAGTTCTTCCCTGTTTCTGTCTTGCTAAACTAATGGTAAGCCAAACAGCCCAGCTGGGAGTCGGGTCTGGTCTGGTCTCTTTGCCAGTCAATGCTGACTGTGAGCGTGGTATAAAGAACAGCCCGAGATGCAGTCCTGGCAAACAGTGGCTTTACTGGCAATCGGTGTGAAAGCAATGTACTTGTTTCTTTGCAGAATTGGGCTGCTTATGACTGTAGTTGGGGGAACAGAGGTTAGACTGCAATTTTACTTGCTTAATCCTATGCTTGAACATTAATTTAGAACTTGTTTTTTCTTCCCTGGGGAGAAGATTATCTGTGTGGCTTAACATTCAATGGTGTTTACGCTATATCTGGATGGCTCACATAATTTCATTTTAAAATCTGAAACTAATTTTTAATTTTGAATCCGCTTTCTCCCCCACTACTCAGAAGTGAGCTGAAGATTGTTTTAGCTCTCTCATCACCTATGGGCAATTGCATTATGTTTAGTTTTAACCAAGTTGTGTATAAACAAGATGCTTGCTCTTAGGCATTTCTCCTGAACATTGAGGAGCTAGGATTCATATTATTGTGTAGGAAATATGAATTGATAAACACATTTTTTCCTCAATAAATGATTAGTAGGAGCCATGTGAGAGTAGGGAGAATTAGAACTATCTGAACAGCAAAGAATTAAAAATAAATATCTGCTAATATTTTAGTTATACAGGGAAGATACTATAACAAACTGTATATCCCTTCTCAAAAAAATCTTATTTGGTTTTAAAAACTTTGAGTTATATTTGGTGCAGCTGAGTGTTTCCTTCAGGGACTATGTATGTTGAATCTGATTTGGACCAACTCTCTGTGTAGAGCAAAACATCCTTCTTGAAGACAGTAAACACACCTACATTTATCTTTCTCATGGGGAATCACTCCCTCATCCCAAACTCTTAGAAAGGTACTGATGCTTCCTTTTACTTCTTTTTAGCTACATAATTTTTAACTTGTGTTCCTTGGTGCTCATTTCCCAGTATTTATATATATAAAGCATGATGTAACTAACTCTAATTGCACTTTCATTTGTAGCTCAAGCTGTTGTCTCCTTATGTCCCATGAGATCAAGATCTGTCATCAGCTCTGAAGCCAATTTCCATCAGACATTTTAAACAATACAGAGAGTAATGTGTGAAAATCTCAAAATTAAACAAAAAAAGAGTTCCTCTCAGAATTGGAATTAGTTTATTTTTTTTTCCCCAGTCTCATGTACCATGGTGAAAGTTTCATTCTAGATGAGTGGGTATGTGAAAGGGTATATTGTCCCTTTAGAAAACTTGGCTCACTTTGAGTGTAGATGAAAGCATGCCTGACATTTATTTCCAAGACTGAGACTGTATTAGCAGACAGGGCTACTCTATTCAGTGACTGAGTTTGTTTGTGCTGAGAGTCAGAGCATGCTGATATACCTCAGAACCCTTTCTTACAGGTCCTAAATAAACTGCACTTGTATTTCATTGACATAGTGTATCAGGCTTCAGCAAGGTAAACTTTGTTGAAGTCTTATGCATATTCAGTAGTGGATGTCAGTGAGTGGTCTGGTATATTTATTGTGATGGTGAAAATGGAAGCTTTCAGAATGTGGAATTACTGTGCTCAGAAACCCATGGAACAATACTGGTTCTTTTTCATATCATACCAAATCATCTTTAGAATACAGAATTCAAAGCTAGATAGTTTTATTGCACAGATATAACTTCAGTGAACCATCAAAAGCCCACATCTACCTCTAGCAAATTTTGTTATTGTTCCTAATGGACAAAGGATCAAATTTTTCTTGTATGGATTCTCTTCTGCTGTGTGGAAAAGGAAAAAAGGAGGATTGCTCAGCTGCCATTATTGGTAGTGGGGCAATATGGAACTGGAAGCTGAGTGTTTTTTGAGTTTGCAATATCTTCTATACTAGCTGGAGACTGCCAGGAAATATTGTGTTCCTCTCAGTCCCCATCATTGTTTTTAGAGCCTTTTATAAAGGTGATGCTGAGGGTCTGTTTCTTCTGAGAGCTCCCTTTACCTGGGGGATTATGAGAAGGAGGAATGTACAACTAATTTTTTCACACTATGAACATGGCTGTGAAAGTGGAGCATTTAGCCTTACATATTGTAGATGTATTAAATTGCTCCTTGCCCTCAGAAACTGAAAAAAAAAATATATCAAAGTTAAGTTCCATGTCATTTTGATGTCTGCTCATGAATACTCTGAAAATGTCATGGTTTAACCCCAGCCAGCAATAAATCCCCACACAGGCTCTTGCTCACTCACCCCTGGTGGGGTAGGGGAGGGAATAAAAAGGGTACAAGTGAGAAAACCTGTGGGTTGAGATAAAGACAGCATGACAGGTAAAGCAAAAGCTGTGCACACAAGAAAGGCAAACTGAGGAATTAATTCACCACTTCCCATAGGCAGGCAGATGTTCAGTCATGTCCAGGAAAGCAGAGCTCCATGGCACATAGTGGTGACTTGGGAACACAAGCACCAGAACTCTGAGTATCCCCCCACTTCTTCCTTCTTTCCCCCAGCTTTTTATGCTGAGCATGATGTCATATGGCATCAGACGTCCCTTTGGTCAGTTGGAGTTAGTTATTTCCCTTCCCAGCTCCTTGTGCACGCCCAACTGCTCACTGCTGGGGCAGTGGGAGAGGTATAGAAAGCCTTGGCATTGATCAGCAATAACAAGAACATCCCTGAATTATCAACACTGTTAACATAGCCCCGCACTGTGAAGAAATTTAACTCTACCCCAGAAAAAAACAGCGAAAAAAGTCATTGCACTGTTGACTCAGTGTATTGTGAGCCAGAAGCCTTCTTTCTCTAAAAACATGCAGGCTAAATCCAACACAAGAAAGTGATGATGTGTGGGAAAGACATATAGCATATATACCATCACTGTGTGCTGAATTCACTGACTGTCCTAGGTAATTTTACTATTTATACCAGTTTTTGGAAGAAATCAAGCTGTGCAGGGTGGGACATTGCATAGAACTCACTGGTTCTGGTGACTCTGAGCCCATGCCTCAGTAACCCAGAGCTAAGTGTGGAGCTCTTCCCAGAGGTGGCTCTGTCATTGCTGGAGATCGCAAAGGGACTGCCCTCTCAAAACCTCTTAATTGAAACATAGATCAAAAAAGAAAAATTTTGCATAATACCTGGTTGTAAGATGTGATTTAAATTTTTAGCATTCAAAATTTTTGAAGGAATAGAAAGAGACATTGTTTTACACCTCTATTTTATAAGCTTATCTGAGCTTATAAGCGCTGGGAATAGGTTGACCTTGGAGTTGTGGAGATTCCTGAATATGGAAATATTTTTTTCTTGTGTTTTTGTAGACTGTCTCTAGCTCTGTAGTTCAGGGCTTGTCCTTGTACTGGTTTCCTCCCTTATCTTCCCTGAGCCTGAAGTACGCTCCAGAAAATAAATTTTCATGTGGGAAAAATGTGTTTCCAATCCTTTAGCTGCAGAGGCACCTTTAAAAGTACAAGTGAGTTAAATCTGTGTGAGCTCCCAGGCATTCTGGCTAAATCTAAAATGAAGATATAACCAAGCTGTCTTTGAACTGTGTAGAGCCCATATAACAAGGATGGTGTGCTGAATTAAAGTAGCTCATTAGCTGTGATGAAAAGCTGATACACAGGGCTGGGTCAAGGCAGCTGCCTTGCTTCTGGACTGGCTCGTTCCAAGGAGCCTTGGGGCTCTCAGCAGCACTGCACCACGCTGAGCAGGCACACCTCCAGCAGTGAAAGGCTGTACAGCTGTAAGCTGCCATTGCTAATCCTATTGAGGGGCTGTCAGAGCCTGCATCCTGGCTCCTGGTCAGGCTGTGCCCCTGGAGCACAAGAGGCTGCTTCCTCCTTTCATCTCGTTGCTCTGATTTCTGCAGAAAGGAAAACCAAGCAAAGTCCTGGAAGATCCCAGATCAACAATCAAAATCCCAGAGTGTGCCCTGTTTTTTTCTTGGTAATTAGGTACAACCTCAGGCAGTCAGGGTGGGAGTCATCTCATTTAACTGAAGGTGTTGGAGGGTTAGCTATCCATTCTGGACTGGTTGGTCGCCTCAAAAGAAGCGAAGCAGGTACTTCCAGTGAATGCTTTCTCTCTCCTGAAACAGAGAGTTGAATCATGCTCTGGAGGTGTCTTTCTTCATCGACTGCAGATAAGAAACCTCATTGGTAACACTGAACTTGATGCTGGTCTTTGCGACAGCTGGAGTTCGGTGAGGTGCATCTTTTGGTATTTGAAATGTCACCTCAGCATGTGCTGGAACATTTGATATTCAGGGTATTGTAAAAGAAGACATACTCCTAGTCTGAAGAACTGTACTACCTAGTATCAAAAACAGCTTGTTTATTGAAGTGATGAGAAAGTGATATGTGGGAATAAACCATCTGAGACCATTTAAGAAAAAGACAAACTTGAAAATCCTACAAAGCCTAGGAGTTCAGACAAATCAATCTATGAAACTAGCTGAAGCAATCACACAAGTAGCTAAAACTATTTTCTTATTAGATCAAGTCAGCAAGGCACATATTATGGGTAGTATTGTAGACAGTATGCTGCTTTATTTTCCTTGATTTTACTCCTATTCTAAACATATATGAACCAAATGCCTTTCTATTTAATTTCCAGTAGATAGCAGCAGTTCACAGAGTATTTTTCTTTTTTTTTTTCTTTTTTTTTCCTTCTTTTCCAGTAAAGGTGCATATGATTCAATGAGGATCTTAAAATGTTTCCTTTGCAATCAGAAAGTTCATTTTAATACATGCAATTGTATGTGTTGGTTTGGTTTTGTCACCACAGCTAATTTCTGAGGAGTATTGTTGAAGTATTGAATTTATCTTGAGACTGAGTCAGTTAGAAACACTTTTATTCACAACACCATGGAATAAAAAAAAAAAAAAAAGAAAAAAGAAGAGGAAAACAGGACTTTTCTTAGTCAATTTTTGTAAGTTAATGTTCCATTAAGTTCATTAGTTGAAGGTGAGTGTATTTTCCTCAGAAACTTGATTAAACTCAAAATTTATTTTAGGAGCAAGAATCATGAAAGATTTGAAATGTTCTGACAAACCATGTCTGACTTGTTGAACCAAATTCTTCAGAATTTCTGAGTTTGGTGCACCCTGGCAGTGGGATAGTTTTAGGATACTAACCTGGAGTGGCTGTGTCATATGCACCTGCGAGATATCTCTTTAAGTGATTGTATGGACCAGGTGGGAGCACAGAGGTGTGCTCTCACATGAGTTGGTTCTGTTTGGCTTCAGCCACCAAACAGACCCTTTTGCAACTTTGTTTTGAATAGATCTAGAGCTGATTTTGGGGAAATGATGAGAAAAATAACATTACTAGATCAGATCTGTAATCAGATCACTAGAAGGTAGGAAAAATAGATTGTGAAACAGGAAAGTGAGTCATGATTCTTGTGTCACACTGTACATTTATTCCACCTAAACTTCTAATTGTACTTAACACACTTTGAATAATTTCTTCAGTCTTGCCATTTGTATAGGTAATTTTATCTACTCTAGGTTTTTCAATATGTTCAGAATTAAAACCGCTACTCACTTGCAATTATCTGAAATTCCTGCATAGAATTTTTTCTCTGTAAAATTGGTTTCAGCTGGGTTTGGCAGAGGCAGAATGCTGTACAAGCACCTCACTCCCAATAACCAAAGGTAGTTGCATAGAAGTCAGTTTTCTTTCATATCTGCAGAACAGTTTTGGGAATCTTAATCCGAGTCTGTGTTCTGAAAGTATGCAAGATTTTTATTCTTTATTCAGCAGAATAGTACAAGATAAAAGCTTCAAAATCAAGGTCAATTCCTTAGCTTTTTTTTTTTTTTTTTTTTTTTTAAGTAGTACATTTATCTATTGCAGTTGTTGCTATGTATTAATTGGAGCGGTGAGTTGAAAACTGAGATGTTATATTTATGGCTTAACTGTTATTTTTTTTTTGTTTTCAGACCCTACATGAGTTGTGAGGAGAAGGATGCTGCTTATGGTAGAGTCCTTTACTGGGCAAACAGTTTCCCTGACATAAAGGATGAGAAAATCAGACTGAGTGGAAATAAGATTGAGTTATTTTTGAATTGTTGAAGTTCAATTGATGAAGTTCAATACAAAAGATGGATAGATGACGGAAATCTGCACTTCTGGTATATAGCCTAAAAATGTCTGAAGGCCAAAGCAAACAGTTTAATTTGCAGCATGCTCAGGACTGAGCCTGGACTGAGATTTGCTTTTGCTTTCTCTGTCCTATCCTCATTCCAGTTACCAAGTAAATGGATTAATTATTTGGGCTTACTTTTTCTGATGCTTTTGAAGACACTGAATACGTGACTTAGCTTATTGGCATTAATCAACTATATTAAAATTTTAGGAAAATGAGAAGTACTTCTTTCTTGTACAGTAGTCAAACTGATTTCATCATTGCTTGAAGCTTGGTTGGAGAGCTACCACTGAGCTCTGCCTCAACCACTTCCTGGGCATGGACCTACCCAGGGACCATCTTTGGGTTAGTGTATAAAGTTCTAGTTTTAAGAGAGCAGAATAAAAGCCACTTAAACATTTAAAACAATTGTCCAAAAATGTGAAGGACAATTGAAAAAACTTTGAATTGATGTGTATGTTTCTTGGCTCGGTTTATCAGAGCTTGTTGCACATGATTAATAAACATTTTTGCTGAAAAATAAAATGGTAATCCACTGCACATCCAATAAGTGAAAATCCTAAATGGGCCAAATTTGGTCCAGTAACTAGATCTTATTCCATCATTTTCAATAGAGTGACTGAGCCTGCCTCATTGTTCCTGTTTCTGCAAACAATGAAGCAGTTAACTTCATGTATAAACACTGAATAAAATACATGAAAAAGCTTATATATAGTAGCTTGGAGGATTCTTCCATACAGTTCCATACACATCACCTGTGTGATTTTTTTATTCTCAATAAAAACATTTTTTTATATAAATTGATTTATTCTCAAGCTCCACAGATACATTAAAGAGCAGATCTTTGTGGGGCACAGTAGAGCATACATTTAGGTGACAGCAGCAGTACATTTTAAGTGATTTCTATTATTTTAAGTAGATTTAATTACAAAAACACATTAATATGTAGGTAGTATCAAGTAAGATTGGAAGATATAGACGGGTAAAAATCCAGCCTAATGGTTGCATTTTGCTATTGTGGAATAAATTGATTAAAAGGAGAAAGTTAAAAATAATGTGAAGCTAGAGAAAAAGTGAAATTAAATTTTACATTAAAATAGTAAATTTGATGTTTGGAATGGCTCCTGGCTATCAATTCAAAATCAATCCATATGGAACAGGGGACCCTTAGAATTTAGAAGATTATAAGTCTTCACTAGGGATTTCTTTTCACATTTTCATCAACCCTGTCCCTGAAGATTGCTAAATGCTTCTTATGAAAGGAAGAGACTTAAGCCACAAGTATTCACTGAGCATTTATACTTGCATGTAGTATTGACTAGTGATTTTTAGAATTTGTGTACACCCCTCTCAGAATGAAATATAAATCTCTGTTATTAGCAGAGGCAGCTTCCATGTCTTTAAATATCTGGAGTTCCTCACAGATAAACTTTTCATGATTATTTTGGTGAGCAGCAGCCACCACATTTAGTGAGATGGCTCAGTGATATGGATAATTCAGTACTTATTCACCGAAAAGGGAAAAATAAAACTCCTCAGCATAATGGGTAATGAATGTGTCTGACTTCAGTGGCTACAAGGGGTGGATGGTGAATCATCTTCCTGCAAGACTGAATATAGCTTTTTTCCCCCAATACTTTCTGACATCGTTCATACAAGAGAATACATAAATCTACTTTTTTTTCATGGAGCTTGGCTTTAACAGCATCAAGCAAGTTATGCTGAACAAATCAGTCTTACTTGATGTCTGTTGTTAAAGAGTTTATTATTCTTTTAGTTCATCATGCAAGCTATTAATTGTTACAATTCCAAGAGCACAGCTTTGTCTGTATTCACCTAAGCAGTTATTTTGCATTGCTTTAAGGATGTGATTGAGTGCAAAACACATAACACATTAGACCCTTGATATTAGCTTGGAAGATAAAGAGTTTTCCCATTTTATTTCAGATTGGAGGTACATAACTTCTAACAGCTTCAGAATTCTTTCAATGTACACAGAGCTAATTCCTTCTGTTGCTGACTGCTGGTTTTGCTTTCTGTGTCCAGATGAGTTGATCTATCCTGCAGCAGAATACAATCTGCTCACTTACACCAAGCAATTTTGTATCAAAAACATACCTTTGAGTTCTGACAATTTTTTTAGTATTTGTCATGCAGTTCATGTTCATTCTATCCATTCTCTCCTGCTCTATGTTCTCACTCTCTCCCAATCCTTCCCTCTCCCTGTCTTGAGAAGATTCCTTTTTCAATCTCTTTCTCTGTACTACCAGCACTCTCCAATGTGGTTCTTAGTGGTGTATGTCTGTGATTGACTTTGCTGTTGGGCAACATGACTGGCACTGTGCTACTTGTCTCTGGACAGGACTGCAATGTGGACTGTGTCATCCAGTGACAACATTTATAAAGTGTTTCCTTCTACAATAATATAAAACTTAGTGTAATTGTTCCAGTCTCACTGCTTGGCTCAGACAGTTGGCATAATAATAAGTAATAATTGCCATTATTACTTATTAATATTATTTATCTGGGATAGTCTTTTTAGTCCCACAGGACAGCACAGGGTTTTAAAAGCAAAGGGAATCAGGCCTTATTTTTCCCTCCCACAACATTTCTGTTTTTCAGTGCCAAATACTGTCAACCTGCCAAAAATAAGCATATATATAATACATTTATTCATCTGCTCATCTTGATTATCTCAAAAGACATGTCAGTCTCGAGCTTGGAGCTGGAGTCTTACCTGCTGACAAACTGATGTGGAAGTCATCTGAATTAAGAAGAGAACAGATAAGGTCTTGATGTATCATCCCAGTAAAGGCCTGGGGTAGGAGCTCATGGGAGCCATCTAAGCTGCAGGATCTAACTGGCCATGTGAGCCTTTATTACCAACTTAAATCCTTTCAATGCCAGTCCTAGATGCAATTTGTAGGTGAGACATCACTTGACTTTGAAAGTGTTCCTGAAGGACACAGCTCTCACCAAAATGCAGTCTAATAGCTCTGCTTTGGGACTCTAAGAAAAAGGGGTTGTCAACTTGGTGAGAAATTGCTTATAGACAGAGATTTTTTTTTAAAGTAAATTGATATTTATTGATCATTCCTTTTACAGGAAGAAAAATGCTCTGTGTAGAGTCTTCACAAAAGGCCCTTCAACACAGGACCAGGTGAAGCAGCTTTGTTCCTCTCTGAACAGCTGAATTTATCTTTTTTCTTCTTTATCTAAAGCCAGTTTTTCTCCATGTGGTTTCATTTTCAGGGTCAGGGCATAATAGGAATTTGTAGTTGAGATTTACTCTGCTTCTAGGTTCCACTTTAGAAATAAATTATATTATTTTGATCGCACAATGAATTGGTAAGTTAATAAGCTCTTTAGCAGTTACTAATAATATAAATGAAAACCTTACAGAACTTAATAAGGGATATTTAAAGACCTGATTTAAAGGAAAGATTGTTTTCTTTATCATTAAAATTTCAAAACCCAGCTTGATGTTTGATGGCAGATCTGAGTGTTTAGAGAATGACAAAAATTGTTTATACCACTGTTTGTTGAGCTTGTCTTTTTAGCTAAGGAAAAACTAAATTTCGTGAAGGGTAATATAAATTAGAACTAGCCCAGAAATGACATCAGGATTTTGTTAATTTGGGACTGAGTATGAAACAAATAGGATCAGAGTATTCAGTCCTTGTTCTCCTTCACAAATCTGATTCACAATGAACAAAACCTTCTCAACCAAAAGCTTATTACAATCAACTATATAGACTAAAACCTTTGACCAAATGGATTTTTAGATCCAGACGGCTGGAGTTATATGGAGACTTGATCTTACATTAGGAAGATCTTGGCTGAAAGCCTCCTAAACATCTCAAAGTCTTAGCTCTGATTGTAATAAGGCATTGTATGTGTTGTAATGGTGCTGAGTCAGCCCCACTCCGTGGAGATTACAGAACTTTATCACCTGCAGAAAGTTAATCTAGCAGTGCTCAAGGCTATAGGGGTCTAGCTTCTTTTTTGTCCCCCTAAAATACTGATCTGGGAAAGACCCATTTGGTCTTAATCCTTGGCAATGCAGCTGTCCATTTTAGCTACCCACTTGAAAATGTTCTATGCAGTAATATTAGCTGTGATGAGATCATTAGACATATTACTGGTGGTTTTATAATTTTTGCATATTCTATTCTGCTGATTTATATTATGAGAAATGATTGTTTGGAGTGTTGGGATTTGGAGAGTGAAGCTTTTTTCCCCTCTGTCCTCCTTCTGCTACCCAGGACATGATTGGTTTCTTTTTGATTCTTTCTTGGCACTCACACTCATATTATTCCTCTTCCCTTAATGTTGATACATGCTTTTTGTTTCTTTTTGACCTTCAGAAAAACTCTTTTAAGATGATTGAGCTTAAGGCAAACCAAGCGTGAGGATGTGTCTTGAATGAATGCTGCCCAAGGCATTCTTTGTGGGGAGGGTGGAGGGGCAAGGCAGCCTAGTGGAAACATTCAGTGTGTTTCTTGATTACCTTTTCACAAATTGATTTTAAAATTGTTCAAAAGAAGAACAAATAGTTTGGGCAGAGAGCACTACTTTATTAATTTTCAAATTTTTTTAAAATAAAAATTTCCCTTGAATTACCTCCATGGGTTATTCTTCAGTTGTGTTTATGCAACATTTTCTCCTTGAAATCTTAGAGATAATTTCTTTACATAGAACATAATGAATTCACAGTGTATTTTTAGACACATTTGGTCATATAGCCAGACATGCCTGCAGCAAAATAACATTGGTGCTGGCAAAAACCAGATAGTTAAACAGGTAGGTGGTAAATATCTAGTCATTGCTTGAAAGCTATCAATTATTTTTATTCCCAAGCTTAACTCTTAAACTGAATATTTACCCTGCAAACTGAGAAATGGCAGCCAATCTAAGCAAGTCATTTGCTTTTCAGTATTAATTTTGCTTCTTGTGCCAGGCTCTGTAAATGTTTCCTCATGTATCATTGTGACGGTGCCATACATTTGAAATGTCAAATTATGCAGTGTCTGGTGTCATAAGAATAATATCAGCAGCAGGGAGAGACAAAAAATAACCAAGCAGAGAATAAATACTTGTTTTCAGTCTCTGCTTTCCCTGGTGTTGCAATACTAGGGACAGAGTAATCTAAGGGTTGTTTGGATGTATAGAAAATATGTCCTTTGAGTATTTTAGCCACCCCTTGAGAAGCCTTTTTCTTGTACTGAAAACAAATGGTTTGTGCAGTTCAGCTGCAGTATTTCTATCTTTCCCTATGCTCTTGCATCCGAAGTGAGCATACCAGAAAGGGCAGAAAAATGCTATTCTTTTTAGTGCTTATTTTCCAATTATCGTTACTTCACTAGCCTTTTGTGAGAGAATATAGTGCTAAAGCAAAGTAAGAGGCGAACTTTCAGATGACTACATTTTACATGCAGCACTTTTTTCTGCTCTCCTGCCACCCCATTTACCATCAGATTTATACCACACTAGCACAGCAACTGAAGATTAAACAGGGATTAACCTTTTAGGTTATCCACAATTTCTCACACTATTTGTAGAATTAATATAATTTACCAGTGTGTTATTATTGTGCTGGTGGAGTAATACTTCTATGGAGGTTAGAGAAGTCAGGGCTGTGTAACAATCTATTTATAATAATAAGAAAAAAGTGATCACATTATTATTCTGAAGAGGCTTCACAGGAGGAGGGCCATGTTATGTTGTGTTTTGCCTTTCAAACTGTGTATTTCTACCCAAAGTAAGAGATTCTGTGGTGTCTGTCCCTGGAGCCAAGCAATGCCAACTTGCTTCCACAATCCCTGGCCTCTTTTCATGCCTCTTCCCAGTCCATCAGAAGATTTAAGAAGGAGGTACAGAGCTATTTCTGTCAGCATTTTCTCTTATGGTTTGAACATTTCAGGCTGGTGGATAAGTTGAAAGGGCTGAAATCTAAATTTAGTGTCCTTGGGCTTGATTAATGTGCTCATGCTTGAACATCCAGTGGTGTCTGAGCTACCAGGAGTATCCAGCAGCCTCTAGAAGCAAATGGGTCCCATAGAGGTCTTGTGAAATATATATACCAGCTCTGCAGGGATTTGTCAAATACTCTGGTGTGTCTCAAGTGACACCAAGGCTTTCAAGTATGCATCACCACACCAGACCCTAAATAATCAGTTTGCAAACTGGAAATGTATCTTCCATTTTCTAAATATCCAGTTCTGTAGGAAAGCGGGGAAGAGGCTGTGATGCTCCTGAAGGGAAAGCAATTGCATGGCAAGGTGTCTAAATGCCCCACACTATTGGTCAGGTCCAGGAAACAAACACACAAGAAATTTTAGGCATCTCAACCAACTGCTTGTGTAGGTGCAAGGAAGAAGTGGAACTGACATTGTGGTGCTCCTATAACCTTATACATCTTATACGACCTTGTAGGTAAGCTCAGGCAATGTGGGCTGGATGAGTGGAGGTGATGTGAATTGAGAATTGCTGAATGGCACAGCTCAGAGGATGGTGGTCAGTGCTGTAGAGTCTGATTGGGACCTGTAGCTAGTGTTGTTCTCCAGGGATCAGGACTGCATCCAGTCATGTTCAGCCTGGAGGAAGGGACAGAGTGTATTCTCAGAAAGCTCACTGATGCTACAGAACTGGGAGAGTGGTTGATACCCAGAGTGCTGTGCTGCCATTTAGTGAGACCTGGACAGGCTGGAGACTTGGGTGGAGGGCAACATAGTGAAGTTCAACAGAGGCAAATGAAGGATCCTGCACCTGGGGAAGAATAACCCCATGCGCCAGTACAGGATAGGGGCTGACATGCAGGAAAGCAGCTCTGTGGAGAAGACCTGGGAGTCCTGGTGGGCAACAAGCTGTTCATGAGCCAGCAGTGTGTCCTGCTGCTGCTTTTATTCCAGCATGTCCTCAGAAAGCAGCACCTTTCAAACTGTGTATGCCATCATGTTGGAATTGCTTTCTGCAACATTCATTTTTGCCCTTGACATTTATAAAGCCTCAACTAGGAAAAATCACACACAGTCATTTTATCCAAACTGTGGATATAGCAGGATAGTCATATAGATTGGTGAAAGCTTTACCTTGGTGATCAGGATGGCCAAGTATCCACATGGCATAGCATAAAGTACATTTTTGCATTCCTTTATTCTCCTTCCCCCTGTCTTAAAGAAGCACTGGAAAGATATCTGGTGTCTTCATCTGACATGTAGCTGGTTGGCAGAGTTAGTTAAATCATCCTGGGGAATTAGACTCTTTGAAAGCCAACTAATACAGTATTTACTCTAAATCCTGTATTTCCTGTATCCATCTTTAATTAAAAATATCTCTTCTTCCTCTCTCCCCTGTCACAGACATTAAAAGAAAGTGAGAATGTTAATTTCTAAAGCAGTTCATGTGCCTGGCATTGCCTGGGACCTGCCAACATCACAGACAGGGAGACTGATTGAACGTGAGCATTTACCCTGTGTGGCTTGTTCTGCTGGGAGATAACAATCCTGCCTCTGCTCAGCAGTGTAGATACAGTTTTATCATAGAATCATGAGGATTGGAAGGGACTTTGAAGATTATCTAGTCCCAAACTGCCCTATCATGGGTAGGGGCACCTGGCACTAGACCAGGTTGGTCGAAGCCCCAACCAATCTGGCTTTAAACACTTCCAGAGTTGGGGCATCCACAACTTCCCTGGGGAGCTTGTTTCAAGTATCTCACCACCCTTACAGTAAAGAAATTCTTCCCAATATCTAGCCTAGATTTTCTCTTTTTCAGTTTGTACCAATTACTCCTTGTTTTATCACTACAGTTCCTGACAAAAAAAAAAAAAAAAAAAAAAAAAAAAAATCCCTCTCCAGCTTCTCTGTAGGCCCTTTTCAGATACTGGAAGTTTGCTGTGTGGTCTCCACACAACCTTCCCTTCTCCAGGCTGAACAGTCTGAACTTTCTCAGCCTTTTTTCTTAGGTGAGGTGCTCCAGCCCTCTTACCAACTTTGTGGCCCACCTCTGGACTTGCTCCAGCAGTTCTATGTCCTTCTTATGTTGGAGGCATAAGAACTACACCAGCACTGTGCACAGCAGTCCCATTGGGGTCCAAAAGGGCGGGCAGAGGAAGAGAGTCCTCTCTCTCGATCTGCTGGCCACGCTGCTTTGGGCGCAGCCCAGGACACTGTTGGCTTTCTGGGCTGCGAGCCCACTCTGACTGCAGGTAGTTTTTCATCAAACATCTCCCCCAAGTCTTCCGCAGGCCTCCAAGTGGCCACAGAAAGGTACGTGCCCTTGTCTTATCGGCTTGAGCTGGCGCAGAGAAGCCGCGGGGGTGAGCGCTGGAGGAGGCAGCGCTGTCGCGGGGCTGTCCCGCAGGTGGCGGTGCGCGGCCGGGAGACGCCGCGACAGCGACACGGCCCGTCCGCAGCGCTGGCACCAGCGCTGCCCAGCACTGCCAGCGCTGGCTGCTCGGTTTGGTCGGAAAGGGGCGTTTGTGGGGGGGTCCTGCTTTCCTCCCTTGTTCCATTCGTCATCTTTTCTGCCTTTCTTTGTCCTACGTACAGAATCGTTGGTAGAAGGGGAAGGCTGTAAAACATCTGCCAGCCAGACTACAGCTATTTCTCTCTAGGTGCACCAGTGGGTTTTTTTCCTCCTGGTAACCTTCTGGCTGGTTCTGGCTCTTTGCTGCCAAATCAGTCCAGCTACAAACTTGGAACACTGGCCACACTTTCCAGCCTTGTTACCATAGTATTTGATACTCGGATGTCTCCTTCACCATTGACTTGGGGCTTATACTTGTGTTTTCAGTACATTTAGAATATTCTGCAATGCACTTTCTTTGTAAAATATGAGTATCTTCAGCTTTAAACACTGTAAATTTTTTCCTACATAAAATTTCTTTTCCTAATTAAGCTACTCTTGCAGCTAATAGTGACATTTACAAAAGAAAAGCTTGAGAAGCTGAAGTAGACTATTCACTGAAATCTAGCAATCATTATTATAGACTTCAGTATTCTTCATGTAATTTTATTCTGTTCTTGTTTGATTTGATTAGAAATGTGAAAACAGGTTGCAATATCTGAAGTGCTTGATCTTCTTTAAGCCTTTTCAGTTCTTAAGGAAACATAGAAAAACCTAGGATTTTTTTTTAGCCTATATTGTTTTCTGCTGTTTTTTTTGTCTGTAGATTTTAGAAATCCTAGTAAGGCAAGCAGCAGCTGTGAGTATGAAACATGGCAATGGATACACATGGCTCTGGTAGTGTAAAATCTCTGAAGTGTGCCTTGTGCAATGCCTTTCTGTACACAAATGCAAAGTCCACAAGGTTATAATTTCCAAAGAGAAACAAATGCAAATAAGTCAGATTTGCTACTATAAATGTTGTAATTTGCAGGTCTGGATGAAAAGCTGGGAGTTTGACTTAAATTTTGCAGACATAAGTAGAAGGTTCAAATGCTTTCTGATGTCATTCCTAACATTTCTGATTTATTGATTTTTATTTTGATTTATTAACTTTTAATTTTCTCCAAATGTATGTTCCCATTATTGGCTTTAAAGTATCTAACACAGGCTACAATGTGAATTGTAGTCAGTTATCTTAGAGTTTTGCATTATAGTATACTTAGGATGGTGAATCCCATATTTTGAGGCAAAGTACATGGTGTTTGTAAAACTTTGTCTTTCCTTTTATTTCTTTGTAAAAAGCTTTTTTTGTTGACTTTTACTTTTGCAAAGTCACATATTTTAGCCAGTGCCAACATCCTTTGTCACATTTGCATTTGATTTGTTGTTTTTTTCCAAGACCATATGAGGTGATTAATGGATTGACTAAACTACATATCTCTTTATCATGTTTGCTTTTAAAGTAGTGGAAAGAACTTAAAATTAATCATCAGTAGTCTATAAAGAGTTTAACTGAGTAACACTTCATCCTGTGGTGTGTTTTTATCACCTGTATCAAAATGTATTTATGGTGTCCTTCTCAAATGTGTGTTCTTCTGTTCTCTTACTACAATTTATTAATCTGACAAATATGATGAACGTTCTTGGCAGCATTGAGGAAGGGCATTCAGCAAGGTTCATTCAATCTCCTGGATTTTACAACAGCAGAGTTCCACAGGAGAACTGCATCTTTGGTGATTTATTATATTGTAGCACTGATTCTGTGACCCATTTCTGCCATTGTGATCTGTCTTGGGTTCCCAGGCATTCCAGGGCATGCCTTCTTGCAGTTTTACCATTGGAAAAAGAGGGGTGTAAAGATGAGCAACTTCTTTCAACCCTGAGTTTCATAGGTTTGTGCCCTGGTGCAAGGCACTGGACAAGGAGGTTACTACATTTCAGGAAGTGGAGCATTTCTCATCCTTGAGTGGCACCCAAACATCCAATAATGTTGTGGGGAGGCAGAAAAGGGATGGGAAATTCAGGAGATCCATTTGATTCAGTGCTCTGGAAAAAGCCAGAGACAGCACAATCTGGCACCCTACTGATGGCATCTAGCTGTAGTGGTACTCTCAGAGATGGTGGTGATGGAAAGAAGACTGCTTTTGTCTAGTAGTATCCATTAGTGTGCAATAGCCTCAAATAGCAATTTCAGCATAATTTCCCACATTATTTTATTATTATAACTATAATTTTATTGTTTTGATTTTAATTTTAATTTCTGTGCCAGCTTGTCTTTGAAATTTTGTATATATTTCTCATTCCCCTTGCTGAATCAAGCTACATTTGAAATCCTTCTAGTGGCATATTCTACCATCTGCTCTCTGTAGCCAGTATTCAAATTTTTTGCAACCCTCTGTTCCAGCAGGGGTGAATCTAGCACAGATTTCCTGACATATTTTTGCCCTGCAATATGCCCCTGCTGGTACAGATCTGTAATTCTTTGGGGTTGGGGGGGGATGAAGGGCTAAGCTTACATTTCCAATTATTTCAAAGTCTGTCTCACAGGAAATCCTCATCTCTTAGATTTTACAGAATGCATAAAGAGAAAGAGTGGTTTTGAAGGTTCTCTTTCCTTTACAATCTCAGCCTGTACTAGAATCCTACAGATCCTGAATACTCTAAATTGTTCACAGCACTGAACAAAGCTCATCACATGCCTGTACTGGCTATTCCTTCTCTTACTGAGAACACAGGCTCCTTTTTGTTTTGCTATGACTAAGGTGCTGCAGTAGTCTGCCCTGCCTCTGGTGATATTCGCCTGATATAACAAGAAGAATGATTTTCCTACTTCTTGCCTTGTGTCACTTTCTCTTAGTAAATTAGGGGTTTTGAAATGCAAACCCAAGGTACTCAAAGTATCAATGGATCTGCATAAACACTTCACAGTTAAATTTTTGTGAAAAATTTAAAGGAAGTCAGGAAGAGTAATGTGCATGTTACTGTGAAAAGAGGACCCTTAAACTGCATTACAAAGTTCCATAATACTTTAAAGAGATAACTAAACACCCTCCATGCTGATGGGCATACATGTCAGCTGAGAGATATAGGCAGTTGTGGTCTATTTATGGCCTCTTCAATTAAGGAGCCTTTAAGAACAGTATCAAAGTATCTTCACAGCCAGCAGAAGTCTTTTCAGCTTTCAGCAAGTGTTTATTCATTTTATAGACAGACATACTTTCAAAACAACATGAGAGCACTGTGCAGCCTCCACCCTGCCTCAAGTTTCCAAAGCTGTGTAGGGACCACAAACACAATGTCCAGGTCCCACAGACGGAGAAAATGAGGAAAGATTTTAAATACAGAAATACACTTCATACCATGTACTAAGAAGGGCTGTAGGTCACCACTCTTGCTCTTCCTTTTCTTATGGCTGTTATTTGTTATAGATTTATAGCAATTTTTTTTTTTTTTTTACTACTTCTAGGAGCCTGGCTTTTTTTATCTTAAAGGATTTTGATCTCTTTGCATGTTGTGCAATGCTGTATGTGTAAGCATGAAACATCTGTCGTAAGTTCCAGGAGAGCACAATTGACACTGCTGCTGCTTTGATAGACATTCCAACTGCCCAGAAGTTTTATTTCACTCACTGGGCTGATAACCTCCAATCCTGCATATTGCCTCACTTTTGTGGAACTCAATTGTTTTTTGGACATTTGGACTTCTGTAGAGTTAAAATCTATTTAGGTGGCATCATGCAAGAGTTACAAGACGAAGAGAGGTGGAGATTGGCCTCATATAAGGGTCTTAATCCCCAGAAAGCCAGCCTGAAGATCTGTGGAAGTAGTGAAAGCTCTTGCTTTTTAGTACAAGGCCAACTTTAACAAAGGTGTAACATGGATGAATCCAAAAAGCTGGTAATTCACATTTGCATGGTTGTAACTTCTGAGACACCAGAAAATCTCCTTCTAGACAGACCACGTGCTACCTCGTCTTAGGTTGGAAATGCAAGATGTGGCCAGGGGTGTGTATTCTATTGCTATCTGTTAGAGATGGGGCAGTTATCTTCTGTTAATTGGGCCACCTGTGAAAACCAGGAGGGGCAGTTTCCTTTGTCTCTTCCAGGACCAATCCTCCTTCTGGGAGATATCTTCTGTTAATGGGCTATTGAGTGATAAAAGTACATCATCCCATTGTGAGAAGCTCCGTCCAGGGGGAAGAGCCAAGCATTCCTACCTGGATATAATCTGACATTTGGAACACCACAGGCAACTTTTTCCGACTAGATTATCAGAAGGATAGCTTTCTTTTCTCTAACAGATTCCCAGAGGAAGACCAGGCCCATCTACACCACCACTGGACCTTCAGAGGAAATCACTGAACAGGATCACCGGCTCAACAGAACCACACATGTCACTGCAGGAGGACTGCAGCCACCATTTAATCTGACTGCTACCAACACCCTGACCAGGTTGTATTCTGACTCTGTCAGTGTTGTTTTATATTACTGCATTTTTATTTTTATTTTTCCTAATAAAGAACTGTTATTATTACTCCCATATCTTTGTCTGAGAGCCACCTTAATTTCAAAATTATAATAATTTGGAGGGAGAGGGTTTACATTTTTCATTTCAAGAGAGGCTCCTGCCTTCCTTAGCAGACACCTGTCTTTTCAAACCAAGGCATACCTGAAGAAGTTGTATGAGATCTGGTTCCATCTTCAAATGGGCTAGAGGCTGAGGTTGGGCCTAAGGCTTCCAGTTTCTGCCCATCATGAGGCCACTAACAAATTTAGGAGATTCAAATGTAGTTCTAAAAATAATAAAAAGTGATTCAACCAAGAGAAAAATGAAGGAGAGAGATAAAGCTAAAGCTCAGCATAATTGGAACAGCACCTATGGGTTATCTAAATATTTAGCTTAGGTGATCTAATGGTAAATTATATGAATCTTTGCATAAAATACTTAAGTTTATTGCTGCATGAAAATTTCTACAGTCACATAATGAAGTGGAAAAGTTTCCACTTTAAAAAGTCTCCACTTGAGAATATTGGTAAAAATCCTTGTCTTTGCAGTTGTTACAAAAACATTTAAAACAAGGTCATTTCCCACTGGAGTTTTCCTTAGTGGAGCAGTATATGTAAATGCAGTTTTTCTCAGGGCTCAGCTTCAACTAGAGTGAATTTTCTTATCACACAAAATTTTCTGAGTTTATCTTAGAATATTTTCCACATCACATCATGGTGAGTCAGAGGCTTTTCAAGGTGATGGAGAGGAAAAAAAAAATCTGTAGTTTAATAAACAGCTTGTTGATCAGGAGAGCTATGTGAGAGACCAAAGATTAAGTTCCTATCATGATTGAAACCTTCTTTTTTTTGTTTTTTTTTCTTTTCCCTACAGCTACTATATTCTCACCTAAGTCTTTGCTTTGCATATACATCTCTGCCTTTTTTTCTTATGGTGTTCATTTGCAGCATGTTTTTTCTCTTTCAATTTGTCCTGTTTCTTGCACCCCCTCCCTTGTACTTTCCAGGTGTCTCCTTTCATGATCTGCATGATCTGAAAGTACTGCTGAATAAAGATGAGACAATAATTAGTCCAATCCCAGGCAGTTTTTTGTTCAGGTAATTGCTCGGAACCAAGCAGCTCTTAAGTGCCCTGACTTCCCGGACTGAGACTGACTGATGGAAAGATTAAGTAAGGCAGAGATTTATAGCCAACCTAGTAAGAAGAAAGCAAAAATGTAGACTCATTTAAATAAGGTGGTTTTGGGGTTTTTTGGTGTTTTTTTTTTTTTTTTTTTTTTTTTCTCTCACTCCCCCACTCTATGGAGGTTGCATCCTGAATGTTATCTGAAGTCATATAGATCAGAGCCAGGCTCCTTTGGCTGGAGAAGCAAGCACCCTTCCAGCCACTCCTGAGTGGTGCTGGAGCTGTGCTGGTAGTGCTCCCACAGCAGATATAACACCCTGGAGGAGAGCTAACTTAAAGAAGAAATTTTACCCAGTCTCTCAGAGAACATAATGTAATTCTTACAATAAAACCAGTAATTTAGATTTATACCTGATTTATTTGCTTTGGTTTCTCACTTGCTAAAGATATTTTCTAGTATATATCGGATGACACAATCCATTTAAAACAAATTAAATTTGCCTTGAAACCTTTGTCCCCATCTTATCAATATGACCAGAACAGATTCTGGGTAACTGTCGTGGTTTGACACAGAAGTGAATTTTTTCAGGAAGTTAGGTCAAACCAATCAGTGCTCAGGTTTGGATATTAGCACCTGGAGTGACCACTGAAGGCATGGACACGCCTCTGAGAACACAGGGGGTTAAAAGCAAGAACTCCCAGGGGAACTGTCTCTTTGGTTTCTGTCAGAGTGCAGTGCAGACCTCCCCTGCCCAGCCACAGGCTGCGCGGGGGAGGGGAAGCCATGCGGCCTGGGAGAGGTAGGCCAGGGGCTGAAGGACTGGAACCGAGCCAGATCCTGCGGACAGAAGGGTGGAGAGAAGCAGAGATGCCTTTGTTGTCGTCCCCCCCTCAGAGGGAAAGAGACAGAGAGCCTGACGGCACCGGGAGATTTGCTGGCAGAGGAGAAGGGGGAAGAGATGCCCAGTGAGGGAGTTGGAGTTAGTTCTGGGCAGAGATTTCAGCCGTCCAGGGAATCTGAACTTTTAACCCTTTCCTAGGAAATGAAGGCTTTGTAAAATATTACTTCTCCTTGATTTATAGTGGAAGAGAGACAGTCTGGGACCTGAGATGTTAGAAGAAGAAATATTTAGGTGGGAGGAGATGATGGAGTAGCTTTTGGCTGGACTTTTCTTGTTAGCCATGGACTGAACCAAATTCTCCTGCAACAGAGACTACATTTTAGGGGGATGCAGTGGTGACCCAAGGAGACCTGCTTCAGCAACTAACAGCACAGGAATGGCAAGAACAGAGAAGAGTTGAAGAGGGTGTGGTGATGCCCTCTGTCTTCAGGAAGAAGATGATCTCTGTTCTTGGACCCTCGGCCCCAGGGGAAAATGGGGGGGACTGTAGTCCCAGGATGAGAAGCTGAACTGTTGTTTCTTTTGGTCCTTGGCAAAGCATCCTTAAAGGAGCCCTATGAGCAGTCTGTCCATGCACGGTGGTGAGAGCACTGTGACATGGAAAGGAGAGTGTCACACTGGCAGATTTTCTCCGGGCGGTTGCCATGTGTGACATGAAACACAGGAGGTGGCAACTGTGTTTCCTGGGGGTCTGTGGTGCAAGAGAGACTTCTCTCTCCCTTGATGGACTGAGTATTGATTATCTGAAAGGTGGCAACTTGATCAGGAATCCCGGGTGATGTTTCATGGTGGTTGTTTTAGAAATTAGGAAGATGAGGAGTGTTTTAGAGGGTTTTCATCCTGGATTTAGTGTGTGTGTCTTTTATAGTAGTAGTAGTTTAATAAAGTTTTTTCCTTTGTTATTAAGCTTGGGCCTGCTCTGCTCTGTTCCTGATCACATCTCATAGCATTTATTTAGGAAGGTGTATTTTCATGGGGGCACTGGCATTGTGTCAGTGTCAAACTATGACAGTAATAAATAGTAACATTTTGCAAAAAAACCTCAAACCCCACCATAACCTCATTTATATACGGATACACTCATTCTAATCTGTGCAAAAAATTATTTAATAATTGATATTTACATTTAGCAGTCTATATCTAAGAGACATATGAATGAGAAAATACATTAAAATATATTCAGAAATATGAAAAAATGTCCCAGGGCTCAACAGTGAATCTGAGTAAATGTATTTGCAATATTGCCAACAGGTTTTTTTGTTTAACTCTTTTTAATGAAGCACTGAATAATGGCGAAACAATGCTGTGTGTTAGCCTCTTTTTTAAAAGATTAGAATCTTTAAAATGACTGACATTTTTACATAGTTTGAAATCATAGTTAGATCATTTAATGTAAATTGCAATATCATGGTGTCTCCTGAGTCATAGTCAGTATTACAGCTGTACAGCTCCCATGTCAAACACAGTTTAGATGACTACCCCTGGTGCAAGCCAGCAGCAGAGCTCTTTTCCTCTCATCCTACACATCATCTATATTAATTTATGCTTGGGAAGTGGGGCCAAAGCACCCCCATTTTCTTTCCTTTGGACATTATGTGTGTGAGCAACAGAGAGGAGAACCAGGCTTGGAGGTGATGACTTCCACAGGGACCTTGGGGGAATAAGCCTGCAAAATTTACCACATCTATAATTCATAGTGTGGGATGTCCAGGTTGTGCCTTTTCTAACATGGCTGTTCACTGGCAAGAAGAAACCCTTTGTGCTGACAGTCCAGAGACATTTTGACTTAACAAGTCAAAGAGAAAAACAAAAAAACAAAGTTTTTCATATCTTTGTTATATAGCGTTGATCTTTGGGCTCTAAAATGAATAAAATTTTCCCTCATAATTTTAAAATTGTGCATTACAATTTAATCTCTGGTCCTCAGACTACTAGTCCTGTGAAGGGCATTCCCTTAGTAAGCTGTTTGGTAATGGTCTTGATGCTCAGACAAGCACAAAAATTCTGAATTAAATATTGAAGTGATGGAAAGATAAAGAATGCAAAAGACATCAAAGTTCTTAAATTGATGTACTTAGATGGTTCTATTATCTGTTTCAAGAGTTATCCAGCATGATTTATAATTTCTATTAAAAATAGCAAAACACTGTCTGTTCTGTATCTAAGCTAGTGAATATCCCTCAATCTTTGTTTTATGTCATTTTAAGAAAAAGAGTACATGTTTACTCACAAACTTCACCCTCTAGTTTTTGCTCAAAGCACAGCTTTAGCTACAATAACAAAGAGGAAATCAATCTTTCTTGAATCCCTAATTTCCCATGGAATTAAATGCCTCTTTCTCCTGAGAGAAATGTTTCACCTTGTGGGTTGGGTAATCTCTTTACTTTTCACTCTTTAACTGTTTTGAAAAAAAAAAAATAAAGCATACAATACTAATCTTCATTCTCTTCTATGACTTTGTGCTCTAAGCCCTATGTAAAACACATCTTTTCTCTAAGAGTAATTTACAGTAAGGTTTTTACTTAATGCAAATGTGGGGTAAGAACCAGCTCCGTCAAGATTCATATCTGGGAAACAACATATCTAAACTTAAAGAATTAGTTCACTGACAACTTACTGTCTAACTGTTGCACTTAAAAAAAAAAAAAAAAAATTTATTTATTTATACTTATATATAAGTATACTTATTTATTTATTTATACTTATATATATTATATATATACTTATATATAAGTATATATATATACATACTTATATATATTTATACCTATATATATATATATATAAAAGGAAAAATAAATTCTTTGTCACTGACTATATTTAGAAAATATTTTTATCAGATATTCTCTGGAAACAATAGAGTGAATTCCAAGGGCTAATCCAACAAAATAGAATATTACCTTACTCTCTGAACAAATCTCAAATAAAACTAAATATGAAGTACCTTTACTTCCAAAAACTGGAGAGTTTAATGTACAAGAATGAATGATACTATTTTTTTAAATATATTTGGTCCAAGATATTAATCATCTAAAAAAAATTTCATCTGTTGGGATATGAGAATGTTTCCCAGTCTCTGCTTTGACAGCTGAATATTGCATATATCTCCATAATAGTTTTCACTCCTTCTTTAAACCATAAAAAGTGTTAAAGGCCACATGGAAAAACTGAGTTTGAAGGAAAATTTGGGATCTAAAATATTGGTTTGGTTCTTAAGGGAAGGGTCAGGTGGGCTCCTGTTTTATGAACACGTTCTCAGCTCCGTCTGTACATGTAGAAGTCTGGAGAGAAATTTGAGGGTAGTCCCATATCTGCTGGAATGTCAATACATTCATTTTTTGATGCGTCTACCCTGGTCTCAGAAAAGGAAAATGTCTACCAGACTCAAATAGCTAATGGAATAAAAAAAAAAATGGAAATTGAAGAGTAGGTAGTATTTTTTACTCATGTGATGTGTCCTTTGCAGGAATGAAACAGGATTTATAGTCTTATAGTGCTATTTAAGCTGAAAGCCTGTTTTTCCAAGCAGACGTGTGTATCTGCATTTGCAGCATGCCACTGGCAAGGTAAATGGGATCAGCAGTAAGCTGAAACTGAAAGCTGCAGCTGGCTGACAGTTGCAATTTTACAAAACTCTGTTTTTCCCCTTCAGAGTCTATGCAGATATGAGTTCCAGCCTCCAGCCTCTTTTAACTTTCTTTTTAATTAAAAAGCTTAATTGGGAGTAATAAAAATTCCAATTAAGCTTTTTAAATAAAACCCAAAAGCTCAAAATGGCTGCGGTTGAAGATAACTGCTACTGCAACCCGTGACTAGCACTGCTGTTTGAACAAGGCATTTGTTTTACCATAATTAATGTTGTGCTTTATGACTGTACCTCCACATCTTTAAAAGATACCTTACTGTACCTTTAAGTCTCACAGAGTTATTGTTTGCATGTGAAATATGGGCATCCTTGTGAGTTTTGCTAAGTGCAGCACAGAGACTCAAGTCTCTGTGGGCTGCTCTGCATATATTCCCCTCAGCATCATGTCATATGCTACCATGCTACATGTCATATCTGTAAGCAGAAATAGAACCCATAACAAGTCCTGATCAGCCAACTTCCCAGTGAATTCATGTGGTCTTGTAGGCTGCCTAAAATTCCCAGGTCTGTTTACTGTTTCTCCTACAGCTTCTTAGGGATTTTTTTTTTAATTATTATTTTTGCCTTTTTATTATTGACTGATCCATAGCTCTTGTTTTGAAACCCATCTTGTGTTGGCTCCAGGTACCAGTGGCATTAGGTTCACAGGCTTTTCTCATCAGCTTGATGGACCCAGGTGGTCTTGTCTTTCACTGCTGTTTTTGCTTTCATTTTCTCAGCCATCTGTTTCTGACAAGAATGAATTACAGCCCTGTTTTCCAAGAAGTACATTGATAGTTGTAGCTCAAAGGATTACAATAAAAAAATGGCTTGAAAAGGAAAATATTAACATATAAAACATAAATGCATGTAAACACTCTAAGAACTTTAAAGAAAATAAAAATCTGCTCAGCAGATATTCTGCTGATAATCTGCTCAGCTAGTATTTAATTTATTAATAATGTTGAACATATTAAGTTAAATGATGAATAGGATTGGTTAAAGAATGGCTACATTACAACAGAAAATGTACTTTTTTTTCCCAAATTGAAAGCTTAGTATAGAAATTTAAACCAAGGTTTTTTACTTTCTTTTTGTCCCCAAATTTTGAAAAATAGAAGTATTTCCTCCAAAAAAACCCCTTGGCTATCATTACAACGAATCAGTTTTCTATCTACCCCAGCCTGTGGCACTAGAAAATATTCCTGCAACCTATTGCTCTTGTGCAGCAATAATGTGGTACATAAACTGAATGATGTGCTTCTGGCAGATGTAATGCCCTGTGTCACCAAGTTGCATCTCTCTCTAGGAAAAGTACATTTGCCATAGGTTGTGGGAATAGAGAGAGAGACCTACTGTAGGTTGGGCTTGCTTGACTCAGCCTCACTTCCTCTCAGTCAGAGTTTCATCTGCTGGATCTGGGCTCTCACTAACAGCTTTATTCAGGAGAAATTGTCAGCTTGAATTACAGGAAGGTAGAAAAGATTATGTTTCAAAAATAGGCCTTTTTTTTTTTTGTGGTTTTTTTTTTTTCCTGCTCCTTCTTTGAAAGTATTTTCTTGAATAAATCACAATATCTAACAAGTCAATGAGTCTTTTAAAGTGGAGTTTTAAGAGTGTATGGGTCTTATTAAATCATGTTATCTAGCATTTCAAATCCTCTTGAAGTTAGTTACAAAGAATAGTAGCTATATGTTCAGTCTGAAGAGTTCTAAGATTTTAATGACTTTGCATTAACAGAAAGATTTCAAACTATCAGTTTTTAAGCTTCATCTTTTTGTCAGTCATTCCTGACAAGTCCAGAATAAGGTAGTAACTACAGTGACTTTAGAGAGGGAGTTTTTCATTAGTTTAAGCAGAATGTCAATTAAAAAGGAATTGAGATAAAGAACCAGCAACTAGATTAAGTTTACACTTCTTCAGGGATGATAAGAAAAATCCATTTCAGGTTCTATTTCAGACTGAATGTACTTTCTAAGGTAAAAGCTCCTTATATTATAGCTTTAAAAGTCCACTGGTAATTTCTGAAAAGATTTAATAACTATTGTGTCTGAAATGTTGAAGAATTTTTTAACTGCTGGAAATAATTATTTTTAACTGAAATGAATATACTAAAATTAATTTAAATTTAATTTCACACATTTTATGACAGAATGTTATCATCTTCCATCATTTCTTCTTCTGTCTGACTACTATTTGCATTCTCTAAGAAATGACAAAGTCAATTTAAAATGGAAAGAGAATTTTATCTTTCTGTGATCTCTGAATGGGGCTGATTTGCAGCTAAGGAGTGGGGACACAATGGAAGCTGACATATTCTATTTTTCTTTACTTTTTCTGTGATTGTTTTGCAAGACTTTGAGCAAGTTAGGAGGAGTTATGAACTCAGAATTTAGAAGACTGCATGAGAATGGGGCAACATTGGCCTTTGTCCAGGTTTAATGCAAAAGAGGTCCCTACAGGGATCCTTCCTTCCTTTATCCTTCCATTATCCTTGTTACCCCTTGTGACAACTTTGGACTTTAGGATTCACATGAAAAATATTGTTTCAGGCAGGATCACATAGATATTTATTACCCTTGACTCACATATTTAATTTTTTTTTTTTGCCTTCTTGCAGGCTCAAAATGTTTTCTCTAAAGGAAACTGAAATTGTGATTTGTTACTGTGTTCAGAGTTGGGTTAATCATGGATTTCTAATTTGCTCAGAAATGCAGACTAATTCAGAAGGGAAAAGTATTTTGAGGGATGCTTCTCAGTGAGAAGTACAGTATGGGCCACAGTGCATGACAAAGGATAGGAATGGAAGTTCAAACAGTTTGGGACTGTTTGAGCACAATCAGCAAATCTAAACACCACCAGGAGATCTATAATCCACTTTTGCATGCTTTACAAAGGCAGCTTTTCTACCTTTTAATTGTAATGTTAATAGATTGCAGTTTCAGAGCAAATGACACATAAAACCTTGCCCATACACCTGAAGTTGGGTAAATCATTAATTCCTGGTATTATATGAAGGATTTAGTCCTCTTTGCTATTCCTGTGACTAAACCCTTAGCAGACAAGTCAGGTGTGGGGTTTTCAGTAGTGAAACAGCTTTCCATTTTGGACTCTTTGCCATGAAATAATGAAGTACTGATTGAAAGAACCAAAACTTTCTATCATTAACAAAATAACAGATATTTTCTCTTATAGGTAATCAATTTTTTTCTTATAGGTAACTAAAGAACAGGAGCAGGATACCCACCCAGTCTGGAGAAGAAGAGAACTACTCTTCAGAGACATTCAAAGCCAGAGGAGATGCTACCAAACTCTGATTCTCCTACGCTATTTATACTGCCTGACAGAATGAGTCACATTATGCTACTTTTTAATAGCTTTCTCACCTTGCTGAAATGAATTACATGCTTGCAGAGCAGTGATGGTAAACTAGGAGTCATAGTGATCATTATTAGCTTTGCAGCATCCTTAGCATTCAGTACTCATGAATCAGCTGTAATATATCGTGATTAAATAATCTGTCCACAGAGACATCGGCATTGCATCTGAGGTACAGCCCAGGCTAATACTGTGACATCAGCTTTGATACAGTCTGTAAAGTTAGGTCTTGCTATATCTCTTTGAATCAGGGCAAAATTTGGCTGATTCCTCCTGATCTAGAAATTACCGAGCAGCTTTTTCAGATGTACTTCAATGCTTTGGTGTTACTATTTTAAAACTAATGTGTTTCCCACTCTTTCTATTAGCTACGTACACATCAGTGCAGCAAAACCTCACCTAAAGCACGGCCATGATGGAGGGTATTCTTTTGAACCCAATATTCCAAGATTTCTTCATGATTTTGAAGGTTTCAACTGCATCAATTTTTTGTCACCAAGTTATGCAATAGATTTTGTTTCCACTACAAAAGCTGTGGCATGAAAAGACCATGGGATGATGTGAGGAGCTTATGGCAGCACTAAGCTGAATTCGTAAGGTAAGAGCCTGAAACAATTGCTAGTTACAGAAAATAGCCCCAGAAGGGGCTTGGAGAAGTCATCTACATAGTGCACATGCTGAAGCTCAGTTCGCACTCTGATTTATTCTGAGAAATGCTCATTTAACCTCTTACAAATTTCCCATAGCACTGGGGAAAGATATAGATTTACAGCTTTCACCTACCAGTGTAAACCAAAAGTGGCAAAGCCCAGAAATTGTGGTGCTGGCCAAACAAGAGGTGTTTTTAGCTGATTTTTTTTTTTTGTTTGTTTTTTTTTTTTCTTTTTGGTGCTGTTGAATGGATCTTCCAATCTGTATAGAAGGGACCCAGATTTAATGTGCATAAGAAGTCTTTACCATTCATTTAATAATGGCATAATAATGGCAGAGCTGTTGTGTTTCAATTGCACAGAGATTTGAGAGGGCTCTAAAAACCTCATATGGAAACCTCATATGATCATCTGGTTAATACAACCTTTTTCCAACCAAACCTCTAAAATTCACCTGACAATGAAAAAAAACAACACCTACAAAAAACAAGGCTTATAGCTTGCCAAACACTAGTTTCACGAAACAGCTTTTGTATTTAAGGTACATTAATGATTCTTGCTGTAGTAGTACAAATGATGATGATGTGATTTAATGGGCTGTTAGCACAATAATGCTGTGTGCCTTAAAAGTGACACAAATCTTCCATTTGGAGTCATCAATGTCTTTAGAGGCAACGGGATGTGTTCTTCAATTATGTTTTTGCCTTTTGTCTGATGGTGAATTTAGGATTTTATGGATTTCAAATATATTTTTTCTGACAGTTTTAATTGTTGACTTCCTTTAGCCAGCACCTGATAAATTTATACCAGTGGCTGGTATAGACATCTTGAAAGTGGCATTTAGCATTTTGCGGCAAACATACATGTATTCAGAATTCGAACTTTCTTTAACAGGCAGTATCATGCTGATAAACTGTGTGTGCCTTCTACAAATGAACCACTACAAGAGTCAAAGTATGAAAACCAAACCTCTGTACATTGGCACTAAAGAGTGAGGGGTAAGTGTGGGGTGTGGGAACATCTGATTGAATACAGATGGGATGTTATCTTAGTCAAATCAACATAGACTTTACAGTAGTTTAAAACAAAGCCTTGTGGTTTGGTTTAAAACAGAGGGTTTCTTTACAGAAGGAAGCAGATCTAACATGCAGGGAGAAGTTTGTCTCTTTCAGTAGTATTACGTACAGACTAATTTATTCTATCTATATTTTATTTTGGAGTCAGAAAAATATACAAATCCATTCAGTGCCCTGCATCTGTTGCATGTCTTCTCCTCAGGAGTTAGATGAGGCATGATGGAGCTGCTTCTGCACGTCCTGAGTGCTGTATCTCCTGTGGGATGTGAGATGCTCATGCTGGGCCTAGGGAAGAGGACTTCAGAATCCATTTCTTCTGTCCCAGAGGAGAGCCAGCTGTGCTGCCTGGTCAGGAAGTCTGGTTGGGATGGGTAAACCAGGACAGTTCAGGTATTACTCAGAAGAATGAGATCAAGATACTTAAGACAGTAGTTTTGAAGTAAGATCAGCAGACATAGGTTCTGCCTGGCAAACACTGCATCAGCCCCTTTCTACAGGTTTGGGCAGAGGACTGGTGAATTAATTTGCTTTGGGATGGCTTGGCAAAGAATCTATTGCTTTCATTCAGCCAAGGCAGTACTTTCCACCACCAGGATGTGGCATTAGTGGCATATTCTGTGAGGGAACAGGCTGAAGCTGTCTAAATATTTGTTACAAAACATTAACTACAGCTTCAGGAGAACTATTAATAGCCTTTTAGTTTCAGAAGTTAAAGCAGTATATTTATGGTGTTCATGGATTGCTAGCTTGTGCAGTCCATGAGTAGAGTTATCTTTCTTCACAGTGACCAGTATGGAGCTGTGTTTTGGATCTGTGCTGAACACAGGGCTCATAATACAGAGGTGCTTTTGTTATTGCTGAGCAGGGCTGGCACAGAGCCAGGGTCTTTTCTGCTGCTCGTACTGCAGTGCTGGTGAGGAGACTGGGGGTGCTTGGGAAATTGGGAGGAGACACAGCCAGAACAGGTGACCCAAACTGACCAAAGGGACATTCCAGGCCACATGACATCACATTCAATATATAAAGTGGAGGGAAGAAGGAGGAAGGGGAAAACATTTGCCGTGATGGCATTTGTCTTACTGGGTGACTGTTCCACAGGCTGGAGCTCTGCTTGCCTGGACATGGCAGAACTGCTGCCTGCCCATGGGAAGCAGTGAATTAAGCTCTTGCTTTGCTTTGCATGTGTGCATGGCTTTCACTTTTGCTACCAAACTGTCTTTATCTCAACCCCTGAGTTTTTTAGCTTTTACCTTTCTGATTCTCTCCCCAGTCCTGCTGTGGGGGAGTGGGTGAGTGGCAATGTGGGCCTTGGTTGCTGGCCAGGGTTAAACCACAACAGTCCTTTTTGGTGGCCACTGTGGGTTGCGTAGGGTTTGAGATAATGACAGGTTTGATTGGGATATGCTAGACTGGATATTGATCTGTTAGTGGTTAACTAGTAATGAGCAGACTTCTGTGCTTGCTATGAGTCTTATTCTCCCGACTGTATATTCGAATGTAGTGCTCATTAGTGTCCACTTTTTGCTTTACCTTTTTGCTTTAGCTATTTGCTAGGATTAGTAAACATAACAGAACCTGTGTCCCTGTGTGTCTCTGCTGTCTGGCACTGTTAGTGAGGGAATGAATAAATCTACTCTTTGCATTTCAGCTGTGGTTTGGTGGTCACCCTGGTTACCCATACGTGTTGATTCACATATAGATAAACTCACAGTCATGGGAACTTCACAAATAAATTCCTGTTAAATTCAGGAGAAGTAGAGTTGATGTGTCCTGGAGCCAGGCTGGGGAAGACCCCACGAGAGACAGTCTGTTTACCCAACCTGTCACAAAAGACTGATTCACAGGATTTAAATTAAAAGCTTGATTTTCGAGTTATGTATTAGGAGTCAGTTATTTAAATGATACCCTAACAAAATTAATACTATAAGGATTTATAATTACAGACACCTTTTATGAATTTTAAAGGCAGAGAGACACTGACAACATGTTCACAATGTTTCTGCACTTCACTGGTTTACAAAGAATATTGCTATTAGGTAGACCACTGGGGCAAGGACACACAATTACTTACAACAGCCAAGCAGGTATGCCTGTCAGCCCAGACATATATTCCTTTATTTTTTTCTGAAATGCTCTTGTATGTCTTAATTATCTTGTGTAGTCTTATAGGATGGATTTGATAAGGAAAAACATTAACTATTAATTTTCATCTTGAGGTCTTAAAATAGCCAATTAAGCTTGTACTAAGAGAAAAATGATATAAATCTTCTGTGCCATAGTACAATACCTTGTGTCTCACTAGCATTCAGTTTATATATTCCCTCCAACCATAACCATTCCATGATTCTATGATTCTATATACTGTGCCCTCTAGCAATGTTTAAGTTTTCAAACCAAGAGGAAACTGACCTTTACAGGAGTACAGGGCATATGAAAATGCCTGGGATAACTGACCTCCCTATCAGCAGTTTGCTCTCAGCTTTTGCAAGATATGTTTAAGATGGATTTGTCAATAAAATTATGTGCTTTCAAAAATTTAGAGAGGAACAGACAAGATGCTACATGAGAGAAACACTGTAGCTGGTTAACCTAAGGGGTATGAGGATAGTTTGTAGACTGAAAATATGCCAGCCTTTGTAACCACAATTCTTTTGAGATGCAGCATAAGCCAAGGTTATATAGTTAGAAGATCTATTTTCTTCCAAAGTGCTTATAGCAGAAAGATAATAGCAACAACAAAACCTCAAGGAAATCATGCCTCTTATGGTTATCTACCTAATTCTGGTAATCAGATTAACCTTTAGGTGGAACAAGATATGTTTGTTTTTGGGTTTGTTTTTTTTTTTATTTAGTGCTCTAAGTCATATCAGTTAGTCATTGCTAATTTACATCAAGACCTAACTGATAAAAGAAGTTTCATTTGACATTACTTTAAAACATTAAAGTGTCCAGTTTTGTTGCTAAAAGTCTGATTTTGTTGTTCTGGTCAAACACACTCTGAAGCTTCCTGTTACCTGATCTGCTGACCTAGTGTGAAACGTGACCTGATCATCTTCAATAGCCACCATGTAGATGTCAAAAATGCAATCAGCCTCAGGGATAAAAAAACCCCCACTATCATAGAAATTAAACTTTTCTATTCTATAACAATAACTGTGAGATTGTTTTATTAAAATCTCGGGTTTGTTTTTGGTGGGTTTTTTCCTATTTTATCATGAATTGTGAAATATATATTTATGAATTCTAGTAACTTCAGTCATTTGAGAAGTAAGAGGAAAGGGTGCTGAAAGGAAGCAATAAACTCCATGGAATTAGTGGAGAAAACAGCAGAAAATAAAGATGAAAAAGACTGGGTTGTGGGGAGAGAAAGTATTGTACACGGGTTTTAGGTAGAGGAAAGTGCCATTGGTCATGACAGCGCAATGGCAGAAAAAAGTGACTTATGAGTTAGTAGTAAGAAAAACCTGTGGTATTACCAGAATCAGGAAATGAAAAGATGTGTGAAATTTAAATGAGAGGTGATGGGATGTCTGGTCTTCTCTTAGTCAGAAGATCCATCATATAGTACAGCCAATGTTTTGTCAAGCATTCCCTCCACAGGAGTGCTTGAGTGATTGAGAGTAATAACTGGCAGGAATTTGTGTGTCAGGAAATGAATTTTAATGGAAGAACAGGATTTTCATTTGGCTGATTTGATTACCTGGACCTACCTCTTTCTCCATTCTGTGGAACTAGAAAATGTTTTCCATGGACAGAGGTAATTTATAAAACAACACTTTGTGTCCCTTTCCCCTTTGTGTAAATCAAAAGAAATTTAAAATAAGAATGATAGGGTGGGAAAGTGGGTCTGAGTTAGAACTAGAAGAATGTGTGTTTGCAGGAGTATAATTATAGATATACAATTTATTGGCTAGATATTTGGAAATATTGGTTATAGTTGCAGAACAAAGTTGCATTGATCTGACAGTTATGTAGCTCCATGGAATATTCTTGGAGTTAAAAATTTCACAGAGATTTATATTTTTTTGTGTGATAAAAGCAATACACTGGGCATCCTTTATGACACCTTGTCCAACTTAGTAGTTCAATGTAATGCAGAAATACCAGTGAGTCCTGTCTGTATCTTTTCAATAAGTTGCAATTCAAGCAGATTCCTCCATACAAAATGAATATTTAATAATAAAAAGACAGTTTTGTTCAAAGTTCAACCAAGAAAAGGTTATATTCTTAGGGAGTTTTATCAATTCTTTGGATCAGGGAACAAACCAATTACTTAAGGTCTTTATTTTTATTTTCTTTTGAACACATGTGTTGCTATTTCTAAAATAAAACAGTGGGAGAAGCAGCTGGTTTGATTTAAACAAAGAAAATAAGGTTTCTGTGTAGGTTTTATTGTCTTTATACCATATATATTTGCTTCAAGAGCCTGAAATCAGCATTGCTTACTTGTACAAACTGGAGACAAAATCCCAGCTTAATTTACAGAATCACAGAATCATCAAAATTGGAAGAGATTTCTGAGGTCATCTTGTCCATCAGTCAACCTAGTTCTACCACAATCACTCAAACCACATCCCAAGTGCCACATCCAAGTGGCACCTCTTAAACAGTTCCAGAGGCTTTGACTCCACCACTTCCCTGTGCAACTTATTCCAATGCCTGACCACTCCTACTGAAGAAAAAGGAGAAGGGACTGACAGCTCTTAAATAGCCATGGAATGGGTTATTTGTACCAGTGGGAATATACAGAGAGATAGAGGATATTTGTATGATCCAGTGTTGGAAATTTTGCTCAGTCAAAAGGGAAATACATTTACATACCTTCAGAATTTAGAAATGTAGCATACCACTAAAACATACATAAATTAAATGGATTCTTCATATTCATAGGCTCCCTGCACAACGTTGGGTTTCATGGTTTAGTTTTCATGGTTTATTTTGTTACTTTTAATGACACTATTAATCATACTTTCTCATTTTCTTTCTCATCCAGGATTTGACAAGGATTTGCTTTCACCTTGAAAAAGTGCCTGTTCTGAGGAGTTTCTTCTCAGCAGTCCTGTACATTCAGCACACCCTGCTGAGTGAAGGCAGCTTGTCTTCTGCACAGCACTTCTCGCTGAAAGATGGTTTCTTTCTCTCTGAACTGCGGGTTTGATCTCTCTCTTGCTAGTGAAAGATCATAAACAAATACGTCTTTCAAATTATTTTTCCACTTGAAGCCTTTATGATTCCATTGAAGAGGAAACTGAGCTAACTCAATAAGCAATGGACCGTAAGGCAGTAAAGTGATACATTGTTAATTTTTATTGCTAAAGTTTCTTCCTCCTACTCTAGTTCCAAATGCCATTCATATTTTATTATTGTGATGATGATTTTTTATGTTTGCAATGGCAAATCCTTCTGATATTCTACTTAATATTTTTTGTTGAGATGTGTTGGCCATAGCAAGCAACAAGGCAGGGAGTGTAGTAATGTCTCTATCTGAAGGAACGGAGACCAAACAAGTTGCAAATGGAGCTGCAAGTCATTGGCCAGGGCTAACAGAGCACCTGTCTGGCTGCTCCAGGAACCTGCTCTAGAAAAGCCTTGGAAGAACAGACTTAGATGCCTGACAAAGAAGGATGCAAGAATATGAAAGCAGTAAGAAATGTTTTTTGTAACAGGTGCTCAACAGCCAGCTAAACACATAAGCTTTGTCAGTCTCTTGTGTCCCAAAGCATTTTAGTGTGTTGTAGCTGTGGACTGAGAGCCCACTGAGGGGCCTTAGAGACTGAGCTCTGAAGGCAAAGCTGCTCATTAGGTGGCAGAGGTGGCTGCTCTGGTTCCAGCTGCAGGGATAATTTCTCTCTGCTTGTTCAGGTGCTTCTGCACTTTGTTTAATAGCACGCCGTAATTGTCATGTTTATTTTCCTTCCAAGCCCTAATTTCTCATGTTTTTATTTTTTTATTACCTAGCCAAATGAGACCCCAGTCTTGACTAGACTCTGCCATGATCCATCTGGCCAATATAAAATCCTGTTTGAGGTTATTGAGGTACTGATAGACTCCATTCATAATGTGGTTTGTTAAATAGCTCTGAATACAAAACCACAATCTGCTTCACCAGATTGGGTTTCTGGTCCTTCAGGTCTCTTATTCTACTGCTAGCAGTCGCTTTGTCTAATGCTTCGGCAGAAGGGAGAGAACAGACATAACATATCTTGCCAACCCAATGAGGGTTTCAATAAGGGGAAAATTCTAGTTTTAATCCTATGTCATCAGCTCCTGCTCGTTATACGCATTTGTCCCATCAGAAAAAAAAAAAAAAAATCCTTAAAATGATCCCTTCCTTTCAAAGTCCAATGCGAGACAGTTTAATCCTTGCAGAAAAAAATTCACTGACCGTCAGAGAACTGCCTAGAGAAATCTCTTTTCCTTCAAAATTACTTATATACAGTGTTCTACTTCCTATAGACAATGTGTATTTGAGGTTAACATAGATATTGTGGAAATCTAGCCATCCTTTGAGGGTACTGTTGTAAACGAGAGAGAGCTCATTGTATTCTGAAGGTTGGCTCAGATTGATTTAGTCCTTTCTACTCTGATACGGTCTCTGACTTGCAGACTTTGTTGTAAACTGGATAATATTCCTCAATGAAATTAGTGCATGAAGTAAAAATAGGCACATCTATGCTGCATTATCTTGTGACTGTGGAAGATTATTTTCAAACTTGTTCATCCAGGTAGTCAACATTAGAGATTTTTAGGATTTGCCGTCCATAAACTTCCTACTTGGCCCACCACCAGTGACAGATCTAATGAGGGATAAACAGAGGTTTAACATTTGAGTGCTACAATGGTAATTGTAGTCTCACAGCTAGCCTTGGTGAGTCACTGCATAACACTCATTATAACATTGTGCCTAACACTTGTGCCTGACATTGTCCTCTGTCACATCCCTGGATTAAAATATTCATAAATTGTGGACATCAGCCTTTTTCTCCTCATGTTGTAGGCTTCTGTGTTGAACAGACTGCTCAGGTGCCCTACATGGGTCTGTAACCTGTCAAAGCAACTCAGCTGAGAATATTACAAAGCTGAGTTTGTGGCACTCAGGTTCCTATATGTGTCTTGTCTTAAGCAGGAAACTTCTAATGTGGTCACAAAAATTTATCCTGAGTGTACCTCATCTGACTTAAAAGATTTACTTAGGTCATAAGACAGCAGTAGGGTAGTATTGGGCCTCAAGACATCATTCACCCTTGCTTACTTGTGCATCTGAGACTGGAAGACAAGACAGTTTAAGTTCTGTTTTCTGTGTGACTCGGATTTCCCTTTGGTCCCTGCTTATGATGCCAGATTGATTTTTTGCCTTTTTTTTTCTTTTATGTAGCCTCTGTATTCTTTACACATATATTTGTAGCTCTTATTATTGTATTCTAGCTAGCTTCAGTACTTCTCCTTGCCCTGCCCAGTAGGCAGAAAGACATAACACATTCCAAAACGTTCCAAGCTGGGGGTCCAAGGCTTCTACCCTTTCTTGGTTTTTCCTGGCAACCAAGGTTGAGACCAGCTCTTTGAGACATTTTCCTATAAACAAAGGTTAGTTCTCATCTAAGGTGGGAAGATTTAGAAGGAGCTTGATCCAGGGGGGAATTACCTCACCAATTATTATTCTAATTGGTGATTCTTGTCAAATATGGAAATTTGCAAAACCTATAAAAATTGTATACACGTTATGCTGCACGTGCATCTTCAGCATTTTCCACCTGGTGAATTGTGTACCTAAGCATCCTTATAAAGGTAACCCCTTTTTATCACCCTAACTGTGTCTGGCTGGTAATTTTAGGACCAGCAAAAAAGACCTCACTTCATTTAGGCCAGCAAATACGGGATTGGTAACAGCATGGTCATAAACATCTCAGTTTCGAGATGAGTAGCTTCTGTTATTCACTGAATTCAGCATAGTGTTTTGTCAAATTCCTGATGGAAAGTTTCCAAGGCTGGGTTGATTTTTTTTTGGAGCAAACACTGGGATTCTGATGTTCTAATATCTTCCTCACTGCATAGTTTTACAAACACTAGAATAGATTGATACAAGAAAAAATTATTAAAACTGCAGTTCAAATGAGAAAACCGCAAAGTTATTTCTGCAGTGTTTATAATTTCATTTTTATTTGCCAGGTGTACAGATGCACTGAATTTATTGCTTAAAATTTAAAATGTTCTTTTCACACTTTATGACAGTTTACTGAACTTGTGTATTAAGAATGCTTCTTCAGAAAGTATTTAAAATTGAATTTAACCAGTTTAATAGATATTTGTTTTCTGCTAAAAGAGTTGTTTTATATAAATCAAGCATGTGCTAGTTTGCTCTCCCAGTCAGTTTATGATTGCAAAGAATAAGCATTAATGTCAGTTTAATTGTTCTTGGCAGTAAGCATCTAGATTTTTTTATTCTATTATGATGATAAAGCTGTGAAAATATAAAAAATACAGTGAACTATCAAATCAAGAACTATTGAAATAACACCATAAAAGCTGGAATTCAGGTGAAACAGTGTTCATAGTTACCAGATGTTTCTATTCACTACTGATGCTCACAGAATGGAGTCCATTTTTTAAAGATGGAGGATGTCAGCTTAATTTGTGTAGCTGTGAGGAATAAAGGCTCACCCATTACTAATTTTGTTCTAATGACCTTAAAAATACATGCTTCAGTATTCCACTACTATTTAATTCCCTGAAACACCTAAATATAAAAGTTTTAAGGTTTTCTAACATCTTTTAAAATGATAAATAAGAATGAAGACAGTACAATAAAAATGGTAAATAATATCAGGACTTATTCTGTGTCTGATAGGATGAGCTGAATAGTTCTTTGTCTTCAGTAGTTAACTAGCTCGAACCATTGTTCAGCTTTTGTGCAGAAGGAGACAGTATGTAATTCAAAAGCTTTACTTTCAAGACAGTGAAAATTGACTTCAGAAGCAGTGAAAACATCATAAAACCACATCAATAAATCTACACATTCATGCTGAACCCAGCCATCTGCCAATTTACGTGGAATTCAGTCTATCCTCTCTCCCACAGAGAGGTAGATTTTGTCTATGTCCATTTCCAAAGACAAAGAAATAGAATAATTATCTTTCAAGGGATAACTCTCTTTATAAATAAATATTCTATGTCAATATTTTAAAGCTCTCCACAAGAATCCATTTTTCCCCGATCCTTCCACTATGGTGCAGTTTTTCTGTCTCTTTCCATGTTTCTTTGCTTCCCACATGACTTGGGAAGAAGAGAGGGAATGCCAAAATGACCCACACTCTCTGCCCCAGAGTTACACTGCAGAAAAAGGGGCATTGTCCTCCTGTGATGCCCTTGGGCATTGTTCAGTAAATGAGGGAGTCACTCAGATTTTATGAAATAATGCCTCAGCAGCTGAGACCTAGAAAAGGTAGCTTAAGTTCAGATAATACTCTCTATATGCCTTGCCATCAAAGCAGGTAAGAGCACACATCCTTAGAAAAGGAAGCTGCTGTTTGTTTTCAGTAAGTGTGCGCTGTTCAACTAAAAACAAAGCATCCAATTTTCTCAAAGGTTCAAAAAGTTCAAACCACAAAATGCTTTTGCCCTTGAACATAAAGGTACCTAATAATTTCAGGGTACTCTCAGCACTCAGGTAAAAGAACATTTTGAGAACATACAAACAAAACAAGTGTGGTAATGATAGGTGGTGTAAAATGAGTTATTTTGTGTCTCTAGAGTTATAAACATTAATGGCTTAATATATATTCTATCTCCAGACAGTTAAATTAATCCTCTCAGCAGGAGCCATATAAATTTAGACTATATTTTCCAGATGATTTTGCTTACTTCTGATCTCCTTTAGTACATAATGTGCTACAGCTCTAAGAAAACGAATGCTTACAAGTGTAGATATTTATATGAGTCAGCAAAGCTGGCATAAATTTGATGACACCTTGTGTGCCCAAAGCAGCTGACATTCACTGTTTAATGAAAAAAGTAAAAATCTGATCTTCAGGCTGATTATAATGGTATAGATTAATGTGCCAATGAGCCTATTTGAAAACATTATCTTGTGCTTGCATAGCAATTCTTGTAACTCAGATTGCAAGAAAGAACAAATATGAACATTACCCATTAAAGACACAAGTCAAGAATAACCCAGCTGAAGTCAAAATGCTCCTGTTCCAGCTAGTCATAGCTGGTCAGCTTTAATATTTGCTAGGTGTCTTAGGCAGCAGTTCCCTCATGCTGAATTTGGTCTTCAGTTGGATGCTGGTTGCAATTTCTACAATGAATCTGCAAGGAGTGCTCCCATTGTCCCCATAATTTCACTTCATCTTGAAAATTTCCAGTTATTATATACCAACCACAGTTTGTGACTTCATACCATGCCTGTGTTTTGCACCTTTCTGCATTATTTTGCTTTTCTTTCATTCGAGAATTAACAAAACCCAAAGGAGAAATTAAGGCACAGTAATGAACAAGGGAAAAAAATCTCCTCATTGCAGAGGCATATTGTTAGATGTATTCCTTTCATGGTTGTCAGTGGGATTTCAGCATTTTACTTGTGGTGCAGATATTAAAGTTTCAAATTAAAGGTATTTATCAAATCAAGCCATTATTTCAGCAATGAGCGTAATTAAGGAATAGCTCTGGAAACTGCTGAGTTCTGAGTAACTGTCTCAGCATGGTAAAGAGTAAAGATGAATCCTAAATGTTTCTAAGGTAAAAGCAGCAGTAATCAGCAAGTGTGAAGGGAGGAAAGAAAAAACTACCATAGACTCAGGGATAGGGAGATGGATCATATCTAAACATAACTGCAGAGCTCTGTGTATTGGGGTGACCAATTTTTCATCTAATATTAGCAACAAACACTTGTTCTTTTTTCATTCAGTCGATTTTTTCAGGGTAAAAGTCATACTTTGTAATGTCGTATTTAGTAAAACAAGCTTAGAAATCCCATCAAGTTATAAAATGCATGTGATTACTTTTAGCAGATGTATTTAATCTAGAAACATCTAGAATAACAAATGTTTTCTGATTTTACAAGAAAATTGTATTTTTAAATTCCCAAGTAGACAATCTCCTTTGGTTAACCTCAATATTCAAACAGTCCTCTAATGGTTTACTGAAACTTGCAGAATCTCTTTCAGTTGCTTTTTGGGGCGAGACTATGTCAGATTTCACATTGGATAAGATGTTGTAAGAAGACAGTGAAGATGAGGGCTGTGCTCCCACATAGACAAGGCTGTCCTGCCAGGCAGCATGGGTGACAGGGAATTTTGGAGATTTTTTGAGACATCATAGAAAAAGTAGTGGAACTATGAACTCTCTTAACTGAAGGTGTATATGTAGCTAAATGATATAAAGAAGTTCAGTTTGGCTTGATTGAAAACTATTGTATTCAGCTTGCCAAGGGAAAAAATCTGATTTTGGGCAAAAAATTAATCCTCAAGTAGTAGGCTATGAGGTTTCTGGCTTTTTTTTTCTTTTTTTAAATTTCTTTCAGAGGTGCTGTTTTTCTACTGTCAATAGCTTGAAATGCAGCACTTACTAAAAATTCAGGAGAGTTCATAAGCAAAGGCATAATCTTAGCTGGACTTGATAATTTCCTCTCGCTGTGACAGTCTATGGACAAAAGCCAGAACCAGAATGTAAATAGAGATAATTTAGTTTCTTTCTAGCTCATGTAGCCAGTAAAATTTAAAAAGCTTTGGGCACACCAATGCTTTCTCAGGTCTTCAAAGGGAAGCAGAGAGAGGATGCAAGAGTAACTGGAATTTTGGCATAAAAGCAGATGTATACAACAATGAAGTTTATGATGGACTATTTTAAAAGGCAAAAGCAGTTAAATTTCGAAGTGTAGGTCATAGGTTGCTCCTGCTGCTATTATACCTGGGTAACAGAAAGTGGCTTTTGTCCTCATTTTTTTCTGCAAAGACCAGTGGATTTTTGAATTCTCAGCCTCTTTCTGTGTTGCTAAATAAGAGAAATGGGATATTACTTCAAGCAATGGTCTGCTTACCATGCAGACTGGTTATGCCCTATGCATGCACTGCCAGAAGTTTGTTCTGTGATGGCTGGCCCTTTCTGAGATGGTTTTTGGGTATGTCTCAGAAGATAGAAGACAGCATGCCCAACATCAGTGTTGGGTTAACTATTCTTTTTCAGTGTTTTGTGTTTCCTGCCGAAGTAATCCTTTACTTACATTCTCTTTGCTTGAAAGAGAAGAAAATCTGGAATAAATACTTGTACAATCAAGTTTTGAAGAATGATCTTCTAGAAAGTAATGATTTCCCCCTCCAGTTATTGTCCTCAAATATGACCACAGATAACCTTATCTTTCAGATTTCAAATGTGAATATCTATGTCAGGTCTTTACCATTTAACAAGCTCTAAAAAACCCGCTATTTAAGTCGGGTAGCTTCCACAACATAAATACAAACAATACATTGATACAAGCCTGTAAGTCTGAACGTTCACAATAAACATCTTACTCTCATCAACAAAAATCAGTCTATTTAGCTTTGGTTTTAACCTGGTCTAAAATGCAAATGGTGTTTATCTCCTTCAAGTGCCAGAGAAACTACCTTTTTCTAGTCAGATGCACAGCTTTGAAAGGCATATAGTACACGGCTGGTCTGTCAAAAGTACAGAGAATTTTAAGTAGTTTGGCATTATCATAACTGTATTGAGCTGTGTTTGGTTTTATCGTGTCGTGTTCTTTGACATTCTGCTTGGCATGTGTATGCTGCCTGTCAGTCAGAGAGTCAGCATGTCAGGAGGGAGCTGCACTGCAGGAATGGGGCCGCTTGGAGAATTCAGATGAGCGTAAGGAAAAGGAGAAAAGAATGCTTGCCAGCTGTGAGGAGAATTTTTGAGGTGAATCTCAGTCTCATTAGATGTATGGTTAAACGTGAATAGTGATGGCATGGCAGAGAAAAAGGCTCTGATGTACTACAAAATTCTTTGCACTGGAAATGTTTTATTTTTAAAAAATTCTCTACAGTTTTTTTACTAGCGAGAAGCTTACTGAAATGAGACAGCAGCTAAGCACAACAATATCTTTCTAAAATAAAAAAGTAGCTCCTGAATAATTTAAAGGATGCATTTATAACTTTGTAATATATACTGAACATGGGGAAAACCAAAACAGGATGAATTTAGCTAAAATTCCTTTTGTGGACAATTTGTGACAAATTTGTCTTGTGCCATGACTAGGCTGTGTATCTGCAACAGCCTAATACTTCCAGGGTTTGCTTGGTATTGCATTTTGCTGAACATTTTTGCGGGTTTTGTTCTCTCGCTCCGGTCTCAGGCAGCTGGGAAGCCTGGCTAGGCGCTGCCCTTTGTGAGACCGCAGCTGCCGTGTGCCCGGGCGCTCTAGGGCTAAGCGCTCCGGCGTGGGTGTACAGCTTTCGTAGCCTTACGCTGAGAGGAAGCAAAGGGACGAGAGAAGCACACCTTGCCTGCGAGCCTGAGAGCTTTTATTTCCCACGTGGCCGCTGCGGTGATTGGAGCGGCTGCTCCCAGAGGGCGCGAGGGCAAAATGGCAAATGGACAATGAAAGCACTGGGTTAAATAGGGGGCGGGCAGATGCGACAATGTGTTATTTTTCTTGGCCCCGCTCAGCTCCCGAGTGCCCGGCTCGGGCGCCTCGGCTTCTACCCACACCACCTCACCCCTGGTGCAGAAAAAGTGGAAAAAAACCCCAATAAACGTGAGAGACCCTGGCAGCCACTGCTCACACCATGCGCTGTGCGTTCCGTACCCTCGGAAACACGGCAAAGACCACCCACGTGAAGGGGAGTATTAGCCGGGTACCCCCCCGACGCTAAATACTCACCAAACCAGAATCTTCGCAAATAAAAACTGCTACCAAGGTTTTCGCTTCCGGGAAGCGTCTGTTCTTCGGCTTTCTGTGGCCGTGAAAAGTTGCGCTTCCAATCCCAAGCGGGGAAAGCACGCAGTGCTTTCCTGGGGGTGGCGGAGAGTTCACTGACTTTGGGGAGTTTGCAGTCCTGTTTTCAGTCTGGCACAAAGCACTGTTCCAGCGCGGACAACAACTCTGCCGCGGCGGCTCACTGCGTGGACCGCGTTCGCTTGTCTTGGCCGCGGCGCTCGCTGGTTGGCGGCGCGGCTTCACGGCGGTGGTGGCAGCGCTCCGTGCGGCTCCCAGTGCTTCATGGTGATTCTCTGCCTGCGCTGCGGCTCTGCGCTGGCCGTGGCCCCTACGTTGGATGCCACTTGCGACAATGCGTTATTTTTCTCAGCCCCGGTCAGCTCCCGAGTGCCTGGCTCGGGTGCCTCAGCTTCTTGTCGGGGCCGGCGCTTGTCGCGATTCCCGGGCGCTTCAGTTGCTGCGCACCAGGGCGGGCTGGCCACGCTTTGCCGTCAGTGTGAGAGAGGAAATAAAGAGGCAAGGAAATTGTCCAAATCTGTCCGTGTGGCAGCTGGAGGCTTTAATGGCCGCGGGAGCCACGATGGAGAAGACGCAGACTACTCCCTACTCCACGTGGATGAAAATGGTGATGGGACTGGGGGGGAGAGGGATGATATAGGGGGTGGGACAGCGAGGTCAAGGGCCCTCCCGCCCAATGGGGACAGGCACCGTGCCAATGACGTGGACCACGACGACCAACGGGAACACGGCAGGGGTGGACACAGGGCTCTGGGGTGAATGGGGTTGCGGGAACAGGGTGATCGACACAAAATTCTCAGCACTGGATGGGGGAGTGGTTACAGGAGTGGCGGGGGGAGCTCCAATGGCAGGCAGCCTGGAGCGAACCACCGCGGGGGGAGAAACACAGGGGGTGCATGGGGGTACACAGGACTTGGCTAACTAACAGAGATCAGAACCCCTGATCTGAACCCAAACCCGGGATGCAACAGGCAGACAGGGGAGGAAATCCCCCTTGCCCAATGGGGACAGACAACAGGGGAGTGACATGGATCACAACAATCTATGGGAACGTAACAGAGGTGGGTACAGTGTTCTGGGACAAACAGAATTGCAAAGGTGAGGTGATTGAAACAGAACTTTCTGGAAGAATTTGGGAGTGGCTACAAGACTGACATGTAAAAGCTCCTGTGGCAGACAACTTGGAGCAGACCATTGTGAGGGGAAAATGGGGGTACAGAGAACCAATTGACTAACATTTATTAAAATTCCTAACTGGACCAACCCGGCATGCAACACATTTTATCAAAACATGTGCCTGTCTGCCTTCTTGCCTGTTTGAAATTCTCCCTGCCTTTTTGGATGCTACCATCACTGTATACCTATGAGTAAATCAAGTGGTGCCAGGGAATGTTCCTGGGGCCTGGAAGCTGACCAACTACACTGGTGACATGTCACAGTGGTCCATGGGGTGGTTTTTCCCTTGTCAGCCATGTCTCAGCCCATACTAGGGCCTTGTTCAGGTTTGAGCAAAAAGGAGGGACAAGTTCTAACAAGCAATCTTGATATAGCTATCCTCTTTGGGAGGCAAGAGGAATTTAGTTGTATGGGCATGGAATGGTCCACGGCATTCAGTTGCAGTGTCATAGAGTGGTGCTGCCATATTAAATTTACTTTTCTGTAGATATCAAGTTTTTCTATACCTACTGCTAAGTTGCTGCTCCTTCAATTTCTTCTCCTCATCTTTGGAGATCAGTGTGACTCTTGTGACTCACATTCAGAGGAACAGAGAAGAGAAATACAAGATATAGGCCACATGTGATAGTTATCTACAGTGCAAGTGTTGGTAGTTTCTGCTGCACTGTTTCTCTCACAATCTGGAAGATAAGAAGCACTTAAAATGTACTCAGGATTGGAGTGGACCTTTGGCTTAGTCCTTCCTCTAACTTCACAGTGATGACAGCAATAGGGACATCACTCTGTCCTTGTGTAAATGGTTACTGTAAGTTACTTCTTCTCCAGGGCTTTAAAAAAGAGAGATAGAAATGGGAGTGTGGCTGTAAAATATATACAGGGATATTTTCAAGCTTAATGCTACACAAGTCCAAATTCTGACACGTTTTATCCAGTAATAGAAAAAATATAATTTCTCTCCAAAGTGATACTAAAGATGGGTGGTAAATTCCTTGATGGAAACTTATTTGTTGAATAAAAAACATCTGGCAAGTTAAAAAGCTCTGTGGAAGACACTAGAACACCAGATCCTTGGCTTGGGAAGATTCTAAAAGACAAATATACATGCAGTGTTGTAATGTTATCTCTTCACTCTTTATGGAATTAATGTTTTGATTTACTTTTTAAAAAACTGATGTGACTTTTATTGCAACTTCTTTGGATATTTTGTTATTATGCAGTTAAATGTGGTAATTTAAACAGCAGATTGAAATCTTTAAATCCCCCAAATTGTCTTCAGTATGGCATTATCAAACTCCAAAGAAAGACTGAAAGAAAGATTTGTCTCCTAGTTCTTTCATTTCACTCATTTTATAGGGATTAGGAACAGTGAAACTTTGCTCGTGAAAAATACTGTTGTTATTTCTTCTGTCTCAGGACCTAAGGAACACTGCAAAGACTATCCCTGCTCCATTTGAAATCCAGATGCAAATAGACAGGTTTGAACTCCCAGCTTGGAGCAGGCTCAGCTCCTTTCATGGAAAAACTGGTTGGGTGATATATCTGGGAGCTTTCAGGAAAAGAAATAGATTTTATTGGTAGTGAGAGACAACAGGATACAGAAGAGTTACTTCAGGAAAGTGAAAACAGAATTGAGCTCAAGAATGATTAATTTTAATCAGACTAGTGTTGCTTCAGCAAAGCATACCAAGTCTTTTCTGGTTGTGTGATATTTAATTAAACTTGGAAGATTAGAAAGAAAAGGTATCTTTCCCAATTAAGCTTTACCTCATCAAAATTTCATTCTATGTTTTAAACAGCTCTTGAGAGTACATGCTGTTAAGCACTATATGGTAATTTTATTTCCTGGTACAGTTGTTACTTATCAGAACTTAAACCAGGGCATCTTTATTTTAAATTCTTACTTTTGGAATTCATACTGTTCTACATGTATTGCCAGTGATATGTGTCATATTGTAAATTTTACATCTGCAGAATGTTTGTCTGATTGAGTATGATTTTTGCTTGATGTAAGGAAGACTTTGCTTTGTGTCTTACCAGAAGTTGCAGCAGGGCATAATATGACTTACAAAGAGCTACCATTTCAGAAAAGAAGGCTTTTGAAGAACACAGCCACAAAGATAAAACACTGGCACTGCTTTTCTTTGCACAAGGACAAGGTAGCTATCTTCATCCTAAGAGAGAGATTTTGGCAGTCTTCATCTTTCATCCTAAAATCATCTTCCTGGATTGAGAGGTATAAAATTAACTTGTTTAAATTTACTTGTATTATGAACATAACTCCTGTTAATGCTGATGAGAAATGTACTGAGCTTACTGGAGATGAAGTTACTTAATTCTCCAAAGCAGCTTATATTTCTTTTTCATGGCTGTGATAATTTCCTTCCTCTACCATAATTATATTCCATGCTATATAGATCTCAGCATTTTATCTTGGAGTTATCCTTCACAATAAAATTCTCAGTAATTTCTTTCCAGCAGTATTCCTGTAATCACATGAGAAAATTTCCATTCATTTCAAACATGAGAAAGAAAGAAAAAATAGTTTTAATTATTTTTTAAACAATTCTATGTTTTTTATTCCCTGTTGACATTATTTATCTATGTGAAAAAATTGAAAAATACAATTTTGCATTGATAGCTGACTCTGTTATGGTCTCAGTTTACTATTATACCTAGCTTTAACATTTTTAATAGCATTTCTCAGTCAGGAGTATAACAATAAGATGTTTTAAACAAAACAGTAGTAAAACCAGGCAATTGCAAAAGATAAACCACACATTTATGTTCACTTGAGCCCAAGATACTTAAAGTAAACCTACTACTGAGTCTCTTGTAATGCAATAAAAAATTTAGCATTACATGCCTGATTTTCTTCTTACTGTTTTTATGTCTAAGAACTTTTGCAATTTTAATCTGTTTAAAATTATACAAGAGTCTATAAAAATATTTATTTACTTTATGCTCCTTGTGACATGTAGGCAATATCTAGGCCCTTTTTCAGCACTTGGGAGTTTATGGAAAATAGTGCTGTACACCAGCCCTTGTGAGAGATGCATAGATGGGTTTGCAGAGAGCTGGTTGTGCTCCTTAGCACTGAGCAACCTCCTGGCACTGGATTGTACTGTGAGTTACGTGGTGAGAAAAGAAAAGAAAAGAAAAGAAAAGAAAAGAAAAGAAAAGAAAAGAAAAGAAAAGAAAAGAAAAGAAAAGAAAAGAAAAGAAAAGAAAAGAAAAGAAAGGAAAGGAAAAGAAAAGAAAAGAAAAGAAAAGAAAAGAAAAGAAAAGAAAATCCTTGGTTTCTTAAGTTAATTTTTCTTTAGGTTACAGTGTGAAGAGAAGCTTCGTATATATCTGGCCTTGGGTTTATTTCCTTGAGTAATTATGCTGCAGGCTTGGTGCAGGTGCACAGTTGCCTGCTCCTCTAAAACCTTTTTGGGCTTAAAAAATGCCTTCACTGCAGGAAACCAAAGTATCCCAGAAAACTGAAAGCACACCTTAGTTGAAAAATCTTTGCTTCTGAGTATTTTTTCTCTAGAGATGTAAATGGGTAGAGAAGACAGCAGGTTTCTGCAGAGGAATTTTTCACAGGAACTGTCTGGGAGGGTCTTGTCTGTCCCATAGCTGCACTGGCAACAACATGGCACAGCCTCTAGTGCTCCAGCTCCTCCCTGTTGAAATATTTCATGCTAGGTAGGGTTTAGCCATCTTGCTTTTCTTGCTTGCTGTTTACTGTATAACACTGGTAACCTTCATGACTTCTACTACACTTTAAAATGTCTGCCATTTTTACCTGGAAATGTACCTCATGGTAGGTATTCTGTAGAATGTATTCTGTAGAATAATACCTATAGAAGAAATCAAATTTATACTAAAGAACCTTGAAATTGGGAAAAAAAAAAAAAAAAGAGAAGGACAACAAAACTTTGCATATGTTTAGCCTGTTTAGCCTTTTGAGGTAGCTAAATATGCAAAGATAGCAGTTCCACAGGTTAATAATCCAGTGCACAAATTAACTGAGGCTCAATATGTAAGCTTAAGACCCAGAGGTTATTAAGCCGATCAATGAATTTTTTAGACTTCACTATTTCTCTGTGAAAGATCACTGTTGAAAGGTATTCAAATAACAGGACTACTACAACAGCAAAGTCTGTTGTGCTCACAGAGAATGTTTTCTCAATGACTTCCTCAGGGTAAACTGGCATCCTGGATGTTGCTGAAAGCTACAGCAGGACACAAAGAGCCTAGAGAGAGCCTTAGTTCCTAATAAATTTTTGTCAAATAAATCTAGGTAAAGTCTGAGTAGCAAAGCAATGAGTCAGGACCCTTTCTAGACTCTCAGGACTGATTGCAGCACCCCAGAAAACCTGTGGATGTGTAGGTCCTACAGCAGATTTCAGCATGTTAGCACCAGGCAGAGGGTGGCTGGACTGCCAAATGCATCCCAAATGGAAAGGTAGCTCACTTGTCGGAGTAACACATGCACTGCCAAAAGGAAAGATACCTTATAGCCAGGGGTGGGCCTAGCTGTTCCAGAGAAGGTTGGTCCTCTGGAGATGGGGTTTTACTGAACTATCCACAAGTATTGTCACTATTTTCACTATGTAGTCATCAGGCCAAGAAGAAAAACTGTGTAGAGATTTCTGCTTCATAAAGCCTCTTTGCTTGTTTATTTCCTTTCTACATAAATCCAGCAAGGACTCTTTTTTTTTGTTTTGTTTTACTTTTCTTTAAATGCTGATACTTTTCAATCACATGGGGCCCTAATTTTGCCTCAAGTCACTGAAAGCTGCAATAATATAAATGCAGATGTTTTTAGCAGTATCTCTATTCACTAGAGACTAAAAGATATCTTTAAAATGACATAATGTATTGTTTTAAATCAGAATTATGCTAGAGGACTCAAATTTTGTCTAAGGCTTCTAGAGAGCACAGAGTTTTGTATTTTCTTATATTTAGTAGTCTAATGGGATTCCTTGAGTGTTTGAAGTCAAATTGGTCTGGGACAATTTCTTAAGTAAACACAGACTTTACCTTGGGATTCAAATTAGTTTTTTGGAAACTATAATACTAGAACTACGGTATTGACACTGACAATTAAGATAAGAGACATCCTTTGCACTGAAATTTAATGAAAAGAATTGCTATCATGTATTTCAAAATTACAGTATGATAGTTTCTTTTCATTCTTTATAACCATCACATGGCATATTTTTCCAGAGGTGCTACCTAATTATGTTGTAATTAAATGTGATTCATCAAATAGAACTGGAGACAAAACTGGCAATCAGTGAGTCTTTTTCATTCACAGAATCTGTAAAATAGGTGTATCTTGTCATTAGTTTACAGATGTTTACTTTTGAACAAGTAATTCAAAATTATAATAATTTTCTTCTCATCATCTGGTAGAATATTTTAGCATATATATGCAGCACATAACAATGGCTTTCATGCGTGGGACTACCAGAAATTATCAGCATAGCCACAATTATGATAATTATTCAGAGGACTTCAAAATATAATCTCTTACTGAAGATAATGAATAAGACCATGGTTTAAGTCTAGAGGCAGTAGAAGAAGCTTACTTCTGTTTGTGCACACTAACTATAGCTGAAATATCATAGAATAATAGAATGTTTTGTGCTGGAAAGGACTTTAAAGATCATGCAGTTCCAACCCCCCTTCTTTGGGCAGGGAACCTTTCTCTAGGCCAGGTTGCTCAGAGCTCCATCCAGCCTGGCCTTGAAGGTTGCAGTTGCAATCAAATTTTTTTTAATTTTTTTTTTTTAATGTTTATTTGGTTTACTTTCCTATGTAAAGTTAAGTAAATACTATTGGCAAACCACATACTGCCTGACCCAGTATATTGATTAAAAGGGCACCTTCCTGGGAGTATTTGTGGCATTCAGATGTCCTTCTAGAAGAATTTGGCCATGCTTAATTGGCCATGACTATAGCTATTAACTGGCTATAATTATGCAGGTTTTGGGTAACTGAGAGAAATGGGTTGGTTTGTTCCCAGGGCTGCTCAGTTGCAACAATCGGAACAGACTTGGTATCTGTGTGCTGTATATGGCAAGCTGTAGTTTTAGCCCAGTGCTCTGCTCCCTACAGAAGGAGGGTATGTCTGTCACTACTGTTTTGGGGATCTCCCTGTCACAGGGGAGCGATACAAACTCAGAGCTCTGCCTGCTCCTCCTACACGGACCCAAAAAAAAGGCAGGATCTGGTATCAGAATAACCCTTGGGATTAGGGCACTCATGGAAATAGCTATCACATTTCTCTCTCCAAGACAAGACCAAAGACAGACAATGTCAGAGTGGTAGCTGGCCCCTGGCCCCTCCCATCCTCATGCCTGACACCAACTGAAGGCAGGAGAACCTTCTCAGAGAAAAGAAAAAATTAACTTAGATTTTTTTTTTTTTCTTTTTGATCACTGGAAGTATATTTAGCCTAATAAAGCTTCAAGCAGGAATTGATGAGCCATCCTATTTATTTATTGCTTTCTGCTAGAAAATAAATTTGTTTTCTTTCTAAATATGGACCCAAGCCAATCCTATTTCCATCACTTACTGTGCTCCCCTATGTTTATTCACCCACACAATCTATTTGAAGGTACAACCACCTGTAGGACTCTAATTATCCTCCCAGACTTTGCAAAGGCTGACTGGAGAAAAAAAAAACATCTTAAGTAAGCACTGTTCGGGGTTTCCTTTTTTCCCTCTTCATTTGTTTAAAGAGCATTTGGCTGAAATCTAACTTTTGTAGTTTTACAGCTATTTCTGCTCTTTCAGTAGCAACAAATCATTCATTTTTGTGACAAACTATTTCCAGGCCAACTCATTATGATATGACAGAGAATTATAGCTTGAGAGAGGATGAAAGAGAAGGAGCAGATGGTATCTCACAACCCCACAAACAATCTTGTTGTCATGAAAAGTATGCCTATTAATAGCTATAAAGATGAAGGAAAACAGGTGCCATTTACAATTTTAAAAGGATGGTTGCTAAGCTGAAGATTTTCCTAAGGACTTTGAGCTGCTTTTTGATAGTGATAAGCCACTATCAGTTCTGAAAAATGCCTGGCAATAGGCACTGAAGCAGGAGATACACCATAGGCAGACAGGGCATACTCCTGAAGCTTAATCATATGCAAATTGGAGATTAAGAGATTACAACTGACTTCAGTGCACATGAGGAATATGGTGTAACGCCTTCATGTATCTTCAATTTTAATTCCATATTAATCTTAGTGTGAATCATTCAGAATTGGGGAGATAAACCAAAGAAGCCTTGCCTTCTCTGCTGCTGAGATCGACAGAACCATTTACAATGAACCATTTTTGCATGAACATCTGTGCATGCTGGAGGAGTTTAGAATGTATTTCCAAAGGTGACTTGCACAGTAGGGTGCAAGTAGGCTTGCAGGATTTTGGGAGCCGTGTCTGAAGTGGGATGTACCATGCATCTGGCTGCCTAGGCCGTGATGGCCTGAAACTCTGATGCTCTTGCTTTGTCTGGGACTGGATGATCATGCCCTTGCTAAGAACACACAATTTTTAGTGATGACCTGTGCCTTCCTGATATCTATTCAGAAATCTGTTTAGGGACAGAAAAACATGTGCCTTTGCAGGGAATCAATTTCCTTTATTTTATGGTTAACAGACGCAGAAGACTGCTGATGATTACTAGAACAAGAATAGACTGCAGGTGTGCGTGTGAATTGTCCTTTAAAATATTATCTCTGTCATGGATTCACAGGGATACTGTGACCAGAAAGGATCATGATGCTAAATGATCTGTTGTATAATTTTGAAAAAAAAAAAAAAGCTTCATTTCTTTGTGCCCTCTCTGCTCATCTGTGACATCATGGTAATCAGAGGCTAAGTTCAACTTAATATTTTTCAAGGAAACTGCTGAAGGTAGTCCAGAGAAGGCCTCAAAGATGATCAGAGGGCTTAAGCACCTCTCCTTTGAGGAAAGGCTATGAGCCATGAGATTGTTCAGCCTGGAGAAGAGAAGGGTTCAGGGTGACCTTATACCAGCCTTCTAGTACCAAAGGGGGGCCAACAAGAAGTCTTTTTCCAAGGGCATGTAGTGATAGGACAAGGAGAGTGGATTCCAACTGAAAAAGGGTAGGTTTTGGTGAAATATTAGGAAGAAATTCTTTAATGTGAGGGTGTTGAGGCACTGAAACATGTTGCCCAGAGAAGTTGTGGATATCCCATTCATGGAAGTGTTCCAGACCAACTTGAATGGGGATTTGAGAAACCTGCTCTGGTTGAAGGTGTCCTTGCTCATGGCAGAGGGATTGGAACTAGATGATCTTTAAGGTTCCTTCCAACACAAAACATTTTATGATTCTCTGATTCATGTATAGTGAGACAGATTTCTTTCATTTTCTCTTTCTGTGCATGGAAAATAATTAGTGGGACATATGTACTTACTAGTTGTACTAAGACTCCAATCCTTGGTGCCTAGCTCAAAGTCATCCTAATTTGAAATTTTGAAATTTTGAGTACAATGACTTTGGCAAGGGCTATAATGTTATAGAGACAAACATCAGTAGACAGCCTTGGCCTGGATACATACTTGTTGTGGAACCTTGGCCGAATTATTCAACACTCTCTCCACCATGCCCCACCATGATTTCAGTTGTAAAATGAATTCAGATATCATTTCTTTCTTGTATGAGGATGAAAAAGACTTTTATATCATAATAGAACATATGGGTTAGATTCTTAGCTCAGGTTAATAAGGGATGTGCCATTGGTGATTTGTGCTAATTGAACATTTTTTCCTGAGGTAGAAAATATTTATCCATAAAAATACTTCATGACTGCTAAATATATTCAAGGATTTTTCTGCTCTAGTTTTTTCTTCCTTTTAAACCATGTAAGTTAATTAAAAAAAATTTTATAACTTATTTTCTGCTTGTTCCAGAAATACAAAATTTCAGCATTCAGAAAAAAGCCTCATATTGTCATAAATAATTAAAAAGAAGATTAATTTAGGGCAACTGATCACCATTTAGTGGCCAAAAGAAAAGAGTGTTATTTATACAGTAACATTTCACACATGCTTATCAGTGAATTGTTTTTAGAATATATGACTAGAACTGGCAGCTGTGTGATCACAAATAAGAGAATTGTAATTATTCAAAAACAAATGCAATGAAGGGATTATGTACATATTTTTTCATAGCAAGAATAACCAATTAATTACCAACTACCGGAATCTCTCAGATGGATGCAGGAAGCAGTATTGCATTTTCGTGAACAATTCACCTGTATGCCAATTGCCAGTTTAACATTGAGGGAAATGAAAAGCATTTTCCTCAAAAACTTTATTCTCTTGAATGAAATTCTGGGAAAAAAATGTTGTGTGAGATCTGTATGAGTAGGGAAGAAAGATAACCCTGTATAATAAACTACTCACAGGCATTATTTACAACCAGAAGCTACTCTAGGAGAAAATTTCTATTGAAAGCCCAAATGATATTGTGGTTATTACAATGGGCATTTCATTCAGTGTAGAAAAGGTTTGTTTAAAAGACATCTTGTAAAATACTCTTCCTTGGTAAAGAAATGAGTGTGTAGAGTTAAATAGACTTGTATTTTCCTCCAATGTTTTAGACAGAAATGGTGAATATATGAAATTATCTTCACATTGCAAGCATAGGTTCAGCATGTGTGAGGAGCTAAAAAGCTCAAAAATGATACAGCACTTACATCCATTTGGAAATGACAGGAATGTTGAGAAGGAGACAGATAGGAGCCAGTCTTCTGCTGATGTAACCTGAGAGACCTCCACTGAAATAAGTGGAGCTGTTATGATTCAGGCCAGCAGAGGAGCTGGTCAATAAGTGCATTGCTTTGAGACTTGAACTTTTCTAAGATTATGGTAATTGTAAGTGCTGTGGATACTTCATTTTTTCTTCAGGGCTACAGATATATTTATTTCTTCTGCAACCCACTTGGCATCCAGTAAAAAAAAAAAAATAGAAAAAAATCTTAAAGCTTCTAATCTGTCAGTCCCTTCTTAAGGCAAAACTCTCAGCACTCAGACCTGGGTGAGCTTTCAGCCTCATTACAAACACACACTCTGTGTTGAAAGGAGCCATTTACTGTGCATGTAAATGAATGCTGAATCTGGTCTCTGCTGCTAGTGGGCTGTACTCTTCACAATTTCACTCTCATGACTCAGAAGTGCACTGCAGTTTGCCTAATACCCTATAGCTCACAGACCTGGTAGGTGTGCTTTTAGCAACCTGTGTACATTAGCAGCTTTGGTGCTCCAGGAAGGTGTCTAACTGTATGCAATTTTAAAGTATTCCTGTATCTCAGTTGGAAGTACTTGATTTTCTTTTGATCTTGCCTCTTTTCAAGAAAAAGAGTGCAGAAAATTATCTGGGGCCAAGAGGTTTCACACAGAGCCTTATCAATGACAACTATCAATGACAAGACATAATGGTTCTCTGTGTCAGTATCCTAATATTGTCTCAGTCAACCATATTCCAGTGAAGTGTAAGGCTGTGTTGGGAAAGATTTAAAAAAAAAAAAAGTTTACACATGCTGCTTCTAAAATTCCTAGAGTTTCAAAGAATTGAAATTACTGAAATCCTAAGTAACTCACTTTGAACACTTCATCATGGATAATGAACACTTCTGATTAGGCTTTTGTGCCTCTGGATGTCACTGTTGTTTTGCAATAATATAAACAATGTTATTTGACAAAGCAACACATGAAAATGGTATAACCATCACCATCTTATGTTTTTTAGAAAGTACAAGGCAATTTGAGATCAACCATTAATTCAGCATAAGGTATGAACAACTGAATATGTAAAATAGTGCTTTCTTCAGTTTAATATTTGGTGAAAAGGAAACAAAAAAACCCTCTCAACTTCTCTGATGTCCCAAAATGCATTTCTTTGGAAGCACTTAAAATGGCACGTGAGCCTTCATTGCCCTGATGGGGTCCTATCAGGATGTGTCCAAGACAAATACTGGCTTAGCAAGTCAGAACAAATAGTGATCTGTGTGAGGAAGAGGTGAATAAGTGTCAAGGACCATGCACTGCTGCTGCTCATGGCTGCTTGAGAGGAGTGGAACTTATTTTTCCCAAATAAAGTTGTTATGCATTTGTTACAAAATTGGGAGCAAAAAGAAGGGAGGGAAAAATCATACCTTTATTCTTTTACAGACTCTTGCAGAACAAACTGTTCTGCTGTATGAAATTATATATAAAATTAATGGAGATTTAGTGATTAGGAAGGGTATTTTTCAGATTCATTAATGGCTACAATTGCCTCAGTTATTTACATTAAAATATGTGGCAGGCACATTCTGCTCTCTCAGGATTTTTTCATAGAGGAACACAAAGGAAAGTAAGAGAAAACAATTACTATTTCTGCTCCTTGTTTTTCCCATGTAGAATGTGTTTGGAGAATTGTTTACCTGGAGTGATTGCTTGATTAGAGTCTAGTAAGAATTGTTTGAGCCTGATGGCCAATCAAATCCACCTATGTCTGGCCTTTCAAGAAAAGGTCACGAATTGTGAGAGAGTTAGATATAGTTGTTAAAAAGTAAGTATGTAGTTTTAGTATCTCCTTTAAATAGTATATTAATGTATTATAGCATAGTTATAATAAAGAAATCATTCAACCTTCTGAACTAGAGTCAGACATCTCTGGGTTCACCTGCATTTACAATACAAATAGGATGTACTATGTGCAAAAATCTTCCTTGGAACAAGGCAGATTCATCAGAAGTTTGTAGGGCAACTGGGGTGTGACAGGGAAATAAAGGAGTGTGCAATTTTTAAAATGTCTCTGATCTTTAGTTTTTTGTTGTCAATTTAATGAATAAGAGTGGCTTCTTTCTGCTGGGAAGTATCAAACATTAAATAAATATAGAGTATTTTCTTGAAAAAAAAAAAGTACATATTTCATTTTTTTAGAATCCTTGAATTTCATTTGAACTAAATCTGAATAGGAAATTTTGCCTCAAGGAGGTCTAGGATGTGGTGATCAGGAAATGCACTGGCATTCTCTGCTTTAAAATCAGTAGCCACTGACTTCAGTTTGGAGAGAATTTCTTCTTTACAAAGGGATCCCATAGGATCCCACACAGTCAGCGTCACGCTTATTTCCATGAGCTGTTGTGGTTTAACCCTATCTGGCAATGAAGCACAAAGCAGCTGCTTGCTCACTTCCCTCTGCCTTGGCCCTCCCGGTGGGGAGGAAATATGGAAGAAAGGCATGGGTTGAAGTATGAACAGATTAATAACTTAAACAAATGAAATTTATTACTGATATTATTATTAATAATGGAAATAATAATACTAATGAAGAGATACAGAAGACTAAACCCTAAGAAACATGAGTCATGCACATCACAGTTTCCCACCACCCACAGACTGATGTCCAACCCATCCTCAAACAGCGATTGGTGCCTCCCAGCCAACTCCCCACAGTTTATATACTGAATGTGATATTCTCTTGTGTGGAATACCCCTTTGGCCAGTCCAGCTCAGCTGTCCTGGCTGTGCTCCCTCCCAGCTTCCTGTGCCCCTACTCACTGGCAGAGCATGGGAAACTGAAAAATCCTTGACTTAGAGAAAGCTCTGCTCAGTAACACCTGAAACATCAGTGTGTTATCAACACTCTTCTCATCCTAAATCCAGAAGACAGCACTGTACCAGATCCTAGGGAGAAAATTAACTCTATCCCAGCCAAAAAACAGGACAGCAATGAATTAAAGTATATCCAAAGTACTTTTTGCTCTCATACCTCAGCTGAACTAGAGCAAATGTATTAAATCACTCACATACTGTAAAGAAGATGCTATTTTTAGACTGGAAATTCCTTTTCCCAGTAGCAGGGTGCTAATGTCATATCATGCTGTGAGGGTGGGTTTTCATTCTTTTATCTTTTTTTAAGCTTGCAGACAAATATCTTACACATTTCTTTTATGGTTTTAAACTGCTACTATTACAAGGCTTGTTAATAAGGCTTTATGAGCTAATTAATATGCTTTTATCTATATGAGCTTTTATCTCTATGTGACTGATTACTACAGCAATTCTATAACATTACAGGAAGCTATTTATTTTCAAATTAGCAGTGTCATCATGACCTTTTACCACGCAGCTAAATCAAGGTTCTGGCCTGCCAGGTAGCTCAGACTGTTCAGTGCTGGCTGTAAATTACATGTTGATGAGTGAGTGTGATGTGTTCCTTGATGTGAATACAGCAGTTTATTCTCCCAAACATAAGCGATGATGGAATTCCTGAACACTGAAATGTAGGATGAAACAGTAAAATTTTAAAGTAATTATGGCAGTAGGAGTATTAATGAATGTGCTTACTGAGGAAAGTGTTGGTGTGCCTGGGCCAGTCCGTGATGATGCCTATGTCTGGACCTGGGTCCTGGACACCCCAGGACATCTCCAACACATCCAGTTGCTCTGTCCAAGATCCTGTGCAGGGTGTGTTTTGGGATGTCACAGCACCAGGCTGATGTGGATCTCCATTTTTGATTTTGGATTTACTCCAAATCCAGTATCTGTGTCAAGTGACTGGGCAAAACACTGAACGCTCCCTGTGCAAAGGAACAAGGCACAAATATTTATATTACTTGAGGTATATGAGACCTCTGCAGGATACAGGTTAAGCTGAGCTCTTGGTAGGGGACTAACCCGTAGTAGGAATTTCTTATTTCAAAAAACTTAAAATCTCAGCAGTAACAAAAAGAGAGGGGTTAGAGTGCAGCCATGAAGAACAAGTTCTGTTTTGTAATGACCATGACTTCAGCATTAGTTTGCATTCCAATATATTTGAGGACATTTACTGGGGGAATTATTTTGAAGTATTAATTTTGTAATCTTCAGATCATCCAGCATCTCAAGTTTGTCTTTCATTTGAGATGACTGGACATTGTCAATACCAAGACGCTGCTACTAATATCTAGACTTTAACAAAAGATGTTATTCTGAGGAAAATTATATTTAGATTCTCTAGAAAAAAAATTGACTTGCATTGATAACTCAGTTAATTTTAAATCACAAAAATAATATTAGTTGGGAAAATAAATATTAATATTATAGTACTAATTCCAAACCCCCTTGTTTTTTACTCTACTGTAGTTTCAAAGTAACAGATAAATAACTTTAAAAAATTCCTTAGATTTGCTTCAAAAAGAGTTTTGATTTGGGTTCCTCAAAATACGTAGACTGATTTCTTTTAAGGTTAGAACTGATCTGACTTCCCTCCATTAATGTTAAAATATCAAATTCTGGACGATTACACAAAGGGGTTAAAAACTGTAGTGTATCTAGAGGAAAACACAAAAGGAAGGGAAGGCATTTATGTGGCATTTGTGCAACTATCATACAAGTTTTCAAAGGATTTCCATTGTCATTCAAGATTAGTTGAGCATAAGTTAATGGACTCTTAAAGTATTACACAAAGCTTATTAAGATAGACTATAGCAGCCTCTTTTTAAAATGTTTTTTAATAATATCAACTACAAGGTCCCTGAAGACATGATATTTCTAGGCTTAAAATTTCTTCATCAAATATTAAAATAGGTCAAGCAATTTGGTTTCAATTCCTTTCCTGTTCATGCTCCTGCTGTAGTGTGCATACCAAGTAGAATGCATTATGTAGATTTACCAACTGTTGAGTTCTCTGCTTTGTTTCATTATGTTGTTTATTTTGCAATCTGTACTGAGAGTGAAAGAGCTACAATTACACACCAAGGAATCCTGATATTTACTAATTCCATAAAGTTAAGGTCATCTTCTGCAGCAATTAGAGAACAAATTATCAGAATTCAATCTTGCAGATGCAGGTAATCCACAATGAAAAGACAGAGATGAGAACAAATGACTCAACAAGGTTCTTAGTTACATGATTAAACTACTAATATCTTACAGTATGAGTAGCAATATATCTCTGTGGTTGAAAAATGTGTTTCCCAGGAAATATTTGCATTTGTCAATCAGAATTTGGCTCAAAATTTTATTCTTAGAGGCAAGTTGTCAAAGACAATCCCCAAAAGGCAAATATTCCTCCTTCACTTTCCAACTGAACAATTTTCCACACCTCTTGTTTTATTTCTGAGCAGAAACAGGGATGAAGCATGTTTAAAACTTGATTCCATCAATGAGCATTATGTGATATGCAAAGTTTTACAAATACTAGATAAGAATCAGACCAAACAGGACCGTCTTAGAAACTTAGCTTTGGTTGAGTGTAAAGGAATGTCACCCTTCAGACTTTTATTTAAAAACTGAATGTACAAAGCAGTGCACAGAAAAGAAATGTTTAAGGTAGATATTTAGAATAGAATAAAAATCTTTTGATGTATCGAATAAAAAAAAAAAAAAAAGCTGCACACATCTTTTAGATATAGAACCTGGTGTGAAAAAAGGATTCTTAGAGCATGAATTGCAGTGAAGACATGAAAGTGTGTGACCTCATATTTGTAGTTCACCAGTAACATTGTTAAATGTCTTTTAATACTTTTTTCTATAGAGTAGCAAAATGCTACTGTTGTTGATTTCATCAAAAGCAAGAAGCGTCAGCAGAGCTGCTGCTGTGCAGTACACATGGTTAAGGGATAGTTTGTCATGCTTGGTTTTTATTTTAAGCAATCTAATATTTAGCCACTTAACAACTTAGGAGGCTGAGTCTTTTGTTTTGAAAAATGTTGCAGGGATTGTAGAGACCAATGTCCTTGATACAGGAGCAGGATCCATGAGAGAGTATGTCAAGTATAGTTTGGAGTCAGCAGGCTAAAATTATCCATGAGTCTTTGATTTAATTTTGATGCAAAGACAAACTTTGTTCTGATATTTATCACAAAGACTATCAAGTCCTTGTCAAGTAAAAGTAAAATCATGTGTTTCAGTGAGCCCATTTGCCAATACTGGCATATCATTATCTTGGTTTACCTTTCTTCTGTGTATTTGGTTATGTTTCTGGCAAATTAAAATGTTTATTATTATGATTTCAAAGATGCCTTATTGATAATTATATTTCAAGATAAGCTGCCAGCTATTCCGATGAAATTTCTGAGTATCACTTTCAGCAAACTTTGATTTATTTATTTTATTAGCTCACTGAGGAATAAACATCATGATTATCCTCTTGTCATTCAAATAAATCTCAGATTTATTTCCATGCCAAGCACTGTGAGACAAAATAGCACTCATTTTTTGAATGGTGACTATGACCAGCAAAATAAAATACCCATTCCTTACGAAAAGACTTGATCCAACATCCCTGCAAGTTACTGCAATGTGTCTTTTGACTTGCAGATTTTGGATCACGATGTGAGTGTGCAGATTCAAGGACCCAACAGTAACAACAACTTTGTGTCTTTTTACTGCCTGCCTTTTTGCATCTTGCTTGCAATTTGTGGCCAAGATTACATATCAAGAGCTTTTGTGGATTATAGTTTCTCATGTATGTGAAATATTTTTCATGTTTCTGTTGACTCTAAAATAATTAATGACTGTAAGATAGAAAAGTAAATAGTTTGAATACTAATAACTGCAACTCCATTTTAAAATCAAATTTTAAATATTAGAAATTTGCAAAACTACTTATGCAAATGAAATTGCCCCATGTCACTGGCTATGTTAATACTACTCAATTATGTTACTGCTAAGACATATACATTTATCAAGTTTAGATAAATGTGTGCAATTCTTCAAAGGCTTTGTGTAATTGCTTCTAGATTTGCCATCAGCTGTACTTGTCTTTGTGATTGTATCTGCACTCGGTAGGTTTTCATGTTGTAATTGTATGTTAATTGTTTGTGATTGTATCTATGAGATTTTTATGCAGTAAATTTGAATAGCAATTGTCTGATTGTACCTTTGATGAAAATTTTTATGTTACTTTTACCCAGAATGTAATTACTAACAAGCAGTTCACCAATATATAAACCAATATATACTAGAATGAAAATTATATAAATAAAATGGGAGGGCATTTCCACAAAGACAACATACTGTGAATTATAAAGGTAAGTATTTTAGTAATTTATAACTTTGCACTTCAATTTATTCTGACAAAGAAGAAGTGATTGAGAGACGCTGGTAACTATTGTATGACTCAGAAGCTTTGAGTTTTGAGTTTTCACAATCTTTTTGCTTGTTCCTCTGTGTGAATTCCCATATGCACTCTAGCTAATTATATCAACTTTTACAAGATACTCAGGGGCCATTGTAATTTTTTTAATTCAAAAACACTGCATAAGAGCAGAGCCAGAGCCAGCCCAGTGAGCAGGCAGGCATTTACCTGGGTATCATCCAGTGGCAGGGCCTTTGGTGTGAGTGGACACCAGGCACCCTTCTGCTCTTGTTAACTGGTCCCAGGAGAGCCTTGCTATAAGCCTGTTCCATTCAAGTAATTTTGGTAGTGAATATTCTGAATGATTTGTGTTGCCAAAACATCTCAAGGCTCTCAGTACAGCCCTAGAGCCATGAGGTGTTTTCAAGACCATATATAAGCATGGTCTGGCTGCAAATAAGGACAAATTATAGGCACATTCCATAAATTCTAATGTATGAAATATACTTTCACCCAAGCACTCACAAATGGAAGACAAAAGCTAGTTTATTGTCAGTAGCAGTAGTTTTAGAAATAGATTTTTCTGTTTGCTTATTTAGGAACTGTTTTTCTGTGATTTCTCTTTTCATGGCTGGTTCAACTAGAAAAAGAAGTAGATTTTGAAAAGCTCTTAAATCAACAGTCCAAAAGTAGTTTAATGCTCTTAGATTATACTTTACTTTATCCCTCTCCCTCCCCTCCCTCCATATATATTTAGCTTGTTTACTCTGAGCTGCTACAGGCTGTCTTTTCTGTTTCATCATTCAAGGCTGGTGGTAGGGAATTCTCAAATTGAATTTTTTTTTACTACAATATTTTTACATTTGATTTTTGATGTTTTTCTTACATGTCTTAATTTCAGATGGGGGAAATTGAATAAACATGCTACACTCAGCACATTTTCTTAGTTGGTTGTTGCCACTTAATTCAGGTAATGTGATGAAAGATTCTCCTTCCCCTTAGAGACTATTCATTCAGTTCTGACATTGCTTATATTTCTAGAAATTATTGGATTAATTTTTTACAGGTAGCATTTTTTTGGTTCATCCATGTTTTTCCCCCAAACAGCTTAACAGTAAATGATAAAGATAGAGGCCCCAGTCCAAGTCAGATCTCGTAATTCAGTGGCTAGAATTCAACAATAAACCTAAAAAAAAGAATGAACTACAAACTGTTTGTGTTAGCAAATGCTGTAGTAGTGAACCATGAATAGGTGAGCAGGCAAGACCAGATGCACTATTTAAATGGATTAGGTGGGCCAGTTAACTATTGTTAGGAGTCATTGCAATTAATTTAATTGAATCTCTTCTTTTGGCAGTGATCCCAAAAGGCAGACATTCAATTGCCTAGAATGCCTGTGGTAGACAATTTCAGACTAAATATAATATACTTCTAATGGAGTCTGTGTTTTCCTTAAATGTGGATTATCCTTACTTTTTTAAAAGGCAGGAACAATTTGAAAGCACTGATTCTATTGCTTTTGTCCAACCTTTGGAGTTCTCTAGGGTTGCCTGAGAGAGAGGGTGTGAAAACTAAGATGGCATATAAGGAAAGATGTGCCACTTTGGCAGGGAAGATTTCCGTGCTTAGTTAAAGTAACAAGCCCGCCTCTTCTACTCTAAGTCCTGCTTGAATAGAAATGTCTCAAAAGACTTAATCAAAGATGTCAATATTTGTAGCTCTCCACAGTCTGGAATTACCTCAAACCACTGGATCTTGTGAAGCTTAGCATCATGATGAATTAGAATGGTTCCCACACTTCACGGATGCCCAGAGTTCAGTAAAAGGGAGGGAATGAAATATTTGTGGCTAAGAGTCTTTCAAGAGAGAAGTGAATGCATAGGTTAAATCTATGCTTTCTGAGTTGTTTATTTCTTTAACCCTGAAGAAATTAATAAAACACCAACACCTCAAATCTGTACACCTCATATACCTGGAATGGATTCTGGAGTCTCCTTCAGACTTCATGAGATCATTAATCACTGTCTGTGTGGGGCTGTGGCCCTTCCCTGATGCTCTGTAGCCATAACATTGGGCTATGGGAGTTTTAACAAGTCAAATGAGACTCCAAAGAATGAGCACAAGGAGGAAAACATCAGTGAGTCATGGAGATTGGTGTGCTGTTGTGCTGCCTTGTAGAAAAAGCGAATTCTGAATTTTGGTCTATTTTCAGAATCATGTCTGTGTTTTACATTCTTCTAGCACACTAGAAAACCTTCTACAGAAGCAGCAGGTATCTGTACTTTCTGAGCAGGAGGGATCAATTGCTTGCTACCCCTACATGGTGGGTTACCCAGCTTGTTGTATAGCAAAATATCCTTAATTACAGGCTTTGAAATTTGTGTGGCTGAGGAAGGAACAAAATCTGTGTCTCCATTCATCTAAGACATCTTTAATCACGTGACTGCTATGCAAAAATATGAAAGGCTTCAAAAATTATTAACAATAATAATAGTTTTGCTTCCTTTCAGATCACTAAACACACAAACAATTTTTTGCTGTAATAAGCAGATAAGAGATTGGTATTTTCCATCTGAATGATTTTTGAAGCATTTATCCCTCCTTTGCTTAATTGAAAGAGTCCTGAAATTGAACCAATATGACACGCACAGCATTTCTGTGAGAAAAATATCTCATGGCCACTTGTTTGAAGGTCTGGAACTCCAGAGAAGTTTGTATCGTGTCAAGTAAAATCCACTTTTTTTCAGGAGATCAGCAAAAGGTTTTCTCATGCTCTCTTATGTACAGGTACCCAAGCCTCCTGTGGTGTTCTGCATTAATAGATCTCAATGTGCTCCTTGGAAAGAGGGCAATTTCAAACCTGAGGGGAGCAGCTTCTCCTTTAAACTTCACAGCTGGCTGTGCTAGAAAGCCCATGTTCAAACCAAAAATAAGCATCTGCTTGAAGAGTGTATATGTGACTGCTAACAAAAAAAAGGAAGGAAAAATGTAGGTTAAAAGCCAAGCTAGTCTGAGACTCAATATGGGCATTTGCTTGTGTACATCTGACAGACTTTTTACAGACAGTTCTTCATCAAATAATAAACCCGTCCAAGAAAACTCTGTCCTAAATATTAATGTTTGCTTTCAATTGTTTGTACTCATTTACTGAAAATAACAAAAAATGTGGCCATTTTAAGTAGCAATAGTAAATTATATATCATAGATTCATAGAATCATCGATGTTCACTGACACTTGATTACTTTATACTAATTGCTTTAGTAAGTACCAATTATATCCCTAAATGGTTTTCTGAATGTTAATATATGGGCTACATTCCTCATTTTCCTACATATTTTGTAGTTAGAAAATGAAGCAGCAAGATTTCTCTTTCATTCTTATTAGTCATCATTACTTTCTCTAGTAAAATGTTATTTCAATGTAGTGATATTTGCAAACACATTTAGACTGTAGTTCTCAACAGTCATGTTAAATGTTAACCCTTTGTATTACTTGAAGTAGAATCAATGTGGCACAAAACCATGAAGGAAAGAAACCATCAGACCAAGTTATGAACAGAATGTGTTTTATATATTTTTCTGTATATAATTTTGGCTGACTAATTAATGGAATTATAAAGGGTTTATAATGACCTTAACTATTGATGTGGCCTAATTAAGCTCTGGTTCCATTTAGTAATGTATCACATTAATGATTCCTCAGACTATAAGTGGCCTCATTGGTGTTTACAAAACTGTTTGGTTGGCTTTGTGTGCTGAAGATTTTTCTGCTGAATAGTAATATTTTGCTGAAACTAAAAGCCTTGCAAGGATATGACAAATACAGTGAAAATTTAAGAAATGTAAAAAATATATGGGTTTTGAACTGGCACTTGGAAATTGAATGGCAGTCTTCATTTAGTCTTGCATGGAGCTTTGCTTAATTTTATCTAAAAATAAAGCAAACAAAAACCAATATTTATGTCAAAATGTTGATATGAAATGACAATGATGGACTTCTCATGCCCATCTTCTGTTTAACTTCAAGCACTAAAATTCCCAATGTCTCCCTTGATTGTTTTGGAAAAAATGATACATGCTTATCATCCACAAACAGATAAAATGAGCAACCTTTAGCTTATGCAAGTATGTATTAAAAATGCATACATATATATGTGACATATATGTGACATATGTGACAATAATATGTACATATTCTGCCCATGATGAGGCAGATGAGGCTAACTGTAAGTGAATTTGTTTGCACTCTCCTAGGAGGCTATCTGCAGTAGAATTGCACCCTATGTGAAATAATTCATCCTGCTTTCAGGCTGCTTGGCAGCTTTTGGCACTTCTGCTCCTGTATTTATGGCTGGCCTGAGGATGTACACGCTGCATGACAGTGTACAGCACAGGCATATATCCTTATTCAGTGTTTAAGCATGGGAGAAGTTGTTAGTCTGGGTTGTCAGCTGGTTATTTCTTAGAGAAGCTGTCGTGGGGATTGCATGCTTTGGAATTTACATTACTGTTTAAAATACTGTGTGATTTTTCTAGATTAAAGGACCCTGACAGGTAAAATCGAGATCACATTTTGAATTTTATGTCTTCCCTCTATTCTTAATGTGCTTTGAATTAAAATTTTTGAATTTGTGTTCCATTTGAATTACTCTGTCTGCTGCCACACTTTGCTTTTGTGTTAATCTTTGATTTTTGCTGGTAGAAATCTGACTTCTCTTTGTCTTAAATAACTGTGCTTTGAATTTCTGAATAAACAGTAAACATAAAAACTTATGCTAATTGTTTGACAGGAAGAATGTAAATTCACTTCCAAATTTTCTCTTCAGAAAGTCACATTGTATTTTCTTTTTTCAAAGAAAATATGACATTACACTCAATGCAACTGTAAAGTTGTGCAGTGTGTTTTTATTGGTAACTTTTTTTTTTTTAACAGTGAGGATACCTAAACTGCCAATCAGAACTGAGGCATATATGGTAGTAGATTCAAGGACTTGGATTACTTGTTTCCAGCCCATGGAGAATGCATGAAAAAAGTGAGGTACTAAACATCAGATACATGCTAAAGGGAGTGATTATTCAGACAGCCTATGTATGCCCATAAGTGGTATCAAATTGTGAAGAGAGGAAAAAATAACCTTCCTTATGTACACACACACACCTTCAGAACATGGTATGATAGCAAGAGCAAAGGTATATTTTAAGGTTCTGTTACCTGAGCTGGGGGTCTCATAGAATTTGTATATTTAAGACACGCAAAGGGATCTGAGAGTTTAATGTGCTGTTACCTCTCCTTGAACAACGTTGCTTGGTTCTAGGGATGGTCCAGTCACATCAGCTTTACACTATAGCCAGGTGGATTAGCTGTGCTGGAGTAAAGCTTTCAGAGTCAGCCTAGACAAGTCCACATGGAGCTACACTGCAGACTTAATGTATGCTGCTGCTGTATTTAGTAAAGAACTTAGGAAAATATTAATGGGGGAAAATCCATGTTGTATTTGCAGCAGAATGGAGATCCTTCAAACTGCTTCATATCACTATTGTGTTGAATAACTCCAATATTTGAAGCTGTAACCAGGTGGAATCCAATGGCAATTAGGTACAAAGATCCCTCTCCTTCCATTTTAAAGAAGCCACGGGATGTCTTGGGTCTGTACTAACTTGTCCTACTATGTTTTATACTACTTAGAAGTCTTCTTCTGATTTTTCCTTGGCTTGTCTTTGAAGCTTCTAAATCAGGCATCATTGGAGGAATAATCTCTTTTCCAGTGTTTCCAAAAGATGGAGTAACTAAAAATTAATGGAATGGAAGAGAGAAAAACTGATATCCTCAAAGAAAAAAAAAAAAAAAGTGCAGCAAAGTCTAAAATTAAACTGTAATTAAACAGATTTGATATATTACATAACAAGCTTGAGCTAAATGGAATGCTGCCAAAACTGGGTATTACTTTTCTTAGGAAAAGGAGAATCTGTTTTGAATTCTATGATCAACCTGGTAAAAGTATTACTTGTCATTATGTTAAAAAAAATAACAAGCTTACTGCAAGACAACAGTGCTGCAAGTGGTGATTCTTGCTCACTTTCTCATTGGAGGGATGGTCTGTTTGGTAAGCTGGGCATTGAATAAGTTCTTGCAAAACCCAGGTCTGTGATGAATCCTGCTACTTTTTGTCTTTGTGATCTTGAGCATGTTATTCCTCTGCTGCTCTTCCTACTTGTTTTTATGTCTTAGTTACAGAGGTAGTAAACTCATGGGAACAGTGCCTATCTCTTCTTTTCTGGAAAGCTAAGCAATGCACATGGTTTGTTTCCTGTCTCTGTCAACTCAAATTTCAACATCCTAGCCTGACTTGCCTCTCTGCAAACCTATTTATGCTTTCCCAGCTCTTTGTGATCCTGCCTGTTCCTCCCATCTGCTCTCTTCTGCTTCAAGAGCTGCAGGGATATTAGAGGACCATGTTTCTGATCTTGGGGAAAGCTGTCATTCTGCACTACTCTGGCTTGTGCCATTGGCAAAGTACTTTGCTGTTTCAAGCACATATTTTGATGACTCTCGTCAATACGTATTTATTTCCAGACCTGAATAAGGCAGATCTTTTCTCAGTCACATACATAAACAAAAGATCATTGAAAGGAAAATCTGTAAAAAAAACCCACTCAGATCTGGCCAGTTTGCTTCTAGTTTTTGCAAAGTGAATATTTTATGCCTAAATTGTAAAGCTGCACTGATTTATGACAGCTCTGGAGCAGGACAACCCTTTTCTAAGGAACTTTGTAATTAAATAATGTTTAATTAAGTGTGAGGCATTCAAATATTTTTAAATTGTCAGACTCTAACATTTCTATTGCATCACAAAGTTACAGAGAGGCTAAGGATTTGTAACAAATTCTGTATGATTTTTACTTGAAGAGAAGAGTAAATTTCCCTTTCTTACTAAACACCATCTGAAAAAAACATGATTTATATAAAATACTTGATTTTCTAATTGAAAAAAATCAATCTATAAACTTATCTTCAAGGATTTTACTGCCTAATTCTGTTTTTGAATTAATGTTAAAAATATTATTAAAAACCCACAACAGATATTAGTTCTGCCTTTGAAAAAATAAGTTTTTTCAAAAGAAATCTGGAATTGAATAACTTTTTAAAATGAAGCCTATAATTTCTTTACCATATCCTATATTTTCCCCAACATTCTACTTAAATAGAATATAAACTAGGGGGTTTTGTTTGTTTGTTTGTTTTGTTTGTTTTTGTTTTTGTTTGTTTTTTTTTTCTTTTTTTTTTTTTTTTTTGTGAAAAAGAGGTAGTTTTCTGCAGGAATTAATGGTAGATTAATGGTAAGAGTCAGAGAAGAGATAGGGACATTATTTACAGGAGACGTCCTTATAAGTGCTGGTATGAGACAACTTATTCTAAGGGATTTATATAAATGGGATGTCATATGCAGCAAGGAATAAAACATACTTAATGTGGGTGAAAGCACTGAAATAAAATGGAGAGAGGATTAGATCAGGCTTGCAATTGCTTTTGTCTGACAATAGCTAATATTGCAAAGTACTTGGGGAAAACAGAATTGGATCATAAGGATTTAAGCCATCTACAGTTAAATGATTGCAAATGAAACTTCTTAGTTTCTGTAACTTTTAAAGGATTGATTTATATTTAATTAACATATATATACCTATGCATAAATTCATAGATACATGAATGATTAAAAACTGAAAATACAGCCAAGAGAAAATGATAGGCCACTTTACTTAAATGATATAAACTAAATTCCTTCGAAAAAAATATGAAAAATCTGATTTGTAAAGCACTTTTAAAAAACATCTTCTAAGATAATGTAAGTGGGTTTATTTTCCCTGGGAAAATGTAGCTAAGTATTTCTCAGTGAAGCTGAGAGGCAGAAAAATCTTTAGCTAATAATGTTGCTCACTGCAGAGAGCTCTTGAATTCTAGATGTGATTTTAAAACTAAGGTTCAGAAGCTGATTAAGGACCAGAATCCCTGACTGAGTTTCTGATTAACATTTTGAACATGGAGCAAAATATTCAGTCTCTGCATAATTATAAAATATAGACATCAAAGAACAAAAATGCCTTTGAGTCATCTATTCTATCTCTTTGTGAAAGCAAGATTATATTTTTAAGCTGGCAGTTACAAGAGTTTTTCCAAATGTAATTTTGACGGTTCCCACTGATAGAATGTAAACTGTTTCTCTTGGAAAATATTCCACAAACTAAAGGGTCCTTCTGAAAATTTTGCTGTTGCATTGACATCCACAAATCTTTCTCCCTTTCTACCTCAGGTGATCTCTTGTTACACTTACTGTTTACCTTTACATTCATATTGAAATATTAAGGGAAGAGTGGAAAATAAAAGGCCTAAAAACATATAGACTTTGAAAATATTTTAAAAGCCCAAACCTGCATACAAAAAATTAATTAAATTTTTTAAAAATATTTGACTCACAGGATGGAACATATTACATTAGTTGTGTAATAATTACCTTATATTCAATGGAAGCCTTCCTTCCTTCCTTCCTTCCTTCCTTCCTTCCTTCCTTCCTTCCTTCCTTCCTTCCTTCCTTCCTTCCTTCCTTCCTTCCTTCCTTCCTTCCTTCCTTCCTTCCTTCCTTCCTTCCTTCCTTCCTTCCTTCCTTCCTTCCTTCCTTCCTTCCTTCCTTCCTTCCTTCCTTCCTTCCTTCCTTCCTTCCTTCCTTCCTTCCTTCCTTCCTTCCTTCCTTCCTTCCTTCCTTCCTTCCTTCCTTCCTTCCTTCCTTCCTTCCTTCCTTCCTTCCTTCCTTCCTTCCTTCCTTCCTTCCTTCCTTCCTTCCTTCCTTCCTTCCTTCCTTCCTTCCTTCCTTCCTTCCTTCCTTCCTTCCTTCCTTCCTTCCTTCCTTCCTTCCTTCCTTCCTTCCTTCCTTCCTTCCTTCCTTCCTTCCTTCCTTCCTTCCTTCCTTCCTTCCTTCCTTCCTTCCTTCCTTCCTTCCTTCCTTCCTTCCTTCCTTCCTTCCTTCCTTCCTTCCTTCCTTCCTTCCTTCCTTCCTTCCTTCCTTCCTTCCTTCCTTCCTTCCTTCCTTCCTTCCTTCCTTCCTTCCTTCCTTCCTTCCTTCCTTCCTTCCTTCCTTCCTTCCTTCCTTCCTTCCTTCCTTCCTTCCTTCCTTCCTTCCTTCCTTCCTTCCTTCCTTCCTTCCTTCCTTCCTTCCTTCCTTCCTTCCTTCCTTCCTTCCTTCCTTCCTTCCTTCCTTCCTTCCTTCCTTCCTTCCTTCCTTCCTTCCTTCCTTCCTTCCTTCCTTCCTTCCTTCCTTCCTTCCTTCCTTCCTTCCTTCCTTCCTTCCTTCCTTCCTTCCTTCCTTCCTTCCTTCCTTCCTTCCTTCCTTCCTTCCTTCCTTCCTTCCTTCCTTTTTGCCTATATTTAATTCCCTTGGAGTTTAGTAAGTGTATTATTCTCTCCCAACTGCCTTACTGTAATGTATGAAGTCACACAATGTAAAAAGGAGCCAAACATACATCCACCAAAGTAGCATATTCTTTAACACAGCCATACACTATATATTGATTTTTACTTTTGGCTTTTATTTGCAACCATGCAACAATTGTTTCAGCCATGATCTGATTATCTTGCATCTTTAGGTGTAATAATCAATGTATAGCCTATCAGTACATACATTTCTGGTTTTATTCTGATCTGTCATATAGTTATGAGAGACCTCTTTTATCACATGCTCTCATGGTTGGGTTCTTTGATATGCTTCCAGTTGTCCCCTCATTCCTCACTGAATCTGCTTTTTTTTGGAAATTCAATAGAGAGTACTCTGTGAAAACTTCATATCTTGCTATGTTCACAAGATGTTAAAGAGAATTAGACCTGCAGTTTGTGTCACAGAGAAGGTGTTGCAAATCTTGTTATGGAACTCCTGATGTGCAGACTCCCAGCTATTTTCTCAGACAATAGTTTTGCCCCTTATTTTTGATCTCCCAACTTCAAGATTTTCTTAAAAGTCTTCTCAAAAAGAAAACTGAAGATATAAACATCAACTGTTCTCACCACATTCTTTTAGCAGAGAGGTTTCATAAAGTCTGACACTTGGCTATATTTTGTTTTTCATTCACTGTAGGTAGTTGTGTAAATTTGTTGACAAAGACCAGGTTAAAGTGAGATCCTTTGAATGCACCTTGAAGATGTCAGTTGCTTTCCAGTGTTTCTGCTGCTTTCCAGTAGTGCCAGTGGTCTCTGAGAACATGATGTGAAAACCAATTAAAATTACAAGTGAGTAGTGGTGTCTAGTATATACTTATACAATGTTAGAATTGTTTAGAGTTTAGGAAAGCGGACATACATTAAACATGCACACTTCTTAATGCTTCTCAGAAAGGATTGATTACATTTCATAGGACAATGACTGTGTTAATTAGACACAGGAGTACTGACAGCACTATAAAATTAACAGGCATGTAGACATGTTCCATGTGCAGTTTACTTGGTGTTGATACCAATATAGCACTCCTCCTGGCAAAAGTGAGCTTGGAAGTTGTATACTTTACATAGATATAATCACACAAGCTCCCGTTTCCCTCTGCTCTACCTGGAAGACATACAGCTGTTAATTGATAGTAAGGAATTCTGCAGCATGAAAGGCTCCTTCAAGAGGAAAGAGACAAACAGCAGTAAGTTCTGTTTCAGCTCCATGCACAAGCATAGTCACTTGGAGGCAGAATCTGGTCTCCATATCAGTGACTAAAAAGACACTTCATTTTCTAATAATTCATGTTGTTTCCATAGGATCCAATAAAAATTCATCATAAGAGCAGCTCCATCTTAAGCAGGTGATAGTCATCCAAATTAATTGGAGAATTTTCAGTGATATGAGATTTTCTAAAATTTAAATGAGAGATGTGAAGTCTTTCAAATCAGGGGAAACAAATGCATAAATTCATGGTATAGACTGCTGGACTAATCACTCTAGAGAAAACTTACATCAACTCCAGATATTTATATGCTTCTTGCTTGTATGAGAAAAAATGATGATATTTTGGAAGCATGGGCAATTTTATCTAAATTATGGAGGATATTTTTTATAGTCTTTATTTTCCTAATCATAATGACAGTAGGGTTCCCTTATTCTGCTCATTGGGGAGTAAATGAAAACAATCCAAATGATACTCAAACTCTTATATTTCTTCATTCCTCACATAATAATCTGTTATGGATGTGAAACATAAGACCTATTGGTCTGATTGAGTTAATAGAAATTTTCCTAACAGAATAATTAATTTCTTGAAGCACTTAGGTTTAATCCAGGAAAAAAATGCCATTCTTTGCAAATATTGCAAGATGACACAGGCAAAATGTTTCCTATCCCAGTTTCAGCACCAAGCAATAGGTGCTTCTGCTATAAGCAAATGTAGTTTCTAACCAACAATGACAAGCCATTTTCACAAGTAACATCACTGTTAGTATTTGCTAGAACCTTGATATATTGCAACTTCAGCTTTGCTGTGAGTATCTAAGATCTGTTACAGAATTTTGGAGATTGGACAAACGCATTTGTCTGAAAATAGGGGTTGAAATAGCTCGTTCTTATATACTATGGAGCTGTATTTTCTGTAGGTATGCTTTGCACTGCTGCTTGTTTTGATTGGGTGTGACAATGTGCAAAACAGTAAGGGATCAGAATTGCTACCTGCCTTTCTAATATCTAAATGTGTATGAATATTTTGACACGAGGAGCAGAGATTTTAAAATGCTAAGCACTACAGCAAAATGGATTAGCCTTTAGTAAGGGGAGCTTCAAATTGCAAGTGCCAGGGGGTTAATGGAAAGCAGTGTGTCATATTTCCTGATTTACCCTTTCACTATCTTGTCCAAAACACCTGGGTAATGTGCTGCTCATAAATTATAATTCAATAAGCATTCTTTGAGTTTCAATCCTTATTATTTTCAAAAGTTTCAAATAAACTGTACAGAAGTTCTGGCTATGTGAAAAAGTGCTCTGCTTTGGTTAGTGCTGTAGCAATACACCATGAGCAGAATGAACATGAACATGAACCCATGAACATAAGGTAGAATTGATCAGCCTTTTTGATAACTTCAGAGTAGTCAAAGATCTAGAGATACTCTAACATTTTCCTAGTGGACTCATGCAACCAAATGTATTAATTTTAAATGATTTTTAAATATTTATATATTTTAGGTATCTGGGAACACAGAAACATTTTATGTGAGACTAAGTTTGAAAAATATGATAGCTTTATTATTTCCATAAACAGAGTTTACACATATGTGACATAATACCTTGGTGATGTACTCTTGGATTTCACTCCCTCTTCCTGACACCCTCTGACTTCAGTCTTCAATTCTGATAGCAGAAAAGATGACTGGCTTGCAAAGGATTTACCATAAATCTTGTTAGCTTTGCAGATGGCTGTGGATGCTGTGCTGCCAAGGCTGAAACACCTCAGCTACAGCAGCACATTTGTGCCTTGTAAGACTGGGATAAGATGAGCTGGAATCAAATGGTTAAAATACTTTTTTACATTTTAAGAACTATTTATTAGTTTCCCCCAGCTCTTGGGCAGAGGCAAAGCTCTCCGTTCCTGACCAATATGCCAAATCTCAAGGATTTCTAAGGACCTCATAATTTATAATGGATAATCAGATTCTGCTTTGTGTCAGCTAATAATGCTACTGTTATGTCCTGGTTCCAGACAAAACAGGGTTAATTTTTTGCAGTAGCCCAGAAGGTGCATAGCTAGGACAAGGAGGTTATTCTATACCACCTCATGTCATTCATTGCTGGGGGCAGGGAAAAGGGACTCTTTTCTGGGGAGAAGGGGTTCTTGCTGGTCAAGAAAACATGATGGAGGGAGCTGTCCAGTATTTTCTGTTATCAGGGAGTTTTTCTGTGTGAATAATTTATTTTCTTATACCTTTTGTTATTAATATTGAAGCTGTTGCTCTCTGTTTTCTTATCTAATTGCTATTTCCATAAATTGTTCCTATCTCAACTCATGGTCTTTGGTGCCTCCAATTGGAGGGAGAAGAGGAAGTGGTGCATGGTTTTAGTGGGAGTACTATATTGGAGAATACAATTCCTAAACCATCACATCTCCCCATCTTGTTCCCCAGGAATTTTTCTGCCTCTCCCCTCATCCCACTTCCCTCACCCTTTCCTAGTGCCCCACTTTGCCACTTGATAGAGTGGTGGTTTATTTCAGCTATAACACCAAAGAAGGACTGGGAAATAGAGCAAGAGAATGTTTTGATCTATGTAAGTTCTCAAGATCAGATTCCTAGAAACATTCTTGCCAGAGAGACAGATGGCGTTGCTACCACCAAGTGTCTTTTAAATTGTTGAAGAATTACTCTGAGATTACTTCACATACCATGTTACTTATATCCTGTAATACAAGATTTTTATCTGGCTTTTTGGTATTAGATATAGCATACAGAATTCTTATATATATATTTCTAATTGGTTTTTCACCTTCTTGTATTTTGATTGATTTTTAAAATCAGTCAATTCACTGTTTTACTTTCTGATCCTCTTTTCATTCTGCTCCTTTCTAAAGTGAGTATCAAGATATTTTTCTTTGATGTTGCACTTTCCACTCTTTCTCAATTTCCTTTGCAGGTCTTCCAAGAAAAAAAGAAATCAAACTATTTTTCTGATGATGAATTTACTAGATCTGCTCTGCCTTTTCAAAGAGCTTTGTAGTATTGAATGTACCTCTCAAAAGAAATGCCAAACCAAGAGTTTTTCAAAGTGAATTTAATAGACACAAAGAACGCTGACAGTCTCAGTACCAGAGAAATTCATGGGATTTTGGTCAATAATTTTCTATAAGGACACTATTTTGTGCTGGTATACAAGAAGTTCTGATGCAATAATCATCAGCAGATGAAGTTGCATTAATTGTGTTCAAAATGAAACAGCAGGTCAAGGCTTCAGCTGCTGCTCACAAAAACATCTAAATCCAAAGATTTTGGTTTACCATTCAATTTTTGTTTCAAAAGGCTCTTTATTTTTGTATTTTCTTTTTATACAAAGGCTATGTTGATTATTTTTCTGTTATTTTTTTCTCAATTATTAGTTTATCATATTGGGAAACATAATGTTACTAATGCATTGCAATGTGACAGAATCCATAGCTATATATTAGCTCTTGAGCAGTCTTATCTTACATTCTGATTCTCCTGCTGACATGTTTTCTTTGGTATGTATCACTTTGAGAACTCTGCAGCTCAGTTATATATAAAGATTGCTAAGCTAAGAGAAAAGTATAAATCCTGGGAATGTGGCAGCACACATGTTGAAAGGAAAACTAGAATGCCCTCAGGATCAGTGCCTTTAATCTTTTTTATTTAGTAATTTAAAAGTTGCATAGAATGATTTTATTAAATTTAAATGTGTCTCATCATGGCTGTGTATTAATTCTTCTTCATTATCTTGTAGTGAACCCTTTCCTGAGTAGTTATTGCATACCAGTTTGGTGGCTCTTGACTGCGAATTTCCACCTTTAGGTATAGAATAAGATTTCCCTCATCAAAAAGATTTCCCATATCAATTTTTATGATTGAATTGAGAGATAAATCCTTTATGTTGATGTGGAAAGTGAGAACCTATCACCCTATTGACAAATACATGTTGAAGATACATAACTGCACCAGGGAGTCAGCTTTAATGATGAGGCAGATAGTAGTATGTACTCCAGATAATTAAAGACATTAAGCACAACTAGACTGGATTTTGCATTTTCTTCTACTTTTAGTAGAGATCTAGTTCCCTGCTATTTAGCTTATAGGAGGTCACAGATAATATTCCATCTTAGTCTTTACTCTTTCTTTTATATTTACATCAAAGATACTGAAAACTTTATCAGACATTGTTCAAAGCCTTATATAATATTATCTGTATTATATATATGTATCATATTTATTAAAGCATAACATTTTTTTCTCAAGTATCTAGAGCTTTTTTGGTAGACTAATTAGCTGTAGTGTTTCTGGTTTTTTTTTTAACTTTATGTTCTTTATTTTTTTATTTTGTTTCATCCTTTTTGTTCCTCTGGTACTGTTCATTACATAAATTTTAAAATGCATACTACATTTACTTTGTGATATACAACAGCTTTTATTTGGCTTCTTATACCTTACTGTATTTGTTTTGATGCTACATAAGAAATCCTTGTCTATTTTTAAAAATATTTTTAAAATATTTAAAAGATTTTTAAATATTTAAAGATTTAAAGATTTTTCTTCACATTTCATGGGATATCAAAGAATTTTTAAATAAAAGCAACAGATCTAATATTTCACTTTTTTTTCCAAAATTATGTCCAGCCTGAGGTTACCTTTTAAAGAATGGTGAATGGATTGAGGCTATGATTGAGAGGTTTTCATCCTTACCCTCTGGAGACATACAGAACTCACCAGATCACTCTGATCTTTTTCAGAAGTATTGGAGAAAAGTAATTTTTTGTAATACAATTTCTGGTCCTACAGAGACATACATAATTCAGTACTCAGAGGAAAAAGGTGGTGACCACAGCTTTTTTTCAGAGCTGCTGAAGAACAAGATACACACCAAGAGAACTTTTTGAACTTCAGTCTTAAAAGTGAAAGCATCTATTGAATATTGTGCTTACAATTTTTTTTTTTTTTAAATTTCCATTTTTTGGACAAACTGTACTTCCACATTCTTAATGAATAGTAGGTCACTGACTAGATGCAAACCCTTTGGTTTCTGAAGCCTCAAGGAATCTTTGAAAAAAGAGGCCAGCTAACATCCCTCCAGACAGGACAGGCCTGTACCCTGTCCTCATCATCCTCCTCATGTACTTTGCAGTTTTCAGGGGGAAAATGTATATTAAAAGAAACTGTGAATTTAAGGCTGAAAGCCAGCATTTCATATAGATATTTCTCAGTGTCTAGAATTAGTATTTGCTTAGTTTTACCCATTTTGTTTAGGGCCTTTTGGAACCGCTGCCTTGGATATCTGAGGAAAGCACTTCCTGAACAACAGACATCTGAGGCTGGACTCAATGTCCAACAACAGCCAGCCCTAAGCTGATGTAACTGACAGAGGTCAGCTGGCTTAAGATAATATGGATAATATTTTTAAGCAAAAGCTGATATTTTCATGAGATCGTGTGAGACCTGTGCCAGTGTTTAAAGCAAAGAATAATAAATATTGTGAATAAAGTAAAACAGAAATAGAAATGGAATTCTGGAATGGTTTTCCCTGTGACCAACAAAGAGAAAATGATAATCTGTGTAAACCACAGAAAATGTTATTACAATTATCTGTCATGATGATGCAAATAGTTTGTGCTGGCCACAGTATTCAGACTCGCACAAAGTTATCTTGTTTCTCACATCCATTTCTCAGCATGATGAAAATCTACAGTGTAGGCAGAAATTCAGAAAATGAGATATACATTATAACCCCATGGAGATTAAAGTTATCCAGAAAGGTAATCACAGACCAGAACATTATTTATAGGTAGCTTGCCTGGGACCTTAATACAAGAAAATTACACTATAGATGGAACAAAATTTGCTTTAAATTAGAGCTCAAAGATAAGCATGATATCCCAGTTTTAAATGGAGGAGATGGGAAACTGTTATCGTAGTAATTCTGAGGATTTGAACTAAACACAAATGAAACCAGTACCTCAGGATTTTTTACTGAGACTACTAAATTACACTCACCAGTGACAGAGATTGTCCAGAATTAGGTGGCTCTGACTGTAACAGTTTTGAGTAACATTGGGACTGCAGCTATACTAATGATGCACATGAGAGCGACATTCAAAATTAGGATTTTTCATGGTAGTTAAGATCTGTAGCATCTGTTGAATCACAGTAACAAGGTTTTGTAAGTGTTTTTTTTTCCATGTGGCACCAAATATTGCTGAGATTAAATGAAAAATCCCTCTTTACAAACATTCAGCAGCTGATCACTAGCAGCATCAGTGTCTGTCAAGACATTTTTCCTTATAAACACAGGGGAGCCCTGCTACAGTCATTGTTATGTTAAATACAACATACCTTGTCTAGCAATGCATGTAACTACACGTTTACCTCTCAAAATTTCCACCTCTATTGTACAGAATCAAAGCCTCAGTACATATTTATTCAAAACTCCTCTGAAACCATGCAGCCGTGCCTTGATTTGGTAAAAATTTATGTGTGTCAAGGCTCCAGAGCTTCAAGGCATAAGTGTGTGGGTTTAAGGTTAAGTTTGCATTGCTCCTGCAGTTCACATGAAAAACCATCCTGGTGTTGTTGGCAAGTGCAAGACATCAATCATCTGCTTCGTGTGGGGGCACAGGAGTAGGCATGTGTATGTAAAGCTCAAACAGCAATTCTTCCCCTTTTGGCAGCCCTAGTAAAAGTATAGCTACATGCAGTTTTAGCATATTTTTCCACAAGGCATGGGCCATTTAGGCAAGTCACAAAATAATGATCAGAGGTCTAAAAATTGTGTGTAAAGAAATATTAGAAGAAATGATATTGTTCATTTCAGAAAACAGGAAGGCAGAGTAACCAATTTCCAAATGTTGTCACAGAATACATGAAAGTGAAAAATAGTACTTTTCTTATACAGGATGTTGGACATATATTAGTACATTTGAAGAAAACAAAATATAGGTTATAAACTAAAAAATTATAATGACAACTAAATACTGAAATAAATTGACTAGGAAGGTTGTGGAATCTTCTGCCATTTAAGGTTTCAAAAGACAAGCTGGATAAATGTCCCACTGGTGGTTATGTGGGGGCTGAATTTCAGCAGATACAGCTTTGTCTGGTTGGACTTTTAAATGATCCTTAAAAGCTTAAGTTTTAAGTTAAGTTATCCTGCTGTAATGTTTGGGGAGAGAGAGGGAGCACAGAGACCATGGTGGCCCTAAGGGACAGGTAGGGACTGGCAATGCGGTTCAACAGTGGAGACAAGGTTAAGGTGAGGAAAGAAAACAGCAGCAGTGAGTTTTTGGCTACAAAAAATGAGGGGCTATTGGACTAGGTTTCATCCCATGGTCACATCTAATTGTATGATGCCTGAACATTTTCCATTAAAAAAAGAAAAAAACTTTGGAACTGTGCAAATAAAACACTAATATTGTACTTATTTTCATTTGCAATTGTCAAGAAATACAATTTTATAGAACACTGCTATTTATTACATTTTTCTTTTAAGTAAATATTTTAAAAGTAAAGTACTGGTTTTTGCAGGTTGTTAAGCCTGCAAAAATTACATATTTAATGTCTTAAGTTTTGTAAGGTGCCTTTTCATTCTATATTATTTGAAAATAAATTCTACCAGGAAACAGGATTGCATAAATAAGGACTTTTGGCAAAAAAAATGGCTTTGTTTCATTTTTAAATCTAAGCTGGTTATACCTCTAGATATGTCCACAATTACTAAGCAAGGACAAGACACATTAAGTATGTTGTTGGAGTCGTTTCCCAAAGCAGTTTTGCTGTAGTCTGGCCCAAAGCCAAGTGGAAATTTATCAGATAGATTAAATGGTAAAACTAATGGCAGCATTTCAGACCTCAGTCTTAAGTGGGATATAAAGGTCCCACAGTAAATTGGAAAGTTCATCTGTAAACGGTGACTACTTAAATAGGCAGAATGCCTACAGCAGCCTTCTAATATAGCTATAATTAAGACATATGGAGGAAAATGTATATTCACCCTTTCAGCAATAATCAAATTAATATTCAGTTAACATTTTCAATAAATAGCATTGGTCAGTGTCAAGGAATAAGTAACAGACATATTTCTTCAATAAGGTGTTATACAAAAATATTGTGATATCAGATAATCTCCGCCAAATTGATTTTTTTTCCCTCACATTTTAAATCACTTCGAATTTCTTGCTATTTCTTTTCTCAAGGATACCAGATATTTCTTTTTCTTCTGTTTCTGGTCTGTTCTCCATCATTCCTAGGTGAAGCCATTTGATCAAATTTATTATTTTCTTTGCAGCCATATTTTTGACCATTAAAAGCTTTCACTAGAAAGTATTATTCCCTGTAATGTGGACATCTTTGGGGAATGATGAGTTTGCTCACTTTATGAGTTACTCCCAGGAATGTCCTTGGGCATAACTCTTCCTCCCTTCCATATTTGCTTAGATTTGGCTCTGGACTCCATACTTCCCAAACTGAAGACTCCAGCCCTTGTTGGCCTCATAGCATCTCCCCCATTGTCCTTCCCTATTTCCAGAACTAGGTGCTACTCTTTTGGCAATGCTGAAAATCCTGTCAGGTTTCACTCCTGCAATTAAGAGAGAATTAAGATAATTCCAGGGATTTAATCTTAATTAATTAAGAATCCCAGAGAATTAAGTTTAATACTTGACAAATTCAGGTTCCAAATTTTGTCTGCCAACCATCATCTTCATCTTTACAGATTTCTTCTGCTCTCTACTTTTTTTTTTCTCCCTGTGTTTTCTGATTCTGTCTTTCTTTATTGGAGCTGTCTTTTTTTGGCATCTGATTTCCTTTCATTGCATCCTGTTAATATGAGTTTCCCAGCAAGTCTGGGACACTAAGGATCTTCAAACTGCATCTGTTCTTAAAAAAGCAGGGAGAAAACAGAAGTGATGAAGACAAATCTGATGGATTGAAAGGACCTTAGTAGCAGGATACTGGAAATACAATGAACTGGTGAAAAAAATTTGAAAAAAAACCCTAAAAATATGACTGAGTGATAATGGTATTGATCACAAATTCTACTTGGAACCAAGTCAGCTAGTACTGAAATTAATGTTGTTCCAGTGGAAACTGGAATAGACTCTTTTTAACCTACCATGGAAAATTCATTGGAGATTTGGTGAAAACACGTATATATTACATTGCAATTCTGTCAGAATTTTGATAATACGTATAATACTTTCTTATTTTATGTTACTTGAGCTGGTTCTTTGGTTTTATTTTTTTTTTTTTTAGTCCTCTGCAGTTTTTAGAAGTGAAAGCAAAGGAATTTTTCTAAAGTAAAGTCACTGTTTTTATTGTAGTTGTTGACAATATTTGCATTTGGAAAACTTTATCTTGTGTCTCATTTACATGTGTGTAGTGATGTATCTTGTAATCTCTGTGATACATGGATATACACCTGCATTGTCATGTGCTGACAAATACACTGCACATGAAATATTTCTTTATTATAAAGAGTCTGATTTCAAAAGCAATAAATACCCCATAAACATTTTTATGGTATTATCTCTAAGATGCTGCTTTATTTTTATGTTTTGCCTTATATGAGGCAGAATCTTAGATTTCCTTTGCTCTCTTCTATTTGTACTGTGATCTGTCATTGATATTCTGTTGTGAATGAAGATGTCTGCTATATAGCACTTGTCAGAGTGCAGGGTGTCAATAAAAGAAGTAAAAGGCAAGTTTGCCATTCAGAGAGCAGTATCCCTGAATCAGAGACTTACTGTTAATTCACAAAGGCAGGGAATTCTGAAGGCCAGTTTTGTGGTAAGATATATGGAGAAACTGTAGGTAATTTGGACATGCTACCAATGCAGACAAATTTTTGTGTGAATAGTGCATAAATAAAACAAAAGGATCACTAATTATTTAAATGATAAAAGATACATTTATCCATTAAAAAATAAAAAGAAAAATGAAAATAATTGAACCTTCAACTGCTGTGAAATGACTTTTCTTTACAATGTCATTTGAAAGGGTTTCCTTTGTAGAATGTGAAGTTATAATTCAGAGAAGTTTTAGTTTAATTCTTAGGCTTCATGTTGCTGTTGTGTATGTGCTTCTGGACCAATACTGGAAATTTAAGCTTTTGAATATTGAATAAACAAAAATTGTATTATCTAAAAGCATTTAACATAAGAAGTGCTGCACCTCATGCAATGAGGTCAGTCTCCATGAGAATGCTTTAAACTTCATAACAGTCCTGGTCAGTTTTGGATGAAGTGTGGAGGTTTATTCAGACATACTGACATGTTTAGTAAGGGAGCAAGTGAGGCATTCAGGGGCTTCTTGTCTCAGCTGATGTTTGAATATAGCTCCGCAATGTTTTGCCACAAGTTAGATTAGAAGGTGTCACAATTGGTCTGCCAATGAAAAACATATTCTTGATAATCTTACAATTAGTCTGGCTTAGATAAGGTGATAGAAATAATTTATATAGAGATTAGTGCAGATCAAGATGAAGAGAGGGTCAGAAAGAGGTTAGGGTTTTTTTTCTCAGGGAAAGAGACTTCTGTAGAAGGTGTTTTCGTGCCTTTGAGTGATACATTGTGTACCTTTAGTGCTTATAGACAAGTTCTAATAGGCAGATGAGGAGTTTTGGAGGATATGTGAAGGGAACATAAATTGAATAGGGAATTGAATACATGCAGAGGATCCAATTACAGTTTTGATTCCCTAAATATACCATTGCTGTTGCAGAAATACAGAGGAATTGGCAAGGTTAATTGGTTCAGAGATTGAACAAAAGGTTTCTGCTTGAAATACAAATCTTTGGATCAGCTGGCTGGATGGCCAGACTGTAAAGTCATACATTTTAATTACTCTTGCTCCTATGGAGTTTGTAGAAGACCTAATCCCAATTTCTTTATGCACCGAAATGTCTAATGACTTCTGAACAAGTGAGTGTGCGGAGAATGCACAAGCAGACCTGGAATCATTATACAGCAGTGGATCTTGCTACTGTTTTTTGTGCTGTGAATTGACTGTTGATTTTATTTAGCCTGGAAAAATTATGTGACTGAATTGATTAGCTCTGCAATTTTCTGGACTTATACACTGTACTGTCTTCTTTCTGTTTCTTTCAGCTTGAATACTACAATACAGTTTTGTCGAGGTTTCTTTGGGATGACTTTTCTCGAGGACTAAGTTATTAAGTCATGCTAGCAAAAGAGGGGAAAAGAACAGTAATTCTGGTTGTTTAACCATTGTTTACATGAGTAAGTTTTCCCACCACAATCAAAACATTTTATGTTAATATGACTGCTTTCATATCTGTGCTATCACCTTTCCTCCTTGGCTTGTTTTATCTAGGAACTTTTTGTCACGTACAGAGAAATTCTGTGCATTTTTTAAGACCAGAGCAGATACTGCAGCTAAAACACATAAGGAAGAACTGAAGTTAGTGAGTTAGGCTGATGATCATCACCTGCAAAAGGCATGATGAGATTTTGCTGGTCATCAGCCAGGTGCAGAGGGGTCCATGCCTAATGCTCCCTGAAATATCAGTGTTGAGTTGTCATCTATAATTCCCTGATTGTTGCTTTAGAGTTTTTTGCATATTCACATCTCTTTTTTACCACTTGATCCCTTTGGCTTATCATGGGGCTGTGAGGGCCAGTGGTTTTCACCACCCCAGTGAAGAGGAGGGCAGCTCCACAGCTCTTCCTCACAACTTAGCAGTCTCCTCAGAGGTCAGAGCCAAGGCTGCACAGCAGGGCCACACCAAAACAGGTGTTGGATGACAGAGAAATGAGCACCCAGGAAAAGGGAAGATTAACACACAAACCTCCGGGTGACAGCTCTCATCTTCCTTCCTGCCACCTGCCCTTGGAATTTCCTTGTGATAGAGCCTATTATTGAAACTGGGGACAGTTTAGGGGGCATTAGCTAGGGATGGATTCTGGGTGTCACACTTGGCACCCATGGTCTGCCAACCCCTGTCCCTCTGCATTAGAAACACATTTACTGCAGCCACTGCACGTGGGTTGCTGTCTTTTGTACATCTAATACTGTAAAAGTGGTATTTGTATATAAATGTACAGCAGCTTCCTCTCTGTATTTGTATGACATCTCCAGAATTTCTTATTTATCTTTTACATATATTTTTCCTTTTTTTTTTTTTTTTTTGTCAGAAGCATTCATATTTCAGGCAAAACTAAGTAGCATTGCCTGTTCCTGAGGTTGCCAAGCAATTTCCTTGATACATACCTTTTTTCAGTTACTTATAACTCAGCCAGATTCTAGCTGTTTGTGATGAATTTTTCCATGCCAATTTCTGCCTCCAGCTGAATCTTTGCATCAAAATGTTTCAAGCTTTTCTGAGAATGATGCTAGGGGAAAATAGGTTGTTTTTTTCATATGATCCAGAAGCTTTGCTTTGAAATACTAAAATATCTTTTGTTTGTAGGAAAGGGAAGAGATGAGGAAGAAGGAGAAAGACTGCAAAATATGAGAAATGTGTCTTTTTCTTTCCAAAAAAGCTGCTGGACCAAAAGTTAAGCACAGAGACCCAAATTTTGGAAGATGGAATCCTGGAAGGTATATTGGGCAATCAGGAAAATGTCCAAAGGAATATGTATGTGAAGTTGGACCCAGGAATCAGTCAGGGCATAATGTGACAGATCTGGGAGGGACCTAGAACAAATAGAGCTGCTGTCCAAGCTAGCATTTGGAACCAGGCATCCGGGGGAAACAGGATGTTTAGGCAAGGATACTGAGATAGAAACAGCCTCTGGAATCCTGGGATACTCAGCCTGGTGCTGGGAACATGGCAGCTGGGATTTAACAAAAATATTTTCTTGTGGGGTTTCACTGCATGATCGCTGAGTACTTTCCCACGGCACCCCAGTGTCATTCATTGTGCAGGAGGCATCTCTCCATGCTAATTCTATATTCTGTTAAGTAAAGGAGAGTCTTGTTTGCAGGATGTTAATCTCATTATTTGTGTACGTAATTTCATAAGCTGGAAATAGTCACAAATGCCACACAAATTGTGCAGAATCTTGCAATCCAAATTTTCTGCAGTAAAAACAAGTTAATGAAACAAACAGTGAAAACAAACTCTGCCTTTTAATGTCATCCAGAGCCTGAGGTGGCTTTGGAACTGGTGTTCAAAATGAAGGGGGTGCTAGAAATCAACTAAAGCAATTGTAAGATTATAATTAAAATATATTATAAACAAGAATAAACAAGAGGATTTTTTTCTCTTCACAATTCTCTTTTGCTTCCTTTGCCTTCTTAGGGATGTTTTCCTTTTTCCTGTTTTATTCTTTTGCCTCTTATTTAAATACAGAGGCTGGTTTAACTAGCTGAGATTTCATCTTTTGTAACAATACTGTGACCCGTGACCAGAGGGGCAGCTAACAGCACTGACTTAAAGAACCTGCCTCTGGCATCTGCCAGGGCTTGAAGGGACTAATAAGGCTGTGTGAAAGAATAGAAAAGAATAATAAAGAATAGTGTTTCTGTAAATTGATCAAGCAGGAAATTTTCTTTTTAAATACTCTGTACAATTACAAAAAAGGAATAAGAAATACTATTGAAAAGAAGACCTTCAGTAAGCAAGTACTCTAAAGCCTCTATATTCATTACTTTATTCAACAAATCTAATGTTGTCCTATCATATGGTCATTTGACACCTTTAACCATTTAGGCCCATTTAGTCCTTCAAAGAAACACAGAAGGAATAGCAGTAAGTTAAATCAATTGAATGGTTTTGTTCCTAGCTTTGTCAACTGACCTTTTCAATTAATCAAGGGACAAAAAACCCCTCCTTTTCATTTACTACATAGTCTTTGGTCGCTGAATGTTTGACTCTGTATCCCAAGATATGATCTGCACAAGGGCTGAGTGTCTCCAGTGCCATTGAAAGTGATGTAAAATGCAGTTTGAACATTTAAACGTCCTATATAATATTAAATTGCTTTGAAAAATCATGACCTCTTTTACAATTTGCATTCTGTTCCTCTGTTCTACATTTTCTCATTTGTAGGAATGAAGCTAATATTATTTCCTCTAGCTCAGATTCATTCATCCTGGTAATGGCCGGTAACGAAGGCAATGATTATTCAGAGCCAATTGTAATTTTCTGCAGCAGGTGAGATGGATCAGTGGGCCTTGTCTTTTTCTCAGAGGGTATGTCCTTATTTCAATAACAGTGTTCACCAGCATCACCTTCCTTGATAAACCTGGGCAGACAAGTAACACATTAAATTGGTCTACAGCAGATATTTTATTTTGTGGATTTGCAGATAGCCAAAAATTTTCCAGCAAGCGTACAGGTATGTGGACTGAACCAAAGCCTCTTGAAAAGAAAAATTTTCTTGCCTCTGCTTACCCTTCATCGATGCATTAAAATTTGTTGACGGTCTTGCAGAGATCTCTGGGCTGCTGGTTAAAAGCAACTGAACTTTCTGACTTAGCTCTCTGCAGACATGAGGTTTTCACTGCAGATATCTGCATTGCACAAGTTCTGGAGATAAAAGGAGATTTTTATAGAGAGCTCTTTCTCCTGGACATTTAACCTGCTTTAATATCTTTATTTTCAAACCACATTTGGACTGCTTTCTTGTTCATTTAATGCATTTTATGTTCATTTAGTTTTCCCATTAGAAATAGAAGCATGCAAAATGAATGTTGGGAATTCTACACAGTATAAAGGATCAACATGACAAATATAGCTTGATATGTTTGTATATATATATAGTGGAACAGCATTCATTCAAATATGGTTTCCACTGACTGTCCTGCTACCTACACATATCGAAGAATGGCCTATGAGGAAGAGATCCTAACACTGTATTAGCTGAAATGGGAGTCCCATTTGGCCATCAATTGCAACCTACCTAGAAAAATACAAATGTGCTTTAAATAATGCTAGAAGGGAAATAAAGAGAAACAGAAAAGCTATGGGTGCTACTAGTTTGAGAAAGGAATCAAAAGGCTAGTTAAATAGCTGTATTTTGCAGTCTCATTTTAAATTATTCATTGCACTTGACCTGCAGAAAGAATGACAAAGCACATGGGATATGGTTTAATTAGCCCAAAACTTTATTAACTTCATTCATCTGGGAGTTATCTGGCAGTAATTTGTGCAGTATAGGTTATCATGCCACTTTCACTTTTTATGACCTTTTCAGAGGGGGTTATCTTCAGCTCCGTCCCTGTCCACACCCACTGGTATAGGTTCACTGCAGCTGCAAGCAAGTTTAGTGGCCTGTTAATCCCCACACTTTACTTTTGTCAGTCATCTCACACATCACACTGTCCATTGCAACCTTAAAAAAATCAGTTTCAGACTCTTTATTATGCTCTGGGGTAAGGCACAGGACTTACACTAAAGCATGACAGTCTCCTTGGTGTTCTGCTAACCTGTTCCCAAGTCCCACAAAGTACAGGTGTCAGACTGTAGAAATGGAAGGGACAGTCTCCTGTACCTCAGCTGGAATTCTTCACCAAAATTTCTTACCTGCATCCAATCACAATTCCACATATACTCTTACAATAATCCCCAGGTGTCTGAAGAGGATGCAGATGATAAAATTGCTCACTCTGCTTAGTTCTCTTTCCTAATGTTGTGAAGAATGGACAGGTTCATATATGCCCTGTGCATGCTGGTTTCTCTGCTGTACACAGTGCAATTTTGCCTCAGTCCTAAACCAGACTGCACAAGCAACACTTGAGATTGCTCAGAACTAGAAGTAGCCATAAAGAATGAGATGTCCAGAACTAGGATTAACCATAAAGAATGGGACTCCCATTTTCAGCCTCTTTCAGCAAAATAGAATCCCTGAATACCTCAGCTAGTATAAATAAAAATTAATGGAAGTGTCTTGTAATATTTTCTTTATCTTCCCTGCTTTGCATTTGGTACCTCCAAATCAAAAGACCACTCCATTCCTGTTCTTTAAGTCTCCAAACATCCAGATGTCCAACCCTTGCAAGGCAGTTACTTTTTTTTCTGTTGTAAACAGTCCACAAATGCCACCTGGCATGTGATTGAGTGCAGTGAAAACACCTTGTTATTCTGGCATACCTAAACTAACCAGGGACAACAGATGTTCTTTAAAGAATATTAGGATAATTCTTTTGACTTGACTAATTAACTGGCAGTTTAAAATTGTTCTGGTTTCCATTTCCATTTCACTGTGCTCATATGCATTTCTGATTGAACCTTTGCTTCACTTGAGATTTTCTTTATGATCAAGTAATTTGAAGGATCTGCTTAGCCCAACATCCTTTAACAAATTTTACCCTGAAGTTCTGACACAGAATTGTGAAGATTTCTATAATGCACAGCAAAGCTCCTCTGAATAGTAAGTCCTGTCCTGAAGGAGAGCTGAGAAAATTCATATTCACTGGGGAGTTGGAAATCACTCAAAGTGCAGGCAACCTTCATTAGGCAGCCCAGAAATCTTTTTATTTTTATTCTAAGGTAATAGGTCTCAGATTTCCCTCTGACTCATTGGACTGAAACGAACAGACAAACTTGGTAAATATGAGGGAACTTGCCTCCCTGCCAGCTGTCAGGGAGCTAACCATAAGTTGTTTGGATTTCCTCCAAACAGATATTTGCTGTATACGTGTTGTTCTGTGCATGGAATGGAACACTTGAAGCACTTGATACTTGATGTTTGAACTCCATGCTTTTTGCTTGACTGCGATGGATTTACTGTGAATACTAAGAGTGTTGTTTCCACTCAGTATACAAGCAAGAAAAAAATGTAAACTGAAGAAATGGCTTCTAATATAATATTTTATGAATTGGTAGATTTTCACTTAGTAAAATAGAATGGACTATTTCTGTTGGAAGGGACCCACAGCCTCCCTTTCTCCAAACTAGACAAATCCCAAATTCTTAGCTACTCCTTATAAGACATTCCTTCCAGCCCTGACAGCAGTTTTGTTGACCTCTTCTGGACATGTTCAAGGTCCCTCACATCCTTCTGAAACTGTGGGGCCCCGAAGTGCACAGAGCACTCAAGGTGAGGCTGTACCAACACTGAATACAGCAGGATGATCTCTTCTGACTGGCTGGGGATGCTGAGTTTGATGCAATCCAGGATGGCATTTGCCCTCTAGGCTGCCTGGACTCACACTGCTGACTCTTACTGTGGCTGCTGACAGCCAGCACCCCCAGATCCCTCCAGCCCCTCCTCTACCAATTTATATCTGTGCCTGGCATTACTCTGTCCTAGGCGCAGGATCCAGCATTTTGCCTTGTTTAATTTCATCCCATTGTTCATTACCCAGCTCCAACTTATCTAGACCCCTCTCTATTGTCTCCAGTCCCTCAAGAGGGTCAACAGCACCTTCAAGTTTGGCATTGTCAGGTACATAAAGGCAAAAATTTAAAGAGTATCTGATAAGTAAAATTTGAAGAAATAAAACTTTTCACTGTAGTAGAGCACACAAAAAGGTCACTTTTGGTATTTTTTTTCCAAACCAGGAGAATACTAGCAATCTAGAGTATTTGAAGGTGCTTGGATAATTGCAGGTAACATCTTAATATTGGACATTACTTCAAATATCTTTGTTTTAACCACACCAAAAAGCCGTATGTATATATCAAATATGATATTATGCTCAGCAGACTCTCTCAAAGGACTTTCAAATGTCAAAAAGTAAAATAAGGCTTTGTTTCTGTATGATGCTTTATAGAAGTTAGCTTCTAACAAATGAGTACTTTAAGGAGATGTTAAGAGAATTTTGGGATTTTTGACAATTTATTTCTGTATTGAACAGAATCAATCATCAGTGATGCATAGCTGAATTTTGCACTTTTTCTGGGCAATGGAGCGCCTCAAGGGATTGCCTGGATTTGTCCTCAAACATGTGTACAATTCCATGGAATCTAAAGTAGTGTCTGGCTACCTCTTTCTAAATTACTGAACATAACTGAGATGACGAAGCTACAAAACTGGTGAATACAAAGTGAGAGCAACATTCTACCACCTAGTGAGCCTTAAGCATTTGCCTTTAGGTATTTCAGTATAATCAGTGTTTATGTAGCCTTTTTGAATACCCCCAGGTTTGACTTACAGCTCACATGGACAACAAAGTCTATCAAATCTGGTTTCAAAATGTATTTGTTCTGAGTTTCAGAAAGACTATGGGATGCTGAAAATCTCCAAAGATCGCTTAGCTGCACAATAGAGATGAAGATATGTGATGTCCATGACATCTCTTTGTATAGAGCAGCAGTGCCTGATGAAAGTCCTGTTTATGAAATCCTTAGTGTAACCAGAAAAACACTAGGTACTTGAATGTATCAGAAAGAAATATTCTGATATAGAAAGACCGACAGACATACTCAAGGAGATATCTTATTTTAAGCATTTGAAGGAAAAAGGAGTAAAAAAATAGGAAGGTTTAGTACTTAGTATTCATGAGTAGACTTGTGCAAATAATAGATATTTTGGTTCAGTGGCCTTTCAGAAATGTATATAAATAAAATTTCTTGAGGTCTACTGAACATATTCAATCCCTGTTTTCTTTTTACAATGCACTTACATATTTCTGTTTGACAAAACTAAAATGAGATATTTTGTTTTTTCAACTTCTAATCCCTCTATTTTCTGCCTGAGACTATTAATCAAATAAAACCAACAACAATTTTATTGCTCCAAAATTATTTCTTCAGCATTCTATTTCTTCGGAGTACACTTTAAATACCTCTGCTTATGAATGTTTTGTGCATGGGCGAAGAGTGAATATTTGAAACCCTGCTTTCATCAGGAAAATTTAAAAAATAACCAGTAAAACCTACAGGTCCTGAAAAGGTAAAAAATGTATATTCAATCCATACACATGCTAAGGCATGTTTCAGTTTGAGTGTACTCTAGCATGTGTCAAAGTTCATAAGCTAGGACAGAATCAACAACTTTCCAATGAATTAATAGTGCTTGGTTTTGGAAAGATGTAGGCATAGACTAACCAGGAATCACAGAGAAGTAAAATATTTCACAATACTTGTTGTTGTAGGGACTGTAGGAATACAGATCAAATAGGAAAAAGTAGATTTTGTAAGTGATCTCTGCAAATTATTTTTTTTTTTTAGGATTAAATACCCAAGCTATTTAGTAACAATAAAGGATGTTTATATTGGCTAGTAAAAATGTGTAAATTTCTAGCATGTGCAGAATCATAACATTTGTCTGTCTTACTTAAAAAAAAAAGGTCAATACTGCCTGCCATATCTATTGTTAAACAGAGGCTTGATCTAACAGAAATACTGTGCAATAGAAAAATCAGGCTAGTATTGATGCCTTAAGTTTTAGCTTTTATATTTTTCACATCCTGTACTGGATGAGTATATAACTCTGAACTTCATATAGAGGTTTAGTAAGCTCTCATCACATTTTGGTCAGACTAAACAATCCTTCTGGGCCTGGGAGCCAAGGTCAGGCCCCAGAAAGTATAAACAAAATATGAATTGGGCAGAGCAGCAAACCAGGATAATATGACTTTATTACCTGAAGCTATAATTGGACAATTAACCTGTGATATACAAATAGACCAAAATTATATCAGTCTGAGAAAACTTGTGACTGTCATCCGTCTTGGGAGTAGCCTCTGCCAGGCTTTCCAACTGCCCAAGGTGTATCTGTCAAAGGCCTTTATTAAATATCCACTTTATTCTCTAACTCTGTTCAGACTCTGTTCTAGGTAGCCTCTCCAGGCATCAGTACAGCCACTCATGTAGTAGAGTATACAGAGCATGTTGTCTGCAACAAGTACATATTTGAAATTATTAAAAAAATAAAAAACTATGAAAGCCATTATGGCAAAAATATAAGGTATTGGATGCTAAGATAATTAACTCTAAAATTCAGCCTTGAATTAATTGTTGATTCTCCAACTTTAATGATTCTATGAGGTATGGAGAGAAAGAACATGCTTGCATAAAGTGAACAAATTCCTCCGAAAAGCTATTTTGTACAGAGTATGTTCATTACCACTGGTGACTCACAAACTGGTATACTGGTATATATTTATTTTTCATTGATATGAAAAATAAACAGGTCCAAACAAATTAAGTTTGGAAGGGATCTTTGGTGCACAGATGTCCTCTACTGTGCACCGTCTCAAAACAAGGCAAATTTCAGTGGGGGATGACATTGCTCAGAGCTCCAGCTAAATCTTGGATAGAGCACACCAGGTTGTGTCATCTTGTCCCAGACTGGACATGAATCTCCTAAGAATGTGAAAAGAAAGTTATTCAGTATGAAATTAAACAAAATAGAATAATGAAATTCCCTTCTTATTCTGAGCATGGCTCAGCTGAAGTGATTTGGATTTTTTTTGAAAGGCAGGGTACATCAATGAATATTCTGGGATGGCATGTAAGCAATCATTTCCCATTGGGGATGCTTCTGAGCACTGGAGTATATTAGGCTTGATAACATTGCCTGCTTGATAACACAAAGCACTAAGAGGAACTCCCTGTAGCTGTTTCATGGAACAGGAGACACTTCCCCAACCTTTTGTTATTGTAGCTCATGAAAAGTGCATCAAATGCTTTGAATTTATTAGCCTGTAACTCTGTGTCTCCACAGCTACAGACATTTGCACAAAACAGGTCATCACCGTAGTTGTAGCTGCTAATTGAGATACCTTTCAGGCTGATTTAATTGTATCTTATGAGTTTTTGTATAACCAGTATTTAGAAAGTCTGTATTTAGTGGTTATATTTTATTTCATATATTTATACAAGACTTATTATAATGCCAGGTATACAGATGGACTAGAGCTCTTATTCTTTCCTCATTTGCCTAATTAATTGTCCTTTTTGGCTTTACTTTGTACTTTATACCAACCCCCTAGCTTCACACTCATAGTAAGAAGAATAATTTTTAAAAAAATGAATGAGGATCAAGAATATACAAAGCTCTCAATGGCCAAAAGTCCAGCATTACAATGAGATATTCACATAGCACCTAAGCTTATGTGCAGCTATGAGAAAATAGGTAGAATCCCAAAATCCCTTAAAAATGATTGGTGGAGGTAGATGTTGTGGAAGGTGAGTCAGAGCTTGTAAGTGAGGTATTAGCTGTTATTCTTTACTCAGTGTTAGAAAGTCTACATAAGTGGGTTGTGGGGACACTTTTCCTGAAATGAATGATACATTATCAGTTTGTTCATTGATATGCACTGTTACTTCCTTCATCGGAATTAATTTGTTCCTACACTTCTAACTGTACTGATATTTACTCAGGTCTTTTATCTTCCCAATTCTCTTCACTGGATTCTGAGCACTGGATGTGCTCAGTATCATCATCAGTGATACCAGGGTAGCTCAAAGAGTAAATGCACTTCTGACTTCAAATGTTATTCATTATTTTTGTATGTGATTCTCTTTGCATTTTATTTAATGGAAGTCTGAATCCTGTGTTTATCCCCCTTCTGATTAGTACAGAATAAATGGAAAAGATAAGTGACAGCATTTGACTTTGCCTGTTGAAACAGTGACACAGGGTAGAACACAGGAATGGATGAACAGCTGTTTGAAATTAGACACTGTGTGTGTGGAAATGGAGATGTGTCTGCCAGGGAATAGAGCCTGGTCAGGTCTCAGACCTCTGCTACCTTTAATGGGACCAACTTGCTTCTGGGAAGAAAGTTGATGAATATTAAGTGGCTCATAGAACAAATAAAAGCTTTTGGAGAACTGCTTTGAAAAAGGAGTGCTTTCTGGCAAATGAAAGTATACCTCAGTTGCATAATGCTGCTACGTCCAGCAGGCTCAAAGCAACACAATAAGGGCAGCAGAGGTATTGTATAAGGGACAGAAGATAAATGAAGTATTGATTTCAGAACCAGCAGAATGCCACAGAAGGGGCATACAATATTTCTATGGGGCCAGATCCTCACTTGCTGTAATTTGGTATTGTGCCGTTGAAATCAAGCTGATTTATGTCAGCTGTAGTTCTGGGCAGGTATATTTATAACAGGGAGGCATAAATAAAAGTCATACTCGGAGTGCTTGGTAGGACCTGATTTCCCAAAACCGAATGATAAATATACAGGCTTTAGAGTTTATCTGTTCTTTCAACGTACTGCAGTACTCACCTTCAGATAATTTCTGATCTGTCTTTAGCCTCTCTGAATAGCTCTTTCTCTTGCTTCCTGGAGTCCTATTTCATCCTGATGTTTTCCAGCTTAAGAAATTATTTTCCTGCAGAGGTATAAAGGCAATTGCTAACCTGTCCTCTGTGACCCCTCCTGGTTCACACCATTCTTTCCTTTAGCCCCACAAAAAACTTCATTGCATTGGGGTCTTCATTTTGGGGTTCCTTCCTACCTGGTAAAAGGTGCCACCAAAAAGAGAGTGGGCAGTGTAGAAACTGGCATAGGTCAATGTCCACCAGTATTACAAGATGTATCAGTCTTGTCTGCATGCTGAGAAAGAAATGGATCTTGGAAATCAGTAACTTCCTTCTACTGGTTTTAAGAAGGGTAGTCCTGTGTGAATGCCAGCAGTGTGCTAACAGAACATCCCATAATACACTGCTGCCCCATTGTGACAGAGTACTGTGGGATGCTCATCAGAAAGCCATATATTTGTACCTTAAAAAAAAAAAAAAGAAAAAAAAAAACCCTATGCATGGACTGGTTTGTCTGCAGTGTTTCATGTTTGCATGGTTCAGCTGAGACAACCTAGACTGCCTGAGAGTCTGCTTTGGTCTGAGTGACCTGAACAAGAACAGAGACAACACTCTCATTTTTGTCTAAATAAGATAGGTTTAGAGGGGATTGTGAAAATTCAAAGGAATACATATCTTTGAAGTATTTCTATTAAATTTTCACTCAGAGAATTTTGGACAATAACTCTAAGGTTTCTTCTTCTAGCAGTCATGGAAATGACACAAAATGTACCATTTGCATACAATTTTGTTTTGACTACACTTAATACTTGATTTTCTATTGATTTACTAATTGTGAGATGAAAATTACAGAGCAAGTTACTGAGTATTGAAGTGCATTCATGTTACTGTTCAAAGTATTTAGGCATGCTGCATAGAATTCTCCAGGTCATATGTTTGTAATAATCTTAGGTTATTGATGAAAGAAATTTAAAAAACTTTCCCAGTAGATAGAGTTGCTTTGAAATTAATTACTGAAATTCTATGATTTTTTTTTTGTTGTAACTATTTGTGTTTCGCTAATTTGTGTTTAGCTACATACCAACTTGAATAACATATGCTTCTTGAATAATGCTAACATGTTTTACTTGGTCTCTTGATCGAAGGCTATTTACATAAGTCTTCAAATCAGAGAAAATGAAAGAAAACAAAATCATGAGCCTTTTTATCTATGTATTTTTTAAAAAATCTGTCCTCTTAGTCGACTTTCGTGTACAATATGGGGGACCAGCAGAAGAAACTAGCTAACACAAACATAAAGATTCTATTACTGTGTAAAACAGACTCATAAATCGGCAAGCCTGTATTGATTAGTTAGTAAATATTTTCCCATAAAAACTGCAAGTCTTTTCAGTTGTTTATATTCCATGTTGGTATAATTTAGCTATAGGGCCCAAGAGGGCACACTGAGAAAAGAAAAGAGAGGAAAAAAAGCTCACTCCACTATTTTAGGGTAAAGAAGTCTCTCAACTCTGTAGTTGAATTCAGAACAATATTTTATGATGAACAAGCAGTTACTTGGGATGGGAAACAAACTCTTAGACCAAACCTTTTTTTCTTTTCTCTTTTCTTTTCTTTTCTTTTCTTTTCTTTTCTTTTCTTTTCTTTTCTTTTCTTTTCTTTTCTTTTCTTTTCTTTTCTTTTCTTTTCTTTTCTTTTCTTTTCTTTTCTTTTCTTTTCTTTTCTTTTCTTTTCTTTTCTTTTCTTTTCTTTTCTTTTCTTTTCTTTTCTTTTCTTTTCTTTTCTTTCTTCCCTTTTCTTTTCTTTTCTTCCCTTTTCTTTTCTTTTCTTCCCTTTTCTTTTCTTTTCTTTTCTTTTCTTTTCTTTTCTTTTCTTTTCTTTTCTTTTCTTTTCTTTTCTTTTCTTTTCTTTTCTTTTCTTTTCTTTTCTTTTCTTTTCTTTTCTTCCCTTTTCTTTTCTTTTCTTCCCCTTTCTTTTCTTTTCTTTTCTTCCCTTTTCTTTTCTTCCCTTTTCTTTTCTTTTCTTTTCTTTTCTTTTCTTTTCTTTTCTTTTCTTTTCTTTTCTTTTCTTTTCTTTTCTTTTCTTTTCTTTTCTTTTCTTTTCTTTTCTTCCCTTCCCTTCCCTTCCCTTCCCTTCCCTTCCCTTCCCTTCCCTTCCCTTCCCTTCCCTTCCCTTCCCTTCCCTTCCCTTCCCTTCCCTTCCCTTCCCTTCCCTTCCCTTCCCTTCCCTTCCCTTCCCTTCCCTTCCCTTCCCTTCCCTTCCCTTCCCTTCCCTTCCCTTCCCTTCCCTTCCCTTCCCTTCCCTTCCCTTCCCTTCCCTTCCCTTCCCTTCCCTTCCCTTCCCTTCCCTTCCCTTCCCTTCCCTTCCCTTCCCTTCCCTTCCCTTCCCTTCCCTTCCCTTCCCTTCCCTTCCCTTCCCTTCCCTTCCCTTCTTCATTGTAAGAGCAAAAGGGATGACAATGTTGTGATCCAAAGGCCTCTATGTTTAACTCAGTTAAATTGCACTGAAGAAAATCTATTTTATTACCACAGAGTTGATAGGTACCAAGTTACCCCTGTGACCCTTGTATTACATAAGCCCCTTTAAAATACCACATCTAAGAAGCAATCCACAGATAATCCTAGTGGCTTTCCTTACAAAGTGGCCCAGAATATGCAAATTCCTCTGCTTCTGTTCCTGGGCCTTTGTCAGTGATGTGGAGATCATGGGAAGATGAGAGAAGGCAGTGATGGAGCTCAAATAATGAGGTATTCAGCAAATGAAAAATTTGAAGTAAACTTCTACTTGTATGTATATGCATAATGCTGAATAATAAAAGTGCTTCATTTGGTTCTAATGGAAAAATCTATGAACATCCTTAGGAAAAATACTTTCTGTTCTGTTAGTAAGAGTCTGACTAACTATTATGTCATTGTAAAATGGCTTCAGAAGTTGAGAAAAACATCAGTGAGTCACCAGAACAGAAACTGTGGCTGCAGGAAAAGGACTGAAAGAAGAGAAATGGAAGAATGTCAATTTTTGAATGTGGTCCTGCCTGCAGCTTGCATCTGACATGCCTAAGGCAGTGCTCCCTGAGAGTGACTGCAGAACTGGCTGTGATGCTTCTGCTTCTGTCAGAAATTTGCTTTCCTTAGTGACAATTACATGAAAAGCTCATCTATTCTGCTCTCTGATCTCGCTGTGCTGCTGTAGCCTTTGGGAAAGGCTACAGCATGAATCCTGGCCAATACTTAGTGTAGAGGTTAGCCTAGAATCCTTTCACTTGTGTCACTAGTCTGTCACTGACTGTCAAAGAGTCCAGAAGCATGAGAAAGAAACTGCTTCAATGTTTTTCAATTTACTATAGGAAAACTCATCTCTTCATGTGTCTATTTAAAATTCAGAAAGCATATGTATTTCTCTCCATAAGCACAGCTTGGAGTAATATTAAAATTTTTTTCATTTAACTTGCATATTTCTCTCAAATTATTTCTTGTTGATCTGCCATACTCTGGGGGTTCTCTTACTCTGGAGTCTATAGCCTTCTGTCATCCTATATACACACAACTTCAATGCCTCATAAAAAAGCATATAATTGAGATGAGAGCCTGGCAATCATTTACGTAGATCTTTGCAGCTTTACTCTTCACTGCTCACTCTTTGTTTGTCATATTGATTTTGTATTTTCAGTCACCTGTTGGCCTTGAGGAGGATGAATGATTGTGTATTGTTTACACTGCAGTAATGCCTTGTGGCAATGGCAATTCAGTCAGAGAGCTGGACCCTGTACAAATGTCCAGCTGGATGGATAAACCCTGAAAGAACAGTCTGCCAGAAAAACAACAGTCAAAACAGGTAAATAGGACAAACTTTCCTACACAAATTGCAGGATAAAATCCTATTGGTTTTGTTATAATAAAGAATAAATCAGTGCTGACATAGTGAAGTGGTTCAGAAGATAAGGATTTTAATGAATTTTAGGAGAGAAAATAAACTAGATTTTAACTTTATTTCATTAAAGGAACACAGAACTACAAGTGATTGGCTTTGTCACAGTGTCTTGTCCTTGTCAGAGTCTTCTGGCTGCCCCAGTCAAGCCAACCTTGGCATTTTAACCCCTTTGATTATGTGAGGTGCCTTTCTTTTAGTAAGTAAACATGAAGTCATGGGAGAGGACTAATTTTTTTTTTCTCTTCAGGAATGAAAATATCTCCATGGAAGTCCTGCATATGTATTTTGGTGCCTTCTAAGTTGTATCATTGTTCCATGACTTTGAAGATGACTCCAAAATCGAATGTGCACCTCACAGCTGCCTCTGACAGCTGGCATTTAGGGCATAAGAAACATATCAGCTGCTCTGTGGCTTTTCTGCTTTCCTTTTCACTTCAGGTTTGTCAGAAAGGAGGAGATGTCTTTCTGGTTTAGATCCTAGTTATGTGAGAAGACACCTTTTCTCCCTTGTGCAATCTGCAGCTGTTGAGGTAGCCTGCAAAGGGAGCAATCTCTGGCTTGAACCATCTTGAAACCAGCAGATCATGCATTTGGTGTTCACCTATGCAAGTGGTTTCCTCTGTTGATTAGGTGTATTCCACATCACATCAGTGTGCCTGAGAGCTAAGGACTGTACTCAGATTCTGATGGCACCAATAGTGTTGCTGTGTGGATATGACTGTGCATGTGCTCACCAATAGAGAAAAGGGAGTGTATATGAATTATGCTGCCTCATTTCAGGGCACAGCCAAAGGATGCAGCCTCATCTGAGCAGAAGGATGAACAAACTGTCGAGCTGGTTGACGACAATTTTTGTTGTTGCCCTCTGGAACTCCCAGTGAACATGAATAGCAGCTAATGCAGGCAATCAGGCTATAGATGTAATTGAATCATAAAATAATTTAGACTGGAAAAGACTTTTAAGATCATTGAGTCCAACTATTACCCCAGCACTGTCAAGCCCAACATTAAACCATGTCCCTAAGTACCATATCTGCACATCTTTTAAATACCTTCAGGGATATTTACTCAACCCTGGGCAGCTTATTCCAATTCTTTGCTCTTGCAGCAAAATTCTTTTCCTAATATTCAATCTAAACCACCCCTGTCAAGACTAGAGGCTATTTCCTTTTGATTATCACTTGCTACTTGCAAAAAGAAACTGACACCCACTTTTTTACACCCCCATCAGGCAATTGTAGAGAGCAGTAAGGTCTCCCCTGAGCCTCCTTTACTCCAGGCTAAACAACTCCAGCTCCCTCAGCCACTCCTCATAAAACTTGCACTCCAGACCCTTCCCCAGCTCCATTGCCCTTCTTTGGACTCACTCCAGCACCTCAACATCCTTCTTGCAGTGAGGGGCCTAAGACTGAATGCAGGATTTGAGCTGTGGCTTCACAAGGGGGGACAATCACTGCCCTGGTTATGCCCTCTGCACACTCAGCAGACAGGCAGGCGAAGCTGTGTCCTGCCTCAGGTGAATCATTTAAGATGTAGTTATGAGGTAGAGCCCTCTCTGAACTTTATGCTGCATTTTTCCATCAGTTTTGTTAGATTCCAAAGTTAAAGACTGCCAGCTGGGGAATCTCAATTTGCCATTTACTTTCAGTGTATCATTAGTAGTTTGTTTAGCTGCTAAAGCATCCAAGCTTGCCATGGAGAACACACCTAACACATCCTAGAGGTCGCTGCTGAAAGCAAACTCACTACTTCTTGAATGCTTATCTGCTAGTAACTTAATATTGATACATGTCAATAATTTGGGAGGATGGGAGTTAGTTAGTGAACTTCTGACTCTAAAACCACAACTACATGCATAATCAGCACTGTTAGTTTCTAGTCTGGTTGGCAAATCTTGTCATAAATTGCCACACTTTCTTTTTCATTATACCAGAGTGATATTTTCTCAGTGTGAGGATTTTTGCACCTCACTTTCAGAAATCTGACACCACATCTTAGTGGAAGGTTAGCCATCGTGTTCAGATCAATTTTCTGCAGCTGTCATTCCAAAGACATGTTAATTTCCCTAGCTAGCTGAAGTTAAAATATTAATCTAGTTATTGAAAGATAATGGATGTAGAAAAACATGTACATGGTTTCTGTATGTTCTGAAATCTAAAATGCCTAGAGCTGCCCTGATTCCAAGCTCATGAGTCATCTAAACTCAAGCTGTAGAAATTCCAGGGGGCATATTGTTAAATAATTCATTAGTGATGTAATTTTACTGTGTATCTCATTAGCAAAACACTGCAGGAAAGAATTAGGGAAAAGAACCTAAAGCAATCCTAGTCCTTTTTTTTTTTCTTCTAGAACTGTCATATATCTAAAGAATTAATTTATAAGTGATAGGATAACAAGTTTGTGTTAAATTATGGCATGAAAATTTCTGTCAAGTGATGAGAAAAATTAAGAGAATCCTTTCTGCTTCAAATCCTGTACCCCAATATGTCTTGCACAGTCTTCTTTTGCAGATTGTAGGTATGTAAGAATATGTATACCCACTTAATTTAAAATTATATATGTATGGGAAAGCTGGGAGAGATCTCTTTATTTTCAAGAAAATATGCCCTGTGCCTTTGACAAAAAAAAAAAATTAAAAATTATATATATAAACAACAAAAAAATTATCACTTGGTCTCAAAGTTATTAAAGCCTTTTTATTATCTCTAGCACTGTGTAATAGTCGAGTAAGCAGTCAGGTTATGCAAATAATAATCTTCTTTTATCTAGAGGTATGCATCTGTAATTAAGAATGTCAGTCACCTTATCTTGTAAACAGTCTGTTCTCAGTACACAAATATGGAATCTGATGCAGATGTGTCTGTGTATGCCAGAGCACCAATATATCATTTTTGCTGCATCTAAAGCCTGCAATTTCATGCTTAGCACTTGGCATTGTAACCATGGTTATTTCCAGTTAGATGCAGAACACAGAGGCTTCAGCAGATGGGTTTTTTACTTGGACCCCTGGCAATCAAACACCAGAAAATCTCCAGAATATAAAACCATAGCATATGGTAGACATATTAGTATTATTTACTACCAGATACATGAGATTTAGACTTTGTTGGAGTTTTCCCTCAACTTCTTTACAAGCCAAGATGACTGTTAGGTCTTTGTAAGAGAAATGGACTTCTTTTTCTGTGAGAGTTTTCCCTATGCAAGAAGTAGAAGCTAAAAGGTTTACACTAATTTCTCTAAATGTGAGGTTAAAGTGACATGTTATCTGTAAGCATGTATATTTTCAAAGGCTTGGTTACCTTTTTTATGTTTTACTTTCAGAGAAACTAGCATGTTATTTCAAAAATTTTAGAAAATACTGGAAGTTCACAGCACTGATATTAGCCTAGAATTTTCTACATTTTTATGGGGCTCCATATGGCAGTGTTTGTTGAGCAGAAAGAATTTACAGCAGAATAAATTAAGCAGATGACCAGTGCATCTTTATAGGTTGAAATAAATTACTCAATTTCTGAGGAATGTGTGTGATTGTTTTTACTTTCTGAAGATTGAATGCTTATATGCATTGTCTTACAGCTTTAACTTCCTAAATGCAAAGAATTTTCTGTAAACCTAATGTGCTCTGTGAAAAAGTGTAATAATATCAATCCTTATCCTCAAAGAATTTTCTTTCTAATTTCCAGAAAATTTGTACAGGATTGAGTGGGCTGGATATTTTTATTAGGAGTCACCAGAAACCAGCATTATATGTTATACATATAATATAAACATTATATGTTTTCCATGTAGCATCTTAAGAACATTTCTTGTCAGGAACAGAAAGAAGACATAACATCCTTCCAAAGTAAAATTGGATTATGCTCTTAAATGACAATATCTACTATAAAGAAAAAACATGGTGTGAGCATTAGCTCAACCTTTCAAACAAAACCATTTACTCCATATCTGTTATTTTTATTCATTTGCTGTAGCCCTGACCTGGTAAATGGAGGTTACACTGAAAACTGTACTTAATAACTGCTACTGTTATTCACCATACTCAACACTGAATGAGTGAGACATGTTGGAAATATCACCAGAGTCAAGAGTCAATTCCAGAAGCATTTGAGACCCTCAGCATCAGTCTGCCACTGATTTTTGTGGAGAAGGATGGTGAGCATGTGTACTTGTCAGCATTCAAAGCAGCTGGCAACGTAGCCTGCATTGAATCTCTGCAGGTCTGAGGAGGGAGCATGCAGCTTGGGAAGAGCCAAGCAGGTTCTGCAGTGCTGGAACAGACATGGAAAGGCGGTGGAGTAGATGGAGCTGACCCACTTGCAGTCATGCATGGAAAAATCCACAAGCACTTGACATGAGGCCACAGACGAAGAGTGGTTGTGGTGTCTGGAAGGGAAACGTGGCACTAAATTAAAAAAGTCCGGATTAAAGAAACCATGGGGAGTAATTTTACTGCTTCAGGATTTTTCTTAGGGCTGAGTAGTGAGGAACAGAGTTTGAATGTAATGAAGCACCAGGAACAACAGCTGGAAATGTCAGCTAGAGAAGACAGAGAGACAGGTTCTCCTACATCTTAGTCAAGTGCAAAACCCCACAGGGAAATGCAGGATTCTTTTCAGGTATGAATACATTCCTTTAAAATGTGGCATATCCAGCAGATCCAGTTCCACCATGTATTTGTGTTATTTGTGCTTTGGTACCAAAGCTAAAGGCTGCTTTCACATCAATTCCTTTATGCTGAGCAGATAAACTATCAAAAAGCTGATGCCTTCTTCAAGAGCTTACAGACATGAGATATAACAATAGATCTCAAAAAATAAGGAGAGAACAACAAGAGGAAAGGGAAGGTTTTCAAATAGATCACAAGGGAAATATGCAGGGTTCCACAAGGTTGACATTTTCATCATTCATGGAATAATGGCTATAAAATGAAAGAGGAGAGACATAAGTTAGATGTTAGGAAGGAATTTGTTATTGTCATGGTGGGGAGACACTGGAACAAGTTGCCTAAAAAAATTGTGGATGTCCCATCCCAGGAAGTGTTCAAGTCTGTTGGATCGGTCCGTGTCTCACAAATGGATGGGACCCTGAGTGGTTGCAGACTTAGAATTTATTATCTGTCTGTATCATACAAGCAAAAAGTAAGAGACACAGGGAAATAACAACATCCATGCAAATCCAGATCAGAGACAAGGTGGCAGCTTATGCAAAGCCTTTTTCTACAAATTCTTTGAACCAATAGCATAAAAGGAAAGGTGTAAAGTCATTATACTCTAAACAATAAGAAAAGGACCCACGTGGGTTTAACATTAACAAAAGGACTTCTATGAACCTCAAACGATACACAATAATTCATTATTTAAGATTGAAACTTTTTCTATCTTTGCAAAGCATATATCTAGGACTTTTCACATCTTGAACTATCAATAAATTCTTGTGATTGATTATGATAAATATAAATGTATTCACTTGGTTCTTAACTTCCTAGCTTCCCATGATAAGGTTTTGAAATTTCCCAGCCTTTCTTAGCTTTATGTCTACTTTCTGGGGCTTTTTTTTGCACTTTCTGTTTATATTCCTACATTCAAGGACAGGTTGTGGTTCAAGACCCAGTGTGCTGTTTAGTACCTGCTTATCTTTCAAACATGCAAACCTCGCTTTGTTTCACTTAATTTGAAAATTTAAAAGTTGTAGGATCTTCATTACAAAATTCAGTAGGTTTTGAAGTAAGCAACAAATATTACACATTGTGATTGGACTCCAATGGTCAATATGTCCTGGAGCCAAACCCTCAAAATTTGGTTTAGATTAAGGTAAAGCTTGGTGAAATTTTATAGTGAACTAGCTCTGGACTATGGTTTTCTGTTCAAATACTGAAATTGGTTACACTTACCTCTTTCATACAGACTGCCTGCAATGGTAAAGAGGGTGTTGACACTTTCAGATGAATTTTGCTTTGAATTTTTGAATTTGTCTGAACTTGAATTTCAAAGCAAAACTCAGAGTGTGTGAGATCAAATAAATGAAAAACCAAAAGTCTGCATGAATCTCTGAAACATGAAATAACTGAGTCCTTGCACAGATTTGCTTACTATCTAAAAATAGTTCAATCTCATCTATTCAGAATTGCCTGTGATAGCAGAAGGAGTGATATAAAGACCAAGAGACACGTGAGAAGCTAAGTCAGAGGCTTGAAAGGAAGGCAAGGAAAAAGAGACACTGTAACTGTGATGTGAACTTTGTCCCTCCTTGAAATGGCATTTAAGTGACTGTGGTACTTTCTGTAAATGGGTTATCAGGCACTCTCCTAAAGCTGTGTGTGTGCCTTCTCTGAGTGATTGAGGTGTATGTGCTATCCAAGTAACAGACTAGAGTTTTTTGCTTTTTATTTTAAAAAGAACAAAAATTATTATGTAAATATGGTGGAACAAAAACAACAAAAAAGTGAAGGAGAACTGTTTACTAATTTTAATAATAATAGCAGTCTTCCATAAGCAATTCAGTACTGAAGCTGTTGTTGTTTGAAATAGCTTCATTTGCCTGTGAATCTGAGGCAGCTACCATCAAATTATTTATCTTTTTTTCTGCTGGGTAATCCTTCAGCTGTTGTTATTTACATAGCAGCCTAAATTACATTTGCTGTCTTGTAAGGGAAAAGGCAGGTCACCTGCTGCAGCCTGAATCCAGCATACACCAGGAAAGAAAATAAGGGTACGGTGTAGAAAAAATGAGACTTTTTTGATAGTTAAATCCTGATGCATGAAATACTTACCTTTTTTTAAAGATGATTTCTTCCATCCCTTTTATTAGTTCTTTGAATAGCTTTTAGAAGTGTAGGCAAGCCCTCATTAATTTTTTTTGCCATTTTGCTCCAAATTTGGCCAATACTTAGGCACTTATTGACATTTCAGCCAACTGATTGTTGAACCTGGGTTGCGTGTAACTGTTTGCAGGGTCAGGACCTTTTTTCAGACATCCATATTTTTCATTCTTCTATTACAGATGGTTGAACTGGTTTCTCAATATTTTTTTAAACAAGTGTCTAATATTTTCTGTCTAGTACTATTGACTAATTCCCACTTTTCTTTTGACTGACTGGTCTTTTAGTTTATAAAGAACAACCTCTTAATTTATTATAATTTTGCTATGAGAATATCCTACTGATTTAAAATGCTCCTAACTATTATTAAATTCACTCTTCTGGACAGACTTTCTAGTGTTTTGTTTGTTTATTTTTAAATTACAAATAAAATTTCAGAAATCATACTCTAAATGAGATGCAAGCCAGATTTTTATTTTACTTAATTTTTCTGTCTGTTGTGTTTTTCATTTCTCCCACTTCTGTAACTCAGGGAATTTTTAGTGTTTTGCTACTCTTGCAAATCATCAATGGCTTTACTAACTACACAGCAATGACAGCAAAGTCTCTGCCAGACAACAAGAGAATATATTTTTAGTTCTTGCACACAAAATTCTGTACAGAAGAACTGGACTGTACATATATAACTACTAGTAACTATAGGATGAGAACTTCCACATTCCTTATCAGTTTGTATAGTCAGATGTGCAAGATTTCAGGACTTAGGTGCTCATTTGCAGCACAACCAATAAAATGCCTGATTTTTTGAGGATTTCAAATAGCCCTTAAAATGTAGGAAATATTTATTGGAGACTATATGAAATTGTATAATTCCTTGACAAATATGCCAAACAGATTTCCATCCTTAGCTACAGAGTAATCTCAGATTCATATACAAAGAGAGGCTGTTTAATGTTTACCTTATGCTATAAGCCATGAGAAGCTGGAGTCACAAAGCAATGTGAGGGACAAAATCTTCAGACAATTTTTTGTTTTACTCTCTATATTGAAAATATATAAGCCAAAGACATTTCCTGTGGTGAAGCAGCAATCATAACTTTGGATTTATGATATTATGACCAGCTGGAAAATTTAGTGAATGTAGCCAGACTTCTAATTGCTATCTTAGACCTTGATCCTTATCATTATGGTAATCATTTTACTATAGCAATCAATTAATTAATATTTTTTCCCCACACAATTATATTTCTATTAGATTAATATGTGTTTTTAAGGTAATGTTCTGATAACTGTTTTTTCATTTATTTATTTTATTTATAATTATTTATTTAAAGACTTCCTGACTGTCCTTAAGTACAAAAAGTAGCATCAAAGAAACATAAAGGTACACAATGAAATACTCTTCACTGTTACAGGATGAACCCCCCTATTCATAACCCAGGGAGCTTCAGATCCAGTGAGGGGCAGATCTATCTTGGGCCAGGCAGCCTGCAGGTCTGTCCCACAGTGCTGGAGTCTGCAGATTTTGGGATGATGTGGGGGATAGCACTCCTGCACTGAGCAATACATCGCTACAGATCAGTGGTGCTAAATATAATACTCTCATGCTAATAGCAGCCAGCAGCTCTGGGTCCCAGGAAGCTTTCCAGGAAGCCTTTTTTTTTTTTTTTTTTTTTAATGAAAGACTGCAGAATTTATAGAGGTTGATTTTGCGTGTGTGTGTGTGTGTGTGTAGTCTGAGAAGTGAAAGTTGTCTGGAAAATGAAAGTTGATTGAAAAAATGGAAATTTCTTTTCCCATCATTCTGCTTTAAATAGTTCAGATTCTACCAAGATGTCACTTGTTCTCAGTTATTTTAAAACCAAGTATTCGAGGGAACTGGGCTGTAATATGGCTATTGTGTTGTTACTTTCTTTGGAAAGCCTCACATGTCAAAGTCTATACTTCCACCTGTAAACTTAAGAAGATTGAGGACAAGTGAGTGGACAATCCTGCACAATCAGATGAAAGAGTAAGACTAGATATAGTACTTATTTCTGTAAGAAAACAGCAAAGTCCTGACAGCAATGGAGTGTAATGGACTGGAGGATGAAAGCTGAATAGTCAGAGCTGAGCAGAGTCAACTTGTTTCTCTAATTTAGAATGCTTCAAACATTTTCTTTGTGATTTTTTGCTTAATTTCTGAAAGCAGCAAAAAGACAAATGGATTCTGGAACAGAGCTGAGCTGAATAACTCTCTTGTATTTGTACAGAGAATCCAGAGCTTGAAATCCCTTCACAGGTGGGCACCGTGCATTTTCCCAAATATATTAACTCATACAACCATTTAATGATTACCTTACACAGAAAACTATGTGAAAATAAAAATTTTAAGCAATGTGATATATAGACAAAACCTTCAGACATTTTTAACTACATTTTTTTATCTTAGATTGACTCTAATACCAGCACATTAACCTCTGAACCTCTAAACAGGGCCTAATGAAGGCAAGCATATATTATGAGAAAAAAGTATTTTTGTCTTGTAGGAGAGAGATTAAAACAATAGACAGTGACCATCATATCCTCCAGACAGAATAGGTAAAAAGTGTTTGAGTTTCTTCCTGTGACCAGCCTCACCTGTGATTAATCCCAGGTGTCAAGGGATTTGGTGTGATGCTCCTTGTCGGTCTCTTCCAGCTCAAGTTATTTTAAATCTATGAGTGTGGTAGATGACTGAACCATGTAACTAATAGGGAAATAGTACTAAAGTTCACCACTAACTCACAAAACTGATGGTTTCTGAAGGTCATGCAAAACAAATGAAACAAACTTGAAAACAGATCTCCAATGTCTTGAATGTCAGTGTGGCTGGACAAGACCATTTTCTCAATCTTATGAATTGAAAATTTCATAGCTACTTGTTATTTTTTTTCTTCCATGTCTTTATCAAATTGCACTGCTAATTATTAGCTAAGGGCATCTGCACTTGATGTAGATACTCTTTACAAAATAAGTGCACGTATTAAAATGAGATGTGGGGCAGCAGTGCCAGCGCACAATGAACAAAATAAATGGTGCAAATTAAGAGCAATATATTTGCCTATTGTTGACAGCAGCAAAGGAAAACCTTTATATACATGTTAGTATATAAACAAATTACTTCAAAGATTAATATGTACTTTTTTCTCTGTGTTGGACATTGAAAGTGAATGTTATATGCAAATCCTATTTATTTAGATCCTCAGAGCTCTTTCTAAATGATATAATCAATGCCACTAGGTAACAAATTCTCACTAGTTCTGAAACTAAGCTCTTATACATCAGAGTGACATACTATTGAATCATTTTCTAGTTGAATATATTTGCATCTATGAGCATGTTTTAGATAATAGCGACAATTTTCCAGTTCTGCAGTAGTTAACAAGTTCAGCTATTGATGTACAATTCATTGCAAAAAGTTTGCATTGCTTAATCACATTCTTGTGAGGATGTAGATACAAAAGGATAAAGGTCTTATCTTAGTGCATCTAATTTCCCACAGGGAAAGAAACTGTGCTGTTCTCCAGTACATGCACATTCACAGATATATTAGAGTTGTGCTTACACTGAGAAAGTCAGTAGCATAAATATTTCAGTAGAAAAATACATTTCTGACAGAAATAATGCTGGTTTAACCTCTGTATGTGTGCCAGACTCCACAGACAGCAGCTTTTTCCTGATTCCCATGATAACAACATCAATAATCGTGAAATCCTTTGGAACTAATGTGGCATATGAGTGTAATTCTGAAGGACAATCACTTCACTGGCTGAGGATAATCTGCAACAAGGTGATTGGGGCATCTGGCTGCATTAACAGCAATGCAAGTAGATGCTGTGGATAGAAATGAATGTATCATCCCTGGTCCTGATTATTATGTCACTCAGATATATACTTTCAGTATCAATGGGCTATTTTAAAGGTTATCAAAACTTCATCATGAATGTTTTCTGCTGAACCCATAATCTCTTTTAGAAGGCATATATGTGAAGACTTCCAAGTTTTAGTCATGCTCTATTTCTTGTTCTGAAACTCCAGATAAATAGTTTAGAGAATATTTACTCTATTTTAGTGATGGGGAAAAGAATTAAAAAAAAAAGAGCTATCTTGCAGCATGTTTTTTTCTATTTTAGATATTTTTATTCATTATTTCTTTTACTAGCAGAGAAAAAGAAGTCTCAGTCTTTTCAATCCTTCTTCAAAGAAGTTGTTTGTATGTTTTTGTGCTAATTATTATCATTCCTGTCTAAGTCCAGTCTTATTTCACATTCTTCCATCTATTTGGACAGTATAAGAGCAAGGTATTTCAGATACTGCAACTCTGGTTACAACACCTACTGGTACTGTGACTTTGCTTGCAATGTTTTTGTTCTACTCCATTTGCCCAAGAACTCATCTTTTTGAAATATGATTTTGTATTAAATGGAAATCTCTAGTGGGCTAGAAACTGAGTCCATCATTTCCTAAACTGCTATTGTTAACATGAAACAGTAAGTGCAAAAGTAATTCAAGTTTCCTTTCCAATTGTTGAGTGTGTCTATATTGCTGGAAATCATTATTCTGAGAAGACTCCTTGAACTTGAAAGGATAGCAGATAGGCTGGTTATGACAACTGCATATCATCTTCTAAGGTACATTAGCCATAGACTGTACTTACACTTAACAACTATTTCAGCTAATTACATTTGCTGTAGGCAAAGTATTCCTCTGTGGTGAAAGACCTTGCTGACACACACACACACATCTCCTGGCAAAGGTGTCTGAGATTTGAGACTGAATGAATGCAAGTTCTGCCTCATCGCAGGGATTCTTTGAATTTATGCTGAGAGATAGCAAATGCCTCGCATATTCTACTGCTTGACTCTTCTGTATGTTGTTCCATTAATTCTTCCTTAGACAGTAAGTACAAGCAGAAATCTGACTCCAATTTTCCATTATTATTTGAACGATGGTTATTGGGTCATGCTGTTTAGAAATGCCATGGGAAATTTCTAATAGTTCTATACAAGGCTCTGAAGTTTCCCCACAAGTCTCCTTTTTGGAATGCTTGGCTAAAAATTGTGACATGGATGGACAAAAGTTAAATGCTACAACCTTGACTAATTCAAAATTCAGCAAAATGAATCATTGTCCCTGGATTAAGGGAGAGAGATAAAAAACTAGAAATATGGGACCAAACCTGAGTTTGATAGCAATATTAGTGAAAAGCTATCTGTATATGGTAGAAGCTTTGGTTGCTGCATAATAAGCCTAAGCAATGATTACATGTTTCCTACCTAAAGCAGATACTTTCAACAGGAATGGAAATATATGAAAGCATATCTAACAGTTTCTAAGTATTACACTGGAATTGAGGTCACACCTTAAAAGGAAGACAAATATTCAACAAGAAAAGGAATGGATGATAGTTCACTAATTTCTTCATTTGAAATTCCTGAAGTCAGGGAGTTGTCCTCCAGATGAGATACAATTAAAACATGCAAAACTCCTGAAAAAACGTAGTCTGTTTCATAGTAGCTTATGTCAGAGCTGGAACTGAGACTTGACTGAAACTGCAAGCACGTTGATATGTATCAGGGAATGCAGCAATCCAGCTTTACAAAGTGCAGTCCCCCTAAGTGCATGTAGGCACATCCTAAAGAACTTCTTCCCATTCCAGTGTTATTACCTACCTGCACGGTGTCCTTGCTAAACACTGCCAGTTTGTCAAGTGTCAGAGAGTAAAGGTGGGTGACATCTGACAATTTGAGCTTTGCCCAGCTGCAGCTCTGGCAGAGCAGCACACACATTGCAGCTGATGAGATGCACAGTCTTACCTGGCCTCACCTGAAGCAGAGATGACTTCACTTAGGTTTTATTTTGCAGTTTGCATATCATATTGGAAGGCAGAGTGGCGTGGTTCATAAAGAAACAAATAAAGAAGAACCAAGTTGAAAATATTAGGGGGTTGGAATTTGGATATAAATTTCAGTGGAGTTAGAAAAGATTGAAGACTTGGGGATGGGGACATTAGTGATGGTGGAAGACAGCACTCATTTTCCAATGCCAGCTGTTTCATAGAAATGCTCTCATAGAAATGCAGGTCTCATTTCTGGAAACAGGAAGAGAGAGGGAGTTCCTGAGCAAGTTGGTAATGAGATTTGGAATCTTAAATCTAGTGCTGTGAAGTAATAACTAGACATCCTTAGGTTCTACAGGTGGTGGGAAAATGACATTGCAGCAAAACCATGGCAAAAGGGCAGAAGATTAGGAACAGCCCTTAAAGGGGAAGCAATTAAGGGAGGATTCATGAGAAAGTTTTTCAAATAATTTGTGATCTGAGTGTCCCAGGCTACCAAAATCTGATTAAACTGCAAATCTCTCACTGGTATATCTCCCCATGTATCTAGGACATTTTTAATGTTTTCCCTTGCTGTCACTTCTGAGTTTATCACTGCAGACACATTTAAGGAAAATTGGAGAATATAAATTCTTTTATATGTTTAGACCTGTAAAAAGCTTTTCTTGCAACCATTAGCTTTTCAGTTTGTCTCCTTTTGTATATTTTTCCTTCCTCCCTGGATTATAATTTCCCCCAGAAGCATTGCCCAATTTTTACTGCTTTGCTATGATCTTATAAATCTGGTTTTTCTTTATTTTCTATGTTTCTGCTCTGGCAATAACATATTTTTTCCTGATGTGAGGTAGGCATCAATTTTTTTTTTTTTTTTTTTTTTTTTTTTTTTTTTTTTTTTTGGTTTTACTCCTTCTTTGGTAAATGGGTTGCAAAAAAACCTATAATTTTCATTTCAGATGGCAGGAGTGAGTTGACAAAGAAGACTTTCTGCATATCCTACTGCTCTGCCTGTAAGCTAAAGAAAAACTAATCCTTTTGTACGCCACATGAAGCAGGTGAAAGCCTTTTGCAATGAGAAGGATGTAAAAACTTTGTAAAAATGATGCTGCACAGGTTAGCTCCTACACGTGTGTGCTGGTTGAATTATACATTTTCCATTAAAGTGATATGCTTCAGAATGATTTTGTAGCTGATGATACTGTACAAAATTTAGAGTTTGTCACTGAATTTATTAGCAATGCACACCACAGTCCTTTGTTGGGTGCTGCATATCACAAAATACAGAGAGGCAGGTCATAGTCTGTTCGGAGACTGCTTATTTCTAAGATGCAGGCATTTAGAGGGGCAGTAAAGGGCATATTAGTATGCAGACTTTCAGACATATTAAGTCTGTTTGGAGAAATATGATACAGATATACTGCTAGCAATCCACAGAGGCTATAGGAGGAAAGCCATGTGCTAGACAATGTGGATTTTACAATATGGGAACAAAAATTGATTCTGTGAATGCTTAGAAGTAATATGTGGAGTTGAGGAGGAAGGGTTGCTAAGCTGAACTTAAAAAAATAAAGACATTCTTGCACCCCTTTTGGACTTTGGGAAGCAAATTCATTACTATACCTTCCAGGTATCTGTCTAATCAGAAAATCGAATTTCTCATTTAGTCAGGAAGCATTACATATGTTTAGTTCCTGACAAAACCTTTACAGATGGGCACCTCATTCTTATTAATTCTTGCTGGCTTTTGTCAGCATCAGAAAATATATTGTCAAAAATGAATGGTATATACCTATGAAAGGTATTTAATTTCCCCCACAATATTTCTGACATTGTGTGTGTTCTTTATCAATCAGAAGAGAAATCTAAATTCTTTATGAAACAGATGAAAGCTCAGCTTATTTTTTTTTCTTTCTTTTTTTTTTTTTTTTTTTTTTTTTTTTTTTTTTAATATTAAAATTATGTTGGTTGGTTGGTTTTGTTTTTGTTTTTTTTTTTAATGGTTTTCATTGTTAGGCCCTCATTCCCTGAGGGAATGGCCTGAAGTTATGCCAGGAGAGGTTTAGGCTGGATAGTAGAAAAAGGTTCTTCTCCCAGAGGGTTGTTGGACACTGGAACAGGCTCCCCAGGGAAGTGGTCACAGCACCAAGGCTGACAGAGTGCAAAAAGTGTTTGGACAATGCTCTCAGGCACATGGTGTGACTCTTGAAGCGTCCGATGCAGGACCAGTATTTGGACTTTGGTGATCTTAGTGGGTCCCTTCCAACTCAGAATATTCTCTTATTTTGTGGTATTCAAAATTATAGACATGGGTAAATTAATTAAATAAATTCTCAATAATTCTAACTTTAAAAATATTATCAGTAAAAATATTGAGTTGTTTCACAATATATAAAAAAAAAAGTTTATATGCTGCTTAGATACTTTCTTAGTGGCTTGGCCAATGTTTCTGAAATAAACCCCAGAGAAGGAGGGTAGTACCTACCATGAAGAAAATTTATATGGAAGGTGAATGAAGATGAGAAGTGCTCTTTAATCACAAAAACAAACAAACAAAAAAGTGAGATTGAGAGATGGGCAAGAACCAAATGATCTAGGAAACCAAAAGACAACATATCTTCGTAAGGGCCTTTTGGATTTCACAGTGACTCAGAAGCTGAATGCCTCATAACCTATAAGCAAAGGAATGTGAGAGTGAGAAAAATCTCTTCCCTCCTTCATTCCACTACATAAACTACTTGGATTACATAAAAATTACTTCATTTATTTATTACATAATAAAAATGCTTAACCCCACTACTTAAACAAAAACCAATTGAACAAAAAAATCTACCTGATGAAAACAAATACTACCTGCTCTCAACAAATGTAAGAAAAGCAAAATAAATCTTGAACTGAGCATAAGAGTCACTGTCTCAGACCTGCATATTGGGATGGGGTTTGGATTATGCCTGTTTCCTGGAACAGAACCCACAGTGGGCTTGACTAAAAAGTGTCAGCCCAGCTCTGGAATGGTTTCTGATACTGTGAAATAACTATCACAGCATATCATTAGCAAGGCTTTTTTGCTGTCAGAACTACACTGAAAAAATAAGTGTTTTATAGATTCTGCTGCCTCATAACAAGAAGCATCTGAGAGGGGATGTAATTAAATATTTGGCATCTCAAACATTATGCGCAAATTTAACCTGAGCAGGTAAATCAGCTCAGCATCAATGACAGTGTAGAGGGTATGCAGTACAAGAATATACACAAAAAATATAAAAACAAGAAAGCACATCCTTTTGCAAGCCCTGAATAATAATCAACAAAATGGACTCTACAAGGACAGGTTACTGACACAAAACTAAAGCAACTGTAAAACATACACACCCCTCAGAAAACCAACAGAATGCAGATTAGAGATATTGCTTCTGCTTTTCTGTTCCCAAACTTCCTAGGAATTAATGCTTCATAAAACAGTTCCTACAGTTCCTCAACTCTTTCCACATGATTAAATTTTGGTTATCTCACTGCAGCAGGATAATTGTATGTAGATCTGCAAGAATTTAACATTGTTATCTCATTTAAAATCTTTAATGCACTTAATTTGTTTTCCTTTAAAAAAACAAATAAAAAAAACCCAAAAACTGTGTATGTGGATCTTCATATTTGAAATGTGTTATTGCTTACTTTGGCAAAAGAAATGAAAAGTTTTGCTGGAAGGCTTGACAGATTACCAAAATGAATCCCTCCATGGGTTTTAAGATCTTTTGGAGAGCTGCAAAATGCAATTAAAATTTTGTGATACCATTTGTTTATACGGTTTATATGACATTATCAAAATCTTAGATCCGGTTTTCCCAGTATAAGCTTTAAGCCTACAGAAATGCTTATTGAATATATTTTCTTCATAAATCTGCCTGATCTGTTGACTTGGTTTGTGCATCACCCAAAGGAGGAACAGGAAGTCAGGACATGAACTCCACATTTCAGTCCAGGGACTATAATTGCTTCTGTGTAGTTCCAATGAAACTAAAGTTGAGTTTCAGGTATTCCCCTCATATATACCCAGATATCCATTCCTTTCCACATAGCTAGCTTCCTCTTCTTTCAACTACATTAAAAAGGAAAGGTAACAAAGAACATCTCATGATCCTGCAATATCCTGTCAGAGGGGATGCCACAGCTCATTCACTTCTTCCAGTCAAGACATGGATGAGACACCAACTCCTTTGGCATCATGTATTTAAGTACCTTATTCAACTAACAGAAAGGTAGATCCCTCATTCACTCACATGAGACCACACAACTATTTGTGATTCTGATTCTACTTCTGCAGATTCTGATTCTAATTCTGCAGGGAAGTAGAATGTGGCACAGTAGCATTGCACAAGATATGGCTAGAAGAGAAATGCAGCTGGAAAGAAACTACAGTTTTCACACTAAATTGGTATTAAAAATATATGTGGACCACATCTTTCCTAACATGGTGGGTGATGATGCATGGTAAAAAATTATTTTGGCAGAGTAAATTGATTTGACTTCAAATTTTCTGTGATCTAAACTATAAACTTGATCTGAGTTTTTCTGGGGTAGCTCTACATAGCAGGAATCTCCTTTATATATGATATAAAGACATTATATTATAAAAAGTATCAGCTGCTCATGGTTAACACTAGAAGGACTCATGGGTTTTCTTTTATTATGATGCATTTTCTCATAATGGGGCAGTGATATATCATGTTATTTAAAGTCCATATTAAGGGCAAGAATATGAACTGACAGAATAAGAATCAGCTTTGATGCTATATGAAGGTAATCTTTTGGTCTGTGCTCAGGTGCTCTCCCAAGTGAAGGCAATTCCATCATGAGAGGCACTGAGGAACTGCCTCCTGTGTTTTAACTTCCATACATTAATTTTGCCTCAAAGCTGAAAATACTGCAGATGGTGTAAAGGCCACTAACTAAAAATATGACATGAATTATGTTTACAGTCGTAGCCAGAGAAGGAACGATTTTTGGAATATACCTATTGCTTTTCAGATAGATTTCCCTTAGTTAGAATAGCAGAAAATATCAATAATTATCTCTCCTCTGTGATCATAACTATTCAAATTAAATGACTTATGATCTGTGCATAATCCAGCAAGCAACTAACCTTCACATTCTTGAAGGCAGTGTACATATTGCAATATGACCTTCTTGTACTGCACGATAACCAGAGGGAGATATTTTTTCCTTCCTAGTCCTAGAAATGAGGAAAGGAGGGCACTAAAATAAATGATTTTCTGGCTGGCTTCACTCAAAATCTTCCATGGAATCTGGTGATGGTTTGAAAAGAATTTAATAAAAAGTTGAAAAAGGACAGATTGAATAGGATAAGTAGTAAGAACCAAGGTGATGAGAAACTCTGAAAGATCAATCTAGTGAAGTACACTGAGGTTCAACAGAAGCTTTTGAATTAGACTATTTTCAAACCACTTCAGCTGAATGTGGACCCTGGAGGGCAATTTGCAGTGGTACCAAATTGATAGAAATTGTTTTTCTATAAAGCACCTCGGTGTGTTAGCTTTGATTAATCAGAGGCAATTATCACAGCTAATGGAGCATAGCTACAAACACAGAGAACACAGTCACAGCAAAGTTCACAGGCCTCTTGCACCTAAAGTTCCACAGGAATGTGCTCCATAGGCAGCCCAATTTGTGCATGCTGCTTTAAGTATCTTTTCTAAGCACCACAGTTATCATGTGTTTGCTTCAATACCAGATGAGCTCAGTCACAAACACCTCTGCACTTCGGAATTTTGAAATAACTTGAATATCAAGTATTGGAACAGGCTGCCCAGGAAGTGGCTGAGTCACCATCCCTAGAGGCATTTTAAATGTATGTAAATTTGATGCTCAGTGGCATAATTTAGTTCTGAACTTGGCAGTGTCAGGTTAACTGTTGGATTTGATGATCTTAGGGGTCTTTTCCAACCTAACCAGCTCTGTGATTCTGTGATTCTGTGATTCTGTGATTCTGTGATTAGCTTTCTGTGAACGTTCAAGCAACAAAACGTAGAGGTCTCATAGTGCACTTGGACCATTGTTACGGTCCTAATCTAACTCATAGTTTTGGGGTAAATCAGTGCCAAATTGAATTAAATATGTAATCTTTCAGATGGAACAATTGCTGGTATTCCAGGGGCCAGACTTCAGTGAAATATTTAATCCTTTTGGACATACTGCTCTAAAATATTTCAGGCTAAATACTGCCTGGTATGAAGAAGTAGGTTGGATTCATAGTCTCTACTGAGTTTACTTGCAATGGAATTTAGTTTTTCCTGTCCCCATCCTGGGGGGAAGTAATCTCTTCAACCACCTCAGCTAACTCCACATTGGAGCTGTGGTCTGTAGAATGAAGGTCCTTCCCTCCTTGTGCTAATCTTAGAGATGCTTGCAATTATACTGAACACATTGATGGTCTGTATAAATATAGCAAGTTAAGGCAAGGCAGTGATTCAGCCAGCTCTGCAATGGGAGCTGTGATATCTGACAAAAGAATCAGTGGTCAAATGGAGGCAGCAAATTCTTATAGCTCCTTGCTTGGTATGACTGTGAGTCAGACTCTACATTAACTGCTTCAAGGCCAAAAGGGTGACCTAAATTCTTATTGTCTGTGTTAAAGAGAACTATTACATCACTTAAAAAGCAGACAGACAAAGTTCCCCTGAGCCATCCTTGCAACCACTCTCTGCATGTTCAAAACGAGCCACTGAAATGCAGGACATAATGTAATCACTGTTTTTTGGAAATATTATTGTCCGTTTTTCATATTTTCCCAGGTCACATCATAAACATTTAATTCAATGGGCAGTACTAGTGAAAGTGTTTTATAGAATTTTACCATATAATACAGCTAGACCCTCCAAAAACAAATTAACTGTTTCCTTATAAAAGCTATTACAGCAGCTCACCTAAAAGACCCATGCCTTTCTTTTCCTAAGTGCTGTTGGAAATAATCCAAATATACTGGAAATTGTGCCTTCAATTTCGCAGTGAGGAAATGGGGACGTGGAATATAGCTCAGAAGATAATTTCAGGGCTGCAGAACTGATCCCTGGTTTACATGGCTGTTACACTACAATCCAGAATTCTCAGAGAGGAGCCTATGTACCCTGTGCTCGTCATGGCATGGTCTCAGCTCCTCCAAATGGTGACAGAATTACAGCAATTACTTAGAGGAAATTCTTCTCCTGGGGGATGAACCTCAAACTCTGAGCATCAAGGCAAGTTGCTGTCAAGCACAGGGAGGAAGACCTGCTCAATGCTGAGCACCTGCTTAAGAGCAACCAGTATCAGATGGTGATGCCACTCCTTGGCTTTTGCATAATAGAAATAGGGAGAGGGGAGGAGAGGATATCACTCCCTCTCAATCCCCCCAGCGCTTCATCTCTAAAATTAGGAGCTGGACTTAAATTAGGGAGTGCAACATTCTTGCTTGTGGTGGCCTCCTTCCATCTGTCCAGCACCAGACCATAAACCAATCTGCCTTGTCCTCTACAGAGAAAGTTTCATGAGAAAAGGAAAGTCTCATGCATTCCAGCTCTGCTGGGGCAGACAACGAGACAGGAATTTTCATGGAAAATTAGTAGGAAAGTTTTTGGTTTGCTTTGTTTTCCACATGATGATATTGCTCTAAGGGTAATCTTGATTGTATTATGAATTGTACCCACTTGTGACAGTGATGCCCACAGTGGCTGTCACAATAAACTGTGCAAAATGAAGTATTATGAAGCAACTGCTGAGCAGAAAAATGTAGAGGTTTCATTGCTTACTGAAAGGTATTGCCATCTCTGTAGAAAATTGATTCCTTCAACACCCAAATCTACAAAATTGCCTTAGGAATACAGAAAAAAATATCCTCCTTTAAAAGCAAAAGCAGCAGAATGTCATTATTTTGTCAGGTTTGCAAGTTTCATTTTTCTTTTAAAAAGCAGTTGTAAATGAGTATATTTTTAAAATTGTAGATACAGCAAAAATGGGAAAAGTTTGGCATCCAAAAAAACCCTGGGGTCTAGTTCAGCCTACCACATTAGCTATGGCTTAGCAATGTGCATTATGCAAATTCAGCAAAGAGCCTTTTAAAACCTGATTAAAGACCTGACCTACAGATTAAGTAGGGCCATCTTAATATTGTGCATGAAAGGAATGTCCTGTGTTGGGGACTAAGATAGTGAGGAATAGGAGAAAATACTCTGGGTTTAATTTTCTAATGCTAATTCCAAAAGTAAATAGATTTTTGGGAAAAAATAAAGAAAAATGGAAGTCAGAACTGATGACCTCTACAGTTTTTGCTTTAAGGACAATTGTCCCTTATCTGCAGTGTTCTAAGTAGCAGATAAAGATAATATGCAAAATGTCAATGATGCATGACGAACTTTTAATTTTTTTTTCTATCTACCTTCTTCAACCAAAATTTTACTTGTAAGGAAGATTTAATATTTCTTTCTAGATAGAGAGACAAAGCATTTTCTATTTTTTAAGTGCAACCTTTCATTTCATGCATCTTCTGCAAGAGAAAGAGGGAAGTAAATTTATATATGATAAGATAATGCAGACAATATGAAAATATGAAAATATAAGCATTCAATATTAATAGAATATTTTTACAGGTAGCTTTTTCCATTTTAGAGAACTTCTTGATGCTGTTGTATTGCTCCATTTGTGATGTAGGATGAGAATTGGTTGGGATGGAATTCTGCTTGCAGCTCAGGCTGTTGAGATAGATGCCCTCATTTGATTTGATTATATAAGCTTTCAGATCTGAAACTAGTCTGCTGATGTAAACAGTTGATCAAATTAAGATGCCTTCTTGGACAATAAGGAAACAAAGAAAATAGCTTTGTCTCCTCATTTATTTAAAAAACATCCTTGTGCTAAAAGAAAAAAAAAAACAGGAAAAAGAGAGGAAAGACAGAAAGGTGAAGGCACTCTTGTGAAAGGAATTTTCTTATCACAAAAATGTTGTCAGCTAGTAGAAGAATTAAGACAGTTGAACCAGCTCTTTAAAAATCCATGTGACACTGGTTACAGAGTGAGAGTGGATAAGCAATTTACACAGTGTAATTTACTCTTTGAACATAAGTTTTCCATTGAGGTGATATACATGATCAGAGTACAAATACTTTGGTTAGAGTTACTGCATTTGAGGATAGCTCTTTTATAAGCTGTTCACAAATAATCCTGCTGCAGGTATATGCGTCTCCTAGCTTTGAAACAGGATCTTTAATGTTTGTTTCACATCGCAGCTATTGAATATCTTGACAAAGTTTAACTCGAAAAGAAAAAAAGGCTGCAAGCCACAAGGATTCAAATTCTCTGGGTTAAATCTGTTTAGGAATGGTACTGCACAAAAAGGATTAAAGATTTCTGCAAAGTCTACATCCCTTTTCCTGTTCTGATCCCCCTTAATTTTGTTCTCTGTGATACCATTAACAAAACTGCAACCCAAAAAGATTTTGGTTTGATTTACTTCCAGAGTTTTAAGTATCTCTAACAGTTTTTATACTCTGAGCACATGCAATTCACACAGCTCAAATTAAAATATAGAGACTCATTCTGCATTTGTTGTAGGAAATTCTGAGAAAACTAATCCAAGAAAAACCTTACAATTCTGCAGGTTTCTCTGCTGTGTTTTAAAGGCTTGCAAGGTTAAGAAAAATTTACAGAATGAGATTCCAATGACAAGACATTGGAAACTGACTGAGGCAATTTTGAGTATTGATAACAAAGTAACTCACTGAATGTCCCCTGTCAGGCACTGACAGCTGATGCATGTTCAGTACACAGTGAGTACTCCCAGTTCCATCAGGCTGTCTCCATAATGTCATTGCTCATAATACTATATGCTGTCATTTTGGTCTGAAGCACAAACAGTGCCTTTGTTCTGTGAAAAACAAATATCCCCTCTGCTTCATGTCTTCAGAACAACAGCAGACACAGGTCAGAATAAGGATGGTCTAAGTGAAAGCTGAAATAAATCGTCTAACATTTAATTTTTCTAAGCCACAGGATAAATAATGATTAGGAAATCCATGCATGGTCACCCTCTTGTTCCTGCTGCAGATAATCATACTTGTGGCACTAAATAATTTATATAGCCAGTAATATATCAGCCCAGCAAACAAATATGAATCAGTGAACCAGCTAAAAATTCTGTCTGAAAGGCCCTTCCTCCACAAAGTCAGCAGAGCATAACACATCAAAACAAAGGTCAGAGCAACCCCAATTTGAGCATTGCTAGTCATCTTTGTTTGAGTTTGACTCTGAGTCTCATTTATCAGTGTAAAACACTGAAACGATCTCTGTATTTCCAAATTGTTTCTAATTTGTTTCACTGCAGTCCTTAGAAAGGAAGACAATAATTTCTGCTTCTTTGTTCACAATTTTTATTTCCTCCAAATAGTCTCCATATTTGCTTTTCAACTTTCCAGAAGCAGAGAGAACTTCATTAACATTACTACTACTACTACTATGACTAATTATTATTATTATTACCACTATTTCTGAATTTTTAAGTTACTCTTAGATACACCACAACAGAGGTGTGGAAAACAACAGGGAATCTGCAAGGTCACTGCTCCTAAATATTAGTTTTTTCTTAACTAAAACCATTAGAAAATGCTAAAATTTAGAGGTTTATAAAGTTTTTTCCATTTTTTTCTGGCAGACAACTTAGAAAAATGCGACTGAATATCTACAATATGTGCTTTTAGCTTAAGGGCCAGCTAAACTGATAAAAGGTAGGAGCAGGAAATGGCATGAGCCAAAGAAAAAAAAAAAGACAATAAAGATAAATAGATTTGGTAAGAAGTCAGCCTTCTTTTGCTAGCTGACAAAAAATGAAAGTTACTTTTAGCTAAAGATCTTTCTTGAGTGGATCACAGGGCACATAGGTGTTCACTGTGGTCCAATTTGTTTGACTAAATATGCATAGAATAGCTGAGGGCAAGATTTTCCTCTGATTTAATCAATAGGAACATTGCCATTGTCTCCAACAGGAGTGCGTATGGCATGGTTTACCTAAAAGAATGCAATGTCTATTCCTCTATATAGCAGGAATATTGACATGCTTCAAGCCCATTTGCAGCTCTGCTTTCTATCCATCTGATGATTCAATTACCTCCACCTTGTTATCCAATGACATTTAAAGTTCTTTATGGTATCTGAGGCAACCAAACAAAGCTTGTTTATATGTCACAGGACTTAATTGGAGCAGTGCCTCCTGTATTGGCAACAGCTGGCCAGGTTGTTTGCCCTAGGGCAGCTCAAATGACACTGGATAACTAAATTAAGGCAAATATTTCACCTCAGATTTTCTGGCCATAGACTTCCAGTCTTCCCCTGCTAAGGCTGCTTGCTGTATCAGTTAGACAAATAAGTTAGACAAATTAACAAATCAGAGGAGTTAATTTTATTCACAAGGAAACGTGCAAGGCAGAGCAAGTCTCTAAGCACTTGGTGGTGATGGATCCATCTCCTTTTATCACCATTATTAGCTCTTCCAAAGTGAAAAGATTCTAAGGTCCATGGGTCTGTCTCTTCCAGTGTTAAATTACAATGCATTTGAACCACTTTATGGTGCAAAACCAGAAGGGAGATGGAGACACTTGCTCTCTTGACATTTATTCTCTAACCCAAATTACCTTTCCTTTCTCTTGCAGGGCCCACATACTGGTCACTCACTTATGAAAGCATTTTGGCAATAGTGGGGGCTCTTTCTTTGATGTCTGTCAGTAGCAATAAGGACACATCCTTTGCTGGTGTAACTTGACATATGCCCAATGAAATCACCTAGTACATTAGCTCATCACTTTTACCCTTGAACTGGAAGAAACAGAAAAAGAAAGAATCTTTGCTTTTAGTGAGTAGCTGAAACAGCCTTGGAAAGAAAATATAAACCTCAGATTTTGTGCTTCCTGGAATTCTGTGTTTTCCTTAGCAGCTCACCTTAAAGGAAAGAGCAGATTGTTAAGCATCACTTGCATAGTTTGGTCAACAGCAATTAAAACATGAAATCATTGATTACCACAGAGTTACTGTGACTCTTCCTTCCCATCTGAATTATAATGTGATCTGACAGTTAAAGACAGGTTTAGTGTAAAGTCTGAAATTCATGGTTGAATAAAGATTTAACATAAAACTGGAACATGTTTTCAACCATTTATGAAGGCAAACCTCCGAGTCCCTACTCTGTGCTCTCAGATTCCTAATAAAGGTGAGGAGCTGGAAAGAATCACAGAGGGGTAGAGTGACTGACTTCTAAGGATTTATTCAAGGAGCTGAATGCTGATATCTTGGCCTAACAACTTTGCAGGATAAGGTAACAGTTTTCAAGCATTTGAACAGTATAACCATGAAAATATGCTGGGAATTATTAAGGCTGACGAAAAAGATATCAAAATCACCAGACAGTAAGGTATAGGACTGCCTTTAGAGCATTTTGTACACAAATATCTTTATAGAGCTTAAACAGTTACAGATGATTGCAGAGTTTTTTTCATTTTTTAAATTTTTTTTGAATCAGGCCTGAAGCAATGGAAAGAAAGTAGTCAGAAGAATTCCATAAAATAATATTTTCTAAAGATAAGATCTATTAGGCTGAGCAATAACCTTTACAGGGAAAGAATATAAATCCCAGAACTGAAGGGTCTATTAAAAGCAATCTTATGCTGACATTGGCATTGACTGTGTGATTTAATGTAGGTTTCATGTGATTTAAATTTCCCCCTGCCCCATCTCAAATATCTATTATTTTAGATAATAAAGAACTACCTGACAGGATTCATGAAACTTACCTTGTAAAAAGAAAAGCTTTGAGCGAGAATGTAAATATACCTCAGTTTTTATATCAAGCTGTTTTGATTTACTACAGTGTCTCTGCAAACCTATGAAGTAGTGCTTGTAATTCAAGGCTGCTCATTGTAATAGATAACAAGCATTTTACTTTTCTGTCTTCAGTGTGTGTGAAATGGTTAATTAATATGAACTCAAAATGAATCCTGGAATTTTTGTATATATATTTAGTTACTTTTGTTAAACTTGGCTTAAGTCCTGTAGGATCTGGTCTTGGGGTTACTTTAAGAATTTTCCCAAGGTTTGTCTGCATGAGTACTGAAGTTTAATGTTCTTGTCCAGTTTAAATGTAATTGCCTGGACTAGCCAGCTAATCCAATATTTTTTAAGAGCAAACAATTTGTAGATTCCTTTTCTAATAAGCTTGTGACAGTTGTATTGTGGTCTGGATAATTTATTGCAATATGAACATATGCTTCAGACTGTAGCATTTGGCCATAGATTATTTCCTTATTGATATGAAAACGACCAATACAGAGTGTTATTGATCAAAATATTAGTTATTTGAATCTATTAGGGCATTTGAAAATTTGGAATTGAAAATCTTAGCTAATGCTGCTCTCCAGTACAACTCAGATGATCTCAGTGTGGTGATCTCAGCAGAGATTTGATTTACATAATTCCATAATTCTCATCTGACTTACATGTGCAAGAATGCACTTACCACAGGGGGTTGTGTTGGAATTACTGAAGAAAAAAGGTGTGACTGGTGTTTCTTATAAAATGGAGTAAATGGCTAATGGCTCATAAAAGTAGACACTTGAATATTCTCTGCTGTATTGTTATATGAAGACTGTGGAAGACATTCTGACCCTAACAGAAAGCAAAATGAATTTAAGGACTGGGCATTTGCTGGACAAGCAGACACCTAAGGTCTAATTCTGCTTTCCTCTGTGATCTTGGTATGTTGAATCAGCCTTCATTACCAGTGTTCTCAGTTTCTAAAAGGAATATGAGAAAACATACTGGAATTCCAGGCTGCTTCTCAAGCACAAAAATCTGGATGATAATCAAATATCAGAACTATGGAGTCAAGATAAGTTCTGACAGTCAAAGTACTGATCAAGCCAGGATCAAGTTCCAACACCAAATTCTCTGAAAATTGTTATTGATATTGTGATAGCCTGCAGAATTTAATATATATTTTTTGTAGTTTTTAGGGGTTTTTAGTATTTTTAGCTAACAAGGAGTTTTAGCTATGTCTCAGGAGACTATTCATAGCAAGAGAGAACCACATTCAATAATCACAAAAAAATTGTCTTTTCCTCTAGCACGCCTTGCAATTATAAATGGTTTTTCTCTTTCTTACAAAGTGCAAAGTTCTGCAAGCTTAAAGCATGCAACACAAAGAGTCAAGGGACCTGCAAGGTACTATTAATTGAGGTGTATAACCTCACTCTTCCTTTGTCCATTTATTTCCTTAAATAACAGGTTTGCCTTACAAGGGAATGAAAAAAGATGCTACAGCTAACCCCAACAACACATCTTGTTGTTCTGTAGCTAAATTACTCAACATCAATCATTTAAGATCCTACAGTGGAATTCAGTCTAGGTATAATTGTGGTTTTTCACTTGCTTTCAGTTAAACAGAATTCCATTGTTTGCTTAATACACTTGAGAAAAACATTGTGACCACTCTATATAAAAAAGACCCCAAACTACCCTCCTCCATTCCAATCTGTTATGAAGCAACATAGTCTCTGGACATAAAATAAATATCTACAATGATTTACCCTTGAAGATGTATTTCTCAGGATATGCACCAATGCTTTTAAAATGTGGTTTTCCTAGGAATTCTACAGAAGTATTTAATTTCAAGTGATTCCTTATTCTTGCTTGCCCGAGAGAAGGATATGCTTTTTCCCCATGAAAAACATTTAAACCATTTAATTTATTAGCAATTTCAAATATTTTCTTTTTATTTCAGTTTATTTAGAATGCTGGTATCTAGTTTTAGGAAATGAAAATATTCTCTTTGCTGTAATCAAAGGTAAGCTTCAGTCAAACTTTATCATTTTTTCAACAGTGGACTTCAGAAGATACACTGTTAAAAAGAGAAGAAAAAGAGAAAGAGAAAAGAAAGAGGGAAAAAAAGGGAAGGGAAAAAGGGAAGAAAAAAGAGAAAAATATTTCTTCTTTGTAGCTTGCAGCTTTTAAAGCTGTGGTTAGAGTGCTGATGAGAAGGACGGTGTTATAAACTCTGGAGGATATATTTGCAGTCCAGGCTATATTTGCACATTTGTTCATTAAAGATGAAATTGAGGTAACCAGCTCAATTATGGGACTCCAAATAGCATATCATGAGATGTACTATTTGAATATGTAAACCAGTTGAGAAATCACTTTGAGGAGATCTCCATGATATAAATTCTCAATTGTAAAATCTCCATCCCACCTAATTCTGGAAAAAATGTATGATGAATGTTAGTTGCAACAGGATTGTTAAAGTGCCACATTGAGGAGATATCATTTATCTCCAAAGTGACCACCAGCTGTAGTTAGCTTTTATCACAATCAGGAGAGGTTTTCACCTGCTTCTTGTATAAACAGAGCAGCTAGCTGTAGCAATGGGGCAAAGACCCTCTCTCCTGCCCGCCTACCTCATTGTATTGGACACACGTCTCTGAAAACGAAACTGTCTTAGAATTAGATCTAAACTGAAAGAGGGTAGGTTTTGATTAGATGTGAGGGAGAAAGTCTTTACTGTGAGAGTGGTGAGGCTTTGGAAGAGGGTGCCAGGCAACTGTAGATGTCCCATCTCTGGAATTGTTCAAGGCCAAGTTGGATGGTGCAGTGGAAAGTGCCTGTGGCCACGGCAGTGGGTTTGGAATTAGATGATCTTTAAGGTCCCTTCCAATTCAAGCCATTCTATGATTCTATGATAATACAAGTTCAACTAGAATCAGATACCCAAAGAAGAATTTTCTAATCTTTTAAATGGGCATTGCCATTCTGGAAGGCATCTTTAGGTACTATTTGTGAAGAGCCATTTATGTCTTTCTGTGTTATAGAGGAGGGAATGGAGGAGGTCAGGAATAGGTAAATCTATAATCCTGTAGCTTGGTATCAGCTCACATTAATTACAAGGCTGCTTTTATAAGCCGTTCTACTGAGACATTTTATCACTTTGAAGCCAAATGAAACATTCCACACATTTTTTTGAGCCAGCTAAGATAAAAGAAATATCTAAGGCTATCACTATCCAGCTCAGGACATTTCCATCTCAGCTAAACTTTAAATGTTATCACTGAAAAGCTTATTGTTTCTTGGGTTACATTTTTCTAATTGATTTTGCCGTATTTCATATCTATGTATTTTTCAGTTCTTTTAAAGCTTCCTCATTTTCTTTTCCTATTATCCCTTCATTCATCAGTGTTCATTCATCTTTGTATTTCCACATATAGTTCAGAATTATAAAGGCACTTTTCTCCAGATCTTTGCACTTCCATTAGCACATAGTCCAATGGTACTGAGAGATCTTTTTATTACTATTTCATACTGTTCCTTGAGTCTAATTTTTTCTCTCATGAAACTTCAAACAGTCCATCAACAATCCTGTCTCTTTATATTTAGATCAAATATTGAGGATTTGTTATAAACAAGAATTAAAATCTCAAAGCATTCATTACAAAGGTCATTCTGTGAAAGTTGTACTCAGACTTTAAGATAGTATGTAACCTCAAATGGCACAACAGGCCACATTCAAAGCTGATTTTATTTTGGGTACAATTCTGCTGAGCTAAATTGAGCTGAACTTGTTTATTTAGGAACTCAATCTAATCTGAAGTTGAAATGTGAACATGAAAATGCATCAGATAAAGCACTGCTGTCCTGTTAACGAAGTTTGATGGCAACACTTCATTTAATGTTCTAGATACACACCACAGACATTGCCAAAGGCAAATCTAATTAGCTGTGTGAAGAATTCCTATAGATCTGCTCTCACTTACAGAAATGTAATAAATGAGAGTAGATCTATGTCAATTTGCTATATTAACTTTTAAGCTGGCTTCCGAATGATGCATTCAAAAGTAAAAAAATTCAACAGCTGTGAATGTCTGTAGAATAAAAAATGACTCATTTTCTGTACCAGGTCATTACTGAGATCTTTATTAACTATGCTGTATATTTGAATGGAGTTATTTTCTGTGTATTTTATGCATATTTAAGTCTGAAAAATACAGAAAAGAGACTATATATAAGCTTTGTAGACACCACACAGTCATTTCACCATATCTGATTACCCTATGCAATTAATTAAAACTAAATAGTAGCTCATATTCATCACTTATCAGAACTTTATTTGAATAACAAAGGGGATAAAATGCAAAACTACATCATGAAGCAGAATGGACATTCAGTCTGGCAAATACAAGTATTCATTAGGGCCATATTAAGTCATGGCTGCTTGAAGGGTATTTAAAATGAATAAGAATTTAAATGAATAGTAAAGTATTTTTGGAAGCTAATGTTACAAATTAAGACAACTGTTCTAAATAAACAAAACCACAAGTTCCATAGATCTTAGTGTAAAACACAAGCTGCAGCCAATTTGAAATATTTTCTGGAGATAACATTTTTTTTAATGAATAAACATTTTCCAAATAGTTTTTAAGAAGCAGGCACACAACAGTGGCAGAGCTCCATTACATATGTATGTATATATCTCTGTGTGTGTGTATGTAATGATTTAAAAAATGCATGGGCTCACAACACTGCTTCAAGCATATCTTGGGCAGATTCAGGTCTGGAGGAGGTCAAAACATGAAGTCTTCTGGCCAAAAATATCAATCTGTTCTGTAAAAATGGCTAAAATGGCTAGTGGTTAAATGTATACTGCACAGATGTCTACAAAAAAGAAAAATAAAACTTATGTCTTTGATGGACTTGAATGTAATTTTATATTCCACCTGTTTGAAAAAAATGATACCTTACTGGTTGTAAATGCTGGGGATTCTGTGGAAACAGAGAAATTACCACTGCATTGTTTGGGATTAATGAATGTTGCCCTAAAGAAATAGTAGGTTTTTTTAATTTCACAGAATCATAGAATGGCTTGGCCTTGGAAGGGACCTTTAACATCACTTAGTTCCAATTCCCCTGCCATGGGCAAGGAGGCCATGATCAGGTTGTTCAGGGCCCCATCCAACCTGAACATTTCCAGGGATGGGGTGTCCATTGCGTCTTGGGACAATATATTCCATTGCCTCACCATCCTCTGAATAAAGAATTTCTCCCTCTCCCTCACAGGTTATCTAATCTATTCAAAATCCCAGAATATGCTAACCATTGCTCCTTGTCCTGTCACTATCTGACCATATAAAAAGTCCCTCTCCCTGCTTTTCATAAGCTCCCTTCAGGTACTAAAAGACCTAAATGAAGCCTCCCTGATAGATACAGAGATAAGTGGTACAAATATATTGTTTAAAACCAGGTAATTTTGGTGTCTCTCTGTCTATATATTTGGATGAATGCACACATTGCCTGTCTGTCTGTCTGTCTGTCTGTCTGTCTGTATCTATCTATCTATCTATCTATCTATCTATCTATCTATCTATCTATCTATCTATTTATTGTTTCATTACAGGTACTTCAGGAAGAGTTTGCCTAACTATTTCCTTGTCCAAAACAAAGCAGAAGATTGGCTTTTTATGTTACCTTGTGTAGTTTTCAGTACCAGGAAAAGATTCGTTTCTGCAAACTGTGTCAACAGCAGTCCAAGGTTGAAGTTACCTCCTTGTATTTGGCTTGTATAACTCTTCAGTTAAAATGAAATCTTTTCTCCTCTAAAATGGTTTGAGCTGACTCCTCCACTCTGTCTACTAGACAGAGTATTCTTTCTTCCACCTCAGCTGGAGTCACTAAGTGTCTTTTGAACTTATTTAGTGTCCTAATATGCTTCTTGTTCATCGGGTTCCATTACTCTGCAAAATGGTAGGTGTGTAGGTATTCTTAAACTAAATTACTAGTTTTACTCAAATATTTCTTCCTTGAACTGCCTTGCATTCCAGGTGTACTGCTTTCCCAGTACTTTTTTTTTTTATCTCAGTAGAATGTTTCATATCCCTGAACTGAGTGCTTGTGTACATGAATTTTCTCAGCATTTCTAATTTTCTGAAAAGCAAAGTTATTTTGCAGTGTATGCATTTGAAAACAGGGATTTATAATCATCTTATTATACATAGGCATTCATCCCTTTTTATATGCTTAAACAACACAACAGTGAAATTGTGAAAGGAGGCATTTGTAACAACTCTGCCTTCTGTTAGAGATAAAAAAACAGTTTTCATATGAGACATAGTACACGATTGCAATTATTTGATTTATTAGCTTCTTTGTCTTAAACCTTTCTTCCATGATAACAAAAGTAAATGAGTTTATTTGAATATATTTATCTGCTTTAATTACTTGAAATAAAATACTAGTGTTTTGCACAAAATAATACTGCAGGCACTAGTTGCCAATTTAATTTTGTTTAAGAAATTAATTTTGTGAATGAACTGTGGGAGAAATTATATTTGAGAATTTTTTTTTTCAATCCACTTGTTTCATGAACACACACACACACACACAATCTCATTAGACATCAATACATTTAAATTAAATGTTTTCCTTATTGATATCCTACTGACTTTTAGTTTCTGTTAACACCAAATGAAATGTCAAAATATAGCTAAATCTCTGTAGTTCTATCTAATGTCAAATAATCAAAGATTATATTATAAAATGTGATTTTGTTTAAATCTTAATACTCAAAGACATTTCACAAAGTACTGAAAAGGCCTTCACATGCTGCCACAGATAGTGAGATTATCTAGGGTTTCTGTATAGAATGTCAGTAGATGACCATTTTTTGTAATTTAGAAAGATTTTTATTTGAAAATTAAAATAATGTAGTTCATCTGGAATGATGTGTCTAATATTTTTTTCCTTGGAGTTATAAATAACATACTATGAAGAATTGACTGAAATGGTATATTGAAGAAGATGACTGATTTTATAAAGGAAGTTAAGAGCATATTGGGCAGTTGCATTATTTTTCCCATACAATTCACCCTTGTTAAATGCTAAAAAAATCTTACTTATGAGCAAATTGCAATCAAAGCCCTAAGTAAACCTAGTGAAGTTTTTCTAGTCTATGATAAATGAAAAGGATTGGAAGAGATAAGCTCATTTTATGGTTCTAGAAAAATTTCAAATAAAGTGCTTTTTTAAATAATAACAGGCAAGAAATAATTGGGAGATAAGTTGTACATAATTTTAAACTGTTGAAAAAGCTAAGGAAGAAGTTCTGTCTTTGATATGCATTATTTAATATCAAAGTATGGAATAGCAAATCTCCCCTTGAATTTTGAGAGAACACTCCTTGTAAGGGAGGTTCTCAGGTTACTCAGGGACCAGACTTTCACCAGGCTGCTCAGGTTTCTCCACACTTCCCGCCTTGAGGAAAATGTCTACACATTTGCTATTGGGAAATCCTTTCCATAAGGGGATAAAAAAGGAGTAGAAAGCCCTGGAATCTCTTGCCAGTGATTTCTGAATCTCTCATGGAGTGACTGGAGCAGCTGTAGAAATGTCCATGAATTCCAGATGTTTCACTGTTGAGAATGTGTTAGTCCTATGGCATAGAGAGAACCTGGAAATGGCACAGCTAACCTGAGGCATATAGGATATGCATATATGAGATATAGGATACGCTGAACTTTTGAGCAGGATGACATTGAGGGCATTGGTCAAAGGCTTCCACAGGGCCTTGGTCTTTTCTCTTTTCCTCAAAAAGGGTGTTTCCTTTCTCAGTACTTTTGTGAATATGATTTTCTTCAACACCTTGAAACTTTATACATAAGGAACTTCTTTTGTGATAGTTGCTGACTATTTGTTTCCCACTTAGAATGAGGAATGAAAAAAAAAATGCATGGAACAAAACAAAAATACTTAGAAATATCCTGTAAAGTACTCCTCCTACCCACTGTGGTTTTGAGTGGTAGAAAACAATCTCAATCCAAAATTTTTATTTCCTTTCCAAAACTTTTGATTGTTAATTTTAATATGAAAGTTATTCTAATGAGTATTATTTAAAATATTTTTCCACATAATCATTAAAATATAAACCAAGTTTGCACTAAAACTCCATATATAATAATATTTAAATAATGACCCAAAAGCACTTACATTTGCTGAAACCACTTTCTGCAGCTGTGAGGTATCACAGACTCACTAGGTAGTCATGGCTAAGACACTCTAATGTTGCCTTTTTCCCCAACCTGGAAATGAAACTCAAGATAATTTTAGTAAGGAGGTAATATAAAAGGGGATCTTTATTTGAAGGCCTTCAGGAACAGTTATGGAAAGATGTCCACAAAAGCTCACCCCACTACAGGGTGAGTACATATTTATAGGTTTTAGTAAATTAGCATAACTGATTAAAAGCACCAGTTAGGAGGACAAGTGGTGATGCAATTCCTTCCCCCCCCCCCCCCCCCCCCAGGTCAAGCCCCTTCTCTGGAGTCTCCCCCTTGGCACTGGCTGTACTTTGCCCATGCAAATGTATCTCAAAGAATTGTTCTTGGCCTTGGTTCCCAGCAAGAACCAAGACAGAACTGGGGCCTTGTACCCCGTGGGGCTTGGAGCACTGAAATTTGTTTTGGCTCTCTGCCTAGCGAAAGACCATGGAAAAGTACTGGGAAAATGAGTCACTAATACAAGATGTGACAGAATTACAAATATATGTGTGAAGACTATAGAAAACATATAAAAGAAAAAAAGGCAAAACTCAAACCGGCATCACCAGTCTAGAAAAGTATGGCATCAAGCACTTGAGTAAAATGACAATGACTCACTACAGATCTGCCATAACATTGGGAATGAAGGACAAAGCTATATCTATGCTGGAAAACAAGGCCAGACGTGAGCCTGAGTGCCAGACATACTTTGGCTTGCCCCAACATTAGTGGGATTCTTGCTTAAATTTTTGAAGCCCTTGGTAGGGAAATAATTCACCTGTTACATTATTATTTTTTGTTATTTTTAAAATAATAATTATTATTTTACCTAGTTTTTGCCTTTAGGAAAATCATATCTACTGAGTCTAATGATTTTTCAAAGCCTCTACCTGCAGCAAATCAAGCTATAAATAGGTTTATATGCATTTCAAGTCTGGATGAAACCTTTAAGATGCAACACTCTCCCATCCTTCACAGAAAGTATATGTGAAATTTAAAGAATTAAAAGTTCAAAAACTTGTGTTCAGAAGGCTAAGATTAGAAAGATTCTGCATATTTATCATGGTTGGTGAATTGTTCTCCTGAGATCTGATGTGCTATTTCAAGTGCTGAATTAATTAAAAAATGTGATTATATATCACACATTTATTTTAGTGATTGTGCTGAGAAGTAGTGAGGCTAGTTAAAATTCTACTACACCTCACAGAAAAGAAATAGCTTTGAGGATCCTCAAAGTACTCCCACCTCTTGCAATAAATGGATTAAAAGCATTGAGAAGCTGTAAATTAGTCATACTGTCACTTGTTATTGCTAAAGTACATTATTAATATCAGAAAAACAAATTTCAAAATAAAACACTGCAATCTCTTGTTTATCCTGATTTCGTATCCATAATAAAAGGAAGCTAGTAGGTAATTCAGTAATATCCACTGCTTAATTTGGAAAAATGTTTCAACTCATGCCAAAGAGCTATCCTTGTGCAGATAAGTTAAAATGGAGAGCCGTATATTTTGAACACATTCTTAAGAAGATATGATATTCTTTTCAGTAACAAATCAGATGTTACCTGTCTGAAAACATTATAAATATGCAATAATTTGCAGTAATCTGCTCTGCCCACCTTCAAGCTCACCTCTTGAACCATTCTGACAAACCTTAAAGTTGGCAGTCTTGCCAGTTTGGACTTAGCACAGTAGAAAAATTACTTTTTGTGATCATTGTGTTCTGAAATATCAGAACTACATCCTTACAACTGGTTATAAAGTTAGTCTGTTTGATTTTCTTCCAGGTTCATGATTCTTGGTCAGTTTTTGTAAACTGGACAATATGGAGTTACAATTCCTGTTCAGGCTGCTCTATAGCCTTGGGGTTCTTTGTCTTATTTATAGAATGTTTAACAAAATCAATTGTGCAGAAGATGGATTATAGTAATCCTTTGATTTTGAAATGAAAATATCAGTGCCATCTTTTTGTGCTGTAAAGGAGCCTACAGCATGCTGAGAGCACAATCAACAGATAGCACTTGGCCTTTGAGCAGGGTTGAGACTTCTCTCCTTTCTGCATATGAATCGCTACAGTTTTTTGTTCAGGGATTATTTATAAATCACTCAATGAATATCACTACTCTTTCAGATCTACTGAGATTTGGAGCCTCTACTATTCAGTAGCAGAAGTCAGGGAAGAAAGGCAGTGGGTGACTGAGTAGCATAAGGCCAACCATCTTGACCTAAGTGACATTTCCAATTATGAAGAATGTGAGGTGAGGAAAAGCTCAATGCATCTCAGCTATTTCCTTCTCCTCAGGCCGGATCCTTTCTTTATATTTCCAGGGTTAATACAGCAGTAATTACCTGAGAGATGATGTTTGCATTGATGCAAATATCTTTAAGGCTCTTTTCCCCTCTGTTCTTTATATCAATCCAAAAGACTGAGAATGACTGAACCAATTCAGCTCAACTATGTTGGGATGGAAAGACTAATACTTGCTGACTACTGAATGCATGCTTTTAGCAAGAACTCCATCCTCTAATACTTCAGTATCAAACATGTATGGCTTCAGCAAGAAGTACACTTGATCTTGGTAGGTTTCAATGAGCAAACCCTAAATGCCCTTTTTTTCCAACACTTTAACTCTCTTCGTTCTTACTCATGCATTTCTTCTCCCTTCCCTAATGTATATGTGCTCATTCCTAACAACATCCCAGCATTTTGACTGAAGCAGTTTTAAATTTATCTGGACTTGACAGCAATTTCAAATAAGAAAAATGGAGAGGAAAGTATGCATCAAGAAACACACTCCTGATCACATAAGGTTTTCAACAGATGGGAAAATGGACCAAAAAATGAAGCATGAAATTTGATGTTATTGAGTGGAAGGAAATATTTTGGTTTTATTGTCAGTTCCTCATGCTACTTAGCAGACGAGAAAGGACTCTAAAAATAAATTGATGTAGAAAATACGTAAGAAAGAATGGCTTGCATCAAGATCGTTGTAGAAAAATAAATAAATAAGGCCATTAAAGAAGATGGGTGCAGTCATCAGAAAACCTCTGACATTAACTTTTATGAAGCAGTTAAAATTCTCACTGCAGCTCCTGATTTGCATGTGAACTATGACCAATCGTTCAGTCTGAAAACAATATGAGATAAATTTACAATTTAGCTTGTGTTCTGTATGGCTCAACACAAATGAATCAAACAATATGCAATAAATTTCATGGACTGTTAAGTTTTGGCTCTGGTGATGTAAATCACAGGTGGGATTGTATCACAGAGAGACTGCTGTTGGGTTGAGGAAGCAGTAAAGCAGAGAACCAGACCTTGTTTTGACTAGACAGGATCAGTATAGTGAAAAACACAATAGAGACATAAAGAATTGTGGAAAAAAGAAAAGCCATAACTTAAACCTTAAAGAAACTTGCATAAATAGCAGCCATGAAATCACCTGTTTAACCTAACTGGAGAGAGACTGCAGAGCTTCCTCAGTGAGTTCCATTTAGAGACCAAAAATGCTTTGAGGAAATTTCTACAGCAACAGTCCACAAACAGAGCTATTATGGTTTCTTTCAAGCTCAACTAGTTCTGTCAGCTGAAAACCAAAGTCATTTAAGACCAGATTCTCTGGTCTTAAAACAGTAATGGGTTTTGATTTCATGGCAATATTTGTTCTGTGTTTTACTCATGATCAAAAGATCAGACTTATTATGAAGAAAAATAGTCTTATTATGAAGAAAAATAGTTTCACTTTATGAAACTAAACTCTTATGATGAGTCTCCTGTTTGCTTATCTTGACACAAGAACCTGAATGCACATTCCATAGCAAATTTGGTGTTTCCAATCAGCTACTGAGTCTGTGGATATAATTTGTGTGAATTACATTATGACTTTTCTTCTTAACATAATCTTTTCTATATGTGTGTGCATAAAGTATCCATCTTAATATCTTGGTTTGGGTTTATATAGTTTTCATTTTAGATTTGTCTTCTAGAAAGTATGTAGCTTTGGAAGAGTCTACCGTCGACACATATATCTTTTTAGATGCTGAAAATAAAGTAAATATCACTACAACAAGCACCATATAAAGAGCCTTTGCAAATAGCATATTCTAAATATCCACTTCAGGCAAAGATTGTATTGGGATTTGATATTTTTTTTTGCGGCAGGTGAGGTGGTGGTCAGGGTGGTTTGGGCTTATTTTTTGTTTTACGGTCACGTGACCTTTATAATTCACCACTGAGCTAGAAAAATAAAGAAAACCTTCCCTTGGGAGTTTTTTCAATAGGTTTGATTAGTGAAAATGTAAGCTTCAGTATTTCTGATTTCAGGTTGGCATAACCTAGTAAGGAGGTTAAAGTGTAAAAAATTTACACTTTAATTAAGTATAAGTCTAAGTGTAAAATTTTACACTTTACATGAGTAATTTTGACCTGTAATGAAGAATATTTCTGTTCCAAAATCTTGGTGTGAGGGATATGTCATTTTTAATCTATTTAGGCTGCACGATAAGATTGGTTGTACAGAACTGAAAGATTACTGCTTTGTATGATTAAGCTTTGGAGAGGGAGAGGACAAATGATTTATTTACATCTAATTAGTGACACAAGACTTGTGGAGATGGGTTGTGAAAGACTGGTGGTAGGCTTCAAAAGCAAGAAGCTCACTAACCCACCAGCCCTTGTAAAGAAATGGTGGCTCTTAGAAGATAAAAATGGTTGTGAAATACCTTGACCCAAAGGTTAAATTCTGGTCTTTTCCTGCTTATCTCTGAGGAAAGTAACTTCCCTTCGCCTAGAGGACTAATGGCCCCATAAGCACATTAAAAAGAAAGCACAATAGAAAGATGTGACTCAAAATGATAACTAAGTTTCAGAAGGATATCAAGCTCATTTCTGATTACACTGGACCATACGGAAAAAGTTCAAACATTTCAGAAAGAGTGAATAAAATTAATTTTAGGCAACCAAACCCTAGAAAAAGCAGAAGAACAATGAAAGGAAAGAGGAGGGGGAAGGGCATAAAAAGAAGTAAAAGGAGATAAAGACTGTATTTTAATATTTATACCCAAAGTCCTACAAAATCTCTTTCTTTTGTCACCCAGCAATAAATTCACTGACCACTATCTTTGTACAAAAACAAAACAGCAGCTGTGCCTCTCTGCCTATCATTAGAGACCTCTCTCTGATGTTCTCAGAAGCAACTCCTTTATCCTGCCTTGAACAAATGTCTTATTAATAATCTTCTTTGTTTTTGTGGGTCGGTTCATTAAGTTCATGCATGCATAAAGTTGCTGTTGCTGCGGATAATGCGCAAAACATTAATAAATTTAGGCTTTTCAAACTCTTAAATCATTTATTAATTCAGGAAAATGTTATGTGTTTCTAAAATCTTACTTCAACCGAGGCACTTAATTAGTCTTTTGTTTTTTTCTCTTTCACAACACGAGTATAGACTTTCCAAATTTTCTGTGTGAAATCAACTCTCTGCTGTGCAGACATCTTATCTAGCAAGTGTGTCTCTCTGCCCTTTCCCCACTTATTTTTATTTGCACTATAATTCCAGGGTGCTGGGCATGGCTATGCAATTTCCTTCTTCCTCTCTCTGAACGGCATGCAGAAAGTAGCTGCAAGTATATATCCAAGTATTTAAGATGCATTTTTATTTTCTGCACTGCAAAATGAAATCAAAATGTTTTGCTTGATTCTGAAATGTTTCATCTGACACAAAATAAAACACCAGTTTTCTAAGCTGTGGGGACATCCTGGGAAAGTGCTTTCAGTCCCTCCTACAGCGTCTGCCACACTTCAGATAAATTGTTAGATATTTACTAGTGCATTAGCTAGAATCCATCAACAAGGCAAATGGCATAACTGCCAGGCTAGAATAATTTTTGCAGTCTAGGGTAATGACTATTTAAGTATTTTTATACAGAGAGGAGACATACAAGCAAAGACTGTGAAAGATTTGCATCAGAATATATAAATAGCTAGAGACTAAGACATTCATGCAAAAAGTAAAGGGTATCAGTTTAAATTTTCGTCCTATAACAAATGGAGGCTTTGAACTTTTTTTCCATGTGAATTTCTATTCAACAAACTATCCCATTTCTAGAACTGGAATGCTTGCTATTTTTTTCCATTGGCACCCTTCCAGTTTCTAGAAAGTTGAATGCATATGTATATGCTTATAGTGAGGCTGGAATTTTGTACAAGTCCAAGTAAACAGCCCATTGCTAAAGCACTGAATACAAGCAGTTGCCACCACTTCTTTGTTTCTTCTTTAAATGTATTTTTCAAAATATTTCCCTTGATAAAATTATTTATTGTACAAATTACACCTGAATTGGAAAAAAAAATAGTTTTCTGATACAGAAAAGTAGTTTTGAGCCAGTGTGGCAGCAGCTTTCTGGACACAGAGAGCAATGCGCAACTTTCCCAGGCATTATCCTGGGGAAGGCTGTGAGAAGATCAGAGAAATAATGACAAACAATTCTTATCTTCACTTGCTGCACCTGTTGTTGTGAACATGTGGAATGTGTTATGGAGATTTGTTTACCAAAGGGTAAACAAATTAATTGGCCAAGGGTGATGGTGTTTAGATTCAAGGACCAATTGGGTCCACCTGTAGCATGGCTGTTGGTAAGGTAGATGGGTTTCTTAATAAGTATAGTATAATAAAGTAATTGATCAGCCTTCTGAGAAGCATGGAGTCAATGTTAATTATTACCCAGCTGGGGTCCTGCAGTGACAAGCCAGTCTTAGTGTTCAGAAAAAAAATGAATAAAAGTGAAATCTCAGATGTATTGGTAAGAGGTGTTCAGAAAAAAGAAATAAGTATGTTGTTATGAGGCAAGACAAAAAATGTATGAGGTACAGAGAACATGAGGGAGACCAAATTTAGAATAACCCTTCATAATACACCTATAGCTATACTATATGGCACTTATGAATTTTACCTGATTAGGTATGCATTTGAACAGAAAACAATTATTGTCAACTCACACTCTTAGATAGATATGCTCTGTTAATCTTAGCTAAACAAGAGATGGTTAATTTATTTCTGCCAGAAGAAATTTTTACTTCAATGTGTTCCTGGAAGATTATGTCTGAATTCTTCCTCAGCAACACATGAGAGGCACAGTAGCAACAGTTTATCTCTCTCACACTGCCCAAAGAAAGAGCATCATAGTCTATTTTATTCACTATTTTGCTTATTAAACTATGAGGATATTATTTTATTTTATTCATAATATAATATTCTATTATTCAATTTTCCACTGTATTTGTAAAGTAAGTCCAAAGAGACAGGACAACATATAAATCCCTATATTGGACTGGAAATAACGAAATATAACATTTGAAATATATGTAAACATACATAGCAGAGATTACCTTTAAACTTCACATTACTTTTATGTCTTAGCAATTCATCCTCTTGTCTCATTCCAAATAGGAATTTTACATACACTTTCAAAGTTGTCTGAGTTATGCAAAGATTTAAGTTGCAGTGTTACTGGTTTTAAATGCAATTTCAACTCCTAAATCACTTGTGATTTTGACAAAAAAGCAACCTTTTTCCTCCATGTATTTGCGAGTTATATTTTATTACAAAAGGAAACAGAAAATTAATGAGGCTTATAGTTTAAAATAAAAAAAAATAAATCCTTCAACACCTGAGACTTTGTAGGACAGTGCTGGATCTCATTATTTCAGCCATTCTTGCTATTTTTGCTTTTCAATCCTCATATGCATTTAATGCAGTAAGAGTATGAGAAAAAAGAGTTGTGTTCTGATTTTCTAATTTACCAGTTCACCAGTGCAGATTTCATAGACTCACTGCCTTCAAAGTAGCGGAGTGGAATTCAATATATATTGTATCTTTTAAAAGGAATATTAATATCATGAAAACTGTATTTTGCTGGTTTCTGATGCTTGAATTTCAAAATCCTACACACTAGGATAGATGGCATCAGTCCACACAAGTAATGTAGTTCCTTATGTACTGTTTCAGAAGAAATATAAAGTGTGGGAAGACTCCCTCTGCATTTAAAACTAGGTGAAGTGGTTTTTACAGAGAGTATGAAGGAATATTGATAGGCAGAGCCTATTGATAAACAACTACAGAGAAGCACCTTGCAACAGTCTTTGAGGCTCTGCATAATTGTGTGGCTAGCTCAGCTGAGCTGGCTGTATCTTTGTGCAGGTTTGGGGGTTTTTTTTGGGTTTTTTTGGCCAGACTCAGTGATCTTAAAGCTCTTTCCCAACCTAAATGGTTTTATGATTCTGTAATAACAGACGTGTGTGCCATCTCCATTCTGTCTCAGGGGAGAAAAGAGTCAGGCTTGGTTGACCTCTGCCTTGCAATATTTTTTTTTTGGTTCTGTGATTCTAGAAACTAGATGTGCTGAGATAAGGTTGCAATCTGAGAAATCTAAAGAAGTTTCTATAGAAATCTAAAGAAATCTATAGAATTTTCTATAGAAATCTTTCTGTCTTTCCAAGACTGCTTCATTATTTCCAAGGGTTCTAATACTGGGAAGTTCTTTTTCCTCCTGCACCTTTAGTTCATAGAAAAAAAATGGAACTTCCTAACATAATGTTCTGTCTTCGAGATGGAATGAAGGATTTTTACCAGATTGAAACATTTACTTTGAAGGAAAAGCAATCAAAATAAAAGCATTACATGATAAGTTTTTCTATTATTTTCCAGAAATTTGGTGGCAGTGCTGGATCTCATTATTTCAGCCATTTGGACCTTTGTCATCTGATTCACTAAATGATAATGGATGTTGGTAGTGGTGATCCTTTTCAAGTGACTGCTGTCTTCTGGAAAAGTTTTTGACTTTCTGAAAAAGTAAGGTATAGATACCTATTTAAGTTTGTGATCAGAATACCCCAAAGGAACATATATTCGAGTACTGTGCTATGAAACTCTTCAAGAAGAAAATTGTTAAATATTTGAAGTTCGTAACCATCTGCAGTGACCTTGGCAATAATCACAATTAATTGTAAATTTTACTTCAGTTTTACTTTTAATTAAAAGATAGGTGCAAGAACATAAATGATACAATTAGAATAAATATTTTCAGTGTGATAACAGAATGCTAATAAGTGTATTTCCAAAAAGAGGAATACTATATGAAACAAATGGATGCTCATCATTACTAATGGAGAGGAGTGAGGTCTAAGACATTGTGACATGTTTTACCTAATGGAACTTCCATTGCTTCAGTGGTTTCAAATCAGATTTATCAGAAGCAAAGTTACACAAAATGTTAGCAAATGCCAGTTAATATTACAAAGGTATTATATCTCCATTGCCTTTTCTAATGAGTAAGGAAAGAAACAATGCCATTATTTTCAAAATACCTTTTAAAAAATGGGGAAAGTGTGCATTCTCCTTTTTGTACCCCAGAAAAACTGAAGTAAGCAGTGCTTAGTTTATTTGCTTAGAAACTTGCTCTGACTTCAGGAAATTATTCCATTCATTTTAGTACCTACTAATTGCAGTAGCAGTGCCTTGTTTTAACAGATCAGGATGATTTAGTACTGCTTATTGAAATCTTCCCTAAGACCTCAACATCCAGTCTCTTAAGCCTCAAAAATAATTGTTTTAAAACTCTTCAGGCACAGCTTTTTTTTTTTTTTTTTTGCTCAATTGCATCAGTTTCCATGATGGTTGCTGTAGCAGAGGGTTAATAATAATATTGTGTTACTCTGCAGTTCACTACTTTGGCCTTCCTTCCACTAGTTTATCTACCCTAAGACCAAATTATTACTCTGTAATAAAATGAAAAGCCACTATTATTGCTTTATGTAAGTACACTTAAAATTATTATTAGTAGTGTACTTGGTAAGGTTAAATGACGAGGTCTTTGATGCTAACTTCAAAGATTACATCTCCAATTTAACTAGAATAAATGAGATGGTTGCTTCTCTCTAATTAAAGGCAAAAGTGTATCTATGGCACTCGGCAATTATCTGTCATTTAACACTGTATTATAGCAACATTTATTGCATTCATTTTATTATAATTACAATTACCTTACATTTACTGAGGGCCCAGTCTTCAGAAAACCAAGCCGCCTGAGGAAATGAATCATGATTTTTTGAAACCTAAGGGAGCCTGTGTACCAAGCTGAAGGTGAAGTTCAGTTTGCAGAGAATTGGAATGATACCGCCAGCAGTTAGAACCATTCTCTAGGGCCCTGTTTGCAGGCACAGATTTACAGGTGCTTTCCAAAAAGTGAAGTGAACATTCTCTTTGGTTGATTCCCGAATTTTGGGCTGTTAGTGTAGTGAAAAGACCACATTTCCACTTCTCATCTCTTTTTTAGGCAGTGACAAACAGTAACTGATGTCTGGTGAAGAGAAAGGGAACTCCAGCTGGTTTTATTCTTGCAGGGAGCGAAAGCAGCACAGCAAGAACAGGGCACCAGTTGAGCTGAAAGTTCGAGACAAAGGAGAAGGGGTACCCTGAAGTGAACAATGAGTGCTATTCTGACTAAACAGAACAATTTCTAAAATGATCACCTTTTTAAAAATTTTTGTGATGCAAGTGATGTTTCTTCCTTCCTCTGTCCTGACTTGTCTGTATTCATGTTCTTTATATTTTGTCTTTAACCATTAGCACAATCATGCTTTGCTTGCCTGAATACTCCCTGGAAAAGAGATCTAAAACTTAAAAGCCTGAATAATTATAAGATTTTAGATTTTTTTTTTTTAATGGGGTCTTGGCACAATGTAGAGCTCATGCTGTGTTAGTTTCTTCAATCAGTGGAGAGAAAAAAACTAATGCAATCTAACTATGACTGTGCAAATTGTGAATATTCACAATAGACAAAACAAGATCTTTAGGTTTTTAGTTCTTCAAAACAGCTGTGAAAATTTCTAAGTCCTTATTCCCTAAGACATTCAGAATAAAATATAATTAGTATTAATTATTATGTTCTTATTTGCAGTAGGAAGGCAATGTTTATGAAAGGTGAAATGACTGCTTCTGTTTGTAGATTTAATACAGACAAGCAGTGAAAACAAACTACTGAATGACTGATTAATATATTTAGAGCTAATCAAAAAGAATTTTTCTACTGTTCAAACAAAACAGTGGGTCAATTTATCTGTGTAAGGTGATAATATTTTGTGAGCAGCATACCTTCAAAACATTCAGAGTACAGCTCAGCAGACATTTGTATGTGTCCCTACTTGTTATTGTTGTAATTTACCTGGCAGATCCTCCTGTTTCATTAAGATCTCTGCCTGTGCCATTGAAAGCAAAGGAAACTTTGATTTTATTGGGGACAGGATCGAGGTTTGGCCACTCAACATGTCCTTGAGCCAAAACAAAACTTAGAAGGAGGTTAATGTTGAGAGTGTTTTGATTGCATAATGATGCCAACCAGCAAGACAGGAAAAGTCTTTGGGCTGCACTGAAATGGAAAGTGTACTTGTCTATTTTAAACTGCTAATACCTCATCTAACCTACTGTGCTGAACAGTCACAAAATGAACCTATGCAGTGACTGAATTGCTGTCCATAAAGCAAAAGCAAGCAATAGACTGTTATTCCATTTCTATAATATAGTCATTTCTATAATGTAGTTATTTCTATAATATAGTTATTTCTATGTTATTGCAGCAGTAATGAAAACCAGTATCTTAACACTGAGATGCTGCATTTTGGGAATCATTTACAGTTATATTGTTCTAAACCAGCATTTTCTGTGAAACAGGGAAATGCAGTCTTTACAAAATGAAATTATTCAGCAATGTGATCAAAAATTTACTCCCAGAGTATACTTGTCCACCAGTGCAGTAGAAAATGTAAAGTAAAGCCACAGTCTTCCAAAATATTAAAGTGGTAGGAGTTAATCTTTAAATAAAAACCCTGTAGAAGCACATTTACTGCATCTTCAGTACTTGTCTGTGGCTTAAGATGCCATAGCATTTTTTAGGATCTGTTTTTAACATGTGAATTTTCCTGGAGGGGTGCAATCATAGTAGAAAAGCTACAGAGCCATATACCCATAAATTCCAGGAAAAATATTAATATGCTAAAGCATTTTAAAAACATGAGGATCTCCTAAACAATTTGAAGGTGTTCACAAAATACAGTTTCTTTTAAAACTCTATTTTCTTAATTCTATTATTGAGAAAACATGATTCTCATTTTTAAACATTTCCAGCAGAATACACTAATTTTAGTACTGTCCTTGGAATATGATGCTTTTTTCTTCCTCCTGCCTCATGAAGTAACTGAGGATGTGGAGAGACTATCCTCACAGAATGGTGAATGTGATTCTGGTCACTGACACATTGCAAGGAATTCAAGAAATTCCCACATATTTAACTGTACTTGTAAAATTTGTTTACATATGTTATATGGCAGCCTCTCTGGAATTATTTTCTGATAGTTTGTTAACTATTATAATTTATATATTTTAATTTTATTCCACTGTTTCAAAGTTCCTTCCATAATCTTGCTGAAATAATTCATCCATTAATTTTTTTTTATTGAGAAAGATAATAAGAATAGATAGGAAGATATAAAATTTTAATAGTCTTTTCAAGACTTAATGATGCAAATCAGCCAGTGCATCTGTGCATATTAATTCCAAACAATCCTACAGTTATGAAAACAAAAACCTGCTTTTCTAAAACAATGGAAAATGCAATTAACTGAACATTTTAAGGCAAATTGCACTCTTACTTATTTTATTAAACACAACATAACAATACTAAGGTATTCAATGGTATAAACATGTGGTGTTTATGCTTCTTTTGTGGTACCACAGGTGACTAATTATTTTCCAGGTGTCACGGAGAAAAAAATTGGTTAATCAGCCAGTCAATTTAGCTTAATGTTCGTCAACTGTGAGCTGCTGCTTCAAGTTTTGTGTATGTAGGCATTGTGTATGTAGGTATATGAATATGAGTCTGCACATGTGCATGTAACCACATTCTGGACCTTATTCCACTTCTTTTTAAAAGATGGAGAGGTCCAGGCTTTCGCAATGAAGTTGCACTGATACACATCCAGATAAAGACTTTGTGGCACAGAGAAGAACTTATAATCACTGAAACATTTAGGTTAGAAAAGACTTATAAGACTCCAAGCATTAACCTGGTAGTGCCAAGTCCACCACTAAACCATTTCCCTAAGCATCACATATATGTGTCTTCTAAATTCCTCCATGGCTGGTGACTCAACCACTTCTCTGGCTAGCCTGTTCCAAGGTTTGATAACCCTTTTGGTGAAGAATTATTTCCTCATAACCAGTCTAAACCTCCTCTCACCCAGCTTGGGGCCATTTTCTCCTGTCCTAACTTGAGGATATAGCGGATGAAGGAGCAGATTAAAGAAAACTTAAGTTCTTTACTGACACAGATCGGAGAGACAAAAAAAGATTGAAATATGTTGAATCTCTTCTGTAATTCATAATTGCCTAAAATATACTGAAATGAAGACTTAGGATAAGAATAAGGTTTTGGTGAACTGGGTGATCTGGCCTAACAATGTTTTTCTCAATCAAGACCATTGTTGCAACTTTCCTTTATAATTAATCTGCCATCACTGCTGTGTGTGGGGAGGGCAGTTGTATACCAACAGCCATAGCTCTTTTTCTCAGTATTTTATTTTTTGCATAGTTCAGTTAGTCGTTTGGATCTGTAAAGATACCTCCCATTCTGCTGTTTAACAGAGCAGGTAGATTCATGGGGTGCTTAGAAAACTGAATTTTCTCAGGCTGATCTCTAAAGGAGAGTTATTCTTCTGAAGTGAAATCTTTTCCTTATCTGATGCCATAACGCAGAATTCATCTCTCTGCCTATCATTTACACAGGTGTATTTACACAGACACATATACTTATTTTGAGAAGAATTTTTGATTTTTTTTCTGACACTCCCAGCCTCCTATAAAATTTCCAAGTATAGCATAACATTTAAAATCCTGTATAGAAAAACTTAAGTTTTATAGAATTACAGGTTAATGAAGGATGTGAAAAAGAATTCTTAAAAAGGAATTGAAAAAGTGGCCGTAAGCCAGAGAACCGAAGAGGGTGAAGCAGGGTCATATGGAGTACAAAGATAGCTGTTGTAGATTGGCTTGACACTGATCTTCATCCCCAAGAAATGAAAATTGTCCTTCCTCCTTAGCTGATCCCTATTCTTTCTGTGTCTCACATCCCCTCATTTCTGTAACCCCACACCTGAGCCCCTCTTACGCAGATGATGTGCATCCACAGTGTGTTCATTTCATGTCTCTTCTCTAACTTCAGCACAGGTCTACTATGTAATCATGTGTGTGAACACAGCTACTTTAGGCACACAAACTGGGTGAAATTTTTCAATGAAGGATGAAAAGTGCTGAATTTCTCCTATTAAATCCTTTTATATTAATAACTAGAATCTGTGGCTTCTTTTTTTTTTTTTTCATACTGAAGTAGAAAAACTTTCAGTACTGAAGTTCAGTGTGACAAGTGCAGTGATTCAGCTGCCCACCAACCCTTTTCCTTTCCTTTCCTTTCCTTTCCTTTCCTTTCCTTTCCTTTCCTTTCCTTTCCTTTCCTTTCCTTTCCTTTCCTTTCCTTTCCTTTCCTTTCCTTTCCTTTCCTTTCCTTTCCTTTCCTTTCCTTTCCTTTCCTTTCCTTTCCTTTCCTTTCCTTTCCTTTCCTTTCCTTTCCTTTCCTTTCCTTTCCTTTCCTTTCCCTCCCCCTCCCCTTCCCCTTCCCCTTCCCCACTCTCACCACCACACTACATGGACAACATCTGTCCTGCTGTCTGTAAGGTCAAGCCAGAGGGAAGAGTCAGCTTGATCCTATCCATCTTTCTTGCATTGCCCAGTGCAGAGACCAGTCACCAGGCTGTTTCCAAAACTATAACATGGGAAGGTTGGACCACTCTGGAAAGCAGATGATCTGTACCACCTGATTTTGGTCTTGGGACAGCACTATGAGACTATATAGGATATTTAGGCATCCAGCTATTCACGATCAGCAGCCTACAGTATAAGCAAGGAAGATCTTGGTGTCCTGGACAGTCAGAGGCAAGTAATCACAGTCCTTAAACTACTAAGTCCTCTAGAGGTGAGCATTTAATTTAGACATCATTGCAACATCCCTTCAGTAACAAAATGAACATGTAACATCTGTCTGCCCAGGGTAGTCAAAATTCTGAGTACAGATCATTATTTAAACAGGACAAAGCCAAATTAAGTTTGCAATACCTTTAAATGAAAATACTCTTTAAAAACCTGGATCTAGCAATTATTTTTCATCATCTGACATTGTCTTAGCATGTTGAAATTCAAGACATATTATGATATTACCCTTTTCCTTTTGCTCCCTCAAAAGTCCTTTAATGGCCTTTAAAACCAGCATAATCAAGCCATGACTCTATTGTCAACATTCTAGAATAAATCTTGAGCATTGGAATTTAGCTATTAGGTAACATAGTCACGTTCCTTTCAACTGTGCTGTGAACACAGAATAAATGGGTTGTGATGTTTAGCACTCTTAGTTAAAATCCCATTTTTACGGTTCAAGAAATGTGCTATGACCCATGCACTGCAACTACTGATTTATCTGCACGGCAGCTTGGGTACCAAACCAGTTTTAAAATACTTCTGAAAGCATCAAATGTGTTATGACTAAACAACAAACAACAACAACAAAATAGCATTGTTGAGTTTCTGTCAAGGGTAGAAATTTAGAGAATTTCTTAGAAAAACTGAATGCAAGCAAAACAATGTATGTAGTCTTAAAGGCACCTTGCTTGAGAGAGATTTTGTCACCAATAGGAAAGAATTATCATACCCTAATGTAAGAAGGCAAGTTTAGGCATGCAGATGTGTGAAAATGTCAAAGACAATTAAATATTTAATTTTTTTCCCCCCCTAAAACATCCTGAAAAATCTTCCCTAGTGAGTTCACACAATGGAAAAAGCTAGGATCATATTTACACTCTTGGCTACCTCACTACAACCAATCCAACCAACATCAGGCTGACTGGAAATGCTGGCATGCTGTCATACAACATGGATTAGTTCCCAGTTCCAGCCTGGTTTTGGATGCCTGTGCAACTTTTGTTTTGAAATTTCTTCAAAATTACAGGGTATACAAAGCTAAGCTGTCACATGTGGAAGAGCTGCTGCTCTGAAAATTTATTGTATGTGCCTCAACAGAATGTTACTCCTCATCCTGGACGTCTAAAATTTTCTGCTGTATAAACTTTATTCAGGTAGGTTTGTGTTGTAATGTGTTTTTATCTCTTTGTAACAGTCCTGTAATGTTTTGCCCCTTCACCCCTCATTGTCTCCTAATGGTTACACCCTGAGCTTTCCCGCCCTTCCCCCAGTGCCAATCTCCCTGAAAATGCTCAGTCACTCCCCTGTCCCCTCCCTGGTACCTTGTCCATCACTCAGCTTCTAATCCCTCTCTCCCAAAATCTTCCACCTTGGGCATCGAGTGAGTGAGTGAATGAGGGCCAGGGGTCCCTCCCTTGAACTTTCCCCATTGGTTTGTGTGTCTGTCTGTCCTTTTGTCTTCCACTCCCCCAAATTCCCCCATTGGGTGGTGGGCGTTCCTTCCCCCTTGTCACCGCCCTGGTACTTAAGATAATTGTGAGAGCCTCGAGGCCAGTTTTGGCTGCCAGGACAATGGCATTCAGAGCTCCCTGGAGTTTGCATTAAACCTGAGACTTTTTCCCCCGGCCTTGAGTCAATTCCCTCATTACCTCCTCGGACGCCGCCTCGCCTCCTAACAAGGCAAACAGCGAAGCACTTTGTCTTAGCTGCTCCCCGAATCTCCTCAAGAAACAGGGAAGTGTCCGCCGCTGCTGACCGTGCCTCAGCTGGGCAGGCGAAGCCAGGGAGCTTCAGGGTAGGCATGCTGGCAGGTTTGAACATTTTTTCAGGAATAAATATAAAATTAAGGCAGATCTGAACTCTCTGCCACCAGTCCCATCACAGGATTATACCCTTCTGTGGTAAATTAATGGACTTTCCTTTGCTCCATCACAGTCTGTGTCTTTCTTTATGCAGCAGGAAATACATTGCTAAAGAAATATATTTCTTTACTGAAATATAATTTGGGAAGGGAAAACTACCAACTGTTAGATTTGGGGAAAAAATAATTTAGAGCTGTCTTGGATATCTTTAATAGGAGAGAATTTTACAAAATGTGCAGCAAATTTGCCTAAATTATATAACCCATATTTCTACAATATAAATCCAAGTGTATGATTTAGAAGAACTTTTCTTTAAAGCTGTGCTTTTAAACAGAAACCAAACAACACTTTTCTAATGCTATGGTAGTTCCTCTCTCTTTTCCATACCTCCCTTGATGAGCCAGAGGATTCACCTTCCTCAACAGCAATTCACTCTTCAAAAAGGATGGTGTGGTCAGCTGTGCTTAAGCCTGTGGCAAGTCCCTGGCTGCACTATGAGAATACAGAGGACCTTCTCTGTCTCTGCTTCTGCACCCAGGAGGTTTCAAAGGAGACAGTGCTTTGACCTTGCCCATATGCTGGCCAGCAGATCTGCCTGGTTGAGCTGGCATTCCTCCAGGAACAGAGAGATTCTGCACTGCCCGGGTTCAAGGTCATGTCCAGGAAGCTGAAACAATCCTCCAGTGTTATAGACATGTGACAGAAGCTCATTCCCAGTGCATATTGAAAAAGTGTCCTTTAAAACAACACAGAGTTGATGAATCAAAAGTATCTATCCTACTGTGTTGTTTTGAGGAGGAATTTTGGTATCCAAAATACTGCTGAACAAGGTGAGAAACCTGAATGATAATATTAGAAGGCTTTATTTTACAGGTAGAAGTTACTTGTTTAACCACCAGCTTTGTTAACAATAGTCTATTACAATAATTCCTATAGTGTATTCCATATGATCCTAGGACAACTGAATCAAGTATTTTGGAAGGGACTTCCAGAAGTCATCTACTTCAACCTCCTGATCAGAAAAATTCTAGGTAGGGCAAATCACTCAGGGCCCTGTACAGTGAAATATATTGTGTCTCCAAGGATGGATATTACACAGCTTTCTGAGCAACTAGTCCAGTGTCTTATTATGCTCATAATGAATGCTTTGTTTCCTTATCAAGTCAGTTTCCCATATTCCAAGCTGTGCCCATTGTCTCACATACTTCTACAGTACATTTCTGACATATGGTTTTTGTTTCAGACCTATGTCTTGCATAATTTAAAAGCATTAATATATTCCCTGAATCTCTTAAGACTGGACTGAACAGATGTTGTGGTCCTTTAAGTTGTATGCCACGAGTTCCAGCCCTCTAACCATCTTAATGCCCCTCTTCTAGACTTTCTCCAATCTGTCCTCCCTTGTACTGTGGAGCCAAAGAATGGGCACAATGCTTGATAGGGTTTCGTGAGAGATAAGTAGAGAGGAATAACAATTTCCTTGTCCTGATGTTTACAGTGTTGCCCGACCACAGTTAGGATTCTTTGCTGAAGGAACATATTGCTGACTTATGTTGAAAATATGAATTGAGCCTATGCATCCAAATTGAGCTCTCTCAATAATTCCAGGCAGACATTCAAGATATTTCCACGAATTTTCAGGTGAGTTTTTATTTCTGCTTCAGAAAGAAAGAATAATGAATGTTTTCTGAAATTGCTTGGGAATGAAAATGGGATTTCCCTAAAAATTAATTAAATCAAATTTTCAAAGTTTCCAGTTTGTGAAAGTACTGTAAATAGGAAAATAGAGCAGATAGATATAACTGCAGAGACATGTTTAAGTTTTCCTGTTCCTGTATGTATGTCTCTTATTAACCAATTTTTTAAAAGAGATATAATATTTTCTAAACAAAGTTATATCTTTCCAGAGCTTCTACTTGTAGAGTAATTGAGTTCTGTGTCCAGTTCTGGACCAGTCAGTTTAGGAAGGACATTGAGATGCTTGAGTGTGTCCAGAGGAGGGCAGTGAGGCTGGAGAGGGGCTTGGAACACAAGTCTTGTGAGGAATGACTGAGGGAGCTGGGGTTGTTTAGCCTGGAGAAAAGGAGACTCAGAGGTGACCTTATCACTCTCTGCAACTTCCTGAAGTTGGTGGGAGTGAGTGAGTGATCTCTTTCTCCATACAGCAACTGACAGAATGAGAGGTCACAGTCTCAACCTGCATCACGGGAAATATAGGTTGGATATTAGGAAAAAGTTTTTCATGGAAAGAGTGATAAAGTACTGGAATGGTCTGCCCAGGGAGGTGGTGGAGTCACCATCCCTGGATGTGTTTATAAAAGGATTGGATGTCGCACTTGGTGCCATGGTTTAGTTGAGGTGTCAGGGAACAGGTTGGACTTGATCTTGAAGGTCTCTTCCAACCTTGTGATTCTGTGATTCTCTGATATAAAGATAAGTAAATAAGTAAAAGGATTTTTATACAACAGAAATATGTATATTGTGCCATGACACATTAATAGAAATATTTTTTGATACTATTGCATTTCTGTTAGCTCAATCAACCCTTCTAATCACTCAGAATGATGTGAAGCATATTTCATTAAATCAGCTACTGAGGCTGCATTGTACAGGAAACAGGAGTGTATAAACACAACATGCAGCAGACGAATAGTTTTAACAAGTATACAACTACACATACAAGCCACACCACTATTATTTACATACATACTGAGCCAAAAACTCATATAAGGAAAGGGCACAGGTATTTCCTTCTCTTTCTTACGTAAAAGGTATTATCAAAGCACTGTATACTTCCCATTACTCTAACTAAGCAGTTCTGGGGGATTAGACAAGATTGTCCTATTCTTCTACATGTGTTGCTACTTGAAGTATGGAGCTGAAAGAAAGCTTTGTACATCACATACAATGACTGATGTTTATTTGTTTGCTTTACATCCGTATTATCACCACAGTTTGAAAATAAAGAGAGGAATATATTTCCGAGTCTCAGTTTCATAGGAATATAAAATAATTATGCACATAGTTGATACATTGATTATGCATTTAGATTATGCACTTCTGTTGATATTGCAGCTCTTAATGAAACTGACAGTTGGTGGACAATTCTATAGTGTTTACTGTCCCCATTCATTTTTTCATGACAGAGTCTGTCCATAAGAGTTAATATTAATGGTGTAGGACTGTTTGTAGATATTAGAAAAGTATTTTTCAGTGTATGCCACTGTGGGAGTTGTGGCCACAGAGGAAAAACTAGTAGAAGCAGGAAACAAAGTAGACATCTGGTGATGAAGATTTATTTGTCTACACAACAGTAATATGAAAGGATTTTTTTGGTAATCAGCTATTGTCACATATAGGTAAAGCCTTACAAAAGAAAGACCTTGTAAAATCATAGTTCAAGCCTGTTACTTCAGCTAAGTTCCCATGAAAAAGGAATGGTAACAGTGAGAATCAGCTTGCATATCAATCTATTCTTGGTGGAAAACAGTTTGCACCTGTGAGGAGAAAATATTCTGCCCATGTGAAGCATCTTCTTCCCAGGGGATAAAAGTGTAAACATCTGTAAAGAGGAAAGCTGTTAGCGGGTACATGCACGAACAGCTACTAACCCGTTAACTGAGTGGAGAAAGGTTACTGACCAATTGGAATGAAACATCGTGCCTTCTGATAACCATATAAATATGGGCTACGAACATTAAAATTTGGCTTTTACTGCTTGAAGTGTTGTGTTTGTCTTTGTCCACCCCTGGTCAGCAACCCTGGTGAGGCAATTCACTTACAGAACTTATGATCTGAAATGAAACTGATAAAAAGGAACAAAGAGATATATATCTAATTCCCTTCAGCATCTTTCTTATTCTTCAAAGAACCTGGCAAACCATTCCCTAATTCTTTATCACTAGAAAGGTTGAACATCCAAGGGGAGAATGAATTCATCGCCAGGTGATTTTTGGGTCCTTTAATGTGACTTCTGAGCAGTCTCTTTGACAAAGAGTTGGAATGGAACGTATGAGGAGGTGAACTTGTGACTGAGATTTCCACCCTGATGAGGATTTTTGATGAACCTTCCCTCTCTTTCAGAAGCCCAGTATTTCTCAAAGTACTAAAAGACATTTCTCCTAGGCATAGCAGTCTTACCTTGAATCAGCACTAGCCTTCTTTAGTTCATTCATCTTCTGTTCCTTTCCTAATTACTTCATCTACACTTGGTGTATTTGGCAGGTACCTCAGGAGGAAGTCTACATGGCTTAGACCATTAGGCTCTTTTAAACTGTGGCCTGAGGTAGGGTTGAGACATCTCCTTGTATTACTCATACTTGTTTCCTTTCAGAACATTGAAAGGTCACCTGTACTTTAGGTTCTCAATGAAATCAGGTAGGAAAAATCCCTAGAGCACATTACCTTATGTTTCTTTCTCAGTATTGATAATAAGAAAAAAAAAAGGAGTCTTACATTTTCGTTGGATTTGTTTAGCTCATGGATATAAAACAAATTTTTTGAAAAGAACTGATGGAGTAATTGCAAATAAGTCTATAAAGGTAGATTTTTCTCCACTGAGGTTTGAAAAAAATACTTTGATAATCACATCTTTTCTTTTGCTATCACAACTCATTGAAAAGATCATTTTAGAAGAAGAAAATTTTAGAGCCTCTCAAATCACCTCAGATGTCATGACATTCTGTCTTTTATTAATTTGAATTTGTCAGACCAGTTACCTTGATAACTGCATGTGCTGCCTGTACAGCACCCACTTTGTGGCTTGACAAAAGGACCACAATGATACTCAAGTGATTTTCAGAAATCTACTTCTTTGGAGAAAAACAAAAATCTTGCCAGGTAGGTTCTTTTTTTTTTTTTTTTTTTGGCCTGAACACCACAAATAACAAACAACAAACCCTGGGAGAAAATGCTATTGGAAACTTTATTTATCCAGGTGCATCTTTAGTCAGGTAATTAACACTCACTGTGGATGTTGAATATCACCATGTATATAATCCTTTGTGAATCTTGTCACAGATTGTCCTCTTGTCCCCAGGTCTTGACTTCTGGTGAAGATTTTCAAACTATCAAGGCAATATTTCTCTAGTTTTAGCAGGAGTTCAACTTCCTTTATCGCCACTGATTTGAATCTCAGTCTTCCATCCGTGAAATGTTGTGAAGACATTGCTTTCTCACACAGAGGAATTTATAAAGTCAGTGACACTAATTTTAGGATGTTTTCAGATTATTGTGGTAATGAGAGCTATACATGTAAATAAGATAATGAATCAGCTATAGTGAAAAAACCCAAACATCTCCTAGCAGGAAAACCACAATAGACTTTTAAAAATCAATAAAGTGCTTGTTTTGGAGCTTGCATGCATTATAGCATGTGCTTCAAATTGACTTAGTGCTATCTTACACTAGGAAAAAGTAGATGTATCATGTTATAGAAAATCAAGTGTACATTGACAATGTCATTTAGAAGTCTTACTGAATCATACATGTGAGACTGTGCCTTTAGGGCACCACAGAAGTAAAACACATCTTCAGTTTCCAAGAACACACCTATCCATCACTAGTTTCACTAAATAACAATCCATTTTTAAGATATATGAGCCATTCTAATTAATTACACAAAAAAGAACTGTAATTGAGAGATTAGTAAATGGAATTTGGGCTTAACTTTTGCCTCTTCCTCTTTTGTCCAAATTGTGAGGACCATCTTTTCTTCCTCCATGTCTGACAACAACTCAGACTAACCTAATAAGGTGCTAGGTACATTTTTACTTGGTGTTTTCCTTTTCTTGATTTTTTTTTTTTTTCATCTTAGCATATAAAACAGTGACTTCCTCCTCCCCACCCCCAACACTTTTCAGTGCTGTTTAGGCTTTTTTCCTACTTCAGGTCTTTATATCCCCCAAGTAGGATATAAAGATCAGTTGTCCAGTAAGATACAGTCCAGATGAGTCTCTTCATTAAGTGCTGCTTACAAGTTGCTTTGAGGATATTTCCTCTAATGCCAAAGGGAATATGATGGCTAAACATCTCTCTTAGGTCCTTCTGACAATGAAATCAAGGCAAGGAACAAATCTGACCTAGTTCCATCAATTGCAAAGGGGCCTGGTGTAGCATACGACTGTTTTTGCCTCCAGTTTTGGAAGTAAATTTCTTTAGGCCTTTTCTTGTCAAAGATCAGATCACTTTAATACAATGGTTCACAAATTCTTCTCCAGAAAGAGACCTGAAATGCAAGTTGTTGTGTGAGCCCACTGACCACACTCAGTTTGTTAGTTTTACCAGGATTACCTTGTCTGAAATCAATTCCATACCAAAATATTTTAGAATAATCTATGTCACAAGAGTTTGTTTCACACCATTCATGTAGAAGCTGCCAGACTGAGTTCAATCCATCTGAGTTTATCAGAAACCACAGGGTATCCATGAGTTTTGATACCCAAAGAATTGACAGGTCTTTGTTATTTTGCTGTCTGCTCTGCAGGGGTACTTACCATGAGGTGAAACAGGCATTTATCTTCAAGGAAGGTAGAATTTTGTTACATATCTTTTTCTGCAGCCTAACTTCAAAACAGCTGTCACAGCCTTTGTGTGCCTAGCCAGTGCTATAGGATAGTGTACGCATTTGTTTTACAAGTTATGTTTTATGACTCACACAGATAATAGAACTCCAAATACTGAATTGGTGACAATTGCTTTCAAAAATTCACAGGACAAAAAGGGCATAAGGCAAAGCAAGCATTATTCTAGAGCAGGGACATTTACACAGTTTGTGACTCAGTCTCAGAAAACAAAAAGTATTGTGTTATATTATAAATGGGGTATGGGAGAAAACAGCCTAAGAGCAATGTGGTATTTACAGTCTTCTTACATTTTATATTGGGAAATTATTTTTCTTTTTCTTTACATTTAAACTTCTACATCAGCTTTGATTTTCTTGAAAGAGTGAGTAAACTCTTGGCAGAAATTCACACTTCTTTTTCTGCAGAGAACAGACAGAGCAATATTTCAGTCTGATCACTGATTTGGACTTGATTGTATTAATCATCATGTGAACTGATGATCCATGTGGCTAATTATAGCAGCAAATCTTTATTCCCTTTTGCTCAGGAAAGTTGTTAATAAAAAACCCTACTTTCTTATCAGAAAGGTAGTATGAAAAATGTCCTGTGGGTTTTTTGTTCACTTTGTATTAATTTCCTTTCTCTTTCCGAAGCAAGAATGAAATTAGCATCGGTTCTTTAAATGAGAATTAACTTGTGTTGTGTTTTTTGTTCTTGTTGCTTAGCAGTAGCAATGCAGACACATGGGTGGGTCTACTTCCAGAGCGCTTCTACTGGGATTTGACCTCTTCAGGGCATTTTCCATATTAACGAGATAATGTTGAATCAGATGTTCTTTTAAAAAAACCCAAAAAAACAAACCAAGATCCTGAAGTTAAGTCTCTGTTACTTAATTTAACTGTAAAGTGGTTAAAGGGAAGGACAAATAAATATATTTGAGGTGATGCCTGCCAAGCAAGACAAATTCATATGTCATGGTGTCAATGTATTTTTTAATTCAATAGTAGCATATAGTTTTCTTTTGTGCCTTGCTTTATGCAAACAAGACAAATTCTATAAACTGAAATAATTGGAGAATCTGACAAGATTAGGAATTAAAGATGTAAATTTTTTTAGGAGTCTCTGCCATTAAGTGGTTGAAGTTGTATGTGATTAACAGTTCTATTTGCTATGAAAGTCTAAACCCCTGAAAGAGTGGGGAATTCAGACCTGCTATCTCATCTTTGCCTGTCTGCTGTAAGGGTATGCCTTCAAAGACAGCATGAAATCAATATCCTTTTTCTATGATTTCTGGACTTTGAGACATATTTATATGCAGCATCTGACTGCTGGAGGTCACAGAAGATTTGTTTATACCTCTTTTGCTACAGCTCAGTTGCTTTAGAGGATTTAATAGAGGAAGAAACTTCAGATTCTCTATATATCTGCATTACATATAAAATTGCATGTTCGTTGAAAAAGAGGAATATGCAGGAAAAGATACTTATGTAACTAACAAACTGAGTTTGTTGCAGTAGGAATGGTTGTATGCAGACCCATGACCAGAAGTATATTAATGCTGGATATTATGTAAAACTATTTTGGCCCCTATAGGGACATAAACATTTAAACTATTTTAATGGGCAATTAAGTTAAATAGGCCATTTCTGTCCATTTAAAAATTAATTTTAAATATTATATTTTTTTAAACTTTTTCCAAACTTTTTAAAAACCCACTTATTTTAAAGATTTAAAAAAAGTTGTTGTCATAGGTTGAGATGCTTTTCCAATCATATCAATTGTGATCATTCAGGAGGACATGTTGGCTAGGTTTAGAAGATAGAAAGTAGATACAGAATGGGCTACTCAGTTCTGCAATTTTTAACAAGTTTATCATTCTCAGACATTCAAAACCACTTCTGTTTTACTCAATATTAAAGCATAAGTTTAAATTCCACTGACTTAACTAGGTTGAGGATTTTTATGGACAAAAAATCCCTTATTGCCACCCCTGTGCATCCAAAATTATGTGTTGCTAAGCATCTGTCAAAATGAACTAATTTTGTTTGTCTAAATATTTAAATCACTAGGGAAAATATTTCAGACTTGTAAATGAAAAAAGGTAGTAAACTGGAGAGTGATATTATGCTGTGGTTATTACTTTGGAAAAAGAAATCAATACAAATGTCATGAACCTGTAGCAAGTAGAAAAAGAAATACATTTAAGGTTGAATTATGTTTATTTACCTGTCAGTCCTGTATATTCATATGGATTATTTGGTATGCTAAGGATTTTATGGGGTAGTTCACTCAAGTCCACACTAATGGATGGTTTGGGGCAGGGGGAACAAGCAAATGTACTTTATTTACCATTAGTGCCATTATAAATACTTTAGACAGCTGAATACTTGTTTCTAGTAATTTTCCTATATTTTTTTCAGCCTTATTTTAACCCCTGCAAAACGACTTCCTTACCTAACTCTGGTAAACCAGTATTATTTCTGTGAGCAAAACATTTCTTATTTGGAACCTTTCTACATAAAAGTCAAACCTGTTATCCATACCTGACTTTTGTAAAGACTTTTGTAAGTGAAAGTCAATCACATCCATAGACAAAAAGCAGTGACCTATGTCAAATTTTTCTGCCCATTAATTACTTTTTTTTGATTGTTTGATCAATATATTATATATTGTTTCCGTGTTTCTGTTTCTAAAATAAATTAGAACCACAGTTGCTGTTAGCTGTTTTCCAAAATTATGAACTTTCCTGACTGGTAACTTTCTTAGCTGAGCTTGCTTGGAATAATGTATAAGTATTCAATTCCAATTGACCTTCTGCACAAAGATACCTTCCTTTCTGTATCAAAAGATGGCATGCTGATCACCGCAGTATTTGGTTAGACCAAAGAAAAGGCCTTTTGTAGCCATTTATAATTAGAATGTGTAATGAAGTCTTCCTTCAGCTCCATTTCAAATACAAACAGAATGCTTCCCAGGGTCAAGGCTCCTGCATTGCAGAAGTCAGTCCTGGATCTGAGCTGAGGAATCTGAGAAATTTACAAGTCTGGCCAATTAGTCTGGCAAGAGTAATCATCGACATCAGTCATACAAAGTCTTTGCTTTCATGACTCATTCTTTTAACCTCCAATATATCAGGTGCCATGCTGAGTCTGCAATCACATCATTATTTTGTTTGTAAAGAGGAAATCGGGAAACAAAGCACGGTAAGGAGTTTGTTTCAGAAAAAAACCAACTATTTTGAGCTAAAATTAAATGCACTATTCCTAGCTGACTTTCCTATTAAACATTAATTGACTAAAAACTACTTGTAAGTAAATCATTGTTCTGGATACTCAAAAGCATATTTTATAAGGTCAATCTCTTTGTTAGTTGGCCATATAAAGACTGCAGAATGGGTAAAATTTTTTAAAGCATTAAATTTTTTCTATTATTGAGTCTCAATCTGTGCCGTAAACATCTTGTTTCTCACCAGTCTCTACGGGAGATCCATCTTAAGAGAAGCACTCTCCATACATGCCCACCAAAATAAGGTGCATATGCAGAATTTTCATATGGTTTTTGCACTTTCCCACAAATGTTACTTATTTCCTAGAAATTTGATTTTGTTTTATTTATTCTTCCCTAATTCATGGCATGGGAGATTATTCACAGCCATATTCAAAACATATTCTTTTAAATGGAATGTTTTAAAGAAGCAAGATAATTCTTATTCCATTTAATTCAAATGGTTAAAGATATTATCTGGAATGTCTTTAGGTATGGAATGTACACTGAAGTATGGAAATGTATGGTTTCCGGGACAAGGTTATTTGTTTGGGGCTTTTTTAAGGTGTCATAGCAGAACATTCATGTTGGACAGAGTAATACCAGTGTATTTCAGAAAAAGTGAGTAATAGCAATTAATTTTTATTTGGTGACCACACATGAAATCTCTTGTGGTTCAACAATGACAGTTAGTGATCTTGAAAATTGCTGTCTTACAAATAGATTTTGCAGAGTATTTAAAAAAAAATACTTAATACTGTCCTACTTTGGGAAACTACAACATGTAAGTAATGATTTCAATTTCAGGGATCTTTGTCTGTTTCAATTTTCAAATATTATGTCTCTGCAGATTTTATAAAATATGTTATAGTCTGTAAAAAGATTTCATGGTCAAGGGTTGCTGAATCATTCAATATTTTCAGCTACACAGTGTCTACTTATCTCCTTTGGCAACTCTTCATTGAGATAAAATGTATGAGAATAAACATATACAGTGAATGCCTATCCTAATTTGTCAGCCTTAAACGAATCCTGTTCACTATCTGTTTTTTTGTAATTAAAGTGGGCACATTGTTATTAGAAGTAATGGCATAGTTGGTAATTTTTATTGATTAACAACATATATTAGAAAGAGATAAATGATCAATGTAATTATTTGTGGATTATTGTTTCCTGTGCAGTCATTACACTGGGTCACACTGAAATAAGGGATACATTTCTCAAAGACAGCAAATATTGCTTTTTATTAGCTGAGCCAAATGTTTGTGAATGCTGATAGAAAAACATATAAATGCAGGTCTTCCTGGGTAGACAAATAAAGACTCAAGGGCAGGAGTCGAGTTGTAGACCCCAAAATACTGAGACATATCAAGAGGACACATTCCTCAGTAAAAGGATGAGTGACAGAACCAAAGAATCATTTGGTTGAAAGAGACTCCTTATATCAGCTGGTCCAACCCTTGACTCAAAGCAGGTCCAACCCTTGACTCAAACTTCAGTGTTTTTCAGGTTGCTCAGCTTGCTGCCTTTCCAGCATCTCCATCAATTAGGTTTTGACATCTCTTTGGGTAATATGCTATAGTATTTGGTGCCCTCATGGTGACTTTTATTTCTTAATACTTAGTAGGAATTTATTGTTTGATACTTCTCCAAATGGAGTTTGAGTTCTCCATAAGTATCCAGTATGTAGTTGAAGACATCAGTATTTTTTTTAACCTTTTCTTACAACTAAACAAACACACCTACCTTAGTGTCTTCTCTTACATCCTGTGCTCCAGCATACTTGGGTTATGTTTTGTATTTGTGCTGGAAACTGTTGATAACACTGAGACATTTTAGTTACTGCTGAGCAGCACTTAGAGACAGAGCCCTTTCTGCTCCTCACACCACCCCACCAGTGTGAGGATATCCCTTTGGAAACTTGGGGTCAGGTGTCCTGGCCAAGTCTCCTCCCAACTCCTTGTGCATACCCAGCCATCTTCAGTGAGGCTGACAGTTGACCCCAAATTTCAAAGGCATATCCCACATCATGTGGTGTCATGTTTGGCATATAAAGCTAGTAGAAGAAGAAAGGGGAGATGTTTGGAGTGATGGAATATGTCTTCCCTAGTCACAGCGATGTGTGATGGAGCCCTGCTTTCCTAGGGATGGCTGAACACCTGCTTGTCCATGGGAGGCAGTGAACAAATTCCTCTTTTTGCTGGACTTGCATGCACAGCCTACACTTTACTTATTAAATTGTCCTTACCTCAACCCATGAGTTTTCTCATTTTTTTCTCTTCTTCGCTCCCCCATTCCACTGTGATGGGAGTGAGTGAGATGCTGGGTGGTGCTTAGCTGCCAGGTGGGATTAAATTATGACGCTATCCAAAAGAATTCAGCTTCTAACTTTATTTCCAAACTAAAATTAGTCCTGGTGAGAGTGCTGTCTAATTTTTTTATTGTAAGTACATCTGTACACTCCTAGATACCAACTGTATATTAGAGAATGGGTCACTCAGTTACTACAATGGAATTAATTTTGCAAAGTTTAGAAATAGTTCTCAAACTCTCTATTTTCTTTGCTTCTGTAAAAGGGATATATTTAGATTCCAGATGTTCTGTGAGAGATGATGAGAACTTTAGGTTGCTGGAATCAAAATTCAGAATTTTCCAGTCACATTCCATCTGAGAAGGAACTTAATCAATCTAAGTGGTCACTATATTTTTGAAGAAACTTCATTTCAGTCTAATAGGATCTTTAGGACACAGAGTTTATGTGAAAGCAGATATTTGCTACCTTGAAGAAACTGAGTTATGCCCAGTTGCTATGCACATTCTAGAAACAATGAACTGTGAATCTACCAATGATCAGCTGAAGACAAAAAAGAAATAATGCAAACAATGAAGAAATCAGACATATTTCATCTGGTGGTTTTGGTTCACCAATTTGAGATCACTTCCATGATGCAAAACCAGCACATTTCCTCCTCTCCCTGCTAACTTCAGAGAAACACACAACTTCTGACCATTTATGGAAAAGAGGGGATGAGAATGCCACTAGATAAAAGAAAAAAAGAAGTAGAAAAAATAGGGATTAAAATACTCTTCTGTGATATAGGTAAGGGAAGGTTAAGTAAGAAAAGGTAAATATCTCTGTTGCTTGTTTGAGAAAAGGGTTCACAAGGTACTAGTCAGTAGGTTTGACATGGACTGGTTTCTCTTTTTCTAATGTGGGACCTACCTAAATTTTGCACAAATAATTAAAATTTTATTTTAGCCAGAGGAGAGAGAGAAGCACTCTGATCTCATAGTGTACTGGCTGAGATAGTTAAGAGATGCAAGATATGATCATAGGTTCAGTTTGAAGTCTCAGCTTTTGGACTACACTAGGATGACTCTTCATTTTTTGCTTTGAAATGTTCTACTGCAAACCTAAGAGATATTATTGTACATAAAAAATTCTTCAAACCAATTTGTTTTTGCCAACAATTTTAGTTCTGACAAGTCACTATTTTCTAACTGAAAAATATTTTTAGAAAAACCACCCTCCTTCATTTTAACTACAAAATTTATTTCTGAAATGATCCTAACTTTGATATCTTTTTTGCAGTCATTTCAGGGGAGTAGAGTTAATCGTTCCATGGAATTTCATCAGCACAGATGAAAAATCTGAGTGAGAGACATAATGAATAGGTACAACAGTATTTTATAGCTCAGACAAGCTGTATGCCAGAGGAGTGGAGCTATTCATAATCCTGAACTCTGCAATTTAATAGAGCTGGAGTTATGGATTGTGGCAATGGCAACACACTTTAGCATTGTTTTTTTCTGAGGGTTTCTGGGTTCAAGAATATAAATTTCTGAGGGAGCCAATCATGCTGGAGATTTTGCTGTATCAGAATGCAGGTCCCTTGACCTGCTGGACACATTTCCTTTGCTGCATCCCAGGATGCAGTTGGCTTTTTGGGCTATGAGACAAGAAAACAGGCCATTGCTGCAGGCTCCTGCTGTCGATTTACAAAATTAGGAAGACACTCTACATGAAGACCAGACCTTTTGCTGTATTAGCTTAATGAATCTATCAAAGAGAAGAAATATCTGTAAAAGAAGTAAATTTATGCCTTGGATGTAGGATAGGTGTAAGTGCAGCAAGTAAAGTAAAATGAAGAATTTATGGCAGCAATACTTTAATGGATCCAATTTCTAGAAAGGTGCTACTGTAATCAGTAGAAGATCTTATCTAGAAATCCTTACATGCTATCCCAAACATGCTACTCTTTTAACCTTTAGTATTTTTATAAAATCTATATTTATCATGTAAAATCATATCTGTTCCTTATTTGATCATGTTTCCTCAGGCATGTGGTAAGAAACCAGTTCTCCTGGTGTTTTCTCTAAGGCCAGATTGTTCTCTTTAAAACAAGGTAGGAGGGAATGCCAACTATGCACTTTAGTACAACAGCATATGCTGATCAGTGGAGCTCAGGATGTAATTACATATGTTGTTTTATCCTATATTATGTTCTTCTATTTTCTCACATTTTGTATTTCAGTTGGAACTCAAAATCAAGCATATAGATGAATTTCTGGTATTCCCTGTTGATGTTCTATTCCTAGGATCCCAAATCAGCTCTGTTACTTAATTATTACATTTCTCTGCATTAGCCTTAAATTATTGCAGTCAAATAGTCAAAAAGTCTTTTTATCAGGAAGTATTTCCTGCAATCTTTTTTTTTTTTTTTTTTACTTAACCCTACAGCCTAATTCAAAACATGAAAAAAAATTGCAGCAAATTTAATGTAAGATGAAGAGTGATAAACTATTCAGGAATCCTCTGATTGATAATTCAGTTATGTGCTTAATTAGGTAAGGCATGTCTTGTCTAGGAATGAAAATCAGTAGTACCTGTTGTTCTCAGTGCAGGGTGTAAATGTTTGACACACTGTGAAGTCACAGAGCAACCAAGGCAGAATGGCACCTCTGGGGATCATCTTGTCCAACCTCTCTCTGTTCAGAGCAGGGTCAGCTAGTGCAGGTTGGCCAGCTAGGGTTTGAGTATTTCCAAGGATGGATAGTCTACTATTGAACTGAGAAGCTTTTTGCAGTGTTTGACCACCATCACAGTGAAAGCCCCCTTATTTTTAAGTGGAATTTCCCATAATTCTGTTTGTGTCTGTTGCCACTTGCCCTGTTACTGGGTATTGCTGAGAAGAGGCTCTCTCTGTCTTCTTGACTTCTTGGCATCTAGAGTTTTTTTAATAGATATTAATGATATCTCCCCTGTGTCTTCTATATTTTTGTATACTGTGAAAATTGAGGGGGTATGTTGGAGGTGGCTACCTGCCACGACCTCAAGCAGTCGAGAAGCGCCAGCTAGCACTGCCTGTGTGAGGCCAGGTGGCCGCCACGTGAGAGTGGGCACTCCAGGGGAATGGTGTCTGCCAGCCTGGCAATGCTGAGCGCTGCGGCGTGGGTCACGCAGCTTTGGTGGCTTCACACCCTGAGAGGAGACGAAGGGACAAGAGAAGGACACTTGTTTGCGAGCCCAAAGAGCCTTTATTCCCCCAGGTGTGGTAGGAACAAAGTGCTCTCGGAGCGAATGCAGTGACAAAATGCCAAGGAAACAAAGAATGGCAACAGGTTAAATAGGGGGTGGGCAGACGGGTGGAAACCTGGCTCGCCCAATGGGGACAAATGAGAGAGAAATTACATAGGTTATAACAACCAATGGTAACATAACAGAGGTGGGTACAGCGTCCTGGGACAAATAGAAAGGCTAAGGTGGGGTGATTGATACAGAACTTTCTTGAAGAAGCTGGGGGTGGTTACAGGATTGACACCCAACAGGGAGTGACAAACTTTGACTGATGGGACTAAATAAGGAGAAAACAGGGAGAGGTGAGAAGGTTGACAGGTAGCTGTGGATCCGAATGGCAGGAACTCTCGGGGTAAACAACTTGGAACAAACCACTGTGAGGGGAAAAATAGGGAAGTAGAAGGAACAAACCTAACTAACATTAATAAAACCTCTGACTAAATAAAACCAACCTACAACGTATGTTATCAGATGGACAGAGGCACAAGAGAAATAGTGTTCCATACTGCAAATACGATATTAAATTTACAAGTATCTTGCATACAATGCACATTGACTTACACAAAAAACACCTTGGAAGTTCTGATAGCCAAAGCAGAGGATATTTCTGGTTTAAAACGGAGATTCCCAGAGTTGTAGAGGTGTACCTTGTGACTCTGTCTTTTCCACAATGTCCTCTCTCATTTACCTTCTACCTCTATCACTGACTTCACCATCATGGGCACTCATACCTTTCCTGTACCTACACAGGCATGTGGCACTGCTTGTTTCAGAAAATAGTACAAGAGCTGGAGTGACCCTGACTCTCCTTTGTTCAGCTTCTTAGTACCACACCACTAAGCATTGCTCTCATCTTTCTGCACCCTACATTTGTTCAATGAATGTCAGCCCTGAAGACCCAGAAGAGCAGCTGAGCAGTCCCTGTGTGTTTTAGTCAATGCCATCCCATAAAAGACACCTTAGCTTGTGTATGTGGTGCTATTATAATGATAATAATAACAAGGTTAGGAAGTTTCAGTATCTGAAAAGATAAGGCCGTGTCAGTGAAAGTTGCTCCCAAGCTAATTGCCTCCTCTTTTCAGTAGCAGTTAATTAGCTTTGACAGAGCATTGTGCTTAGGAGACTCCAATAATTCTAGTTCTGGAGCTAGCTAAGGAATCTGTGAATGATATAGACATAATCTATATACATATATTCTCTATATAAATATTCAGCACTCCCTTAAAAACCCCAACTTGCACTTGCAGAATAGGCTTAGGTGCTGTGCCTGGTGTGGAAGAATGCTAGAATTGGACCTGAGGTGAGGATGATGACAAGTGCTTATTCTGTACAGGTTGTTTTGGGCCACTAGACAGGTTCTGCTGTTATGTGCTCTGTAACATCTCTAGGATGTCTTTGCTTTCTTTCCTCTGGGCCTGTTCTTACAACCAGTGATGTCTGTTTGCTGGTGTTGCACACAAGTCCTATATTACACATAAGATATTAAGAGAATGCTTGTACATATTATTGTGAACAATTCTCAGAGATGGTTTCTGTACATACAGAAACATCTTTTACCCATTTACTCGAGATAAATTGAAGAAATACCATCAGCTTCATGGGCTCTTTGTTTCTAGAAACATTTTAAGCCTCAGAAATGCATTGAAGACTTGTTTTAAATTACAGTGTGATTGAAAACAAAACAACAAAAGAAATGTGGGGCATCAATGCAGTAGGCATTGCTCAAATTTATTGGGAAATGAGAGTCCTTGTCCCACAGGATTATTCTCTCTGATGCTGATCTGGCAGAAAGAGACATTTCTCTCAGCCCTGAATGGGAAATGTTGATACTTCAGCTTTCTGTCACAGTCAATTCAAGTGGAGCCCAATACAGATACACACATCTGTGTAAACTGTTCTTTGTTTTGCTTCCTAGGATAATTAAGTAAAAGCCTACTAGATGAGCGCAATTACTCAAAATTAATCACTTTCAAGCTAGTTAAATCATGACAGATTAATTGCTTGTATCTATTCCTACATTAGGATTTGTTTTATCAGCAGAAATACCCAAGTAGCTCTCCTGTTCTGGTAAATCATTGCTCTTTTTACAAGAAAATTGTAAATATTTGTTGATTATAATCAATTATTCTTCTAATTAACCTATAAAAAAGTGGCTTTTATTATATTTTGAATGGATGATATTTGGCTACACTTATCCCAAGCAAATTTTTAAATATTGGAAGTGTTCAAGGCCAGGTTGGATGGGTGTTTGAGCTCCCTGGTCTAGTGAGAGGTGTCCCTGCCCAGGATCTCTAAGGTCCCTTCTAACCCAAACCATTCTATAATTCTGTGATTATTTTGATGCCACTTAGCTTCTTTCTGAAAATTTGGGGTATGTAATGACACTCTGGGAAAAACAGTCTGACATTAAAATTGTATGCACTTTATGACAGAGGATAGGTCTCAATTTGTAGAGGCATTTCAGGAGTTTAAATACATTATGATATTTTATGATAGAAAGAAGAAATTGTTTTACATAGAAGGTGGTGAAAAACTGCAACAGCTTTCCTAGAGAAATGGTGGATACCCCACCTCTGGAAACACTCGAGATCTGGTTGTTACTAATTTAATAATTTAAGTTAGTTAAAAATGCTTCTGCTCATTGTCGGGGAGTTTGGACTAAATTACCTTTATAGGTCTCCTCCCACACAAACATGTTTATGATTCTTCAATTCTGTGATTCTGTTTCAAAAAAGTTTGGCTTTTTATCATCTCTGGTGATGAGACTTCACATTAAATAATTGGACAGTCAAGAAAGTAGCTTCTGTGTATTACTAACATGTGAAAGAGCAGTTACTTATTTGCTTTAAGCCATGCAAAATTTTTCTCTGCGAAGAGCATTTACAGTTCATCAAGGTTTGAAGTCACCTTAAGTTTAGCCATCCAAATGTTAAGCTATTGAGTTATTCTGGTTATCTCATTTTGTAATCACTGGAAAGGAAATGAGAGAGGCATTGTCAAAGGATGATAGATTCCACTAGAAAACCATACTGTGATCACATTGATTAATTTTTCTTAATGGTAAAAGTTCCGTGAGATGAATTCAAACACTTGTTGCTAGTACCAAAGACTGCAAAACAGAAAGACCAGTGTCTGCTGAGCAGATCTTGTAAGGTTGGATAAGAAGTCTGATATTCTGTCTCACTGATATTATATGGTAGTTTATCCTATCTTTTCAACTTAGTAAGGTATGCCCTGTCCTCTGTAGGTAGATCTCTCCCTGCTGACTCTAAACAGCCCAAGGACCTCTCTAGTTTTGATGTCTTGTTTTAAAATAGAAAATGTTAAATGAATGCCATTCACAAAGTCTAGAAAGTCAGATGGCTATTTAGATATTATTGTGGTTTTGGGTTCAGGGCAATTACTTATTACTAGAAAACATTTAAAAAGCTAGAATAAATGTCTGAACCTGTATTTTTCAAAACATGATTTTAAAGTTTATGATTTCATTTTATGATTTTACAGATTTTAATGTTAAAAATCCTCACAGCTCTCTAATACATGCAATGAAAATAAATATTAAAAAAGCTAATTCAAATGGATGCCAGACCCTTTGCATTTTACTGTTATTGTTTCAAGAATGTAGTACTGCAGCACTGAAAACAGATTTGCTGAAAGAAAGAAACCAAAACCTTGACAATCTTGAATTTTATTCAAGTGCTCCTGTGTCAGGGGATAAGTGGGAAAAGTACAATGCTAAAGAATAAGAAAAGGATACCTTAAATACATATTAAAAATTCTCAGTTGAAAGTAAAAGGGTGCTGACGTAGAACAGATTGAGATTAATGACAAGTGGTTCTGCTACTGTATTGATTAATGCCTGTGGCTGTTTAGTAGCACAACATTGATTAGGGCTACTGGAAAAAGGTTTGCGATGTCACTTTTCTTAAAGCTCAACATAAAGCTTTTAATTACATGTATATGAGGGAATATATGCATAAACACATACATAGAAATGAATAAATTGTTATGTCTATATAACAAAATGTTTAAGAGCTACTGGCAAAGGCATTTGTTTAGTAATACAAAGCTATTTAGGCTTAATACGTGTCCTTTACCACTATATCAGCAAGCTGTCATGTAACTAGTAGATTATACAGTGAATAAAATTAGCAAAATATTATATACATGGAAAACCAAACATTTTAGCTCTTACTGTATAGAGACTCATCAAAAGAAAGGATATTGAAATGTTTGTTACCTGAAAAATCTGTTTCACACTTAGAATCTTCCTGTGGGGAAAAATATAGATCTGAACTCATTAGTGACACAGTAGAAATTGCTGAAACATTGAAAAGATTTAGGAGAAAATGAATGAAATAGGAAGAAGACATAAAAAAATAAACATCTTCATCATCATGTAAAGAACTAATTATAGTAGCATTGGTTACTTTGGCAAATTGTCATTGGGATTGTAAGACATAATTGAACTTCCAGAAAGTACAGCAATTACCTCAGAAATGAATGGCAACTTTGTAGAATCTACCAGGAAGAAAAAATAGCGCTGGCACAAGCATAGAAATGTGTTGTGAATTTCCTAGGCTTTGTTTTTATTTGGTTTCTGGAGTTGCAAAATTGTCTGTTCTATTTCTTCCTGGAGCAAATAGACTCAATGTGTTCTTGTTCAGAGCAATAACTGCCGTACACTGAGTTCATTCAGAGACTGTATCAAAGCATGCAAGTATATGAAAACCTCAGTGGGAGAGGTATATTTCACATGCAGAAGCTGTTCCCCAGTGTAAAATGAGGAACTGCAACCTCCTTAATTGGGTCACTTATGTTCAGGCATCTTTTGCTATTCACAGAGATCCTGCAAGCAGGATATACAGCTTAAATGTTCAAAGCAATTATTTATTGCCTCATATTCACAGCTGATAGAAATTAATGCTACTACACTTAGCATTGATTTGCTCACTGGCTCAGATGAGTCTTTGCTGGCCAGGCAATTGTTAGTCAGCTGTAAAAGTGCTGCCTCCACTCCTTACAGAGGGCTGATCCTCAGTCTTGCTGAATGCCCATCTACTGATATTCTGTGTTTTTTTTCTTAGGATTTTATTGTTTAAGAAAACTTGTCAGTTGTTTTTCTGGTTTTGTAGGGATTTTTTGGGTTGATTTTGTTTTTTTTTCTTCCTTTAATTTTGAATTGGTAACTATTATTATCTCAACAGTTTTACTTCTGTGTATGTTTTTGTTTTTCTTATCTTGCTTGGCTTCAGTCTGTGTACTTTTTCACACACCAGCAGCAATTTTCTCTGACAGAAAGCCAACCTGCTGTGCTATACAAAATTGGGGGTTTGATCACAGAGCGATAAACCCTTTGGCCATGGGTTACAGGGTCTTATATATTTGTACTTCCCTATCTGGTAACTTGATCAAGGTCGTGTACAAAGCTCCAGTTATCTGGGTTGAGGATACATATAAATTCCTGAAATTATCTCAGTGCTTTTCAGCTTTCTGATCCCTAACCCCTTAGTCTCACAATCAGCCTGGCAAAATTCCAGAAAAACATCTACAACACTATTTTGTCAAAAGTGTAATCTAAATCATAGATGGATGAATACAAATTTGATAAAAGTTGTTGTGTTTCTTTGTGTGGCTTGTTTTTATTCATGCAGGGCATAGAAATGATAGATGTCAAAATGAAAATGTCAGCATCTACTCTTATAGCATTTTTCTTCTGTGTTTACCCATTGAATGACTCTGTCTTCAAAAGCATTACAAATTTTTTAGCATAATCAGTTCTCTCCACTGGAGTCAACAGAAGTCAAGATGTTCTTTTTTCTTCTGTGGAGTGGTCACTAGATGGTTTGACCAATTCTCAATATGTGGATGCCAAGAAGAGGGAAGGAATAATGAAAAAATAATACTTTTTGATCATAAAATATAGCAGTGAGGATAAAGGAAAATAAAGTACAGGTAACCTAGGTATTTATGTTATAATATTTATAGCTGAACTATTGCCCTATAGTCCCTATATATTCTGTGTGAGAAATTGTTTCATATAGGAGAGATTATTTCTCTCCTGCAGCAGTGATCTAATGATCTAATCATCAAATGGATTATTCAGGTGAAGTCCCCAGTGACTGGAAAAATGGAAACACCACACCCATTTAAAAAAGGGTGAAAATGAGAGCCCTGAAAACTACCAAATAATCAATCCCACCTCTATGCTTCATATGATCATGGACATACTACTCCGCTCTTTCAAAGTACATGGAAGACAAAGTTGATTAGACAGCGATCATGTCTTGTCCAAGGGCAGGTCATGCCTGACTAATCCTAGCAATGGAGTGACTGTGTTGGTGGATAAGGGCAGAGCAAATGATGTCATCTACTTTGATTTCTCTAAGGCCTTTGATGTGGTCCCATACAACATTATTACTTGTAAATTTCAGTTGATGGATATGGGGTTGATGGATAGACAGGTTGATGGATAAGAAATTGACTGGATGACCACATCCAAGGAATTATGGTCAATAACTCAATGTCCCAGTGGCAACCAGCAATAAGGGGTATTCCTCAGAGGTCCATACTGAGAGCAAGGCAATATCTTTGTTAATGGCACAGATGGAGGTACTGAGTACACCCGCAGCAAGTGTGTGGGTGACACCAAACTAAGTGGTGCTAGCTGATGCACTTGAGAGAAGAGACACCATCCAGAGGGCCTGCACAGGTTTCAGTGGAATAACTTTTTGAAGTTCAACAAGATAAGTCCTGCACTTGACTTCAGACAATCCCTGATACCAGTATAGACTGTGGGATAAATGGATAGAGAGTAGTCCTGAAGAGAAGGGCTTGGGGATACAGGTGAGTGAAAACGTGGACTTGAGCCAGCAATGTGCGCTTGCAACCCAGAAGGGCAACCACACCCTGGGTTTCATGCAAAGCAGCATGGCCAGCTCGTAAAAGGAGGTGATTCTTCACTTCTACTGCACTCCTGTGAGACTCCACCTGGAAGTCTGCATTCAGCCCTTGGTCCCGTAGTACAAGAAACACATGAAACCATCAGAGTGAGTCCATGGGAGGGCCATGAAAATGGTCAGAGATCTGGAATACCACTTCTGTGTGGAAAGGCTGAGAGTTGTTCAGCCTGGAGAAGAGAAGGCTCCAGGAAGACCTTATTGTGGTCTTTTAGTTCTTTAAGTTGGCTTGTAAGAATGAAGAAGAGAGCCTTTTTGCCAGGACCTGTAGCGACAGAACAAGGAGCAATGATTTTAAACTGAAAGAGGGTAGGTTTAGATTGATATATGGAAGCAATATTTTAATGGTGAAGGGGATGAGATAATGGGACAGGTTGCCCAGAGAGGTTGGGCAATAGAAACTTCCCCGTCTTTTGAAGTGTTCAAGGCCATTTGGATGGGAATTTGAGCAATCTCATCTAGATCTATTGAGAGATATTTCTGTGCATTACAATGAGGTCTGAACTACATGATCTTTAAAGGTAATTTCCAATCCAAACAATTCTATGACTTTAAATATGCTGCTTTCTATTTGCTTACTGTAATTGAAATAAGTACTTCACATGGAGACCTTCAATACAGATGTCTAAAGTCAGGTGAATTGAATCCTATCCATGGTGTCTTTAATGACTAAATGAATACATTTGATGTTAAAAAAAGAGATTAAAAAAGGGAATAGAAGAAAGCATTATCTATGGAATTCCTTTCAGTACTTGAAAGTGTTGTTCAGGGAAGTGGAGACTTGGCATTTGTAATTGTTTTCTTATTTCAATTTTGTTTCAAGGGAAATTTTGGGAAAAGTATTCTTTTTATGTGTAAAAATTTGCTGAGGCAATATGGCAAGACCATAATGATTTCATTGTAAAAAAATGGAAATATGGGAGACCCAGTAGCACTTTGTTAGCATTTAAAAATATTACAATAAATATTAAACAGACTTTTAGTGTTTTTGTCTCCCCTGCATGATAAAATACTACATAATACTATAAAATGGAAAAGTATAAATAGTGCTTTCTTCCACTTGAAGGACATAGAACGTGTTTTCACAAAATGGAGAAACTTTCACAACAAAAAATTAGTAACACCAAACTGATTGGAAACTCCAGAAATTGTAATATTTCAATATTGGAAGCCTGAAGTTGTAGGAATATTTACTGAAGAAGGTATATTTGAGAGACTATATGACATGTGGATGAGATTAGCAGGTATTGTCAAATCTTATTTTTTGTAAATATGAGACTCATCTTTGACTAAAACCATTTTTTTCAAGATAGTGACAATAAAAAAATACAGGAAAATGTACCCTTCAATGATTTATTTTAAATTATTAAACCCCTAACAATGGAAAGTGAAATCACATAAATAACGGTCCTTATTCATGTCAGGATGTAGTTATAAGCGCTTTGTTAACAATAAATAACATTGAAATAGGGATATCCTCTAAGGCAATTCACAGGATTTCCTATATTTACTAAAATACAATTAACTTTTTCACCTGCCTCGTCACATGTTATACATTCTGTGCATACGTCTAAATAAAAAAATCTCAATTTTTAGCTTTATTAGAAAGAGCTGTGGGTAATAAAAGAACCATTTGTCAGAACCTAGAGTTCAGTGTCTTAAACTACTTGAAGATCTCAGTTTTTTGAAGGAAAATGTCATGGGTTCTTCTGCATTTCAGTGTGTCATTTGAGAGACCTTTCAGGCTTTATCCAATTGAGGTAGCCAGGCATTACTGATGCTGCTGCTGATTAACAGTTTCCATAAAAATCTGATTTTGGTGACTGATCTCATTTATTTTCCAAGTGTTATGCTGAGTCTGCCAAGCAGCTCTATAGTTTTCTCCAGTAAAGGTGTGTCATATCTGTGCCATAGCACAGAATCACAGAATCCTAGAATGGTTTGGGTTGGACGGGATCTTAAAGATCATCTAGTTCCAAGCCCCTGCCATGCACATGGACACCTTCCAGGAGACCAGGCTGTGAAACCCCCCACCCAGTCTGGTGTTGAACTTCCAGGTGTGGGACATCCACAACTTCTCTGGATAGCCTGTTCCAGTGCCTCACCATGTTCACAGTAAAGAATTTCTTCCTAATAACTAACATAAACCTACTCCCTTTCAACTTACAGCCATTAATCTTTGTGCTGTTACAACATGCCCATATGTGTGTGGCTAGGGCATAAAGCCAATTACAGGACCTATGCTTCTCTGGGACAGCAACAATTAGGGAATCCTGAAGCCAGGAGTCAGTTTAGAGCCACACTCTCCATACTAGGCTAACCGTGTGATAAAGTTCATGCTTTTCCTCTTCTGTAGGTCAGTCTCTTCATTTCACCTCCCCAGTTGAGAAACAGTGAGTAAAATGTCAATTTCAGCCTTAAACTCATATTATTTATCTATTAAGCAAAAGTAAAAAACCAAAAAAGATAGCTTTCTTGGAATTTCAATATTTTCTAAGTTCATTAGCAGTCGTAGTGGTTGGAAAAGTGTATGTGGTATCATACCAAATAGGTCCATAATTTGGTTCAATTATCCTGATGGATACACAAGCTACTGATATTTTTCTGTTTTACCAATACTTTACTGTTTAACTAAAACTTAAAAAAATCCTAAAAAAAGATTTTTACTTTTTTTTTTCCCCTTGAAGTATTATTCTATACACTCCTAACATTTGTGAAGTATGTCATGAGAATTTTCATATCTTGAGCATATAACGTAGGTACTGCTCTCTTGTGTTCAGTTTGTATTTCAATAGAATTGTTCTAAACATAGTTCCAGACAGTGAGTTTTCCTTAATATTTTTTCAATGGGATTTTGTTTAGAGAAAACAACAACAAAAAAAAGCAAATAAAAACTACTGCCATCTGAAGCAAGAAAAAGATAACATTTAAACATGCAAGTTACCAGGAACTTTGATTGCTGAGCTAGAACTGAAAAAAAGGCCTGTTAAAAATATGACATCAAAGTATTGTTAACCAATGAAGAAGCAAACAGTATTCCTAAGCATATGAGAACCTTTCAGTTATTGTAAGGAAAAATTCTCAGACATTTCGAAAGCTTACTGTAGGTTTAGTTGTATATTTGTCAAAGTATTCTATATTGTTTAAGATAGCATACAAGATTTTGTACAGATAAACATCAAGTTGATGAAAATGTATTGTTCTTGGTTTTGTCTAGCTTTACATTTCCTGGGCTGAGAAGTGAAGCAGAAAAGTCAAATACTATAAAACTCATCCCTGACAAAACGCTTTCTTGTATTGTCTTGTGTGGCCCTCATTGCATCTGGAAATGTACCAACTGTCCTATCCTTTCTGGATTTGAGTCCTCAGGGGGTGAGTGAAATTATCTTCTCTCCTGCTCATATTAGCATGCCTTATCTTCATTTTCTCTGATTAGTTTAGTGTGCATAAACATTATGGGTATTATCTGTGCTGTCAAGTCATCTCAAAGCTCAGACTTGGCATTTAAGCTCAGACTTCCTGACTTTCCATGTTGCCTACTTTGTAGTTCAACCTCATGGGGTTATCTGGAGTTCACTGACCGCAGTCAATGCCTGAGACTTCACAGTAGGCAGCAAGAGTGTGGACATGGGCAGCAGGAGCTATGGGGTCTCTCTGGAACAGGCAGAGCAGCAAAACAAGATGAAACTAGGCATGATGTTGGGACTGGGCTGAGAGTGGGAATTGCACACAAAAATGGCAAGAAGTGCTCCTTTTCCATAGCTGTAGAAGAGCAAGGGATTCAGTACATCCCAAAGAGAAAGATTTTGCAGACAGTTTTTACTAATTAGAGACAATATCTTTTTCCAGAATTTGTATTCCTTGAATACAAGGTAGAGGTACAGAACCTCGTACAGTTCTCTAGTTAGATCCAGGACAGTAATTTGACATCAGATTTAGAGTTTACCATTTGAACAGGTATAATAAAGAGGAGAATTCAGATAGGAGATATTTCAGTAGTCTGCCAGAGAAAAGTTCCTGAATATGTAAACCATACTGAACAACGCTTAACCATCTATAGTTTATTTTAAAAAACTAATGTTATGATTTCCTCTACTTTTATAATTTCAAGTGAGTATTTTTTTCTCCTATGTTTCACTTTTTAATTCTCATAGCACATCTATGTCAATGGCAATCTATTTACCTAACATGATATTCAAAGTGCTGTACAGTAGAAAAATTAAAGAGTCAAATTTTCAGGTTTTGAATGGCTCTAAATATAGTTTCTAATACATTTCTTGTATTTTTACATAGATTTTATATAATAACCCAGTTATCTATGAACATTCTTTGTTAAACAGTGGGGTACTTACATATATATTTGCTTTGAAGACTCATAAGAGAAAACTTACATAAGAAAAAACACTGGGGCTGCCAGTGCATGAACATGTGATCATGCAAAGATCCTCACAGCTGTGACAGTTTTTCTCAAGAACTTTTTTTATCATAGAAATACAGAAGCATTTAGGTTTGAAAAGACATTTAAGATCATTGAATCCAAGTGTTAAACCAACACTGCCAAGCCCACCTCTAAACTGTGTCTGTAAGTGACACATCTAAATGTCTTTTAAATATTTCCAGGTGTGGTGACTCAGATATTTTAAAAATATCCTGACTAGTTGACATCATGTTCAAGCAGCATCCAGACATGTTGCTTCATTGCTTTATTAACCTCCAGATGACAACATAAGGACTCAGTTGAAATGTAGCCATAGGAATGAGAATACTGGAAACTAGATCTATGATCAAATGCTGTATTTAAAAGGGGAGACAGTATAAGCTGGCACAACAATTTTGTATGTTCAAATCACTGCTGGCTGTTCAATTTATTGTTTATATTCTTACACCTTACTTATATTCTTAAATCCTTGTTTGCTCACCTTGAGCATCCTTTCCTTCCTGTATGGGAGAAGTGTACTAAAATTAAACAAATATATGGCCCAAGAGATTATGTATAAACAGTTTTTCTTCATTTCAGTGCTGGTTGTTTATGAAATATGCATGAGGCACAAAATTTGCATCTGCAGATGCACAGACATTGCAGATCCTGCATCTGTTGGTTAAAATCAAAACAGAACAACAGTAACAAGAATTATCAAAAACAGAAAATGGAAAACTTCCCCTTCAGAATCTCTTCAGTTAAATCTTGGGGGAATATTCAAAGCAATGCAATCTTTGTATTGTGGTTGGGTTTTGGTTTTTTTTTCCCTTTTCCTGGTCTTTCTGAACTAGCCACTGTAAATAAAGCTTTTGTAGCAACCTGTGACAAACAGTTGTGTTCATTGTGTGTTGCAACATTACCTAGTTGTCTCATCACCATGACTTTAACTTCTTTAGTGACTTTGAGACTTCGGTGGCTTTGGTTCCTGACACAAGCAGAGTTGTTCAATCTGTGATATAAGTTATGATGCTTTGCTTTGTAATTTGATGAAGTTTAAAAAAAAAAAAACAACAAACCCAAGGATATTTATAATCAAAGCATGCAGAGCATCCCTTCAGGTTTGTCACAATCTGTGGCATTCTTTTTTTGCTGGCATAATTCCATGATTACGTAGTACTGAATGTAAAGTTACACAAGGAAGACACTTCTCACTGCAATATCTGGGTTACTCTGCATTAGGAGGCTGACAGGTAAGAAGAAATGAAGGATCTGATGCTCTAGGACAAGATGCATTTTAAAATTTTATTGATAATTAAAGTAGTGATGGAGCTTAATGAGAATATAAAAATTGTATGGTTATTTTTCAGAGCTGAGTTTTTAAACCTGTTTTAGCAATCTGACGTTGAAAATGTATTTTGTACATTTAATTACATAATTTGTTTAAATGATTTTCAGGGTGCCTAGAGGTTTTCATAAGGATGTTTCCTTCTTCGGCACAAATTCAATTTCCTTTCTGTTATTAAAGAAATTCTAATAAGATTAAGATTAGGTTAAGCAGAACCTGAAGATTTCAGATGTTATTTCTCTGGCAAGATGAAAGAGAGTCCTTTTTACAAAAGAAGTCACAGGGAACAGAAGGCGGCAGCTTTTTTCATCTTTTACTGTATCCCACAACTATTTTTTTACTCCTTTTGTGAAGTATGTTTTTCGCCCAAAGGATCTCATTCTGAACACATTCAAAATAGATGCCACTAGAGCCACAACCACAATGATTGTACCTTTGGTGTGATGGTATTTATCTAAGAGGATTTTAATGTTTCTAAAATAACTAGAAGCAAATTGTTTCTGTATTTAATATAGAATGTCAGTAAATGTCAGTAATTATGCCTTGGTCCTTTTTCATTTGATAAACTTTGGGTAATGTAAGTTAACTATGGGGAGATCTTGGAGGATGCAGCCAGTCCTCTGTATATTGGTAAAGTCTGTGGAATTTTTAAAAGTTTCTAACGCTGCTGTGGAAATCTAAGTGTGATATAGCTAGGTTTTTTTGCACTATGATCAAAAATATGGAAAAAATATTATGAGTAGTTGTACTAATTTTGTATGTGAAAGAACATGAGAAGTCGGACAATTCAGTTGTAGCAGCTGTTTTTTCTGTTCCTAAAACTCAGGGTCATATGGGTTAAGAGTTGTAGTAGCCTGAGCTTTCAAAAAAAATCCTGTAGGAAACATATGCCCACTACCCACTGAAGCACAAGATCACTTAGCAGCAGTTAAAGCCCCTGTGGAGGACTGAGAAGCAAAATAAAAAGCCAAAGGCATTGTATTTCTCTTTTGCAATAACTCGCTTGATATAAGAATGTTTCACATTTGAATTAAAAGGCCAAAAAGCTTCTACCTTTATTTCATTTTTAAAATAATAAAAGCAAGTCAACAGGGTGTAGGAGCTCTACTAATAAGTTGAATACGGTTATGATGGAACTTGGTTCCCTCCAAACTCTTGTCCTCACATCCTTAATAAACAAAATCATAAATCTTGATGGAGTTACAGTTGTATCAGATTGTCTTTACAATTTGTCAAGTATTTTCTGTCTTTAATACGCTGAAATAGTTTTAGACAAGTAGAAGAAACTATTTAAACAAGTAAGTGCTGTGGAAGCCCAGATGAGGGGCTAACATGTACATGTCACACAGCAGCTATAACCAGGTAGCCACGGAACCAACCCAGGACTGTTGGTAAGAACATGTTGTGCAAACAGGCAAGAAAGAACAGGATATAACTGGAGATGGGGGCTATATGGAGGTAAGGCAGCACTTTCCTGGGCAACAAATTCAGTCTTTGGAGATAAGCACAACACACTGCAGTGCAATTGCTGGAATGAGGTCTAGCTGGCATGGACTGATGGCCAAAGGTCAGTCCAGTAGGGAGCGACCAAGACCACGACCACCAAAACCACCAAAGCCCTTCAGCCCACTTACAGAATGGTCTCATAGAGTGAACTGCACATGAAATCTAATTAGCATAGAAAGTGAAAAACACAGCCCCAGGGTGGGAAAACTTAGCTATAAAAAAGTACTCTCACAGAGCCCATGTGGTGCACCCCCAGGACCCTGGACACCACATCAGCTGGGTCAGGACTGGAGCCAAGACTGATGGTCATTCTTTCTTCCTTCATTGCTGTTCTGTTGAAGTTTGAAAAATAATCCTTACATTTTTGTGATAACCTTTGTTGAAAGCTTGTCCTTTTCTCTGATCATCTTTCTTCTGTAGGTTAAAGTCCCAGCTGCCTGGACTCACCAGTTTCCACTCCTTTGGCTAGATGTCAACCATTTCTGATCCTTCACTTCTGAAAAATTTATCTCAGGTATGTCAATATTTCTCAGGAATATGCTGATGAACTTGTTTAGAAGGTTTTCTGTTACATCTTCCTTTTTACCTGCAGCTAAAAGTAATTATTAAATCAATTAATTTTCTGGCCAAATCCTTGTCTTAAATTATTTCCTTAAAAATATAAGTGTGCTCTATAAACTGCTCTAGAAAGAACAAAGCACACTTTTAACACTGATAGTATGTTGGAGTTTTTGAATGTTACTGAAAATGGGCTTTGATATTTGTTGTCTTAACTTAAAACTCGATTAAAAACCCTTATCATTTTAAAAAATGAAAACATGCTATACTGAAGGAATGGCATGCAGTATTTAAAGAAATACAAATTTTTAAATTCTTCCCTTTTTGTGGTATATTCTATTTTTACTCTATTTTTTTTATTAGTACATATGAAATGGTAGCATCCTATCATGTCAAATTCTGTCACAATCATACATTGTATTATCATACTGAAGTACCAGAATTTCTTCCACCAGAATTGGAAGGATTCCTTGGACAATCAATGGAAATGCCTTATCTGCACTACAAGGTTCCATTTATAAATACATCAAGCACATCTTTCCAGAACAAATCACACACTGCTTCCTTTGCAATGACACAGTTGGAAACCTGGTGTCTTGAACATGGGAATGAGGATTAATTTGAAGAACTGTTGTTTTCATAATTCTAATTTTAGTATGAATTTCTTTTACTAAAATATAATAATCTATTGCCTATGCCATATATTTTTCCTCATTACATGATTTTGTAAGTAATAAAAGATCTAAAGTAGAAATTTCTTTGCAAGATATTCTAGAGAAAGACATAGCAAAAATATCAAAGATCAGAAAGAAATTAAAAGCTCGCAATATTTATTGTTTGGCTCGGGAACAATAAAGTTAAGAAAAAAAATTGTCATAGTTTGTTGTCCTTGGGCATGATCTTTGGCAGTATAGATTTGGCAACAATGCCTAAACAACCAGAAGACAAGATCAGAACAAGGCCTTGAGGAGAGTAACTAAAATGTCTTCTCAATATCTTACATCTCTGAAACTTATCCATCAGTTTAAGAAAGATGCAATCTCTACCTACTTCCTAAATTTGAAAAAATTTGCAAAAATCATTGCAGTCTTTAGAAGATTAGCATATAGGTCAGACATATAAATTCTTTCTGTGATGTATTAATTAACCTCTTATGGCATGTTGGTTCTTATCCCTCTCATGTTTGATTTTAAAAGGAGTCTAGATAAATTAGTATTTTCAGGAAATGCTAAATTTCAAAGTTATCAGCTGTTAGCGTGGATAACAGTTTCCTAATTTCATTTAACAACATGGACCTAATTGTCACAAGGATATGCCATAAACAACAAACACCAAGACAAAAAGTCCTTTAGTGTTGAATGACAAGTAGAAAACAGGACTTAGTAAAGATTCTATAATATCTCCTCCCTAATGGGAAATCAATCTCCTTACAAGCAAACATCAAAATATTTGTACAACCATGGAAAAGAGGACTGACAGGACACTTCAGTGCTGCATATATGACAATTTAAAACATTTCAAAGGACTTCCTTTCTGCACGCAGCCAAATGCCCAGTCCAACCCACGCCTACATTAGTGCAATGGCAAGGCTGCAGAGCACAAAGGGAGGAAAGGTGAGGAAATGTGAAAGTAGAGTTTGCAGCACAGCATTGCTGAGTGTTCTGTGAATGATACAGAAGGCCTGCACATATGGGTATTTGTTATATGGTAGATAATGTCACCAGGATGGCAGGGAGACATTTTTAGTTCTCTGTGGAATTTTTAACCCTCCTCTTTCCCTCAGGCATTTCTAACTCTTGTTAATGCCTCCTACTTGCCAGATGTGTGCAGCTATTCTCCCTGGACTGCAAGAACAGCTATCAACTTGGATCAGGCATGACTGTTTAAGTTGATGTCACTTTCTTTCCCTGTCTTTGCTACAGGTCACAGAAGATAAGAAGGACTCACAACTGGACACAATCTCTCCACTTGCCCAAAGCCAGTGCAATCCCCCAGGCATTATATTTCTTGAACTTGATGTAACACTCTATTGTAGTATCCATTGGCATTTGCATAATTCTGCAGTTCAAGAGTCTGACCATCTACAGCACTAATTAATTAGCATGAGCTAAGGTTTCACCAGGAAGACACCATTTACATTCCAAAGAATGAAGACACTATTAATGGAATTAACTGGGCAAGGTTTATGGGCAAATGTAGCATATTTCACTTCATTTTAATAAAGGCTATTCTTTCTGCTTACATATGCCCTTACATTTGCCCTGTTTTTAACACAAGACCAAGTAGAATTCAGAGTTTATTTTTCAAGTCAGATAGGAATCACAAGCTTGAATCAGGTCCTTGTCCTCCATTTAGAAAATTAGTGTTTTTATAACAGGGAATAAATTCTTTTCCTTTCTTGGTGGCACATGAATATTTCTGAAATGAGGAAGAGTGTTATTGGAATTTGTTGTGTCTTGGTTCAGCCTACAGCCCATTCTTCATGTCTTTGTCATTTGATTATCTTGATCAAGGTGATTAAGGGCTTTATATTTTGCCTCTCCAATTTTCTGTCCTTGTGAATGCTGACACAGAAGAATAAAGAACAGAGAACTTCAAAGCAATTCCCACAACCCAAATTTAAACTCCTACCTACATCAGAGACAGAAAAAGAGTGTCAATGAGACTGAGCATTTCTGAATCTTTTTGGGCTTTCTTTCACTGCTTCTCAGAAATTCGGATATTTTCAGACTACAAGTGGAGGAGGTTTGATCGCTCTGTCTTTGTTTATTCAATATCCACTACTTTATGATGAAAGAGATTATTAAACAAAGCTGTGATGTGTCAATGCACAGCAAAATTACACTGAACCCAAGGATAAATGTGCACAAAACATGTATCTTCTTTTTCCATTCTACCATTTATATATCATTTATGTGTGCACTGAGAAAATGAGAAAGATATTAATAAAGTCTTTTTTTAATGTCACTTAGTGTGGTAGTACATTTCTCTCAACTTAGCAGTATTTCAGCATCTACTTTCCTGCTACAGGCCACTAACAGCAAGTTTATATATATTCTCATCCTGAAGAGAACAATAACTAGATGACTTTCGGAGCTTATCGTAACATATTATTATTATGCTGTGTTGTGATCAAATATAAAGATAAAAAATTACATTACATTACAGGCTTGAATTTCTCCCAACAGCCTAGGGAGACATAACAATAGAAGCTATACTTATGTGTCAATCCTCAGATTTTTGTCTTTTGGTCAGAGTGAGAACCTGAGAAAGAAAGCTTGTCTCCTTGTTTAATTTATTTCACTACAAAAATCACTTTCCCTTTTGTTGAGTGCTGACTATATAGTCCCTATAAGCAAATTCTAGCTATTCTGCTTAGGAAACAATAGTGTACCAGGCTAAATATGATGCTGTGCTGAAATATTTTCCTCTTCTTCCAGATATAATTTTGATCAAGCCACTAGGCTGTCTAACCTTGCTCTACTACAGGGCCCAACAACATGAATGATTATAAATTTAACCTTTGAGCAAAGCATAAAGTGTATAAACCATAAATGTAAATATTGCAATTGGAAAATGGCACCTAAGGAATTTCTAGCCCCTTCAACAGCACCTGTTGCCTCTGTTAGGACAGTGGCCTCTGTTAGGACAGTAATTTTACAATGCCTTGTAAAACCCCAAATCCTGCATCAGTTAGTGGATATTAAAGAATTAAAGGTTCATTACTTCTACATGTTCTTAACAGAGTTAAGAAGACCTAAATCTCTATTTGCTTCTTGCAGGCCAAATGAAGTAGCTAGGTAGCTTGAATAAGAATTTCTTATACAACAGAATTAATAATTTATTCCTTGTTTTCTTACTAAATAAGAAAAAAAAAAACCAAAAAAACCAAACCAACAAGGCACTGTTGAAGTTTCATGCCAAAAATTTTTCTCTGCTTGGAAAAACAATAAAACATACCTGGGAGCTTGTTCTAGATAGTTTATTCCACTGAGACCAACCTTTTTTTTTTTTTTTTTTTTTTTTTTTTTTTTTATTTGAAAGTTTCTGAGAGCCTTTATTAGTAATATGAAACACAGAAATAAACTTTAAATTAGTGTTGTGGTTTAACCCCAGCCTAAGTACTACATAGCTGCTCACTAACTACTGCCATTCTTCCCTGGTGGCATGGGGAGGAGAATTGGAACTGACTAGTTTGGATCAGCTGTTCTGGCTGTGCTCCCTTCCAGCTTTTTGTGGAGCTCCTCGCTGGCAGACCAGGAGACACTGGAAAGTCCTTGACTTATAGTGAGCACTGCTTAGCAACGAACAGAACATCAGTGAACATCAGCATTATTCTCATACTAAATCCAAAACACAGCACTGTACCAGCAACTAAGAAGAAAATGAACTCTGTCCCATCTGAAACCAGGACAGTCAGATGTTTTAGACTAAAAGAGTGAAATATCTTCTCTTTCAAAGCAACTTCCTTAAACTGTTTAAACTGTCACTAGTTTCAGCATGTCTCTGGACATGCATTCAAATTAGCTTTAAAGGAAGGTTTTGAAATCCTCAGTTTAGTTTTTTTACTAACCATTGCTCATAACCTTTATGCAACACTTTCTTCAGATGAAAAGAGCAAGATGATGTAGACATGATTGTAGCAAGGCATTTTAGCAGATAATTAGAGTTCAAAATTAAACTTCCTTAGAAATATGGTTGGATTTCAATTTTTGTTCCTTCTTTGAAGGCCTTCCATACAAATGTCTGGTAATGATACCAGTATCTCTCAAGGAAACCTTTCAGTAGACCTTCCACCTTTCCCTTGGCCAACCATTTACCATCCTCTCTAGACCAGTTTTACCAGAACAACTAACAAATAAATTTCACCAGGAATTCCTTTGTTTCTCCTACTACTTAGGCAATTTTCTCACAGCCCCAGTTTATTCTAGCCTTCTAACTTTGCTGTCCTAGTATTCACCCAACTCCCTAATGCATTTCCCACCTGGTCTACTGCCCTGAGAGAGACCCTGCAGACATTGAAATTATACATCTGATGCCACTGTGCATTTTTCAGACTAATACGTAGATGATTTGGACTTGTCCTATCAGACATTAGCCGTCTTACTTTGATTAAAAGAACCAGAAACAGGAAACTGTATAATGTCACAGAAATGCTTTAAAGAGTAGGAAAAAATGGATTTAAGCATAAAGAGATCTGGATTAAAAAAAAAGATGAAAGTGTTAAAGATAATGATGTATTAAGTAGGGAATACTTAGGTTTTATTAAGTGGGACTGCATTTAGCAGTCTAAAAGGAGCATATAGAATCATAGGATGATTTTGTTTGAAAGGACCTTGAAGATCATCTAGTTCTAACCCCATACAGCAACTACATTTATTTTGGATATTTTAACTGTAAAGTTTTCTGAATATATCAGGAAACATAACAGTGCAGGTCAGCTGTCTGTGGCCAGATCTCTTTCTTTTCTCTTTCCATTTTAATAGGTAGGTAATTTCTTTCATGCTATTTTAACTCCTTTGTAATTTTTTTTCTTTTTATTGAAATATGAGTGGAGTGCCTTCACCACGACTGAAAATCTTCTCCTGGTATGCATTGTCACATATGACATAGTCTGTTATACTTCATAAACCTGACACAAATCTCCCCAGTGTCTGTTTAGATAATGTAATTGACTTAATCACTTATAGCAAGCTGTTCATGAGAGGGATATAAAGTTGCAAATGTCAGACCTTTGCCAGAGCAGAATAAGACATTATTAGTAAAGAGAGTTTGCATTATACCCAGCAGCAAATTTTGGAGTAGTCTTCATGTTTACATAAAGATACATTGTGGTAGCTGAACTGAGAAAAAAAATTAAAGTTTACCAATGATATGATCAACTGTAAAGACATGTGAGTGACTAGGTAATTTCCAGAGATTCATATGTACTTCCCATTTTTTTATTATTCTCTTTTCCCCCTTGGTACTTGTTATCCACAGGGTGGATAGCAATTGAAAGTCCACCAGGAAAATTCTATTAAATTTCTTAAATTACATTGCATATGCAAAGCTATTCTGATAGCATAAAAATAACAGGAAAATCTCTCTCAAAATGGCCAACTATCTCAGCTGAACCCCTATTGCACAAATTTACAAAGTGAGGCCTCCAAAATAAGTAGAAGGAGAAATTTCAGTTTCCTTTTCAATACTGTCTTATATAAATTGCCAGAGAACTGTGCATTGAAATAATGGAAATGTGTAGCCAGCTACTTTCAGAGATATTTTAATTATTTTACTAAGAAAACTTCATAGTCCTCGGTAAATGATCACAGAACAAAGATTTGGTTAAATCATTTTTCTTGATGATTTGCATTAGGTCTCTGGATTTTAGACTTTTTATGAATGTAGCCAATTTTATGGAAGAATCCCCGTGGGAAGCCCCTGATGGCCCTTGATTTTTCCTTCTTCAATGCCAAATATTCTATGAACAAGCTTCTTCATAGTGGAAGATGAGAAATACTTAATATGCTGTAAAACATTTGATATGTGCACAAGACCATGAATTTTGTTATCTCTAAGAGGTAAATTCTACTCTCAGTGTTCTTTCTTAATTTTTAATTCCTCTGTAATTGTAGAGAGAATTTCTGAGCAATGACAGTAGTTCTTACATTACTACTTAGTGCTTACTATGTAAGCCCAGCAGATAAAATGAACAGATTGCATAATATATAAATATTAAAGTATTTTCTTAGAAGTTTCACAGTCTGGCCTTTATTTCTTGTAATAAATTATTCTATACAAAAGAAACTGTGTGTGCAATAATGTTAATCCCCTCCTCAAAATACTATTAAAGATACGTCAAGGTTTTGAAATTTCCTACATATTACTAAAATACTGAAATTTAAGTCTACCGGAATTCCTTCTTATCAGATCCCATCCTTTCTAAAACCATCACCATCATAATATGTATGCCACCTTCTTTCTCCCTGACCTGTGTATCTGTCTCATTTTTCCCTCAATAAAATAAGTTCAAGGAGAGATTTTCCCTTTATCCCTATTTTGTCTATTATTCTATGGGTTCCAGTGATTCTGTTATGGTATCTTTAAAGTCTATTTATCCTAAAGGACCCTGTTTGTTTTGAGTTACTGAGCTATTAAAACCTTTCTTACTGGTTCTGCAGATATAACATCTTTCACCTAAATCTTTCTAAGTGGATTTGTGGCTGGTCATGATGCCATGGTATAAATTTGATTTTTCACAGCATAACTTGGGCCTATGCAATGCACATACTAGGATATATGACTAAAAGTCACAGGAACTGACTACAGAGTACAAAGACGAAAGTAAAATATCCTCCATCAATCTCCATTTCATCTCTTCTCTGGAAGTTTGATTCTTAAACATGACTATTTTCCTCATCTTCAACTTTCTCAAGAAGGATGCTCCTGCCCAAATATCATGTGAATAGATTTTGTTCTTTGAAACTCTGTGACAGCAGAATGCTCTTTTTGGAACAGAATGATGGATTCTCTTCTCCTCAAGTAACATGACCAATCCTATGGTAGTCCAATACTGACAACTTCTATCAAGGTCATCGGTTCCTCTCATGAGAGTAAAATATCTTCAATATCAGGAAGAGATGCTTCTGTTGCATTCACATTGCTTCTTCTTCACAAGTAACCTTGGAGTAGTGTTTTCCTCCATTTTTGAAATGCAAGAGCATAAGGAAGCTCTAAATGTCAAGTTTTCAGAGAGCAGACACTCCGTGTTTCACTCTAAACTGTTTCACTTCAAATACCTCAAATCACCATCTACTTTTGAATATTGTAGATGGAAATACCTAGAAAATCACATCAGAGAGTGTGAAGATACCTAATTATTACCTCCCTAGAAAGAGTCTACTGCAACAAAAATGTTCTCTACAGCTCTGTGATAATGAGCACACAAAGTTGGAATTTCTGCTGTGACAGCCACACACTGCTAGGTATTCTCTATCAAGATTTTATACTAGTTTAATTCTTGTGCTTTTCCTGACACTTTGAGGAGTTCTACTTTACTTGCAGTTGCTGAACAGCCATAGCCAAATCCCCCAAAAATTGTAATAATACTTCAAGAGTTTTTTACTGAGTTTAATTGCACTAACTATGACCATTTTCAGGTACCAGTACTTATATAGTGGAGAACATAAAACAGCAGGGAAACTTACAAAATAACATTGTTGATGACTTTGATAAGCCTGTCTCTAGTCTCCTGATTCAGAGTCATTAAAAGAACAAATTCCTGCAATGGTGCAACTGTTTCTTATGAGAAAGAGCTGTACTATTTGAAGTTCAAAGAGATAGATAGATAGATAGATAGATAGATAGATAGATAGATAGATAGATAGATAGATAGACAGAAAAAGAAATAAATAAAAGAGCAGGAAGTTAAAAAATATTCCAGTCTAGGTACTTGGAAATCCTTCTCCTCCTCAAATGTATCTTCATTAATATTCTGAAAGATGAGAGATAATAGCCAAATGGGCAAGGATGCATATAAATATATACATATGTGTATATATAGGCCTATAACTATATTAACAACCAAGGACTTCAGCAATAAATGATTCCACAAAGCATCAGGAACTTTAAAATTTAGACTATAAAGAGACATATTCCCATCAGTCTTCTGATGAAATGGAGAAGGAATGCATGTTTATCAATGCTGCCAGTAATTATTTAGAGAAAGAAAGTGATATCCTTTATCATGTCAGGCTGCTTAACTTAAAATACACAGTTTTTGAGGTGCTGTCAAGTACAGTTAACTAATAAGGGATCTGCTGGAATGCAGTGACAGTGTGCTGACAATCTCCAAGTCTGTGCAAGATCAAGGCGACTTACAACACTGTACCAATTATCTGTTGGATATATAACAGTCCCCTACAACTGTCATGCTTGCAGAAAGAGAAGTGAGAATGAGGAGAGACATGTGGTACCATGGTCTTTTGTGCTCTGAACTAGGAATGTATCACGGAAAATGCTGAGGATGCAGAGTCATTGCTACTACCTCCATCCTTCATGAGGTGCTATGTATTTGACTGGCTGAATAAGTTGTCTCTAGGTGTGCTAGCTCAGACCAGTTAGAGAGCTGACAGGAAGCAGAGTGATGCTGCTTGGTACAGAAGAACTTATCACCAAGGGGAATATGGATGCAGGCTGGCATGATATGAATCATTATTTACACAGCAAATAAATAGCAAAAGCAAAAAATGAACCCAGCATGTTTCCTAGCAGTCATCTGGCAGCATGAGAGGAAACTGTTGTAAATATTTACAGTTATAGTCCTTGGCAGTGAAATCGTAGTAGGTATTGCTAGCAATGCTCAGTTTAACAGGTCAGCCAGTTGCAGTTATTAGTCTGGAAATACTGACAAAAAAAATAATAAAAAAAAAAAAGTTGTCTTGATGAAAAATTGAAAGTTCAGTATCATCTAAGACTCTAAACATTTTAGTCTTGGTTTGGCTTTATCAATAATATCATTTTCACAGAAAAAAATATGATTTTTGGGGAGTTTTCTATTGATTGAAATAAAAAAACCAGGCATTAGAAACACTGGGGGAAAATACATTTTCTCTTTTGCAGCCCACCAGAAAAAAAAAAAAAATATGTTGTAATTTGGTCATATCTGTATAAACATGAATTTAATATTCCATTGTCTTGAACAACCTGAACTATAAATTGCCCAGGCACAAATAATTTTTCATTATTCTATTCCTAGAATTATCTTAAATGATTCTAAACTTTTTTTGCAAAATGCTGCAAATACCACAAGACATTCTCTTTTACTGGCCAGCTATACTTACTTGGGAAGATTAAGAGCTGTGAATGTGCTCACTGAGTGAGAATAGTGTATTAATTGTGGTCAATATTATGGAAACCAGTCCCTCTTGAAAAGTCAGTGAAAAATTCTCAGATCACTGAGAATTGATCAAATCTGTTCTTGGAAAGTTCCCTGAATTAGATGTCTCTTTTAAGACTGGGTATTGATCAGAAGGCTATTGACTGAGGAAGAAGACAGGAAGGAAGCTGAACACACTGCAACATTATGTTACGAGTGCCAGCTTAAAAAAACAATGTATTTCTTCTTCACAATAGCATAGTAAAGATAAAACAGAGTGATTGAGAAAACCTGTCTATGCACCTTCTCACATCTGGGACTACAAAAGAGCAAGCATCTGAGGGAATAACACTAAATTTCTGTATTAACTCTGTGGGAGAATTTGATGCAGACACAAAGACTGGACAGTGAGCATAAAAAGAGTATAAGAGTTTGAGTTGGTTGATTTTTTAGATTTTTTATGATATTTGAAAAATAATGCAGATACCAAGCAGATAAAAATCAAGTGAAGTCTAGTAACTAAGTTTAATTGATAAATCAGGCTATGTCTAGATGATAGATTTTCAACTTTGATGCTTTTTCCTTTTCAGTATAAGTTGTAATATTCTGTGGCATTCTTTTATCAGTCACAATTAACCTTAGTACCAGATCTCAGACTGGGTCTGAGCTGCTGTGCATTACTTTTCCTGGCCCTGGTCGGCTCCCGAGCGCCCAGCTTGGGTGCCTCGGTTTCTCGTCAGGGTCGGTGCTGGCCGCTACTTCCAGGTGCTTCTGCATCTGCGCTCCGGGGTGGGCTGGCCACACGTTGCTGTCGGCGTGAGGGAAGAAACGAAGAGGCAGGAATTTGTCCAAATCCATCCATGTGGCGGCTGGATGCTTTATTGGCCGTGAGAACCACGATGGAGAAGCCGCAGCCTGCTCCCAACCTCGCTTGGACGAATCTGGCAGTGAGACTGGGGAGCTGCAGAAGGATATAGGGGGAGGGATAGGGGAGGACGGGAGCCCTCCGCCCAATGAACACAGACGCCGTGGCAGTGACGTGTGCCACAGCGACCAACAGGAACACGGCGGGGGCAGACAAGGGGCTTCGAGGCCAGTGGGATCGTGGGAATGGGGTGACGAGCATGGAATTCTCAAGAGCTGGCAGGGGGAAACTCCAATGGCAGGCAGCCTCGAGCTAACAACCACTGGGGGGGTGGAAGACACGGGGGATGCACAAGGGTACACAGAACCGGCAAACTAACAAAGATCAGAACCCCTAATCTGATCCCAAACCCAGGATGCAACAGGTCTGGTCACTGTAATAACTTTCTCCAGAAAAAAAACCCCTCACAACCAAACCCAAAAGAAACCCCAGCAGAGAGGAACAAAATAAAAATGAGTGTTACTCTGATATGCTGAACTTCAAGGCCACAGTGTTACACACTTGCCTTCAGAAGTGGCACTCCTGGTTTAAACTGACTGCACAGGCCCCATTTAGCTGATAGTACCTGTGCTGGGGTCCATGTGACTGCATTTAGAGCACCACTGAAATGGCAAAGGTAATCCACAAATTTCACCAGGGATGTGGCTCTTTCTGCATCTTCTCTGGACTGATGGTAATCAAAGTTTCTGCATAACACCTTGTTCAGCTGGGCTACTCAGTGTGAAACCTTCCAGAAAGGCAGGCTGTGTGCTGTCTTAGGAGATAAATCTTCCTATGATCTTTTACTTTATTTTAGATAGTCCAGTTTTTAATGCTTCTCATTTTATAGCCCTGGTTACATTTCATGCCATAGGTTGCCTTTATTAATGAAGTGAGAGACCTGAGATTTGGATATGACTCATCTCAGATGTAAAGCACTCCGGGCATCCTAATTTAAGATGAATAAATGTAAAAAGATTATTGCAAATGACTGCATGTCTATTCCTCCTTGATACTCTTCTGTGATACACAGGTGTTGCTTCCCTCAAGCTCCATTTTTGCATTTTCTCCATTTTATGTGGTAAAAATGGAATTACTCCCAAGAAAACTAATAAAATCACTCAGGAGTGAAAATCAATGTGAATTTTGTGACATGGGTTGTAATTTTTAACAGGGAATAAAGTTCATTATCTTGACATGACTGAAAATAGTATTTGACAGTAAGGAGTGGATCTCTGAAGAGGAGTTAAACATCATGATACCTAACTTAGGGATGCTGTTTCAGAAAGTGGAATATAAACTCCAGTCCTTGAGTAGAGACAAGTCAAAGAACAGAGTTCAAGTAAGTGCTGACCTGATCCTTGTCAATGAGTGTCTGATAACCACTGGGAAATACTGAAGTGAGGAGACCCTTCGCTTAAGGGATGTTTGGTGCCTAACCAAAGAAGTCTGAAGGAGGAAGAAGTGGTTGTGGTGATCTTACATTTTTGTGTGATGTTGACACTTATCTCTTCACCTTGAGTAAGGGGATGGAGAACAACAGTCTGGGAATCTCTACTCTTAGTAGTCCATTTCAAAATAGAAATCTAAACTGAAGTCTTCTATATCCCAAGCTGTAGTAGGATATACAAAGCAGCCACTCTCACAGACTTTTCTTCTTGTCTATCTCTGTATGGAAGCAGGTACGCTCAGTGTACTTGTTAGTTTAGATATTAAAAGTGAGTTTGACAGGATGATTGTGTTGGGTGCTGAGTTTGTCAGACTTTCCAAGAGGCATCACATAATTGAGACGAGAGATCTGGATTGGGTTGGAAGGGACCACCAAAAGTCATCTAGTCCAACCCCACTGCAATGCGCAGGGACATCCTCAATTAGATCAGGTTGCCCCAGAGCTCCATCCAACCTGACCTTGAGTGTGTTCAGGGATGGAGCATCCATTACCTCTCTGGTCAAAAAGCTGTTGTTTTACCACTCTTAAAAAAAACTTCTTCCCTAAATTTAATCTGAAATGACCCTCCTTCAGTTTAAAACCACTAACCTTTGTCTTATCTCAACATACCCTGCTAAAATGTTTGTCCCTGTCTTTCTTATAAACCTCTTTAGGTACCAAAAGGGTACACTTAGTTCTCCCCGGAGCCTTCTCTTTTCCAAGCTGAGCAATCCCAACTTTCCCCATCTTTCCTCACAAGAGAGATGCTCCAGCCCTCTGATCATCTTCTTGGCTCTCCTCTGGACCCACTCCAAAATGCCCTTCGTGTGCTGAGGGCTGGACACAGTACCCAAGGTGGGGTGTTATGAGAGTGCAGTAGAGGGAAGAATCACCTCCCTCAAACTGCTGGTCATACTTCCTTGGTGCAGCCCAGGAATTTCACTAGAATTTATATTAACTCTTAACTTAAAAAAAAAAAAAAAAAGTCCTAGGAAAAAATCCTGAGTCTTAATAATCATTTACAGAGAAGACAGACATTTCAGCCATAGAAACATTGCAGAACAAAGCTCCAATAACACTTTTGTTCTGGTAACTTTGTTGTAGACTTTATTGCCACTTGTTAAATGTAGTAACGTCTTTTACGTGGGCATGAACCTTCTTTGGAATGATGCAGTAACAAGATAGTAAACCTACAGCTCCACTGTTGTGAAAAAATTGCAAAGAGATTTTCTGTGCATCAAAAGAAATTGGCAAAAATTATAATAATCACTTTAAAAGAAAAAAGCTACATATATGCAAATGAAAACTTAATGTCAGTGTATTTTAAGGACATTCATGTATATAGAAGTAAAAGTAGAACTCAAGTATAGAGAAGTAAAACTAGAACTATCAGTGATATTGTTAATACGTTTAAACCCCAAAATGGGCTCTTGTTCACACTAAAACTTTATTTAGCTCAGTATCATGACTCTCTGATGATAGTCCACACTGGAGGTCTAGGAAAAAATACAAGCACAAGTATGCAATAATAGCTCCCCAGACTGTCTGTCTAATCTCAAAAAAATTGCAGTTCTGGGACTTTCTAACTCAATGGAGATCTTTTCATGCTTAATAGCCCACTACAGATCTTTTCCCATGATTGAAGCTAGGCACTACTTTTATCTCTCTGGATTTTTAACGTGCACTCTTGGGCAAGGAACTCCACAGATTAATTACATGAAAAACAGCTTTCTTCTCTTTCTTTTGAACCAGCACCTTAAGCAGCTTTTAACACACCTTACTTCTTGTATTTAATCAACTATTTGCCTTTGTCATATCACTTGGGATTTAATATATAAAGTCCAACAAGTGTAAATATAATACTTCACATGAATAGAACCATTTGGGTTCCCACCTGTAGATGGGTCTTGATGTCATCACTTCATGATAATGCAGAAATGTAGAAAGAAATTATGTGCAGCAGAAATAAATCTACTGGAAAAACTGGTTGTTCTATCTGGTCTAAATAAATTAGCAGTCTTAAATAATACTTTTATAAATAACTAGTAATCTGATTTTTACAATGACACAGCACAAGTCATTCATTGCTAAAAGCAAAGAATGTCTGCTATTGCTTTCAGTCTTTTTTTATTGTGAATTTTTAAATTTATTTGTAATGATAGAAGTGTGCTACTGCTATGGTGACTTGCCAAACTAGCACTGCAAGTATCTTTTCTGGAACATTGTGCAGAAAAAAAAAAACATACCAATATTTTGATTTGTCTTTTTTAAATGGCTCTATATGTTCATTGAGGCCACAGACCTTTTTTGTGTTACTCTACTTTTCATGAACTCCTTTGAAACTCTTGATTAGAGTGATCGTGACAGATATTACAGTATCATGCTGAGCATACCTCAAGGGATGTTTTGAAAGGTTTAAAATTTATATTAAGCATTTTTATATTGCTTCACTCCTCACAAATAGTAGGAGCTAAGATTCTATTGAATCCTTGAAGACTATTGGAAAGAGATGTGGTCTTAAAACCTAACCCAATAATTTTACAAGGGAATGGAATGTATTACTGCTAACGTTACTCTGGTAAACATTTCTGACATTGACCACATTATGCCTAGCAGATCAATATTTTTCAGGCACTTAATTATCTGGGTGATTGCATTTGCCAATTTGAACATAAATAAATGTCTTACCTGATCAAATACTTTATAGAGGTTTAGAGAATTGCTTCAAAAAATAAAGTGTTCCAGTCTTGAGAATTTGCTATATTTCCTACAGATCTGATGACTTGAAATTTTTTATGTAAACTGATTTAGTTTTTTTAGAATTTCTATTTCAGAAGTGACATTAAGGAGCAGTTAGCTGTACCATGAGAGAATCACTCAAAATGTTGTTATTTTTGGTCCGGGCTTATTTATAAATTCTCTTGAATTTAAACAAACAGAAAAAAATATAAAAGTTGGATAAATATAAAAGTAGGGCTGTCTCTGCAGGTGATATCATTCTAAAGAAAGTGGAATAAATAAATTATTATAAATTAAAGCAATCAAATAGGCAAAAATGTGAAAAAAATAAAAGAGCACCAGATATGTTTTTTTCAGGAATGCAAAGAAATTTTAGCAAAACACTTGCCATTGTTTCCAGCTAATTAAAGTAAATTACATACCTCCAGAAATAAATTTTTTTAGGGATATTTAAAATCTTATTACAGGTCTAGATCTTTATTTTATAACTGATCCTATGAGAAAATAATCCCAGACTCAAGGGTTTCCTAAATTTTTGGTGTTTAAACAGAGAAGGAGACCACTGAGACTGCCTGTAACTACTGCCACTGTAATGCTATAAAAAGTAAGACTCTTCTGGCTTTCAGAAGTAACTGGTTTCCATCCTAGCCTATTTAGGTTTATTACAGGAATATGTTTCACATTCAAATCTTACAGCAATGCCTACCAAAGCACTGCATTGTTAACAGAAGTGCAGAATGCATTAGGGAAATTTACAAGCTCCTTTCAGAGAATGAAAACCAACAAAACCTCACCAGAAGATGTTATCTTTATGGAAAATTTGAAATACTTGAGAAATTCCCCTGATGCTGCCATATTTGCAAAATGGAATGATACTTTCTACTTCAAGTATTCTTTTCTTCTAGTTGTGTGCTGAACTTGGTAGAAGTACCAGGCACAAGGTGGACCTAGGAAAGAATGACATTTTGAGACTTGTTAATCTCCACACTTGCAGAAGAACTGCCATACCACAGCAATACCATTGCTGATATATAGCCATTTTCCTGACATGCAGGAATTTTTTTTTTTTTTTCTGTTTACTGCATTTGAAATTGCAGTCAGACTGCTTTGACAACTTTTGCAGTCTATTTTAAGAAGGGAAAGATTGGAAATTGTTCAGAGAAGAGTTACTGGAATGGTCTGTAGAATGCTCTGGGAAAAATGTTAACAATTAAGAACAGTCAGCTATTTGATTTATAAAAAAATAGTTACATATTCAACTATAATAAGAACAAATACCTAGATGAACCACTGTGCATTGAGGGCACAAAGCACTGAATATTTTTCTAAAGGCAATCTATCTTGTCTACAAAAAGACAAGATAAAATGCCTTTTGTATGATATTTAAAGCCAAGGTGAAAAACTGCAGCTTAAAATATTTCCTTGACTTACATCCTATAACAGAGCAAACTTCAGGCTGGTATGAAGAAAAAATATCTTAATATGTACAGAAAGACTTTAGTAATCTTCTTAACATGCAGAAAAACTAGACCTGGGAGGAAAGCAGAATAATTTTAATAGATCCTTTCCCCTTTTAAAATCAGAAAACCCTGAATTTTATCTAATGACTTAAGGGTTTGACTGAGGTGCTTTATACCAAACTGCACTTCAGAAATCTCCTATTCTCCCCTTCCCTGTCCTCCCACCTTCAGAAAAGACTGATCAATGAGACATAGAAATTGCTTAGTTAGGCTGATTATAAAATAGGTTTTTTTTTTTCCTTCTGCTGGGAATTTCCACTGAGAAAATTCTTTTCCCATTCTGCAATAAAATAAAACACAGAGAATTTTAAAATATCACATGAACACAAAACACAAAACAATGTTTATTTCACTCAAGCAAGACAAAATTAGAACATCTCTTGCAATATTTTTTTTAATATTAAAATATTAAATATTAAAATTCATTTCAGTTCAAAGAAAGTATTTATGAGAAGATAAAATGCAAACTACAGTTAAAAATTACTCATCTAGATATTTCTCTGAAGGGAACTGACATATCAATTCAAGATTAAATAATTTTGTCCAGAAATAGCTATGTAAGATTCTTCTGACTTGCTTAACAACCTCTACACTGACTGAAGATTTATAGGCAGGGAATATGACAGTTAAGAATCAGTGATTCTTTTCAAAACACATGTGGTTTTGGATTTGTTTTATAGAATCCCACTGGGCATTAGCATAACATAATTTCTGACATTTTTTCTTAGTCATTTCCCTGCCTGGCTAGGATAGCATTGTGAATTGAATAAGAACAGGAAAAAAAATACTGTGTTTCTCTTTGTGAAGACCTAATTGTTGCAGCAGACCTTATATTCTACTTTTTTTTAAAGAATATGTACTTGTATTTTGGAATAACATACAGCGTTTAATGTTTTACCTTCCTTTGGTGTCTTCGCTACCAATGGAATGTAAATCTGTGAGTACTATTTACAGTTAGAATTGCAAAAAGGCTTTTTTTTTTTTGTGGTGTAGGGGTGGTATTCAAAAGGATCCTTAGAGAGTAATAGCTACAGATATTTTCCACTTTGCCTTGCTTCATTTGAACAAATGCATCTGGCCTCAATAGCCATAGCACTAAGGAAAAGGAAAACAGAACAAGCTTTAAGTAAAAAAAAAAAAAAAAAAAAAAAAAAAAAAAAAAAAAATTAACAGTATTCTACTGTTTTAAAATGCAATGAATTCTTCTGTTTCACTTTTTCACTATCAGCTGCCTCATTGCTTTATGATCAGTTTTACTCCAAACTGTGATTCTTAACATTTGCCTGAAATGTTGATCTCTCTTTCTGTTCAAGTACGTCATGGTGCTGGATATTGTTGACTATCTGTTTTCTATGAGAGTAACCTTCAAAGGTAAATGGATTGCTTGCTAGTGTCATCATTAGTATTTAGAGAGCTTGAAAATACTCTGCTTATTAAAATATAGCAGTTGCTACTGCTTCAATTAAGTGGAGGTATTAATAAGTTTTGAACACTATGAGCTGAGAGACTACTGAATGTTCAAACATGCTATTGGGGCAGTAATGCTCTCCATATTTTTTCATAGTAAGCCTTAGGCTTGCAGCACTGAAATAGAGTGCAGGTGAAAATATATTTATGATTGACATGGAAGGTGTCAGTTTAGGTCATTGTGCCACAGACGACTGAAAGGACAGTCATGTTCCTCATGCAGAACAATCCACCTTTTTATTACAGGAAGGGAAAGAGATGTAACGAGCTGTCACATTCCTCAGTAAAAGTTACCAGACACAACTGCTTTGTTCCTTTCTGAATGGAGTCATGAAGTCACTGCATAATTTCATATTTGTGCCTTCTTTGGGAGTGTTGAATATTGAATAGCTTCTCTGCTATAATTGGTTTTGTATGAGTGTTAAAAAGCTTCACCTAAACTGTATTTATTGTAGGTGAAATGAAAACAGGAGTGCAGGCACTTGGGTTGACTTTATTGTTAGGTTCAATCCAGATTTATGGGTAAATAGACTGGAAGGAAACCCATTAAGGTGCTATGGCTCTTATGTCTTTCTCAAAAGGTATATTAGCTGTCTGAACAGCTCATATTCCCTCTGCAAAATAACATGTCCGCAATATGAGTGTTGTGCACCCAGATCAACCCATTTAATTTAAAATATTTTGTGAATCAGGGTGGATGAAATTTATTAGAATGGGCTCTGAAAACTTTCTAATGTCTTATACAAAGTCTTTGAACATTCCAATGTTAGAAAATTCATACAAAATTTTACCCAGATTCCATGTATGTACATGTATAATACAGCACCTTGTTCTTGGGCAAACTGAGGGTAGTGTGTGCATTTTGCAAGATTTAATCCTGTGCGTTTTTTGCTTTTTTTTTGAACTTCAGCTTCCCAGAAGTGAGTGTACGTTCCTTGACAGAAAGTCAGCACTTTGTCAGACAGAGTACACTTTATGAGAGCAATATGGTTTCATTTTGCAGAAACATTCCTGAGAATTTTAAGGAGTTGTCAAAATGAATTCACTTTATTACTGGTTAACATTAAAGTCAGAATTGAAGCCACATAAAATAGGTCCAGGAAATAATAAAAAAAACCCAGCAGTATGCCTGTCGTTCATTTTGACAGCATTGTGGGAACACACTGTATTGCTTCTGTTTTGCTGTTGGAGTTTAGACTCTTATGGGAAATTTGCAAATTTTTGGTCAGACTGAGTTTAGTTCTTGAAATTTAGCATATTCAAAAGGGAAACAAAGTTAACGTGAGTTAGTGATTCAAAGAAATGCATGACCATATAAGGCAATGTTGTGTGATATTTTAAGTACATGGAATAAGCCTATGTGATTAATCACCTACATTTATATGTAATATAAATACACATATACGTGATTGAAATTTTAGAAATCTTGAAATACGCATAGAAGCTTAGTCACAATGATTTATTTATTGATAGGTATAAAACAAACAAATAAATGAATAAATAAAGATTTGCATTTTCTTATGCAAGCATCTGATATTGTTAGAAAGATCTATGGAGAATATAAGCCAACTAATGGGATGAAGTGGACTCCATTTAAATGCTATAAAGTCAGTATCAGACCTATGGGAAGTGTATTAAATTACATTGATAGTACTTAATATATTTGTCTTAATATGCGCAAGTCCTAGCACAAATTTTAACAAAGCAAGTGCATAGGTTTATCAGCGATTAATCTAAGGCTCAGTTTCAGGTCTGATGTTAATTTGTTTGTAATTTTCTATTTTCACAGATAACATTCTACAAAGTGGTTTTGGTTTTGTTTTTATTAATACTACTGTGCATTTATAGAAATTTAAGTTAAATAGGTTCTGTCATTTCTAATAATAAGCTTAAGAATAATCAATATCTATTTTCGGGGATTTTTCTTAGAAATGTTTTTTTGATATATTTATGGAAACAAGGAGCAGCTTTTTGAAATTAAAGAGAAAATGCTAATGCAACTCTATTTTTTCAAAATTCACAGAGAACTTAAAGAGCATGAAGCAACAGAACATAACTGTACAAAATGAAGAGGGAACCATATTAGAAGTTTTTCTTGGTATGATAGTAGCCTAGTTATATGTTCATGCCTATAAAATTTGATGCTAAATTGAAGCAGTAACTTCAGCATCTGTCCATTCAGCTACCATTTGGATATCATTATCTCTGAATCAAAGTGTTTATGTGTTTTCCAGCATGGAGATGGAAATTTTAAAAAATATTTTTTGTGTATAGTCGGTATTAAAAGTCAAATGTTATGCTGTACTGTTTTGGCATCGAAGATGGTAGGAAGATTAATTGACTGCAGTGTGTGATCCATAACTTCTTAAAATAGAGATTTCAATGAAAGCTGGAGCTCTGAACTATCTACAGAATTCAGTAATTTTATCTTCTATTTAATATAATAATAAAAATAAGGAAATAATCCTATGCAAAATATGCTGAAGCATTGTATAAAGAAAGACATTTTAATATATTAAAATTTAGTTGTGTAAATGTATGTATATATATATGTGTGTACATATATGTATGTATTTACATATATATGTATGTGTGTATATAGGTATGTATTTATATATGTGTGTGTGTGTGTTTAGGTATATATATAAATAAAAATTTCATCTAAGAGTAAAAGGAAGCAAATGGCTGACAGCGAGTCTTTATTTCAGCCTTGGCAAAGACAAACATATTTTTAAAAATGCAGCAGCAGTTCCGTGTATTACTGACGCCTGTCTCACAGAAGTCCCCGTGGACCACACCCTCGGTGCTGTTTCAGACACGGGGGCAGACTCTCAATTCCCCTCTCAATACTTCCCTCTGTCCCAGCCAGGAGCGTCCCGAGCGGGTTTTCAGGACCACGGACAGCACCGATCTCTTAGCGCAGCGGCCAGCTCCCTTAGCTGAGAAATCGGGATTCCCGTGGGAGTCACACATCGGAGCCTGTACATCTGGAGACATGTTTTCTTGTTGCTGGTATATCTAACTTTTTATTTCCAGCAAATATCAAATATCAAAGAACATGCCAGGGTATTTTCTCACGCTTGCATAGGAAAGGCATCTTCTTTATCGCTAGGCAAAATGCAAAATCAACAAATAACTTTTCAGCAATTAATTTTGTTTGAGTAAATAAGGGTTTCTACCTTGGCAAGTTTATGGGTATAATGATTAGGTGGGTTAAGACCTCGAGGCATCTCCTGAGTCTTTGCATTCAGCCTTGACTGATTGTTAAAAAATGAAAAATGTGGCTAGATTCAAACCTTCAAGCCAGCAGAACACTGTCCTCAGGCTGAAAACCAATCCAAAACTGGTAAGTTATTTTACTCCACTCACATGGTAGTCTTATTAACAGGAAGACAGATTTTTTTGCATTGTTTTGTTTCTCAGGGAATTGATCTTTGGTAGATGTTTTTCTAAACTGGTGCCTTATTGGATGTCTTAAACTGTACTAATTTTTCTAGGAATTTTACTAATGTTATTTAACATTGTGTTTCATTATTGTCAAAGTTACCAAAATATATTATGCTAAAGAACAGTGATCTAGAAGTACACAATATGAAAGTAATTCTATATATATTAGAAATATATCCTTGAATTTACATAGGAATTATAATGCTTTCTATAATGACAAAAGCTGGAAATAAACCAAAAAGTGTATGGGGAAAAAGGGTGAAAAAAAAATCATACAGATTCAAATTTTATAGAGCAAAATAATCCAATAAATTTCTATTTACTATGGTAAAATTCCAGACATCTTGCCCATATACATATTTCAGAAGACTCTTTTCTAGTCTGAATATCATATTGATTGATCCACAGTGATCCTCATTTTATGAGGATTTATATGAACAATCGCCCATCCTGGAGATAGGGGCTGAAATGAGATTTAGTGTCAAAGCCACCTAATGACAGCAGCATGTGCTCTAACACCAGAAAGTTTTCTGTCCCAGATGAAGGCTATCTTGCTGCTCATGTTTAGATGCTTTTTCATGCCAAAATGAACATGCTAGCTCTGATTAAGCAGTAAAAAACACTGACAGTTCAATGGACAAGACTGTGTATATTTAAGCTTCATTAATTATAAATGAAATTGAATAACCAGATGCAAAAAATCTTTTCTGATATAGTGTCATGAAAAAAAAAAAAACCTGCAAGCATGTGGGAAAACAAATTAACATTAATAACTAAACTGATTTAAATTCCATCTTGAAAAATGGTAAAATGTTTGGGTAGATACAGAATATTTAATGTTAGTCCCTGTGCCTGAGTAAACTATTCATCTAATGAGCAGAGTGATGGATCAAGTTTTGTCTAAAAGTCATATTACATCAGAAGTGTTCTCATCTGTAGTTTCAAAGCCTTTGGACTTTGATCTGTGTGACAGCTGTACTGGCAATGATGATTTTGTCACCAGTACAAGGCTCCTGTGATGTCTCTGATGGTACCTCAGTCACAGTACTGGATATTGGCTTAAGTTATTGATGAACAATGGGGCATGCAATGAGAAATAGTCAAAAGCTTGACAGGAGTTTTTTTCCCATCACAATTTAGTGTTTTTAATAATCTTTAAGGTATTATTTGAAAAAGATTGCTCAAACTGTTTGGTGTTGGAAATGCAATGATTTATTAAGTGTGATAGGTTTTGTATCCACTTCTAGATATATGACAATAACTAAATAATCCCAACCAGGAAAAACTCTCCATTCTGGGCTGTAATACGTGGTTTACTGGAAATCCTCAGATGTTTTCAACTGGCTCAAAGTCCACATCATCACAATTATATTCGAATAGCTTTGTACTTCCAGAAGAAAAAGATTACAAGGGTATCTAAGTACTAACATGATGCATTAGAAGAAAACACATGTCTACAAAACTCTTCTGAGATCACCTCATTTATAAAGCATTTTCAGACTTTAAAAAATTTATTACTTGTGTCTGGAGAGATGCACTTAATAGTATTTTGGGATTGTTTTTCAAACAGCAGCACTGGCTATATGACAGTTTAATCAGTTATTTATTAGTACCAGAATATACTACCCAGGAAAACATACAAACATGATAAAAAATAATAAAGAAGACCCTTTTATTCAGTAGTCTATCCATAAACCAAAAGGCTGAATTAGCTGTGTGGAGATATATATCCCTTATACACATGTAGAATTTAAAAGTTGTTTTAAAATGAGGGTATAATTAAGAGAAACTATATAGAATATTCTATGTCTGCAAAACATCTACATAAATGCACCAAAAGAAGATTTTTTTTTTAAGGCAAAAAGCCTCTTTATGCTATATTTATTCTCTTAATTTGTAAATGTCATGAAATAAAAAAAAAAAAAAGAAAACAAAAACCCAAGCTTTTTTAACTTCTGCAAGTGACATTAGTTATTTAAACTTTGTAAAGTGATTTGGAATGTAAGTAATTTGTAAATAACCTGGATAAATGTCAAATAGTGTTACGATAAATTTGCAATGAGATAAGAAATATAATAATATTATTTTACTGATTTACTAAAATGACAGCAACAAACTGGATTTTTTCTACTGTGTAAATTCTTTAATGTTACACTGCTGCTGAACTTGTTTTTTTTAAATAATTGTCCACAGCCCAGGAAAAATTACTTCTGTGCAAATGTGGAGCTCTGTAAAAATCCATCAGTACTAGGGCCTTTTTCAACATTTAAAGGAAATAAAGATGTGATTGAGAAATCCTGTGGAATATCAAATCCTCTGGTAGCAGCTGGAACTAAATTACTCTGGAAAAATCACTTTGCAGTTTTTTCATAGAAGAATCTTTAGATCAACAAAGAAAACTTTAAATTGAAACTTAATCTGAAGCTGTGGCGTTCTGCTGTTTTCTCCCGGCCCCGGGCAGCTCCGGTACCTGGAGAGGCACGACTTCTCTCTGGAGACCTGGTTCGCCAATTGTTCCTGGGCACGGCTCCGTTCCGCGCTCCGGGCGGGGCTGGCTGCAGTTTCTACTGCTGTGTGTGAGGGACAAAGGCAAAGAGGGAAGGAATTGTCCAATTCGCCCACGAGGGAGGCTGAAAGGCTTTAATGGCCACGGGGAGCCACGGTGGAGAAGCTGTGAACCGCTTCCAGCGCCCGCGTGGGGGAAAATGGCAACGGGACCGAGGAGGCGCAGGATAATATAGGGGGCGGGACAGGGAGGGCAGGAGCCCTCCCACCCAATGGGGACAGGCGCCGTGGCGGTGATGTGGACCACGGCGACCAATGAGAATGCGGCAGGGGCGGACATGGGGCTCCGGGGCGAATGGGGTCACGGGAACGGGGTGACCGACACAGAATTCTCAGGAGTGGATAGGGGAATGGTTACAGGAGTGGCAGAGTGAGCTCCAATGGTAAGAGATTCGGAGCCGACCACTGTGGGGGGAGAAACATGGGGGGTGCATGGGGGTACACAGCACTCGGCTAGCTAACATAGATCAGAACCCCTAATCTGAACCCAAACCCGGGATGCAACATGGAGCTTCTTGCAAACACAAATGAATCAGAGTAGGATGGCCACTGCATCTGAATGCATGGTCCTCAAATGGAGATAATCAAAAGCAATTAATTAAACATTTAATTCAGATTTTAAATTTTCCAGTTGTACCTTGGTTAATAAGCCCTGTTCTAAGGTATGTACTGAAATTTTATACTATTTAATATTCCACTTTTATAGCCTAAATATATATCTGTAATATTCTATTAGAATTATTTTTAAAAGTGAAGCCAAAAGTGAAAAAACATTTGAAAACTTCTGTTGTTTGCTTTGTGAAGTAGTCAATACTTGTCAGGATATATCTGTACACCTAGGCTTAATAAGTCCCTCTTTGTTTTTATCAAACACTAAATCAATGGCTGTTTTGGTGAGGAGTAAAACTATATTAAACAGAGGAAAGAGCTCTTACAAACCATCTTAAGAATAATGCAATTTTCTTCAACTCAAAATTAAATATTTATTCCCTAAACCAATGTAAATAAAATTACTAACACTAGACAGAGGGTTTCATAACATGCTCATTTCAGAATATACATAGCTCTCTCTTTTCTTTATTTAAAAAACTATTTGTTCAAAATAAAGTGAATTTTGACTTTTCAAAAGGAACAGATTTTACTTTGCTTAAGATAGAAGCATAACTCAGAAATGCAATGAAATGTATTGTAAACACAATTTATACCCTTTCTAATGTATAAAAAAAATCCTGTTTATAAATGGACCAGGACACGTTCTTTAGCTTACAAATCTATGTGAATCCTACTGTGCCAGAAGCATATATAATGGTAAATGGAGAAAGAATGGATTTCCATAAGACTGGTGAAATTCCCTCTGCTGACTTGGAAGAACAACACAGCAATGTACATGAAATAGAACAGGCTTTACTGCAAAAGAGAATCTTTTTCATTGGAAATTTCATTTCTCAAAGTCTCAGGTTTCATTTTAAAAGTTTGCCTTTGCATCCTGTTCAGCAGAAGCCAAGAACTCTCATGGTTACTTGGTGGCAGTCACAACTTCACCAGGGATCTCATCAATATTTCATGCAATAAGTTGCTGAAGCATGTTAATCTGAAGAAAAAAAAAAAGAGAAGAATTTTATGAAAGTCACGTATCCAAGAAGTATTTTATGAAAGTCACATATCCATGTCCCCTCCCCATTCTTTTTTTAAAAGATTTTGAGGAGAACAGAGGATGGTGTTTTGACTTCATTTATTGTGTACATAAATTGTGAACATGCAAATAAAGCACAAGAAACAGCAAACAGCATCATGTTTCAATCAGTTCTAGGACAACAAACACTTTTTCTGGGACTTCTAGATTAATTAAATATTATGAAACCTAAAGGTTAATTTTTTCCCTAAATCACTCACATAAGACTGGTGTAAAAATATGTCTCACTGAGTAGGTCACTGTGCAGATAGTGTACAATTAGTGAACACTGTGCAGCATTTATATAACTAGGACATCGCAGGAATTATCCTGATGTCAAGACAGAGATGTCTTAGCCCTTTTGGAGGTGCCCTAAAGTTTATATTGCTCCATAAAGCATAGATCTTCTGCACCTCATCTGCCAGCCCCAGGTAAGTGATTGAACATCCTAGGGTACTTATACAGCTGTATGTTGTCTGCATGGACAGAAGAACTGCATCCTAAGATAACCAGAAATTACCCATCTAATTTAATCATGCAAGATCCATTATAGTAAAAAAACCCCAATAAACCTATAAAAGAAAGAGAGGCTCACCTACAAAAAAATAATTTTATAAATAGGAAGTATGAGTTGTCCTTTGGAAACTTCTCTTTTTCACCAATAGCAAAAAGGGAGATGATTACTTTGTTTTTTTCCCCTAGGTGTCTAGGGAAATGAAGTGTACTGCAAGAACTCATCTGAAATGTTCTGTTATGAAGTAAGTCTTTTGAATTCAGTTCATAGACACAAGAATAAACGTTATTGTTTCTTTTTAAAAAATCCCCCAAATCAGTAGTCCCTTTATTTTCATCAGCAAGTATTAATGGAAAACTGTGCTTTGTATTATGGGGGAAGTAATCAAATAAACAACTCCTTCACCTGAAGTCTCACTCCAAGATTTCTCTTCTGAAGCATTAGATATTTTATTAATTCACAATTATGTTTTTTCTACAAAGGAAAAAGAAAAAAATGCAAAAAATACTTTGTTGCAGCTATAAAACTTAGTCATTCTGCTTTTTAGAAATAAATACATTCTTCATCATCTTTCTGTGCTTGCCAGGCTGACTTTAGCACTTCCTCATTTCAAAATCAATATCTGGCAATATCTTTAGTATTTGTTTTCAAATTTTCTTAATATTTTTTTTCCTATATCAATTCTGGTTGATCCCAAAGTGCCTTTAATTTAATACAAAGTTTATTAATTAACACAGTACCTATGGGATGCAAGGAACCTCTAGATTTTCGGTATTTGTTTGTAAATATTTAACTTTAACAGTGTGCACTCTTTGGAGTTAGTGTAGAAAATAACTTACTTTCTGGTAAGAGAGCAATGGCTTTTTTCTGCTGATAAAATAATTTATTTTGACATACCACCATGTTAAATATTAACTAAAAGGGCAATTAAACAAGTGATATCAGTTGATATATTGAATGTTTATTCATGTCTTGAGCCTGAAACGTGATCAAACTATAGATTTAGGATGCATAATTTTATCTGGGATTTAAAAATAGGCGAAGTCATAAGGACATAGTCTCTTAGATGAATGCTGCATGCAGTGAAGTGCACTATGATATAATCTGGAATGAAACAACCTTCATTTTACTGTCAGACATTTTGTGAATAATTTACCAGTTTGGTCTCAGCCTTCCTTAGCTGTAACAACTTTGTTTAATAGCATTCTTCCCTTCTTCATCCTGTTAGAGTTGTCAGCAAACATCCTGAGTATTTCTGCATATTTAGGGTCTGTTGGAGATAGAGTGAATTTCCCCTGTAGCAGCTCTCATAGTGCTGTAGATTGGTAGCTGGAAAGGTGTTGATGACTCACCAGTGTTTTGGCAACTGCTGAGCAGCTCTGCACAGCTTCAGTGCTGTCTGCCCAACATTTTCCCCATCACCAGTAGGCTGAGGGTGAACAAGATTTTGGGAGGGACCATAACTTTGCCTTCAAATGCATGATCCTTACTAGTAGACATTGGATACCCTGGAAAAAATGTGATGATCAGGAGAAGGAAAAGGGTGGTTTGTTTTAGCTGATGGTAGAAAGGGGGTAGAAGAAAGGAAAGGGCAAAAAAAGACACAAAATAAAGGTGCTGGAGCAGACTGCTTGTCTAAAAATATAGCTGCATGAATCATAATGATCTCATACAGGAGTGAGAATGGGGGATTAGATTCCAAGGAAGGGTGGATCTTAGTATGCTAAAAAGCTGCAAGAGAGAAAATTTAAATTTGACATGCAATTACATATCATGTCACAGACTGTAGTTCATTCAAGCAGTGTGAGAAATCACAAGATGACATGAAATCAAACTAAGGTCATGAGAAAAATTACTTTATTCAGTCTGGTCTATAAACAAATACAAGTTTGTAAGACTGTCAAAAAGAAGGAAATTATGCATTTGAGACAAAATGCTTAACTACTATGGGCATAATTTATGATACTTCAAGGACCTCTTCACAGAATTATATTCATTTTTACATGGCTCTATATCTATTATTCTCTTTGTGTTAAGACTCCTGAAATTGCTAGTGTCCAGGTGCACCTGTTATGTAGAAAAAAGTCAAATTGTTTTTAATCTGTTGAATGATAAACTAATTATGAAATTCTAAACAGGTGTATCTTCAATAACTGTAATTACAGAGATGCCTTGAGAAAAAGTAATGCATTTTCAGCCAGGCAAACTCTGCTCTGTGTTAGCTGAAAAACATTCCCTACCTGTCCAAGTTTTCAGAAAATAACTGTAAAGCTAAATGATGTCACCTAAGAAACATTCTGAGACGTTCTTTGGCTGCATGTTTGAAGGGACAGAGGAAGGAATCCGTCTCTCTTGATAGAAACTGCTAGAGGAGGAATAGGATTGGGAGTGCATTACTAGTAGAGATAAAAAAATAACAAAATCAAAACTTCCCCCCAAAAACCCCAAAGCAAAACCATGAAGAAAGTAACGCCAAATCTCTTCACCATAATTACATCAGGAAGGAAAATAATTAAAGTCAACAGAACTGGAAAGAAGAAAAGCTGTAACAGAATGAGCTTGTTAAACAATGAGGAAACACAGATGAGTATATCAGTATTTCAGTGTAGAACAGTCTGTTCTTTCTACTACGAGTGGAAATTAACCTTTATTCTGTTATTTCTTTCTTATTTTTTTGTAAATTCTATTGATATTATTGCTGTTAGCAATAAATTAAGACACTGAGAAGAAGAGGAAGAGGTATTCTAGAATAATGGGTTTAACTGTGGTCAGATCACAGATGCACAGAATCACTGAATTTTTAGGGTTGGATGGGACCTCTGGAGATCATTTAGTCCAACCCTCTGCCAAGGCAGGGTCACCTGGAGCAGGTGACACAGAAATGTATCCAGGTAGGTTTTGAATGCCTCTGGAGAGGGAGATTCCACGACCTTCCTGGGCAGCCTGTTCCAGTGTTCTGCCATCCACAATGTAACAAAATTCTTCCTCATTGTCGTGGTTTGACATGGAAGTGAATTTTTTTCTTCAGGAAGTTGGGTCAAACCAATCAGTGGTCAGGTTTAGATATTGGCACCTGGAGTGACCACTGAAAGTATGGGCACGCCTCTGAGAACACAGGCGGTTAAAAGCAAGAACTCCCAGGGGAACTGTCTCTTTGGTTCCGGTCGTCAGAGAGTGCAGACCTCCCCTGCCCAGCCATGGGCTGGGTGGGGGAGGGGAAGCCACGCGGCCTTGTCCAGGTAGGCCGAGGGGCTGAAGGTCTGGAACCCAGCCAGCTCCTGCGGACCGAAGGGTGGAGAGAAGCGGAGATGCCTTTGTTCCCCCCCCACCCCCCTTTCAGAGGGAAAGTGACAGAGAGCCTGGCGGCACCTGGAAATTTGCCGGCAGAGGAGAAGGAGAAGGGGGGGGATGATGCCCAGCGTGGGAGACGGGATGCTGGACCGAGATATCAGCCGTCCAGGGAGTCTGAACTTTTAACCCTTTCCAGGAAATGAGGGCTTTGTAAAATATTACTCCTCCTTGATTTGTAGTGGAAGAGAGACAGTCTGGGACCTGAGATGTTAGAAGAAGAAATATTTAGGTGGGAGGAGATGATGAAGTAGCTTTGGCTGGACTTTTCTTGTTAGCCATGGACTGAACCAAAATCTCCTGCAACAGAGACTGCATTTTAGGGGGATGCAGTGGTGACCCAAGGAGACCTGCTTCAGCTTCTAACAGCACAGGAATGGCAAGAACAGAAAAAAGCTGAGGAGGGAATGGTGATGCCCTCTGTCTTCAGGAAAGAAGATGATTTCTGTTCTTGGACCCTCGGCCCCAGGGGAAAATGGGGGGGACTGTAGTCCCAGGATGAGAAGCTGAACTGTTGTATCTTTGGGTCCGTGGCAAAGCATCCTTAAAGGAGCCCTATGAGCAGTCTGTCCATGCACGGTGGTGAGAGCACTGTGACATGGAAAGGAGAGTGTCACACTGGCAGATTTTCTCCGGGCGGTTGCCATGTGTGACAGGGAAACACAGGAGGTGGCAACTGTGTTTCCTGGGGGGTCTGTGGTGCAAGAGAGACTTCTCTCTCCCTTGATAGCTTGAGTATTGATTATCTGAAGGGTGGTAATTTGATCAGGAATCCTGGGTGATGTTTCATGGTGGGTGTTTTAGGAATTGGGAGGAGGAGGGGTGTTTTAAAAGGTCTTCATCCTGGATTTAGTTTATGTGTTTTCTGTAGTAGTAGTAGTTTAATAAAGTTTTTTTTTCCCTTTGTTATTAAGCTTGGGCCTGCTCTGCTCTGTTCCTGATAACATCTCACAGCATTTATTTGGGGAAGATGCATTTTCATGGGGGCGCTGGCATTGCGCCAGTGTCAAACCATGACACTCATGTTGAGATGAAACTTTTGATTTGGTTTATGGCCACTGCTCCCTATCCTGTTGCTCTGGCACCATCCTGTTGGCACCTGCCTTACAGGTATTTATATGTATTGATGAGATCCCCCCTCAGTCTTTTCTTCAGACTGAATAGGCCCACCTCCTGTAGTCTCTCCTCATAAGAGAGATCAGACTCCTAATCATTTTTGTAGACCTCCACTGGACTTCCACTGGACCTTCTCCTTGTCTTCCTTGAACACTGGCATCCAGAATTGGGCACTTTCAAAAGTGTTTCAAAATTAGTTTTGGTAATTGTTCAGTAATTGTTTCTAGTTTTGATTCTTACAGAATCTTGCAAATTCTGCTCCTTCTAACAAATGGAGCATGGAGGATCTTTTCAAACAAAAGAATGAAGTATAATGTAGAGGAACACAGTGCATTTTGTTCAATAGCACAGGACGATCTATTGGTAGAAAGTATGGGAAGTACAAAGTGAAAATTTGACAATGCTTCTACAGCTAGACTGTCATGTAGGGGTTCAGTCTTCTCACAAAATATGGGAAATGGCATTTTAACTTATACTTCTACAGGGCTGAAGAACAGGGGAAATTTTTCTTGAAACTGCATTTTGTATGACACTAAGGATAATTAGATATTATTGTGATTAGATATGTGTTAAGTGAAACAAGGATGTGTCTAGACATGATTTGAAACAGCTCCCCTCTCCTGTGACACAAAACATGGAATGCGCTGGAGAATGCTAAGGGTAGAGAGGAGAGAAAGGTCTGCAGTATTTGTCACCTTCCCACAGACTTAACCATGAGCACAGACATACCAAATTTGCAAGTCCTGCTAAGTTGTAAGTGGGATATGAACTACCAACTTCTGGGTTGCCTGAAGTGGCAGTTTTAGGTTCTTCAGTATGACAGTTGATGCTAAGTATAAAAAATAGATGGAAAGGAACTTCTCTTAAAAAAAGGAGTGGAAAGAGTAAATTAAACTAAAAAACATGTCCAGGATGCCTTGAAAATAAGAATAAATCAGTTTTAACTGTTTTCAAACTGTAAAATAGTGTAATGAGTCTATGAAAAATCAGTGAAAGAGTTAAGTGCAGCATTCTGTGGGTTATATAACTTTTAAATGTAAATCTATGGTACAAAAGCAGAATATTATAGTTTCATTGTTGACCTCCTGTCCTGGAACACCCTCAAGCATGAGCAATTCCTAGGCATATGATGATTTTGGCAGAATCAGCTGTACCTTCTTTAAGTCTGCTCCTTCTCTTCTGAATAACAAGAATACTCTTACTGTCCTTCTGCACAGAGTCTGCTTCTCAGTATGGCATGAAAGCTACACATATTCTTACCTGATGTGCATTTCTAAAGCTCATGAAACTTATGGATTTTGCTCCTAGAATCACATTATCATACTTAAGAATACTATTTGTAAAGTGCTGAATGTTTCTCTGGAATATGGTTTGACTGCCTGATTTTGATGATATGCTGCAGCAAGGTTGAAATGCCATATTTTAGATGGACTAGTGCCAAATAGAAAACCAAGTCTGCTGCAGAATGGTGCAATCCTCTGAATAGCATGTGGACAGTCTTCTGGAGTATCCCTTGAAGGGTTACTCTTCCATAATGCTGAGGGCGTTGCTACAGATCTCACCATGCAGGCACTAAAGCTCATAAATTATCTAGATCCATGGCAAATCCAATTTCAAGTCCTGCCTCAAGACTGTACACTACCTGCAGGTAGATCCAACCAGTCAGACTTGTAATTACAGCTTCAATTCCAGTGCTACAATTATATTCTGAATATCAGGATACAAATTTAATTTTCTTGTTATAAGATCTTTATTCTAACAGTGATGTTGAGGACAGCATATTTCAGTTGAGGGTAATACAGACTGGATTGTATTTTGTGAAGTTCATATTTTATACAATGATGTTTACAAGCTTTGATTTAAAATTTATTTGACTGGATCAAAGCTAAAATTGATTTTACCTGATTCTGTATCTTTTACCTGATACCTGTAGTATCACTTCTACTAAGGAGTTTCAAGGCATACACATCTAATCATATTTTTGGTATTCTGGATTATATTCTTACATCAATTACTGAATACTGTTCACAGAATGGTAGAGGAAAAGCCACAGTTCCTCAATTACCCCATTTATAAGGACAAGGTAATGACTTTATGATTGATAATGCTGTGTCAGAGTGGAATTTGATAAAATAAATCTTGATACAGTAGTTTACTACAGATAAGAATCAGATCTTGACTAACTAAAAATACTCAATTTATAAATGGAAGGAATAAAAGTGAAGATAATTATTCAATTAATTTTCACCCTTCCTCGGATAATTATTTATAGAAAATAATAGGAAAAACGTGCAATCTCAGCTTGGATTAATCTTATGATATTTATTTTCCTTTTTTATACAAATAGTTTGAAAAGGACTATCATTTTAAGTAATTTTCCAGTGTAAATGAAAGAAAAGGGTCATGGTTCATAGATACATATTAATTTGGCTAACAGAAAGCAATTTACTTTTCCTTAATTAAACTCAACCACTGCAGCCTTTGTTTTAAATTGATAAAAGGATTACAAAATTATCTTTTCAGGTTTGTATAGCAGTTAATGTTTGAATAAAAATGCATTTTGCCTAAACTCAAGTTCAATTAAGGAATTATGAAGAGAAATGCTCTTCAAAAAATTAAAGCAATTTTTATGTTTCTTCATTAAATGGTAGTGTTCCCTTTGAGTCTTAAATGCTAAGGTTTGTGTGATTATGGAAAAACTAAATTGAAATACACAGGTAGTGCCTCTCACTCAAATCAAACAGGTCCATAAATTAAATATGTAGCTATTTTTTATTAATAAGTTTTAAAAAAATCTCTATTCTAAGAGCCAGACAGTGTGACTGAATGCTGAAGCTACATCTCAACAATTTCAGGGGAAAATATACTTATAAAAGCGCAACTGTCCATTTGAAGATCCCCCTCTCTATTCATTGACAACTGAATGAGGTGAGTAAGCTATAATGATATAAGTAAGCTACAATGAGATGAAACTTTTTCTGGCCCTACATCTGGGATGTGTGCTTGAATACAGTGTTATGACATTCAGTGACTGAAAATAAACTCCTGTTATATATCCCCCCAAAATATTGAACATATGACACACAATACTTATATTTGAGGCTGAACCAGCAAAAGTAAGACTTGGAAGCACCAGGGAATTCCTATCTTAATCTTTGGAAAGAAGTGGTTATAGAAATTGCATTTCCAGTAGCCATATTTTTGAAAATGAAATCTAGGGTAATACATAGTAAGAATAGGAAAAAAGAATTCTTAAACTTAGCAAAATAAGAGTGATAGTTTTTCCTACTTACCTATTAGTCCTGCCTTAAGTAGAAGGAAAAGAAAGGAAGAAGATATGTGAGCAGAAACAAAAATAAATAATAAAAGCGTGATCTCCTTAATAACATAACTTTTTTTTTTCCTGCAAAACAACCAGAGTAGCTTTAATTCCTCTCTTAAAAGATTCGATACGTTACCACTGATGAAATTTTTACCTACATTGTCAAAGAAAGGAAGCTAGTAAAAGCTGTATAAAATTATGTGGAAGTGAAAAAAAGGATAAAACTAGAATGAATAGTGCTGCAGTGGTGTCGAGGTGTTGTGGGGGCTGGTGGCTTCCTGGACATAGGGGCCAGGAGCAGTAGGGCTCTCTCTGAACAACCTGAAATGGGTTCCTTGGCTGTGGGCAGCATGTTGGAGCCCCGCAGAGGCCAGGCAGATGGAATCAGATTTGGCAGGCTTTGATAAACTGAAAATCATTGTCTGGTGGTCATTATTAGAGTATTTTCAAGGCAGACCTTGAGTATGGATCTCAAGTAGCTTAATTGGCTTTGTCTTTCAAAAAACTGACTACAGTTGCAGTTTTAAACACATCATGGATATAAACAGAAAAGACATGTTACCTAGTTTTTGGCATAGATTTTAATATGAAGGAGCATATGTAGGTGGAAACCAAAAGATTTTAAATTGGTAGATTCTAGATCAGTCTCCAAATACTGCTCCAGTAGAGGTACCAAGACAAGAAATCCAGAGGTCAGGATGCACTAAGTGAACTTCTGAACTAACTCTGTGATAATAGAGGTTAGAAATCACATTTGCAACCTGGGAAGGGTGGAACCAATATTGAAGAAGTCTGTTTGTGGGGTTCTGAATATATTAAAACCCTAAAGTTAGAAAATGTTAGTAAACAGGACATTAAGCAAAAGCTTTTAAATGTCATGGTTCTGGCACCTAATGGCATGGTTCTGGCACCTCTGTGAGGGAAGTTAGAGAATGATTCATAAGATTAGGAGATCAACTCATAAGCCAGACCTCAGATGCCCTGTTCCTTTTGAACTAAGTGAAAAATAGAAGGTTTCTGGTGCTGTAGTGACAATATCAAGGTAAGGTTTCAAATACCTATGACAGGTAGTTGGAAATATCAGAGAGAAGGATGTGTTTGAATGGTCCAAGGAAATTCAGAGCTGCACTTGGGATGTGTCTCTCTCTTTCTCATCAGCAGCATGTCAGAAAACTTCTCTGGGAAGTTGGAAGACACCCTCTAAGCTCTTCTCAGACTGGGACTTTGAGCTGCCAGCTTTTCAATTTCATCAGATATTTTGCCTTCTGTTCATAACTGCTGTGTTCTACAATTAAACTAAATTTTATATGAGTGATATAATTTGCATATTCTTAGGAAGTGAAGCTCTTTTTGCTGACATTTCTTGTGTGTCTTTTTTTATCTCAAGGTCTCTAGGTAAGATTAGGCTTCTCAATAACTTGGATAGTAGATATAACAACAACAGTAGTGGTCATACATAATGCATTGCTCAAATCATCCAAGAAAGTCTCTTTAGAAGCAGACTCCTGATTACATCTCAGATAAGATGTACTACCTGAACACCTTGCTGGCTGGCTGGCTGTTGGGACACTCAAGAGTTCACTACAACTTTGCTGGTTTACCTAGAATCCATTATTTTTCTCTTCTGCTTGAAAAAGTCTTTCAAGATTTTTCTGAAAGTCATATGCTTATGCAATTAAGGCTGTTGCCATTCATTAGGGAAGAAAAAACCCACCAAAATCCCCAAAACTCATATTTATTATCATGCTCTTCTGTATATGTTATTCTTATTTCTCCATTTTGCAGTGTTAGTGGTGACTTTTACTGTCAGCTAGGAAAAGAATTTGTGCGCTACTCACTTATAGAATTTTCCTTAGGAAATGTATGTATCTTATCTCTTTAAAGGCCAAAGTTCTGAAACAGCTGATAGTCTCATTACAGTACCTACTCTTAAGAACAAGCTGTGATATGTAAGATTGGAAATATTACCATTAGATCTTTAATAACTTTTTTCTTTTTATATATGCCAGCTTTATGTGCCATCCTTTTATACTATTTACAGTAGCTGCAAACCATTTTACTATGTTCCACTATGAGTAAACTGAATTTACATGAGAAAGGTCTTTTCATTTATAATAATGTAATAATTAAAAAAAAAATATTTTCTCTTTCTTTGGTAGTAGGCTAGGTGACTTAATAAGGATCCAGAAGAAAGGGGATCTTGGATAGAAAAAATGTATATGAACACTGTCCCAAGATTTTATTTTTGTAGTATGACTGACTCAGTCCACATAATTTTTTGTGTTATTAAGAGAGATACTTAGAAATTTTTGGGGGCAAAAGCCCAAGGAAGTGAGTGGTAAAACCCTTGAACAATACCACAAGTTAATTAGAGTTCAAAAAAAAAAAAAAAAAAAAGGAAACCAGAAAAAAGAGAGTCTTTTTACATTTTCATTATTGAAAAAAGCCTACAGTTTTAAGAGAACTGCAGGCTTTTTGTATATGTAGTTGCCATAATTATGCCTTAAACTTCAGACAAGTAGTTAAATACAGTCTCTCAAAAGTGATAATACATTTCACTGAGGTTTTTTTTTACTTTTCTCTGAGTTTTACCAGTGCAGAAAAATATCCTGAAGTCTGTGCAAACCAATGAGATTAAAATTCCTAGCAAAGTTTGTAGAGTTGTATCAGCATTTATGAGTAGTCATTGTATGAAAAATCTGCAAATCATGAATGGATGGACATCACCATTAATAACCCAGAAGATGAAAGAACAAGGTTTTTAATAGCTCTTTTGGGAGATGATGAAACAAGAAAGTAGTGAGTACCAATTACAACAGAGAGAAGACTAGAGTGAGTTCTGAAATTAGAAATATAGGGAGGGAATGATAAACATGGCTAGCTGAAGAGGGAGTTAACTGGAGAAAATTGAACAGAAAATAGAAATATGTTTTAGACACAGTATAAAATTTTTAAATAGTGCAAATTGTCACACACTGATGTTGATTTACCATATTATCTTAACTCGCAGTGCTTTAGTGCCTACTAAAGCATGTATTAAGTGATGCAGTTTCTGCTGTTGGCATTTGTTGACAATGATTATGATACACCATGCAGTCATATTCTGAACTTATAAAAGCAGAAAAAGTCATTAAATAAAAAGAAAATTTTCAACAAGAGTTACCTTTGAGGAAATTAAAACAACCTTTCAAATGTTACTGGAAAGAACAGAGCATCACAGATACTAGATCATCACAGAGTATATACTGGAGCATCACAGAGTTTGTTCAGAAAAAACAATTAGTCAAAGGGAGAGATAAGGGTTTTTGACTTGATACATAAAAAACTTACTGTATCACATACTTTCTGCACAGATTGTTTTCTCTTATACTAAAAACTTAATATTTATCTACTACTCAAACTAGCATTAAGGATAGGAAAAGTAAATTCTTGAGGTGATTTAAACTGTCTCTGTATTACATATTCTTGCTTCTTTGGAAAAAAAATAACTCAAGTAGCCAGTTTGATGATATTGTATTTCTTTTGAGCAGTACTGTTCTAATTCTGGTTCATTTTCATAAATAAATACTCCCACAAGATTTGCCAGAGGAAATTTTTTCCCCACATTTTCTCCAAGTACAAAAGGCGATGTTTGCTTAGATCCTTTCTTACTGTTCATTAGAACAAGAAATAAAAACACTAAGTCTGTTTAAATTCTGTCTCAGAGAGTATATATAAGAGATATGATTTAGGGGAACACATTTAGGGGAAACTCTTTATGGTTCCTTCTCTTTCATCCCTTCCAGCTTCCACAATGAGTATGTTACAGATAGAAGAATAGAATAAAGAATGGAGAAGTATTTCTATTTTCTTCTGTTGTAAGAATATGATTTATTGGGCAGATTTTTGTAAGACTGAATACATACAAAACATAAAGGCTGCCAGTAGAGCAAGCTGACCTTTAAGCTGAAATATGTCAGTTGTACTTCTCTACAAAAACAGACAAATGGGCTAAAATATGCCATGTCTCAGTTCACAAGAGAAGCTAAAACAAACAGGTTGTTTTCTCATTCCTGTAAACAAATCTGTTCAGTTAATAGTTGAATTTATGAAAATCTATATTCTATGAATGCCTGGGATTTGGTCTCAGAAGGTGGACAGGAAAATAGAGCAAAATAGCTGCATTCTGCCTAAAAATAAGACAAAAACCTTAACACATATAAAGAAAAAAAACCTAGAAACTATGGAAATCGATAAAACTTGTCAGAGAAACAAGAATATTCTGCTTATGAAATTATCTTTGTAGAAGAGAAATACTTATATTCATTACTTCTAGAAATTCAAGCAGTTCTGAAACTGTGATTGAAGCACATTGAAGAGAACGACAAGATATACACTAATTGGTTCTACAATCAAGTTCCTTGCTGCTACAAATATTTTGGAAAAGACTTAAGAATGCATACTTCAAGATGTAAATATTTTCTGAAATAAAATAATTTTTATGGTTGTAAACTAATAGTACCAATAACCAAAGAATGACTCAAGAGCAGTCTTGTTGGGTAAGATGTTTTTATCAGACCTGTCACTGAGAAGTTGTCTCCATGTCTTTCAGAAAATTGACAGAATTTTGCTAAGATATATACAAAATGTCAACTTGAAAAACTCCTTTCCGAAGACCAGAAATATGGATAAGAATGTGCCTATGCAGGTTATATTGAACGTGATATTTTTCAAATCATGAACTCAAGCTACAAGATCAAATAGGAGACCTGAGAAAGATGGTTCATAAGGTTGTTATGGAGAAAGCAGTACTCAAATGGGTCGGCAGGAATGGAAAGGAAATTTTTATTCTGCAAGATGAAAAAGATGTCATATATATTAATATGAATGTAACACAAGCTCTTTATTAAAGATACCTATGAACACCCAAAAGAAGAATCCTTCAAAGTAGGATGGACTGTGTCACTATATGAACCCCTTAATTTTGTACAACATTTTATTCTTCATGCTAGAGGGGTATTTTTTAGCATTTTCAAAACACTTTCACTACAGCTCACAAAACCCCAGTGAGTTATTGGTTTGAACTAGATTTTCTTTTGTCTATTCAAGGTTAGAACCTGGTAAACCTTTCATGAACAGACATGAGGCTGATCTTAAAGACAGTTTTATCTGCATAGTGATATTACGATTATTAATATGCAGTTATTTTTAAAATAGTTAAGCAGCTTTGGCTTTAACTTCCAATTCAGTGAAAAAAAAAAAACAATAATCTAAGGGCAGTGTAAAATTTTGAAACAGTCTATTGATTTTAAAATTATTAATACCTATTTTGAAATATATAAATGCTCATAAAGTAAGCATCTGAGAATCATTCTGGAGGCAATAGGAATTTTAGCATTGTTACCAGTTATTTTATTAGGGATTACAAAGTAGAAGTTAACTGATTTTTGTAACTTTGATATAAAGATTTAAACAGTTTGACAACACTACAAAGTGTGTAATATTTTTCTTTTGATTAAAAAACAATTGCTGTAAAATATGCTGCATTCCTGTAAAATAAAGTTTTAAAAATTGCTAGTGACTTTCAAGATGCTTTTGCAAAGTTCACAAAATAGGAGAAAAACACAATAGGACATATCAATTGATGGGATTGGCAGCTGCTATGTGTACTGTATGCTTAATATATTGTTAAAAATGCAAACCAAAAGCTGTAAATACTAATAAACCTGAATTTTTATAGAAAAAAGTCCTGAACCTTGCATAGTTTAGACAGTGTAATCAATGGAAACATCATTGTGATTAAAACATGACAGTATGATTCATAAAATGTGTACTTTATGAAGCAATTTATGATTTATTACAAAACTATCTTTTATGCAATTTTTATATGATAATTATGAGTTAAGATGAACATGGTAACCATATCTCACTGTTAAAAATTTGAATGGAAGGTGCATAACACAGAAACTTTAAAGGCTCATGACTTGGTCAGATTTGCTTGAGTTGATGAATACAGAAATAATTTAACCCATGATTCAAAGTATAGAGGAGTTATAGGTTCTTATAAGAAAAAAAAAAAAACTAATAAGCAAAAGTATTTTTAAAAATCCAGCATCTCACATCACTAGAATAAGAAGATTCTATTTACTCAACTGGAAAAGAGGGAATCTGTTTCTTGAAATGCATTCTTCTGAACATCTGACTATGTCTACCACTGACCAATAGGACCACCTTGGAACATAACTGTGTTTTCAGCAAGAGGATTTTTTATTATCTACTTAGGTTTTCCTTGCATTTCACCTGAACTTGCAATTTAATTTTAAGATTATGTGCTATCATCTGTAACGGAGATTTTTTTAAAAATTGCTTCCTTTTAATACACTTTTACACTGAAAACCAGAATTAATGAAAATAGGAATTCAAAAATTGACATGTAGCTAACTTTGTTTGACTAAATTTGTGAGAGGCATATCAATAAATGATCACAGAAAAGGATGCAATAAGAAAATTTTCACAACCTCTGAAATAGATCACTTTATCCATCATTTTGCAGTCACGTAATTAGAAAAAGAAAGAGAAAAAGAGTAAATTCTTGCAATCAAAATGATGAATATTTTTTTCTGATCACTAATTATGTGTAGTTGAACAAGAGCAGGAATTGATGCAGTATATCTCAGTGGAAATTGTGTCTGATTACAAGACATTAATTTAGTTGGATATGTTGCAATATAATTTTTTTTTTTCCTGTGGAGGCTTTTAAATGATACAATAAACTCAGGAGGTGCACCGCCATAGTATGAAAAGGATCAGACATAAATGCGTACACTAGAAATTCTGTTTAGATATATAAATATTGGATATTTTTAAGGGCACTCACATTGGGCACCAATTAAAAATGGGGGAGTTGGATGGTGGGTGCTGCTGCCTATTATCTGTTCCCAACAAACCTCTCCTGTAGAAAACCAGGCTGGGTTAACATTCAGGCAACGCAGTCAAATCCACACACAACACTCCCCACAGCTGGCCAGCGTGAGAAGGCCCTTTGTAGGATTTTATTCCAGTGAGGTTTATTACATGTGGTGGCTGAAGGAAACCCAGGCAAAAGTGAGCAACCAGGCATTGCAGACAGTTTAAGAAAGGGAATGGATGGGGGGTGGAGCTACGGGCAGGGCAAAGGGGATTGGCATCCAGGGGAGAGGGGGCAGCCACCAGGAGTACCCAACTATGAGAAAACAGGGAAATGAGAAACCAGGAGAAGTTGTGAAATATAGGGATCAGTGAGACAGAGGTCCATGGGGGAGTCTTGTCTTTTCTTTTTTCTACAGTAAGTCTTTCCAAGGCAATGCCCTTGGGAATTGGCTGAGGGGAGAAAGTTCATGGGATGCTACACTAATATAAACAGAGCAAGCACATGAATCTCACAGGACCCTGGCCTACTAAATGGCAGAAAAAATTCTTTCCTAGAAGAATATTTGACCCACTCACATAAATACAAAAGTTAAAGATTTTCTGTGAGATATGAGATGAAGTCCAAAATTCTACAGCACTCTTGTCTTCCTAACTTTCCCCTTCTTAAGCAAGTTCTGTTTTGTACTGAAACATTTTATCTGGGAAGCATTTGCTGTTCCAATGATAAACTACAACTCTTGCAAATTCCTGGAATTTCTTTGAAAAATGTAGTGCATTAGTGTTCTATTTTGAAAAGTAACTTTCTGCTTTGGATCACAGTAAGCTGTCCTACAGATTGTGCTGCAGGCCAGCCACCTACTTATTTTTAAATGCTTTCTGCAAAGACACAAGGAATCAGAGAACATTCATATTTAGAGGAATATTTTTTTTTCCCCTTATTCTTTTGGTCTGTTCATATTTTCAAGCAGCACTTTTATTCTGCTGAAAGTTCATAGAAAATTTTTGTCCCCATACCTACAAATCTTCTCCAATGATTCTTATTAATATTTTATAAAATAATTTGAATATTTGCAGGAGGGCTGAATTTATGCTGCATTATTAGATTAAACAAGATCAAGTATTTTTTCCTGTCCTCACCTTTTTACTTTCTTTTCATGCTTTGTCATATTTTATTTACTTCGAAAAAGAAATACTCAAAATTTTAATGAAATCTACTCATGCCCTATATATAGAAACATGATTTAGTGTATTTTCATACTGCCAACAGAAGTATAAATCTGGATAAAATGCCCTTGTTTAACAAAAACAGTCAGTAATTGTTTTCTTAGCATATTTTAAATGCAAGAAAAGACTTTTCCTTATCACTTGCATTTTTTATTTTGTGCAGGCTCATCATGCCATAAATATTCCACAAAGAAATTGCAGTGAAAATATTACTCTGCTTACACTGATCCTAATATTGTTTAAAGTGCTTTTGGTGCCTTGGTGCTTTGATGGGCATTGAGCAACATTATTTTATGCTTTGTCTTTTATCTAAGTGTCTTGATCTTGTATGTAGAACATATTCTCAATTAGATTTTTCTGGCTTTCACTCTTAATAAGATGATCAAAATTGTATATGTTTATATCTGCTTTCTTAATGTCCATAAAATCCTGTTGTGTTAAAATTTTGGCTACTTGCTGAATTTTGATTATTGAGCAGTTTACCATATGTCAGTTATCATATGTCAGGCTGATGACTTACCATAAATTTTCTTACTAGTCTTAAAGGTGGCAAAATATTTATCCATTTTCCTAATGGATAAGTTGGTGCTACCTAGATAACGGCTGTCTGCTTTATTTTGATTGCTTACCAAAGTTTAGAGAGTGTAGTGTAAGCTGTAAACACATTACATTTTCCTGTCTTTTCAATAGCTTCAGCTTGTATCAGCAGACATTTTCACAACTGAGCTATTTCAATTCAATAATGATTGTAGATACATATCCATGTTGGCTTTCTTTTATGACAAAAGGAGTTCATCTTAAAACCTATGACTAAAATAAATTTGGGTTGTTTTTCTGACACAATGGTAATTCCTCCATACATTTCCAGAATGTTTAACGTTGCTAGTGAAGTTTTATTCCATCTATTCAGATGCTGCAGAATGATTTGATTTCTGAACTTCATAATAAAAGGAAAATAGGATACAACAGCATGGAAAGACATGGAATTCATTATGTGAATAATACACTCAATATCCAGCATTGTGGCAGCAGCTCTCTGGCCACAGAGAGCAACACACAACTTTCCCAAGCATCATCCTGAGAAAGGCTGTGAGAAGACCAGAGAAAAGAATGAGAAACAATTTTTATCTTCACTTGCTGCACCTGTTGTTGTGTTATGGAGATTTGTTTACCAAAGGGTGGTTTCTTGATTGGCCAATGCTGATGGTCCTTTTGGATTGAAGGACCAATTGGGTCCACCTGTGTTGTGACTGTCTGTAAGGGTGATGGGTTTCTTAATTAGCATAATAAAGTGATTGATCAGCCTTCTGTGAATCATGGAGTCAATGCTAATTATTACCATCTGGGGGCCTGTGATGACACAGCATGTTTAAAAAATACAACTGAATTACTTATTAAAGTTAGAATGAAGAGTCATAGTCAAATGCTGTGTTTTCATGGGGACACAGCATTTAACATTTTATTATTGATAATAAAATCAACAGTGTTGCTTAGAACAAAAATTCTAGTGTACTATTCATTCTTATATGGAAGCTTTGAAGTTTAAATAGTGCATCTTGGTTTCAGAAGTTTGGTCTGTGCAGTGATAGAAGAGAAGTGTCAATTAATTTGCCTAAATAAAGGCACCTAATACCATTTGTTATGCTCCAGAGCATCATGCCTGGCCTCTAGCTGCTGTGCTGTACTAAGTAGGCAAAGGTAATTTGTAGATTGTAGATTGTGTTTGCTGATCCTGTGCAGAGTCTCTGGTACAACTTGTGTTTCAAGTAGCAGCAAGTGCTGGTGCTTTGGCAACTGAAGCAAGTCTGTATTATAGAAATCACACTGAGGATCACAGCCGATGTGAAAAGTTGTTAATTCTTGCATAAATTATATAGTGAAGATGATATATTCTCTTGGTTTACATGAGTTTTACTTAAACTAATTTCATTTGTGACTTCATGTGGGTAGAAGGGGACATGCTAAAAGCAGTCAGCAAAACAGTTCAGTTAAATCCACTTTGTTTATTTGTTTAAAAAAACCTTTGTGCTTTGTAGAAAAAACCAATGTAAGAAATGCTTTAGCAGAAACTGCATGATGTAAAAGTTGTTATGTATTTTGGAAAGCTATGTATTAGCAGGTTCATTATCTTATAGCATGGTACCCATTGCTATTACCAAGACCCTAATTTATAGGAGGTTGTCTTTATGTGCCTATGAAGAAAGTTCAACACTGTAACTCAATTAGCTAGAAAACTCCTAAAAAACTGTCAAAGAAATGTGCTTCTAATTTCAACTACTAAATTCAGAAAAAAATAATGGTAGTAAGAATAACCAATGTAGACAGGATGTATTTCTGGCCATTAGATAAAAGGACACATAAGAGGATTTGATGTTTGAAAGGAATGGGAATTAGAGTATGTGACAGCTACTGGGCTTTGAGAAGGGATTCTACACCCTTTAATCTGCAAATCAACATTTCATATTTAATTAATAATTGAAAATGTAACCTTTATTAAATATATAGCAATCTCTTAATTATTAATCATACAATTCTAATGCCATTATAACACATGTATAATATTAGTGCATAATTATCCATTTGCCTAATCGAATTATAGCATGGATGTATGCTAAGAATGATAATAAAGAATGAGCTTGGCCAGCTCTCTGACACTAGGCTTTTTCCATTAATTTAGGACAACTGAGGTCAACATCATGTTTACAAAGAGAATGTAGAAGAAGAATCTAGTCTCTGGATAACTGGCTAATCACCTTATTTTCTGTGGTGGTTTTTGTACCTCATCTTCTGCATGCTACACCTGCAACAAATGACACTTCCTGACAGAATGGTGTGAACTAGAGTTGGAACTTCATGTGATGTGTGTCTCTCTGTTGACTTCAGCAGTTTGTTGCTTCCCTTTTACTCTGTCTCCATCTTTTAAACTCTGTGGTCACTAAAACATGAAAAGAAAAAAAAATAATTAAAATTTGGTAGGTTTTTTCCCCCCCTTTTACTTCAAAATGTGTTATTAACTAGTGTGTTGATAATGCTGTTACAATATGGAAAAGTTAATAAATAAACCCTAATAAAAAACCTTTATAAAATAAAGATGTTTTATTTATACATAATCTTATTTCAGTAGATGGTAATGATTAGCTGGAAGATGATGTGTCTGGGTATTTTTGTTACTACTTTATTACTTGTGAGATCATCTGATCTTTGCTGTGCAAAAGACCAAAAGAATAACCTCATCTTGAACCACAAAGAGAAGAATTTTGTTCTCAGCAGGAAAACTAGATGTGGGTAAAAAAATTAAAATTTTGCTTAAGGCCATCCCATTTTAAAAAAGTTAGTATCAAGAGAACATCTTACAGGAGGTTTGCTTTGATCTTTACTTGTTTGTTTCTATCTCTTTTCCCATTTAAAACAACATACTAAACCCACTTCAGTGTGAGCTAACCTGCTCACTGTGACACTGTAACCAATTAATGCCCTTAGCCTACCTGCTCACCTTCTTGTTGGTTGATTTGTAAGCATTAATTGCAAGCTCATTCAGAATCCATTCTCTACTTTAGATAATTTATAAAAAAATAAGCCCCCCCTATAAAACACCACTCTCCATACATAATAGATTTATTAAGAACAAATATTTGAATATGTAGATATGCTGCTTCCTCTAGCAGAAGACCTACAGAGTATTAAGGTATATGCAAACAGTGTGCCAGACAATAAATAGTTTCATAGCATCCCTTTCATAAATATTTGATCAGAGAAGAGGAACCAACATTTTTCACAGTTCTGTACTGTGTTCAGTCCTTGGTGTACTTGTATAGATATGCACATAGAGCCATATTTAAAAGGTATTGGGTTTGTAGACCCTCCCTGAACTCTAAAGGTTTGACTTGAAACTACAGTGACAACAAGCTGACACATTCTTACAGTAATATGAATCAGGGGGATCCGAACACCCCCCTGTGCATGACAGGGCTTTATAAAATATGATTTCCTATTTCAGACCTGCTCTTCATCTCTGTAAAATTATTTTAAAAGCATTCTTCCATAGAATTAGAGGAGAATCTAAAAGTATATGTACTTATACTGAAGTACCAAAAATACATTGCTTTGGGCTATGCTTGTTGTCAAACTTGTAAGTCTTTTCATCCTCCATCAAAAAGAATTTCTTTGTGGTCCAGCTGAAGTTGAACTATTCTATTCAGAGATGTAAAGGTCAAAGGGAGAATTATGACCACCCAACTCCTCATTCGAAGAACAAAGCAGAAAGATAAATAGGAACAAGAAGAGTGAGGTTTAATTTTGATGTAGATTTTTATTGAAAGTGGGTAAACTGGAACACCAAGATGTAAAGGCCGACCAGAGCATGTAGTCAGGGAAGTCAAACTTGCTTTTTGTTTTTGGTTGCTCTGGAATTTTTGTGCTTTAATACTCTATCTAATAATTGGCAAAACTGTTGAAAATATAACCCCATGTCAAAAAAATTGAGACGTATTTTGACAAAAAGTTCTTTACCTTGGTCTCAATATATCTTTTAGCATGGCATTCAGCATGTTTCTCCATGTCAATGGTTATTTTTCACAAAAAAGAAAATGTGCTTAGTTCAAGACTGAAAATTTAATATGCTTCTTTTCCTTTTGACAATTTACTCCATCTTCTTATAACATTTTTTGCCATTGCCAGGCACTCCCTTTTCCAAACTCCTCTGATCTCAAGGATAGACAAAGTCAATAATTCTGAAAAGCCTTCCTGCTTGGAGCTTCTACTATCATTTTTGTTGGGAAGCATAAATAGGGAGATTATAATTATATAGACTATAAATAATTTAATTATATTGATTATACTTTTATAATAATGACACCTTCATCTGTCAAAAATTTTCACAAATGTATTGATCTTCTTAAGCTACAAAATAATATCCAGAGCTAACCAGCATATTTTCCGTTCATGTTCTATGAACCATCTATTTTGTAATGACATGGTCCTTGGAATGATAAGTTGCAGATACTGTAACTAAAACTTTGCAGAAGAGTGATTGTAATGCACGCCAAAATTAGAGAAATGACTTAGACTTACTTTTTGTAAATGCTACTTTCTGACAACTTTCTGTCAGTTATATATAATATATGCTGTCATCCTCTTATGTTCAATATTAGTTCACCTGGCCCAATATGTGTTAAATCAATGTTATCCTGAAGTGTCAGCTCACTTAATTCTAAAGTTCTGAGGCTACTTCAACCAGTTACAGCAGCATGGTTTAAGGAGACTTAACTAATGTTTTAAAGCTCTGAATTGTTCAGGTTTGCATTTAAATATGCCCCTTTCCCCTTCTTGGCTTGACTGCTTAAAATAGTCTTTGTAAGTTGTAGATGCATTCCAATGTCTATATTGTGAAAAAGACATGTCTATGTTTCATCAGCTAACCTTAACCTCCCCTTAACCTGCCTATTTAAGTTTAAACTTATATTATTGAAAAAGTGCTCCTGGACTATCCCTTAAAATACAGCCTCGTGTTTCTGATGAATAGAAGCAGACAGGCATAAAATGTGGATCATGACTCAGTCACCTGGTATTGTTGAGGCACTTCACTTCGGTTTGCATTAAAGCACATACGTCAGCTGCTGTCAAAGGGAGATTCTTCTGAATTTTTCACTTATAAATGCATAAGCAACAGGAAATCACACAAGCATTGACCTCAACCAAATGGCAGTGCTCATAAACAAAGAGAGCAACTGCTATCATCCATTATCCATTAAATACTCTTCACAGTTTTCAATTGCTTTTTCATAATTTCCCATTTTTATTCTCTTTTGATGGCACCTGACCAACACTAGAAAACACAGAGATTGATTCTGGCTTATGTGACAGTCCATGGGGACTCACAGTAAACCTGGTAAAGATCTGTGAAAAGCAGGCCCACATTAAGGACTTGGGAGAAGAGGTTCTTAGTACTGTTAAGAGACCTTTGCCCAGTCACTCTTCCGGTGAGCAGAGGATTTCTGAGAGAAATCATGTAATAATAATTTTAGTCTCAAGGCTAATCCCAGCTGTGTTTCCTGGCCCCGTTGCTGTAGCAGTTAGCATGAGTTACTTGAAGTTAGGATAGCTTTTGGCATGATCTGATGAACCTTGACTTTTTGCTGTAACAGAAGTAGATGAAATATGGTACAAACCTGCTGCAAAGAATAGAGTAGTTTTGGTGTGCTTAAGGAAATATATAGACAAAGAACACAGTCTGCTGGACATCAACATGTCCAGAAGTTACGTGAACAGGGAAACTGGGAGCACTGGCAATAGCTGCAACAAATCATAATAAACCAGTGCAATTTGGGAAGGCAAGAATCCTTGGCAAGATATTCTATACTCAAACGTATACCTAAAACCACTTAAGAACAGTAGTTTACAAAACCAAGACATTGTTGAGGAACCCAGTGACACTCCTCAGGACCCAGGATTGTGTCTCTAACCTCCAGGAAACACAGGTCCCCACAGCTGTGGATCATACACTGCAGCACTGACACCATGACCCACATGACCTTCCTCCTGGCTGTGTTGTCTCAAAGGCTGGAAAAGTCACACAGTAAAACCACACATCTGTGATGTGTTTTGGTATATAAACCCATTTATCCACATTAGCATCTGGTCTTAAAACTTCTTCACAGAAAGAAAGCTCTCTCTTTTTGTTTGTAAGATCAGAAGTTTAGTTAGGTAGACAGTTTCTTGGAGCAGCCTAACCATGTTTATAACCAGCAAACACATCTTTGTTCTTGTGTTATCATTGTCCTCTAACTGAAATGTTTCTTCTCCCTGAAAAGAGATAATTTCATTCTTTTTGAATCTTGATGAGAAAACCATATTCTCTGCTAGAACTTAGAAGGGTCCCATTGTTTTGCTCTCGTTTTATGACAGACACTTCATCTCCCTCCTGGAAATATTCCTGGTAATGCTTTCCTGATAGTCTTCCAGTTAGAATTAGTCTCTCTGAATATTAGCAACAAAAATATAATCCTGTATTCCTGTATCCTGTATAATGGTATTCATATTTTTTTGTATTTGAAATAGATGCCCTGATACAGCCCTGGGGTGTTTTTTCATGATCACATCACATAGGCAGATTTTATATTCAATGATGAGCTTAAGGTTTATAACACATCCTTGTTGACCTTTACAGAGATATAGTTTTTATTTTGCACTATTAAATGTCATATTATTCCCATTTTTTAATATCGCTGAGTTCTTGCTGATAGTCTGAGCCTTATGTTTAGACAGTACTTTCAAACTCAGAGCCATTGACACATTTTGTTAGTTGCCGATTTTTATCTCAGAATTACTAATGAAAAGAATCTTAACAACAAACATCAAGATATGAAAATAATCTTACTACTCCAATAATCTTATTACTCCAATTATCTTCCCTTAATCCATGTTTCATGATCTTGGTTTTAGTGTGGATTATGAAAGTAAAAGAAATGTGGTCATCATGAACATGAAAATGGAACAGTGAAGTTTTGATATAGTTCTTCATATAGTCTTTCCTAGTAGTTTTATATCGCAGTTGTAACTAACTGCATTTTTAATGTATATTTATTTTCTTTAAAATTAAATACATTTCAATATATGAAGCCTTTTCAGATAAGCAGAGATGAAATTCTACTTTTGTTTTATGGGTTTTGTTTTTTTAGTTTTATTGTAGCAAGGGAAAAAGGGAAAAAAAGAGAAAAAAGAAAGACATCTTAAATTGAAAGCAATTATTTAAGTGGATCATTGTATTGTGAAAACAAAATTGTTTTCTGAGTGCAGCATTTTTTTTTTCTCTGCAAAATAGCAACAGTATTCTCCGTTTGTTTGAAGTGTCAGTACAGGTCCAGGGAGACAGTCATGTCAAACTGATGGAAAATTATTTCAATGAAACATGCTATGAGATATTACTGTGTCAAGACAATGTTAAATGGATGTCAGTAAAAAACCCAACAATATGGAAATCCAATAAGATGCCAATCTAAAGGTTTCTGATGTAGGGATTTGGAGATTATGTTACTTTGCCAAGATAATAGAATGGTATCAATGCAAATTACACTTCTATTTAAAAGCAGAAAACTAAATCAACATTATATTAAAAAATATCATGCAAAAGCAATAAAATTAAAGCTGTATTCATCATCCCTTAAACAACCTGCTGTCTATGAACTAAGTAGACAGTTAAGGACTATTATTTTATTGGGTGTATACTAAGCAAAATATTTGGAACCTGCTGAGAGCTAAGCTAGCCAAACCCAGTTTTTGTAGTAATATCTCTCAGGAGCTGTCCTGACAAGATACTTGCATTTCCTAAACGGAATATGGAAAAAAGCCTGTTCTGTGAAATCCAACCCAGAAGGAAATTATTATGAAAATATCAAAACTAGCCCCATATGTCAGTCTGGGCTGCTTCTGACCTGTTTCCTCCTAATCACACCTAAAATTCTATATCAGCTTTCTAGAAGTAGAAAAATAGCAAATATCAAACTTTTTTTATCTTTTGGGAAAGCCTACCTCCTCTCCATGCTCTTCAGGGAGGCTCCTGCTCTACGAGCTCTCCTGAAGTCAGCACCAACTCTGTTTACTTTTGCTGTCGAACAACATGTGCTATGACATGGTTTCTGCTGCACTGCTCTCAACAGTCCTTCTGACAGACCTTGCCAATTTGCTTGCTTGGACACAGACAGGAGAATTTATTTCTTCTTCATTGCTTATTGTTTCTGCTTCCTCTTCCCCCTTTTTCCTTTCTTTTCTGTGCCTTTTTACAGGACCCTTTTAATCAGATTGTCTTGGAATGTGATGCTGCAACTTCCACTTTAATCTTGCTCCACTCAATATCTGGATAAATATACAATTATTGTCTCCATTTTCAAGCCAATTCAAGCCAATTATTATCTTCATTAATCTTTATAAGTATTAAAGGAATAGGAGAAAACTCTGCTACACGTAAAAAGCTACAGCTAAAAATAATGAAATCCACACTATTACTAAATCTTTGTATTAGTAATTTCACAGTTTAATATCTTTGAATCCACCAAAGAACTGAATTTTGTGAGGTTTTTCTCAGTTTTCTGGTACTAATATTTTGCATGAAGAAAGAGCATAGGCCAAAAAAGTTTCTGAGCATGTAGAATTTCTTTGAAAATCAGTGTTCTACTAGTTAATTCTTTTGTAAGAATGAACTGAAAACATGAGCAAAATAAAGTGTCTATATTGCACTCATTTGCTAAAAATAAAATACTGCTACAAAATTAATTGCATCTCTTCTTTGAAAGTCATAAATTCATTATAACATATTAAAACCAAAATGAAAAACTTTTCTGAGCCTTCTTGGAAATTAATCAACTATTTTAAAGATTAACAATAAATTGTTTGCGTGACAACAAACTCCAAAATATTGGCAAATTTCAAAATCATTATGACTATTGGAAAACAGCTGAAACAATTACAAAGAACTGAGGATTTCAGTCAGAACAAATTATTCCTATATGGTTAAACTTTACAATATAAGGAAAATACAGTTATGAAGGTTAGAGGCTCTTATGTATATTTCTGCTTAATATTTTCTTCTCTGTTTTTAGAATTATTTATTTTTGTTTTATAATTTTAAAAAAATTAAAGTAGAGAAAAAAAAAAGGTGGCATCACTGAAATATAATAATTTTAACAGCAGATATTGAAAGGTTACCTATAACTTATTTATAATCAAAAATTTTAGTTTGGATCTTCTGTTATGAAGTAAAGAACCAAACATTTTCTCAGCAATATAGTACTTCAAAAGATGCCGCAGAAATTTTAGAAAAACAATTATTATGAATAACTTAATCTTCATTTTGGAGAACAGCCTATTACTTGAAATCTGTTTCTTCTAACTTAATATGAATACCAAGGATGAATCTGTGAAAAGCTTTCTGATGTCTTTTGTGTCAGATATTAGTCTCAGGAGTCAGAGAAGAATGGGACATGCATAGCAAGTTAGGTATTTTCTCCACAGACATAGTATCCCAAATTAATTTTGTGAGATGCTAGAGTTGGGCAAAGATGTCTGAAAGTGATGTTGCATTAGCACTTATTATAGGAATAGTTCCTTCTTCTAGTTGCTAGCACCATTCCCCTTAGATTTGAGTTTTCTTGTATTTATTACATCAGTGTATTGCTTTTGTAGTCAATAATTAACTTTGCTGTTAAAAAGTTTTCAGCATATGTTTGAAATAATTAATGTTAATTGCTGCATGAACTTTGAGTGATCCACCAGGAATGAGTTAGTTCCAAAAAGAACATTTTCCATCTGAGTACACAGTCATTAAAATACATTAATCTACTAATCCTTATACCTGTGTGCTGTTTCCCTTTTCTTTTGCCAAGAAAACAACAACAACAACAACAAATTTTGCCAGAATAGCTGTTGATCTTGATTTTATAAATAAGAATTCAGAAGAATACATTTCAAAATATGGGCTTAGAATTTCCTCAAGGTTAATGGCAAATAATGTCAATATTTGTAAAAAATAAGAAAACCGAGTGCTTTTATATTTTTAAATATGGAATGTTTTGTTAATAATTAGCTGAAAAATATGGGGGATCATACTTAATTTGCCCCAGTGTGATACTGTGCATTTTAGTGTACGTCCAAAACTTAACTTCCTAGTGCAAACAACAGGAAAGGACTGGGAAGGACTGCAATCATGAGTCAAGTGCCTTCAGGCTGAAAACAAACTCGTGTGTCTTACCAAGTAATATGTGTAAGGTTTAAATATCCATAAGTCTAAAGCTCATGAAAAAAAAAAAAAGCCTGATAATTTGTAAGTTTTTGGATTTTAGCAGATCCTTTCTGAAATTTTATAATAAACTCAGCAGTTAAATGCCCAGTACAGTCACAATGAAATTGGCTGCAGCAAATAACAGCAATGTTTACTAAGAGCTATTTTCAGACGTCAACTTCTCCCCAAATCATTAAAAGAAACAATGTTTCTCCAAATCAGCAACTGGAAATTTGCATTCTCCTAAGGTCATGTCCTGGTGTGAACTTTATAAGCCTAGGCATTTCAGGAAACTAGGGACATGGTTTAGTGGTAGATGTGACAGTGGTAGGTTAATGTTTGGACTCAGTGATCTTAAAGGTCTTTTCCAATCTGAACAATTCTGCAATTCTATGATTCAATTTGCACAGAAGATTACTGAGCAATTTCCAAATTTGACCATAACAACTTGTGGAAATGATTGGAATCACAGTCTGGAGGCTACACTGATCATTAAGTCCAAGCATTGCTACCAGATGCCTTTTTTTGATGACAATTTACACAAAAATGTTAAATTCTGAATGCACTTCATCTTAAAACTATATTAGATTTTTCATGAAACCAAGAGGGCAGCGAATAAATATTTTGATAGTCTTGGGTTCACAGAATAATTATAGCCAGAGAATAAGGCCTACACACTAAGTCAGAAACTTAGAAGGACACAATGTTTATAAAATTTAAAAAGTCTTAAAAATATACTTTAATCATAAAGAAAGTTAAAGTTTTTTTCTGCATCAATTTAAATCCTTAAGGCAGATTTTAATTAAACTATGACACCTCAGAGTGAAAGTTAGCTCAGACACAGGTAATTTGGGTATAATTTCATAAATCTGGCCCTATGTCATATTTTGGGGAAAAACAAACAAACAAAAAAAAAGAAGTAAATTGCAATTACTTAGCAAAAAAACCAAAAAAGTGTTTTAAGCTTAGTATATAACAAAACCAACAAATTCCATGTGCCCTGAAAGAAAATCTGATCCATCAAACACATCATTAAGAGCAAGCCAAAAGAAAGGGTGGGTTTTTAAATATTCTGGCATGTCAATGTCTGGTTTAAATTCATTAAGAATACCTAGGGAAAAGAATAATCTGAAACCTGAGAACATGATGCTTCAACTTCACAAGAAGACTGTGTTTTCAATAAGATACAGGAAAAGCACTGAGGGTTTTTTATTTATTTTTCTCAACTAGAATATTATTTTAGCTTTGTAAGTCAATCTTAGAAGAAAAAATAGCAAGCACACATGTAGGTTTTTTTCTTAAATGCAATTAACTTAAAAGTTACTTGGTTGATTGCTTGCTATTCTCTCTTGTTGTACCCACAGGAATGACTCACACAAAACTGATGCAGACAGTTGTGAAACAAAATAGGCAAACAAAAAATTACTTGCTCAAGCAGTATGTTTTGACTGTTAAAAACAAATGAAATAGGAGTGAATTTAACTCCCTACTCCAGTCACTATAGCTGAAATGCAAACATATGCTCACCTGCTTCTGTGATTTGAGGGATGATGTAAAAACTGCATTGGCTAAAAATCAAATGAATGTTTGCTCTGTGGTTACACAGGATTGATGCAGACTGTCTTGGCCTTTTGTGTCCCTATCCAATCCCACACCCATTCTTTTTAATCCCTTTTGTCCTTTTTGCCGACTTACCACATGCACATCTAATTAATCCCCAACAAATCAAATATTTCAGGAGTTTAATGGTATATCTTACTATAGTAAATTAAAACAAAAAGGCCCTCAAACCAACAAAACACAACAACAACAAAAACCCAAACCAAGTGAAAATTAAAATAAAAAACAAACAACAAACCACAAAACCCCAGAAACAACCCCCTTCCCCCAGCTAAAAACCTACAGTTTGATAATGGTGTGTCTTTTCCATTACAATCCCAATGAAATGCCTACTACCAGTTCACTCTCAAGGACAATTTTGTCAAATTTTTAAAGTTTTTGACATTCTTTAAGCTTTGAGCATTGCCATAATGTACGATTTTGCCTTCATTTACTTCTGATACTGATACTTCTGATACTGATACTTCTGATACTGATATTGGTAAAAGCTTTTTAGAACTTCTGTTCCAAATTTATTGAAAATCAAATTTGGAAGTTGACTAGATATCTCCAGAGGTCTATTCCAGCCCCGGTATTTCCGTGAAACTATTTTCATCATGTAATTATTAACAGAAAATATAAAAGCATTTCTCTGCAGAAATGTTTTTTTTTTTTTTAATTTACATAAAAATTACATTTAATTGATGGTGTTTGAAATCATTTGATATGGGAAAAAAAATCTAAAAACATTAAGGTAAATATACCCTGATATTTCATTTAATACTTTTTTAACTTGTGTTTAGTTTTATTGTCTGTATTTGTCTTGATAAATCAGTTTTTCACTAGTCAAAGAATGGATGTTCCCATCCAAATACATATTCTTCAAACTGAACTCCAAATGAAATATGATATAATTGATTCCACTTTTGTGTTCTGGGCATTTTTTTCTCCTTTTGAATGTATCTTGTGCTATTAAACAGTCAAAAGAAAACGTAGGGGAATAATTTATTTTACTCTCAATAGTGCACATTGAACCTGGAGGCATTTTGGTGTCACATAAATTGTACGCAGTACAGTAGAATGGCAGTAGGTCACTATCCTCTCTAAAGAAACTCTAAAGGAAACGAGGTGATTGTAACATCAAGTGGGCAATCAGTAAAACCTATAGTGATGCTATCAATATTAAAGTTAAAATGTTACAGTGAGGTCTCGTCTGGCCTTGAGGTGACAAAGAGTTTGCAACCACTAGGTGAAGCACTTTGAAATCCTAGTAAATTACTTCATGATCACATCCAAATGTGCTTGTTCTCTTTGGCTTGTTTTTCTACAACTTTATGTTTTACCTCCCTCAGAAAACCTATTGTTTATGGCTTGTTTTTTTCCTCAGAAAACAGACTGATAAAAGCATCTGAAACTGCTGGGTTTGACAACTTGCCCCCTAAAAATCCCCACTAAAAGAAGGATGGCTTTTTAATAGTTTTTTTTAAAATTTTGTAATTATTTTACTTAATTACAATTTAAAAAAAAATCTAGGCTCTCCTTAAATGCTTTAAAATTGTCAAAGATAAATTTTGCATAACAATCAATAGTTTTATTTAAACAAAAAATATTTATTGGATTTTTAATGTTGAGGAGAAATAAATTTGAACTTTTTTTAATTCTGAAGTTCATAAAGTTGCTATGCTGAGACTTTGGAACCAACAAGGAGGTTTATTTTCTGGAAGGACTGAACAGGAGCACATACAAGGAAGAATCAGAGAGATTTTCACCAAACAAGGCCAATAAAACCATGACTCATACATGCTGGGATATGATTTCTTACAAAAGCAAAGACCAAAAGCAGGTAGATGTTTTCATTGCTCTGATAACTACAAAGCAATTACATGAACCAGCTCAATCAATGTACTCCTTCATTGCTCTGGAATAAAGAAATCCAAACAATCAACTATTTGTGAAGTACTGAGTGAATCATTGTGTGGGAATAGCTAATGCTACATACAAAGAGAAATGTTATCAGGGATATGGCTAATTATCTCAGTAATTTTCCTTTATCTTCATTCCATTTTGATAGGTTTCTGGCAGGGATTCTCAAGGAAACATATCTTGTGACTTCTCTTATTCAGTTTTCTTTTTAGGATGAATCCTTCAGCAGATAGTCTTTTGATATGAAAAAACACTATTTTTGGAGGCTTGTGGCACACTAAAAACTATACAAATAGTGTTTGATATTAAAACATAAGGAAAGATAGTAAAGAGAAACTCAGAAGATCTTTAAAATGAAGGCTATACCTGTGCAACTGTAATAGAATAGAAAGATTGTAGATATTTATAGAGATGACACAGCAACAGAAAAGGCTTAGCAAGATCAATATGCCACAGTTTACAAAGATGCTCCGATGACCAACACACAATAGGCCTAAGTTAATCAATGTTGGTGTGATAATCTTTTTCCTGAATAATTAATGAACAAATCAGTTTTTATTCTGAAAGGTCTTGTCTTGTGTTTTCTTACAAAGCATCTGGAAAATACAGTGATATTTCATTGTCTTTGTTACCTATTCTCAGAACCCACCTATTAAAAGTCATATGGTCAAAAAACAGAGTAGGAAATACTGATATTAATAATGTGATTCAGAAATATGTCAGAAAGAACAATTTATTTTTCATTAGAAACTATGAATTGCAAAAACAAGGCTAGGCTATGCAAATAGTTCATATTTTTTGCAGCCATCATAATATTGTTAAAATTCATGGCAAACATATTTAGCCAATAAAAGCATAAATTTTTTTTATTTTACACAATTTAATGTATGAGTTCCTTTATTACTATTTTAATGATGACATGATTTAATATATCTGGGCCCTTTTGTGGAATACATTTGCTTATCTATTTCATGTTAATATAATTTGATCATATTATGTAAAAGATATTATAGCCATTACGCCAAAGCATTAATATCATGCTAGATATTTATACTTGGCATAGAATAATGCCAAGTTTTATTAAAATGTTATGAATGCACATTTATTTTAGTTTATATTATTCTTTACAGAAAGATCTCTGGAATATCAATATCTCTACCTAATCTTTACATTACATCTGTGTATATTAGAGTGTTTCAGATGTGAATCAAAGAAGTCACCCAGCTTGATTTAAAAAAATATCTTTTAACTCAAAAAAGCCCCCATTTAAAATTCCATATTTGTTCCATATTAAATGGTAGCAACAGTTCAGGGAAATGAAAACAACACTTCAAATTAGGTTGTTGGAAAAAAAAAAGAGTTGAAATAATGAATTCCTATTCCTTTCATGGTAGATATCTAATTCTCTATACCAAAAGGTTGGTATCATCAACATTCATCATACTTGATATTGATAAATTTATCTTATATACAGAAAGATTACACATAATTGACAAAATGGATAAGGCTTGTATGATAACTAGCCATCAGAGAATAACTGATAAAGAACAAAGTCATTAACAAAATCAAAATATTCCTGATCTCTTTTATTTCCCCCTTTCCAGCTATGGACAATGTCTGCAGTGAAAAATGTTTAGTATACTGATTATTTGGGCAGCGTAGACTCACAGATAAGCTGCATCCATTGCTGGGGGTAAGACCAAAGTATGTGGTGGTGGGATCTAAGCTTTGGTCCGGGAGTGAGGATTTCCACCACTCCCTTCCCCCAGGATGGGAAAATAAAGGAGTTCTGGTTGAGCCTGGACCGAAGGAGGAGGCAGCAGGAGGAGGAGAAACAGCCAGATTTGGAGCTACCCTGTGGGGATGTACCTCTAAGGAGAGATGTAGCAGTGGCAAACAATTAGCTTTGTAGGGGACACAAAGTACTTGCTCTATCAAACTGCCTGGTGTGTGCTTTGCTTTAAGAATAATTAGCTCACAACATCTTACCACGGAAGACTCTCAATTAGGAAGTTACATGATGTTTTTCTTTTTTTTTTCAGAGGGACAACTCAACTGTTGTAAAGGTTTTCCATTTTAAAGTTTTGTGTGAAAGAACCCCCTGATATTATTGTCAATGGAATAATAATATTTTATTTTTTATAAAAATATATAATTATAATTAACAATGAATAGAAAGGAAATACGATATATAACAATGTGTAATTGTTCATTTATAAATATACATATATAATTTTAAACATAATTATTTCAAAAGGAAGTATTAATACATAATATATAATGATACTGCTTTTTGAAATTCACTATGGAATATTCAGATTTCATAGTTTATATGCACATTTTGCTAACATTTGGGTGTTCAATGAAAGAATAAAGGAAAGACAACTGAAGATATGTTATAAAATTTGTAGAAACATTAATAAAATGTGCCATTTTGCCTTCTACTTAGCATTTAAAGCATATATTGAATCTTATCTGAATATTACCCATGTGCATGTCCCCAGGACTTGTCTGTTTATTTCTATTATTGACTATTAGAACTTTCAAAACAAAGCCTCATATTACTGATCTATTCAGCGTATAAGAGATGTTTTAAACATTTTCACTGAAATAGCTAGATGCGAATTTCTAACCAGATGGAAATTATTTAAAACAACAAAACCCCCAAACCGAGCAAAATTCAAACCAACAGATTTGTCATCTATGCCTTGAAATTTGAAGTTGAGGACATTTATTATGTTGCTCCAAATTTTCAGTAGAATCAGATATTGTCTTAAAACTATGTTATTCAAATAGAGTGTATTAATGTTTTCATTTGCATTTAAAATTCTCAGCTTTTAATGTTATAACAATTCAGTTCAAGTAATTTCACCAAATATGTCTTAATACATAATTACTTTTTTGCTGTGATAGAAAACAAAATATTTGAATATATGATATAAATAAAAATACAGGAAATTAAAACAATAAGCTTAAGAACAATTGGTCAATTTATCTTCCTTTTTCTTGAGCATCTCTGTAGATGCAGAGATCACTCTGTAGTTTTCTTGCGGCTCTGTGTACTTTTGACTAAGCCTGCATTTCAGATCTGATCTGTGGTTTGCCCAGTCTGTGCAGACAGAAAAACAGATCTATTCAAAGTTAGTTTGTTTTGAAGTACAAGATATTTAGTACTATATTGCAGCTTATATTTTCTCCTGAAAACCGTAGTGATTGTAAATGTTAAATGTTGCTTTTCCTGTAACATGTGGGAAGATTGATGACTTCCCTTTCACTTTTCTGCACCAAATTATATTAAATATATTTCAAACTGCTAAGTATTTTCCAGTTCCTTGCAATGTTATTGCCAGACTAGCCGAGACGTTATTTTTTCCCCTTTTGCATTTTCTTCAAATCACAAATTTGATTTGTGAGTTAGATTTAAGGAAGCTGCAGTCAGGTACCATGAGCAGAGCCTATATTTTCTCTGGTTTTTTATTTCTTCATGACTTTCTTCCTCTTCTTTCAGCTCTTTCAGAAAGATGGTTTATGATTCTGTACAATACTGCCTAGGAGCCTGTTGTGGCTTGACACGGAAGTGAATTTTCTCAGGAAGTTGGGGTCAAACCAATCAGTGGTCAGGTTTGGATATTGGCACTTGGAGTGACCACTGAAGGCATGGACACACCTCTGAGAACACAGGGGGTTAAAAGCAGAGAACTCCCAAGGGAACTGTCTCTTTGGTTCCAGTCAGAGTGCAGTGCAGACCTCCCCTGCCCAGCCACGGGCTGCGTGGGGGAGGGGAAGCCATGCGGCCTGGGAGAGGTAGGCCAGGGGCTGAAGGACTGGAACTGAGCCAGCTCCTGCAGACAGAAGGGTAGAGAGAAATTGAGATGTCTTTGTTCCCCCCACAAGAGGGAGAGAGAGTGAAAGAGACAGAGACTGTGCCAGCAGTACACCAGCAGAGGAGAAAGAGAAGTGGGGGGGAAGGTGCCCAGCTGTGGGAGTTGGAGTTCTGGGCAGCTGAGATTTCAGCTGTCCTGGGAGTCTGAAACTTTTAACCCCTTCTTGGATGATGAAAGCTTTGTGAAACATTAATCCTCCTTGATCTAAAAGAGAAGAGAGATGGCCTGGGGCCCGAGATGTCAGAAGACGATGGAGAAATATTCCTAGGTGGGAGGAGATGATGGGGCGGCTTTTGGCTGGACTTTTCTTGTATAGCCATAGACTGAACCAATTTCTCCTGCAACAGAGACTGCATTTTTAGGGGGATGCAATGGTTGGAGCCAAGAGAGTGACCTGCTGCAGAGACGAGGAGGGTGTGGTGGTGTCCTCTGTCTTCAGGAAGAAGATCTCTGTTCTTGAGACCCTCGGCCCCAGGGGGGGAAATGGGGGGGACTGTTGTCCCAAAAATGAGAAACTGTTGTTCTTTGGTCCATGGCAGAGCATCCTTAAAGGAGTCCTATGGGCAGTCTGTCCATGCATGGTGGTGAGAGCACTGTGACATGGAAGGAGAGTGTCAGACTGGCAGATTTTCTCCGGACGGTGCCATGTGTGACATGGAAATGCAGGAGGTCACAACTGTGTTTCCTGGGGGGTCTATGGTGCAAAAGAGACTCCTCTCTCCCTGGATGGACTGAGTATTGATTATCTGAAGGGTGGTAACTGGATTGAGGGTCGAAGTTTTGTCTCTATGTGCTTTGTTGGAAATTGGGTGGGGGAGGAGGAATGTTTTGGAAGGTTTTCATCCTGTATTCAGTGTGTGTCTTTTATCATAGTAGTAGCTTAAAAAAGTTCTTTCCTTTGTTTCCTAAGCTTGAGCCTGCTCTGCTCTGTTCTTGATCGCATCTCACAGCAGTCATTTGGGGAGGGTGTATTTTCATGGGGACACTGGCATTGCGCCACCGTCAAACTATGTCAGAGCCCCATTCAGCAACACAGCAAGAGAAGTATACATATAAACTGATACCAAATTAATTTGCAGTCCAGGTTAACTAACTCTTAATTACAACTGTCATGCAAAATTAGGCAGGGCAATGGTTTTGTAGATTTTGTGGTTGTTGTTGTTGTGTGTTTAGTTTTGATTTAGGTTTGTTTTTTTACTGCTACTTTGTAGTCCTAAACTTGGAGCTTGCTGAGTGAACCCTTATCAGAGAAGAACAGGTATAAACAAGTTGTCTGCAGCATGAAATTTCTTTACTATTCTTTTTTCAGGTTGGTTAGAATAAAAGGATTAATTAACACAATGCTGTGGCAAAGGCAGATATATTTTCTGACGTTATATTATAATCTGGTTTTGGAGGTACTTCTGAAGAAGTGTTCTTTCTACTGATTCAGGTAAATTGAATCATAAAATCATTTAGGTTGGAAAAGATCTCTAAAATCATCAAATTCAACCATGAACCTAACACTGTCAGGTCCAGCACTAAACCATGTCCCCAGCTGCCACATCTACACAAATACCTCCAGTAATGGTGACTCAACCACTTCCCTGGGCAGTCTATTTCACTGCCCAATAATTCATTGGAGAAGATTTTTTTCTTAATATCCCTAAAATAGTCTACAGAACTAAGAACTCTCTTTCTTACTTAACTTCTAGTACAAATTAGCTTACTGGACAGTATTTCCATTCCTGCAGCTCCATAGCTTATGGCTATGCCATTTTACAGAAGAATATGATGTCAATCTCCTTCCCACAGCATAAACTTAAATTTCGTACTAAAGACAACCCCTAGTCTATAATTCCTTGGATAACTCTCTAACTGAAAAAAATAGGTTAAGCTTTCTGCATATTTTTAAGGTACACAACATATGATGCTCCCTGTGCGAGCTCAGTAGTTTTGTGTTAACCCTGCAAGAGTATTCACTTTAGTATTGCTTTCTATTGGTTGAGATTTCTCTCCAAATGCTATCAGAATCCTGGGGGAGTTCAGATGTGAAGTGCTCCACAGGTTCTTAGCTTGATATTTCTGTTCATGCTTTGTCAGAGTCTGGCTATCTCAACAAAGCATTACTTTACATTATATAAATTTGTACTAAACCTTCTCTGTTGAGATTGCTTAACTGTACCCTCTTCTTCAAGTTATTTAAGTGAGATTTTAGGTTCAGTACCACTTTTCATCCTCTGCTCTAAGCATTGTGACTTTTCCTTGAGTATCGTCTCTTATGCTGTTTACTCCTGGCTAAATAAACTCTACCAGTCCAAAAACCACAACAGAAGTGATTTGAAAACATATTGAATGAATACACTTAATTCTCCTGTTGTTTATGAGTATAATGCTTTTGTCTTTTCTGTTTTCCTCTGTAGTGGCTCTACTGCCTGATGATTGTGCATCATACAATGAGTCCATTTGACTCTTGTCTCTCTTTCTGTTACCAGAAAATTAGTAAAAGGTTTTTATTCAGTATGTATATTTCTGTTATACTAAATTCTGATGCCTGCTTACACTTCCTGGTTTACATTTTTAGCTGATAGCTCACTCAGGTTCCCATTATAGGTTGTTCTGTCCACACTGACAACCTCTTAGGAGTAATGAAATGAGAAACAGAGAAGCTCATTAAAGAAGGAGGATAGCCCAAGAGTCATAAAATGAAATGAGAAAATCTGATTTGTCTAGGTCTTTCAAAGTGGCATAACTTTCATCAACCCTAACAGTTGGATAAGAAGCAGTTACCAGCATTTAGGTCTTTTATGACTCTCCTAAACGGTTGTGGATACAAATATTTATCTTTCACTAACTAACAGAGCAATAATAACAGGCCTGGCTTTCTAAAATATACTAGTTCTCTGGCAATATCTTTTTTTCTGAAAGTTATGCTGTTTGAAGCTTACTTCTCTCTATATTTTATCAAAGGTTTCCTGAGATTCAATGTCTGCATTTATTTCTGCTTGACAGATTAGGATGAAATCATTCTAATATATTATTTGTTTTCTCCTGAGTGAGCTCCAGTGAATGCTTGGCTCAAACAATGCAATGATAGTAAGGCCTCAGTTAATTCTCCCTCTATGCCTTGTTGGTAGTCACCATAAGCTACTCTAAGTTCAATTTAATGAAAAATCATTGCTGCATCAAATTCTGTTCCTGTCCTAAAAGAGCTGAAACCCCTTTGGTTCAATGCAACAGAATATGAAATGCTAATAATAAGAATATAATGCTACCTGGGGGGAGAAAGGATCCATACTTACTGTTCCTGTTTTTGCTCAGTGTGTCATAGTTATTCTTCTGGAATTACTTTCCTTTGGCATAACCTTTCACTCTCACTCTTGAAAATTCTAAATTGTTCATTTGCCTGAGCTGCAGAGAATGGTTCACTAGAGATTTAAGAATGATCAGACAAGCCCCTTGGAAATTTTCAGGATCACTATTGTTTGCCTGTAAGACTTACTATAAAGAAAAAGTCGTGTCTACGACTGAAATCACAGAGGAAATCGGAGAGGAAATCACAGTTACACCCCTGTAAAGATCCACTATATGAAGTTTTCCTGACTTGCCAGAGTCCCACTTGGCCTGTGTGAGTCCTGGCTACTGTGAGTGGACATGCAGTAGCTCTTACCATCTTTCAGTGAAAATAGAAACCAAGTACTGACCTTGAGTAGTCCATGTCTTTTGCCATCTGATTGTGGTCCAAAGAATAAGTAGTTGTGTAAGCAGCATAAATAACAGCAGAGGATTAGTTAAAACGACATTTATTATACGTCTGGAAGGAGGTTTCATTTCATCAATAAAGTGCTAGTGCTGCTAAAGGTTATAACTCTTGCTGATATGTTAACAACCTAACCTACTGTTATATAAAGAAACCTACCTGTATAAAAAAAAATAAGTAAGAATTATATGCAGTTTAGAATATGTGGAAAGTAGTCTACGTAAATCTAAGTCTATACACCAGTTTTCTACACTCCTTTATTTTGTCTTGGTCTCCCTTTTGTGCCAGTGGAGTTCAACGCAGAAATTATTTGCCGGCATTATTCTATGTAAATAATTAAGGCTGAAGGGAGAATGGCTGAGAGGAAGTATGATTTCTTTGAATAATATTTCCCGTTCTCATTCTGACAAGATAAAGAAAGAATACTAAAAAAAGAAGAAACTCATAGTTTCATTCATGCTTTTCCAGCTTTTCTCTAGAAATTTTATTCACTTGACTCCACTCCCCTAACATGTATAAGGATCTTAATAGCAGTTCCTGACAGTGATTTCCTCTGCCAATCAGCAGTACTTTTTCAACTGAAACTTGAATCTCTTAGCATACCTTGGGAGTTCCACAATTTCCACACACTAATACACTAATACAGCAATTCTAGAGTTATCCTAGATATTTCTTTGTCTTTGAAATGTGACCAAACAGATGTAATCATGACTCCAAAGTTATGATTTTGCAATTAAATACAAATGTTCTACAGAATATTTTTATAAAAATCAATGTGAAATTTCAAAGGAATAGAATTAGTAATAGTTCATGAAAACATAGGAAATAAAATAAAAAAGGACAAGTCCCAAGATGTTGAAATACATTTACATCCTAGTTTTCAGGAAAACTTAGCTGAGCAAAGGCTGTGGATATTAAAAATGCTGATTGCTGTCCTAACAAAGGATTCCAAGTAGTCACAATCCATCATGGAAACTCGTATTTATGGACTTCTTTACTGCAGTTTAAGGATCTGGCATATCCTTTAGTATGCAGGTTTTAGATGATATAGACAGTTACAGTATATTTTTAACTTTTGTAGGTCACTGATCACTGATATGATAAGCTCTTTTAGCTTGGATATTTCTGTTGTTGTTTCTCTTAAAAGAATATTTCAGTGCATGACATTTGCAGGGAAATCACCTTCTAAGTAACCCTGTGAAAATATGACTGCAACCTACTCTATAAACCTGGTAATCTTTTCAAAGTGATCTGTTTGCATTTATATTCTTTAATCTATTCATTCAGGGCCGAAGCACTCAAATTCTTAATAGAAAAATAAATTAAATAAACATTGAAACCTAGAGCCACTAAAAAGAAAGTGTTTGCAGTGTCCTTTTATCCTGCTAGAATTTCAAATGAGGAAGGCAAAGGTAGGAAAACAGAAAAAATGCCAGTTGTGTGGAGACTGCATTTGCATTAGCAATTTAATTTGGGTCAGCAAAGAGTTTGGAAATTAAATTCTCAATTCTTTCTACTTTGCCATTTCATTTTAATCATAGAGTTCTCTTGAGGTATGGATTCCTTTTGGAGGAAACTTCACCAAAGGAGCTGCATCAAGGTGGAGTCTAGCTGTTATTGGAAGTCTGTTTTTGAGAATGGTCCAGAATTACTCCAGAATAACTGCTGTGCACAAGAGGTAATGAAACATGTGCAGTGTGGATTTCAGGCCCTGAGCAATGAGTCTTCTGCTTTAGTGGCCTGTTTCTATCACACCACAGAACTTGTTAATACAGACGTATCTTCATATTTTCAATGCCAACTTTTATCTAAAAGATAAGTCCTGTATATTATCAGTATTTATCTTAACCTGTTGTATAAGGCTGGATCAGTCTGGAACCTGTGATATTGAAGTATTGATGTTTGAATCTCAAGAGAGAAAAGCAAGATAAATTTAATCATGTGCTCACATGAGGACATTGCTCAAACTCATCTAATTCTCTTTGGTCAGAAATAGCTTGAGGTCATAGATAATAGGAATATTGAAGTTTCTATTACTTCTGAATTCCAGCTGAAATAGGAAAACCCACAATTCAAACTTTTCCTGCACTATTCTTGCATTTATGCTTTCAGTAAGGATATTGCAGTCTGAAGATTGCCTTATCCAGCCTTGTAAGAAACAGCAATTTACATAGGAGTTTGATGTGCGGCAGTCTTTGGGAAATAGGTTTTAGAAGGTTTGTGTGCAAGTCAGATGGATTTTCATTTTTATTTCATATTTGGAAAAAATTTGTGAAGAAGGGAAGGGAAGAAACAAAACCATAAATACAGACCATTACAGTTTGTTTTCAATGGTGTCTATAATAGCATACAAGAAAGAAGTATGATAAGATAATTTTTGTTTTGTTTTTTTTTCTTGAAGCACAAAGTGGGAAAAAAAGGAAACATCTTTTATTTGTGAAACATCTCTGATTGAAAATTACATATGGGAAATTACTTCTTTTTGAGGTAACTATAAAATAAGTAATTACAAATGTGCTTTCTCTACTGAGTATCTCCTCAGTTTTTTCTTTTTTGGCCTTGAAGCATATTTTGTCAATAAAAATAATTTGTGTTTGAAAAAAATGAAACCTGTTCTTTTGCAATAATTACTGTATAGAACCATAGAGAAATAGATATTCAGCTAAATATGCCAGAAGACACTTAGTTTTGCACAATGTTTCTTTTACATCCTTGTCCATAAAGTTAGATCCTGTAGTTACAATCCACAATCAATTAACATTATTATATCAAGAAAGACCAAGTCAGGCAAAACCACTGTTGTCAGCAGCTGTTGTAACACTGAGTTATAACATCATTAGTCTGACAAGAGTTTGCTGATAGATTAACATAATATAGGATTGTACTAAACCAGTCATACATATTAATCAAAACAGATCACCTACTATGATAAAATCGTTCAAGAAGTCATAGGAGATGAAATATATCTAAAATGATAGGAAATAAAAGAAGAAATATTAGGTAAATAGGTGTGTGGATGCATGTGACAGAGAAACATGAATAGCAAATATCTGTCTGCTTAGCGACTAGTTAGTTCATCTTCTGTGTAGAGACAGTTGCTGTTGTGTGGCTATTTCAGAGTCAGGCAGCAAAATTCAACATAAAAGCCTTTGACAATGCAAAATAAAGCAGGCAGATTGAGGTATTCTGTGTAAACTTTTAGCTGGCACAGAAACTACAAAGCTATCTCAATCTCCTGGTTCTCCTGAAGATGAGTTACTTTGCATTGTGAAAGCCAGAGATGAAGGATGAATCCAAAATGTATTGTAACATTCCTGCTACTCTATACTGTGTCAGGAACAAAAGAATGATTGCTCTTTCTCAGGTGCTTTTGATTGTCCTGAGTTCACCAATTTCTGTGTTAGCATTTTGAGAATAAAGACAGGGTATGCCTTTGCCAGACAATGGGTTTGGGTAACTTTATTTTAAATTTACTGTGAAAGTGCATCTCTTTTATTGGAGAGAATGAAATTTTTAGGTGCAATCAAGTGTTAAGATGTTTAATGGAGGACATATTAAACAGAGAATTTAGACTCGATATAAATAATTTCTTCTTTCTCTTGCTCTGCCACTCTTCAATTATATTACTTTTTTGCATTCCTAATTTTTTTTTTTTGTAAATTCCTATACTAAAAATAAAAATTATGTTTAAAGATGCTTAGTCCTCCATATTCCAATCACATAAATGCATATATGACTACCCTGAAATGGGAAATGTGCAACTGCTGCTCAAAACAGAGTAGTAATTCCAGTTAATTTTTGAGGACTCTGACTGGGAGTTTTGAAATACAGAAATACCTTAAGGGTCAAGTGCAAAAGATGAGGGAAAAAAGAAAACATTTTTTCAAGGACTGAGGCAGAATATTCAACTCTTGTTCTTTGAGCAATTAAGATTTCTAAAAGAACCAGGAGAGGCAAAAAAATCTAATAGCTGGATAACTGTTTTCCTTGCCTACTCTTTGAAAAAGAATTACCAGTGTAAAGACTGCACTGGAATTATATCTTTTGCTTTGTAAGGACAAGCTCTGTAAAGAAGTACCCTGAACAAAGAAAATACCTAACTCCTGTTTCTGCTGCAAATCACAAAATCTTCTAAGGTCACCAAAATGTAGTATATCTTGAGAAAGGAAATATTTGTCTATCCCAGATACTGGAATCTAACAGATACGTATATGAGGCTCTCTTTCAGAATTTATCACTATCTGATCAGTTTGTACTTTAAAAATATTAACAAACAAACCATATATTATGTGCAAAATAAAGAAAACTGGGTTACTGAGAGTATTGATGTACACTAAAAGTCAGGGCCTTGCTGCAGAAGCAGCTTGATGTCAAATGGGCAAACCATTAAAATTATATACTCAGTGAGCATCATAAGATCAAAAAAAAGATTTGATCCAGTTTCCTCAGAATATTCAGAATTATATCATCTCCATCCAAAATTTAAACTGTTATTACTTGTACTTATACATACATTAAAAATGTCTAAACAGAGAGTGAATAGGATAAAACAGGGTAGAGAGTACAGTAAAGAAGTAAAATTCTTTGGAATTCTTACTGAATTCAGTTGTTTTTTCTTTTTTTTTTGTTTGTTTTTTTTTTTTTTTTCAGTGTACTATGTTAATTTGTTACTTATCTGTACATAAAATTACCTCCCCATTTTAAAGACAAAATCCGGACCCCACTTTTAAAAGGTTTTTGGAATATTTTTAATGCATTTATTTAGCTCTGTTTTGTATGACAGATTAGAACTACAATAATTTGAGCTTTGTCAGGTTCAAATACAGCCTCTGCTTAAATCCCTAAGAATTTTGAAAGAAAAGGTGATCAAATCTAATCTCTAATCCTAAATTCTGTGTGGGGGACAGAAATCTCTAGACAATCATCCAGTCACTGACTACTGACACTGTCAATGACATAGTCATTGTTGCATCAAGACATCCCAATATAGCTCTAAATTCACTCTCCAAAGATCCCCTGGATCTCACAATGGACAGAAGTAGGAGAATCACTAAGTACTTAGATTTCCTCAGATTAAGGATTTTGGGTCCCAGTGTAGTTTTTGCTGTTGGTCCAAACTGTAGTTTGTTGATAGATTAGCATAATATAGGATAGTTTTTAAGGAAATTACAAGAGAAAAATGCAGAAATTTAAGCAATCTACAGACTTCTATATTATGTATCTAGCACAACATATAGCTTTAGATTTATAATTAATCTTGGTTAATAGAAGGTAGGGCTGGAAGATGTTTCTGAAAACCACTTACTTGATCTCTGTCTCTAAAGATTGTCAATCTCACAGTTTATTGCTAATCGACTGTCAAATATAATCAAACGTTTCCTGATTTATGAAAGACCTGTACTTAAAAACATCCAATGATTAAAATTCTGCTGTTTTCTTATGTCATATATTCAGTTTTTGAAGATCATTAAACTGTTGTTTCCAATATCAAAAGCTAAATCTCCCCTGCTTCAATTTATCTAATTTGTCTTTGCACTATCCCAAAAAAAACATAGGGAAGCAGTTTACTACTTTCCTCTTTGCAGAAACTTTTTACATATTTGAAGGTTGTTAATAAATGTCTTTTCAGGCTTCTCTGGAGTATAGGAACCCTACTGTTTCAGTATCTTTAATAGGTCATATTTTATAGACCCTCCAATGAGCCGTATTTTCTGAAATAATATCTGGAGGACATGGTAAGCCTATTTTTTTAATTGGAAATTCAGAAGACAGTGGGATTAGTTCAGTCATCCACTCAAAGGTAATTACCTGATATTAGATGTACATTTTCTACTGTTTTGCAGATATAAGCAGGAGTAATCCCCAACAGACTTCATGTAAGATATTTTCTCCTTTTCACATGAAGTAACTTGTTACACCACAGTGATAATGATTCCATAACATATTCTCATCTGGCACATATTTTATTCTGTTCTTGTTGTAAGACTAGAAAATTGAGTGGAAGGTAACAGTTATCAGGAGAAGCTATACTACTAAACACCACAAGAAAAAGGGCAACACTTAATACAAGAAAGTTTATTTCACCTCATTAGCATTTGACACATATGTCTTAGCACTGGAAGTAATGACAAGTCAAAGATGTCATTCTTATATTTGCAAATTGTAAGACTATAATTCTTTAAATAAATCATAATTTTCTCTGGTTTTTTTTTTTTTTGGTTTGTCTTATTGTTTTATTTTGATTTTTTTTAATGGGAAGGGGATTTGATAATGACTTCTTTTCAATACATACCTGCAAATATTACTGTTTTAACCCAGCTCGTGCACTGAACCATGCAACTTGAATTTTGCTGGCTGATAAAACCAATATTTATTCTGACATATGGGAGCCCTTCTCAAGCTGAAGGAAACCACATGTGAACTTTGTATATTTTGAGGACTGGCAGAAGGTGGAGCCTTGGAACAGTTTCACACTCTTCCAGGAAGCAGGGCAGCAGCTGATGGAGCTGTCATTATGCTTGGAAGTGCTCTCAGACTTGCTCAGGAGTTGAACCCATAACTACAACTGCTGACCAAATTACTCCCTGATAGGTGACAACAGAAACAAAGTCAGTGCTTTCTCCAGTTTTACATCTCTGCCAACCAAAAGACAGTCAGTAAAAGGATCTGCACTGAGTGTCCTACTAGTTCCACTTCCCAAGGTCATGTATGAACCTGGAGTATTTCCAGTGTGGTGATTTTTTTTCTCTCTTTCATCTCAGGGAGAAGAACATGTGTGAAGAGTTTCCTCAAAGTCTAGTTGAGATCATTTCACTCTTACGATGGAAAGGCAGAAGAGTAGTAGCTAGAGGGGTACAGTTCCAGCTCCTGTAAGGGTCAACAATTGGAGCTGTGCAGATCCATGTGGCAGGAGTATAAAAATTTTTCTTATAATCAAATTTTCTTATTTATTTTCTTTCCTTTCTTCCTGATGTGAAGGACAGGGAATAGTAAAGACTCTGTAACTCTCTTCCTTTTGTCTCCTTTTTCCTTGACTTCTCTCTCTGGGCAGAGGGAGAGTGTATATTTATATTTGAGTGTCCAGGCAATAGCAGAAAAGACACAAAGCCCTTTCTAAAGAACACAATAAGAAAACCCTGTAAAGAACAACAAAACTAAATCCTTTACAAATCTCATTATCAATTTCCCCCAAGCTTATTATTGTAACTTCACCCGTTTGAAAAAGCAAAGGATAATTGTTTTGCTTGACTAAACGTCGGTATTTTTACACTGACTGTCGTGATCTTGCTGCAGGCTGACAGGCAGCATAAAACAAATGAAGGTTGTATAGAAAATGAATCATCATTGAAATTGTTACATATGAAGTATGTCTTATTTTCACACTTATTACATTTCATGTCCTATAATTTAAAAAATGCTAGGTAATTTTCTAGCATTTGTTCAAATCTGGACAGAATATTTTACAAGTGTAATTGGGTGTCTGGAACCAAGCTGGGGGTCAAAGTTAAGAGGAAATAACTTAGAAAATAATCTCTATGTTCAGAAACTCAGAAGCTTTTTAGCAAATACCAGCTATCCTTGAGGAATTATATATTTCAGGGTAGAGGTATAGTTGTACTGCATTACTTGAAAAGAGTTAGGATTTCTCTCAGACTGCTTGAGACTAAACTGCCTTTCATAATGCCACATTTCATATATAGCCTTTGGCCTTCGAGCATAAGATATGTTTCATCTTGCTCTTACCATACATTCCATCTTCCTTAATTTTATTTTTGGTGTATTCAAATATCATAAATATATTATACAAAGAAAATAAAAAGAATGTACCGCAATATATTTGGCACAATGGCCTTGCAGAGAAGGTTTTATCAGGAAAAGTCATGTGCTTTTTGATGTTTTAGTTTTTTTAATATTTTTAATATTTTTAAATATTTAAATATTTTTGTTAGGGGCTAGATACGGCAATCTTTTTTGTAAATCTTCTAAAATCTTGATGGAAATTTTGACGCTGCCTCCATTATCGTTTGAAGCACTTAAGCTGTGTTGTGAAAGAAAATATGAATCACATTGTGTCTTCTCAGTTTTCCTTGATCATTCTGTCGGTTACAGAAATCTCATCATAGAAACCTCTTATTTTTTTAGAAAGTAATCTGTTTCTAAGTTAAAAGGAAAAGAATTATGATTTCATTCCATTTGGAAAACAGTAGGGATTGAAAAACCTTGAAGGAGTTGACAGTATCTTAAAATCTTATTTGGGTTGGGTAATATTAGATAATTGATACTTGATTCTTAGTTGAGGCAGTGGCAGATAACAGTCATCACAATTATCAGAAGTTGATTTTCTGTTGTAGAGATAATTTTCTTATTCTCTTTCCCTATTCTAAGAACTTTTCATTTGAAAATATAATTTTTTTTTCACGTTGTGGAGTACAATATTGAAAGAGTTGAGTAATATAAAAAATTAGTAAAGGTAAGAGTGAATTGGAACTTGTATTGTTTGGTTAATATAATCATTGAGTTCTCTATAGCATAACCAAGAATATGGCAGAATGAAATAAAGGCCAAAAACTAAGATGTCAATTTTGTAGGAAAACAGTAACTTTCATGCTTTTCTTGCATCATTCTTTCGTATAATCATTTACCCCTACTTGATGTCACTCAAGACAAATTGTAAAGACCAGTATGGATTACAGAGCTGTTGCCTGCATTTCCCTGCTTGCGACTAGCACAAAAGAAGTTTAGTTCAGAAAGGTACTGGAACTAAATAAAAGCAATGCCTTATTTTTATTTATTATGCCTGTATATACTCCCAAGGATTTGCAAAGGTTCTTTCCATGGAAAAATGTAGCAGAATATCACAGTGTCTTTACTTGTGCAAAAAGACAGAGGAAAGGGCTCTCAAGAGAAAGTGGGAGGAGCATCCTGACAGAAATAGGGAAAGGGATGATGGAGCTATGTGAGCAGTACTCAAGAGGAGATGTCTCTGCACCCTGAGCCACTCAGGCCATTGACTAACCTTTTACTCAGCCAAGATCACCAAGCGATGAGTGATACCCTGTCAAAACTGAAGAGATCCTTCAAGCAGATGTGGCTATACTTATTTTAAAATTACAATCTAAATGTTTTCCTAACTGAAGACTGTAAATAGTTTGAATAAAAGACCTAGACTCAGAAACTGCTCTATTTCAACACATTTAGAGGTAAATTGCATTCTTTAACAATAGAACAAACCCATGTATGCTACAGTTCAAAAATAAGAAGCTTTTAAGACATCGCTTTTCATGATAGATAAAGGATATAGAAAGGTCATAATGGAATTACATTATAATCCACAGGTAAGAGCAGGATTCATGTCAAAGGATTTTAGCTATAGTTTTATTAAGCTTCCCTCTTACTTTGAGAGATTAACTAGCAGGACAATATCTGACACCTGATATAGCAACAGAAAGGATTTCTGTGGTTTTCATTTTATATATTTGACAGTAGCACTAATGGAAGAGCTGAGAGCTGTGCAGTTTTGAAAGGTTTACTCTCTGCAGTTTATGAGTTTGTTTAGAATATGCTTTCAAGAATAAAGTGCATAGTAAGAGCACATTTTAAAATTACTTGATTTAAGTATATTCAGTACTCATGATCAATTTAGAAAACTTAATGTCCTGGATATAAAAAGTAACTGCTGTAGCTGATATGAAAAGTAGCCTTGTAGGTACATCTGAGATAAAGAACTTCTAACAAATGTATCCTGAACATTTTTCCTTGCAAGTTTGAAAGAATAAGGGAGATGTTAGCTTTTTTTTTTAGCTGTTAAATATGTGTGAACTGACTGTACATATGAAAGTCAGATAATATAAATAATTCTCATCAGGGTGGAATAAGTTTTGTGCAGAGCTAGAAGGTACATGAATTGTAAAAAAATCCTCACATTTGAATTCATAATGAACCATGGTATGATCTACATCACACAGTCATCATTTTACATAAATGCCATGAAAACAAAATAATGAAACTCGCAACCTGAGAAGCCCTGCTTTGCCTCATTTCTAATTTTTTTTTCAATTTTCAAAGATGTGATTCTGATATTGATACAAAGGAGTGCTAGTGATTTTATTATTCTTTGTGCATGTGTGTCACTTCCAAAGCCTCTTGTACTATTAATAGTTGCTACTTCTTGTCTTGTATTTCTAAAATAGATGGTATAGAGAAGTAATTCAAACTATATCTTCTCTTGTATTTTATATTCAATCTTCCAGGTGAAAGGTGAGACAGGTACCCATCTGAAATATCAAATGGGTTTCCAGGTGTATCTAGAACAAGTCTATCCCAAAGGTCTATGCAGTCACTACAATTTTTTTTTACATTTCCTTTTATTTAACTGCATACTGATAACTGCATGCTGATAACATAGGAGTGAAACTACATGAATCTTTATTCCCATGCTTCTGGATTCTCAGTGGAAGTCCATGCAAGAGAATGTAATGTGACTTTCTTTTGTACTAATAGAAGTGAAAGGAACCTGTAGTTTAAATGAGGTTGCACACAAGCAAAAAAAGAAAAAAAAGCTTTGTGCTTTTAGACCTAATAAGGAATCATTTGGCAACAATATTTGGGATCATTTTTAGGTGCCTAAAATTAATGGACAGAAGAATACATGAAAGGGCTGCCTGTTTTTATTTCATTTGAATGATATTTTAAAGAAAACCAGAAGCATATCAATGATGTTGTAACAGCATTGCAATTAGATCAGCAGTTAGAATGGATAACAGATAAACAATTAGAATGGATAGCAATAAGAAAATTTGTATTTAGATATAAATGTAATCTTAACTTTTACCTTTGCTTTTTGCAATAAATTATTATATTTTATATTCTCCAAGGTAGTCACTTTGTGCTTCATAGATTGAAAGCTCTTATATACCTGTCAATGAAAGAGATAAAAAAAAATAAAAAGACCCTGTCTGTCAAAATTTTAAAAGAGGACTTTGTAGATTACTTACATCTTTAAGGCCAGTAGAAACCACCACAAACATTTTGTGGTGATTTTGATCTGTCACAATGGAATTTCAAGCCAGTCAAAAGAGCAAAGTTTTATTCTAAGCTACAGAACATATTAAAGAGCGTATGTAAATTTGATATCCAGACTCAAATGTGGTATAAAATTATCTCACCACCATATAAATGATTTATTATAAATTACTGATAACATACATATGCCCTAAAGCTATTCTTACTTTCAATCATATTTTTCTAAGTTTTGCTCTGCTAAAATATTTCTGTTTTACTATAGAAACTCTTCTCTTCCAAAAAATTAACCTTGGTTATTTCTGTTTCTCTTCCCCCCTCCCCCCCAACATATAATCTTGGCATTGCATTTTTCCTACATAATGCATAAATCCTTCATGGCAGCTCATCACACTTGATGTTTGAAAGAAACATTCCAAAAGACCTGTCTAATGCAAATCAAGCAAGGATACAATGGTTATTAGTGATGGCACAAAAGGCAGGAAGTAACTAAATGAAAGAGTATCAATTAAAATAATTCTTTTTTTCTTTAGTAAGGAATAACTTTTAAATAAATGCTGGTTCTAAAATGCTTCATTTGATTGTAACAAGAACAGCCATGCAGCAAACCAAGACTTTAAACCTGATGTTGCAATTTAATGTGACACCACAGAACAAATTCCTTTATTTTCTTAGTTCTGGACCATGTCTGTGACATATTTGGAATTTAAAGTTGCCTAAGTGTTATGTAGGTATGATAAAGACAAAGTTTACTAAAGAAGCTATTTGAACTCAATAGAAATTACTGCATTTTGTGATTTTCGAGAAATAGTCTGTGCCTCTCACTCCTAAATATGGAAAATAATACTTTTGTATAAGACATGTAAACTACAGTATTGGCAATCTTAGACTTGCCTTCTATTTGTATGAATTTGGTGAAATACCTTGGGTTTTTCATATGTTAATATAAACAAATTGACTTATTGCCCTGTTCATGCTTCATGTTAATCATTTGAATAGTCGCATTGACACCAGGGGGATTAAAGCTAAGCGAGTGCAACAGATCTACATGACTCAAGCTTTTACTGTGAGATTACAATTCATAATTACTTTAAACAGTTTTAACTCTCTTGGTTTCTATTTTCCATTAATAAATTAGCATTCCAAAGGCTAGCGCTTGATTTATACTACCAAAATCAGCACACAGATGTTTCAGTGCTTCACATAGCTCTTAATACCTGCTTCATGGGGTGTTTGACTTCTCAGTAATTCTGAAATTAAAATGCTTACACATGCAAAATGCATAACTAACTTGAATAGAAAGAAAATAAGTTACTCTTTGAATGCTGAATTTTTCTTAGTAATCATATGTCTATTATTTCTTCTATCCAAATATCTAATAATACATTTAAAAAAAAGTTAATAATTAGCCTCTGAAATCTATTATCTGATTTTTTTTTTTTTTTTGACATACAAACATAGTATTCTTACATGCATCTACTTCAAAGGGAGGGAGCTATTTGACAGCCTTCCTGATTTTTGTGAAACATGAAGCAGGTGGTGTACAGGGTGTCATGCTTTGTTCTGTTCTCAAGGGATCACCAAAAAAGGAAAGAAAATTATTTGCTTTCCAGCTTCATCCAATTATTGCTAATGATACTGAGACTGCATGAAATAGAGGGACTGTTGATATTTCTTTACTAAAAATGAAGGGGGAGACTAAAAATGAAGGGGAGACGATAAATTATGTAGTACAGTGTTACACTAATATGTATCAGTGAATGGTTGCTGTGGACCTGTAACCTGGCATAAAATATCATTGTTTGATGCTGCTTTTCCAAATCACTCATCTGTCCCCAGGAATCTGCTTAAATGAAGAATGCTAGATGAAATGCCATTTACCTGGGACCCTACAGCTACTGCGTACTTTCCATGTTAGGGCAAATAAAATGTGGTGAGCCAATCACATGTCCATCTGATCAAGGTTCACCCAGTGACCTGTGAGGCATGCAATTCTGCCTGTCAGCTTTCCTTAGACATCCAGGAAAAATGAGAGCAACAGGAACTGACTTCAAGCAATATTCACTTCTGATTTGTTACTTTTCATCCCAGATTTGAGCTATGCCCCATTACTTCCTATACACTGTTTCAGTGCTTGAACCTGTCAGGAAAAAAAATAGTGAAAAGGAGAAATTTTCTAGTATAGCACTACAGACAGAGAATACAGTAAATTTATTTTAATTCTTTACCCAAAGAACCACTAGTTTTCACAATGTTTGGAAAAGATTATGAATACCAATACAGATAAAAACCATTTTCTTGGAAAGAAAAAACAAAAAACTAAAACCAAACAGAACGAAAACACCCAACCAAAAAAAAAGAAAATTAAATTAACTGTGAAATTTGTATATCTCTGAAGCCTGGAAATCTCAGTAATTTAAAAGGAGTTTTAACACCAGTATATTAAAAAGTTTCAGAATGAAGCATTGATCCAAACATCTGGGAAATAAATGGTGAATTATCAGTAGCTCATGCAGCTGTAATAGGATTTTCCATACAGATTTGATATAAAATAAAGTCAATTTATAAATGTTGTGTGTTACAGATATAGTTTAGCCTTCCTCAGTTTATTCCTACCTGTAGGAGTAATTTCTTTTAATGGGAGAAATAATTTTGTGAGCATCCCATCCAGGCTGGGTCCATGGTGACAATGTTAACCAAATTTTCTTTTAAAGTTTCAGCTATAATATTAAAATCTTAAAAATAAAATCTTAATAATTTAAGTACACAGCACTACCAGGAGACTTAATAAGGTACATCTGAGCCATTTCTGTATGAATTTAATAAACCTATTATAGCCTTTATGTTTCATTACGTCATGTCTACAAGAAAGGAACAGAGCTTTAAGAATGGTGCTTTTTTGCAGTCTCTGGCCCATGTACTCTGTGTCCATGGAGCTAATGTGTTCATGGATCTAAAAGATCAATGTTTGGTCAGTAAAGAAATTAGAATCCTTGTAGCTCAGTATTTAGAGGGCCAGTTCTTTAACAGCATAAAAACTGACAGCAGACAAACCATAAAAATCTTGAGGACTATTGCTTAAGAGTACTTGATAAACATCAGAAACCAAGGAGGAGGTAGTAGATAGGAACATTAAGACTGCTTCCTAACTATTAAATCATTAAGGCTAAAACCAATTAAACCCTACACAGCTGCTTATTAGTTTCAATTTCCTCTTTTAAATTTGCAAATTTGAGTTTACTAGATCTAAAGAGAATTTGCCAAGTCAAATAGGGGATTTAAGCTGTTTTCTTGTACAGTTAGCTGAAACAGATAGCCATGTACTACTCTAACATTTACATAAAGAATACAAAAATTTTGAGTAGAAAGTACCAATGGCAGGAAAGGGCTAAAGGAGCAGAAAAAATCCTACCCATGGCAGATGTTCAGAGTACTTTTCTGAAGTTTTGGCATCTTACTCAAGGGTATACATTAGATACTTTCATCCTCAGGACTCAGAGGTTGGAGTCCTGAAGAGAGACCTTAACAGGGCTTATTTAAATTAGCCAGATGATATTGCCCATTTTTTTTTTTTTTTTTTTTCAGAATAGCTTCATTGATCATGTTCACAGTACAGGAGGAGATAATCTGGATTCCAGACTGTTGCAGCCTGGGGGAAATTAAACACAGATTTTAGTGGTCCTACTCACCACACATCAAGGTTATCTTGCTGAAGTGCTCTGTATGTAGCAGATGATGCAATATTTATGGGCCCAGAATGGAAATGAAGGGAAAACCAGCTAGTAAATAAAATGCCCATCTGAGAGTGCATTGATCCACTTTGCACTCAGGTCTTCTTGGAATACAATTTTCATTCGAATAATTGAATAATGTAAAGTACATAATAAGGAACAGTCCAAGTGTAGGGACTTATCCTTTGATTCAGGCACTGCCAACCTAAGGACAACCTGAAAAAGGTCTTCTGCTGCCTCAGAGAGTTTCCTGTCATCACACAACATTTGTGGGCCATGTATGGAAAGGTTAAGTAGCTGGTTCTTAGCTGTAGTTGGTTTTTTGCAGAAATACCATGTGTTTCTGTGCAATACCAGAACCACTAGAAGTCTTGATGATTTTAACTGCATTATGTGGTCTAGGGATCAGTACTCTCTCTGAAGCTCCTCTTTACTTAACAAGCTTTTCCACATTCAGATTCAATTTTTTTTCCTACTTAAAAGCAATTAATTTTCATAGAAAGCTATCCTTATTTTAATAACTCTTTCAGAACTATGTGATTAAACTTAAAGAACTATGTGATTAAACAGATATACAGATCTATCTGGAATCAGTCAAGTAAAACTACTAAGTTATTATTATCCCCATACTTTACCGAAACATATCAAGAAAAAATCAAACTCATTTGATTGCCCAAGAAGAGAGAGGAAACTGAATGGGCAGAATCTGGAATATTCTTTTAATTCCTAGCTTGATGCTGTTTCCAAATATGTATGAATGGTTTGTGCCTTAAAATACAGCATGTGTTGGAAACACATCTAAAACTCAGTGGCAGATCACAGCATTAATACTTTTTCACAGAAAAGGAAAACCTGGACTAATTGCAATAGTTCATATATATATAAGTTGCAGAGTTAGGAGAGAAGTTAGATCACAGAACTTTACCTAAGAATTACTCTTTAAACAAGACAAAATACTTACCCTGTGTATTTCCCGTTTATTTTTGTCTTCTAATGGTAAATAATTATTTATTCCTTCAAGAAGTATGCTGAATCTGGTTATTCAGTTTTCATAGAGTCCCTGCATAGCTTCAGGGGAAGATGCATGTTGTTTTCTAGGTTTTATTCAAATGCTTCTATATATATTAAAAAAAAAAAGTCATTTGGTCTTGAAAGCTAGTGGCTCAGATTATTTTCTGGTAACTCTTGACTTTGCTTTGTCTTGGCCAAATTCAGGAGTTGAAAATAGGTCCAGAGATAAGTACAAATTCTAACATCAGCTCAGACTCCTCATTATTCACAGAGAGTAGTTAGTGTTGATTGATAAAAATAATCTTAACTGATTCAATTATGTGAGCAGGGAAATCTATATCCTATGCTTCCTTCCATATTTACAGATGACATCAAGTAGCAGAAAAGCTTTCTAATGGTCAATAAAGCTCATTTAAACTTGCTGATTACTTTTCTACATTTTCCCATCAAAGAGGTTTAAAATAAATATCTTAACTCAAGCTTCTAAATTCATTCAAAATAATTCTGTCTGCTCAAGAAGGCATTAGACGTCCTGTTATTGTAATGGTTGGATTTATTAGTGAATTCATAGCCAGTGAATAAATCATCAAAGAATTTAAGGAAATGTAGATCACAGTAGTGGACATGTCATTTAATATGAATTTAAAAAGGCTGTGCATGTGTTCATGCTTTTAGAAGACATAATTTTTGATGGGTAAATATAGATTTTACACTAAATAAAGTGTAAAAATCAGAATATCCAGCAGTTTTTAAATGCATTTTGTATATTTAAAACCTTAACCTTAATAATTTTGCCTATATCTGAACATACTCATGACAAACAGTATGTCTTTCAGCTAATCTCATGAAAATTTTCTAATGTTGACCAGTTTCTCAGCGTCAAGTATATCTATGCATTTCCATCATATTTCGCCTGATTTTTTCAGAAGTTACTGTGGTGAATCCACTATTAGAACAGATGAGGCAGCAGATGACCAACAACTGTCACAACTTATAGAGGTCTGGGAGTTACCACAAGTAACTCACAAATTTTCTCAGTCTATACATGAGGTCCTGTATAATCCACCACGACTGTAGTATTGCTGAAGAAGATGCTGCTATTTTGCCACACTCTTTCCTTCAATTCTGCAATTTACATGGAAATAAAATGGGACTTGTAAAGACATCCTCAGAAATAGCCTTTCATCTGTTTCTGCAACATCTGAGCTGGAGAAACCATTCTATTGGAGGAGATGAGGCTGTCAGAAGTCTTAGGACTGGGGATGCAGATATAACCACTTATGCATAAAGTCCTGCTGTGGGGTTAAAGTATCTCTAAGTCCTTGTATATTTTTAAATACTGCCCACAAGTGGACTGTATTGTCTCAAGTGACACAACATCTTCTGTCCTCTTTGAATATACAGTGGCAAAAATAAATGGAATAGGGATAGAGTACTTTTTCTCTCTGAAGGTGTGCAGCTGATGCAACTCTTCTTAGGTAGAAAAGCATTCTTCTTTAACTGCCAAAAAAAAAGTTACAAAACAAAATCTTTGTTACACATTTTGTCTTAGAAGTAAAAGAAAATATATTGCTTTAATTGTCAATCAGTCAAGGGCAAATGCAAGATACTCTTCTTGTTGCTAAACTGATGCCTATCGTGACCAGTATTAGTCAGTCTTCCAAACAGCTGTATATCACAGGTGTCCATATTTCAGCAGGCCCCCACACAAAATATAACTAAAACATCATGTAATTAATGTAAAGTAAAAGTAATTTTCTATCTTTACCATACTCCCATTTTCTTTTCTATTCCACTTCTCCATGGAAGGAGAGCTAGAATGAATTAATCCTGGCAGGACCTCCTTTACTTATGCAGAGATCAATGCTACTCATTTCCGTTTCTTTAAAATATGGAATACTACTTATTTTGCAAATACAAAGCCCTGAAAATCAAGTCATTTGTATCATACTGCAGTCACAGCAAATTGGAAGCTCACCATCCTAAATCACAGTAATCTCTTTTATATTGAGAAGACACATACTTTTCTGTAGCTGTATGTTGTGTGAGGAACAAATAAATGCACAAAAGTAACTAATCTCAAACAGATGTGTTTATTTCCAGCATTTTATTTTTGTTGTTTATTTTGGACAATACTACAATTAGCAGCTTTACAGGACAATCATACTTTTCCTCAGAAACAAGTTCAACTGCACCTTTTTAATCTCTTAAAGCACCCCTACGAGACAGCCTACTCAACAATGAGTTCAGGGAACTACAGTCCCCTCAACTTCTGTTCTTCAGTTCTTCAATTCTGTTCTTTTGCTCTCTTCTTATGATTGAAAAGTCAGAACCAAAAACAGTCAAAAGAGACTGCACAAACTTTGTAGACATGCATAGTGTCTTAGGGTGATTTTATGACACTTGTATCCTCAGCTGTCTGTTCTGTTTATGCTGGATACTAAATTCTGCACCTTTAGGACTGGTTCTGAGAGCAAAGGGGGAAAAGAAGCTCGCTGTTTGTTGTCAGAAACTGCATTTGCTCCTCGCAATTCTCTCTCACAGATTGTGTTGTCTGCAGCATGGACAGACGGCAGGACAGAGCTCTCCTTTGCTTTTTAGTTGGTTTTTTTTAGCTAGCTGAGGCAGAGAAGTTCCCCGGACTGTGGCTTTTCCTTTCCTTGGAACTGTTCAGCCCTGCTTTGGACCAAAAACCCAGAAAATCACCGGGAGCTCATGCCTGTGGCCCACCAGGGTCCAGGACATGGCATTTTCCAGCACAGGAGGGACTGATAAGAGACTGAGTGAGCCAAGCTACACCCCACAAAAAGGACCCTCTCTGAATTTGCCATCTCTTCAAAACAATGAGAGGTTCCATTGTTAAATATTATTCATTTTTTTTTTCATTTGTTCATTTTTTTACTTGTTAAATAAACAAGATTTTTCCACTTTTCTCAAAGGAGGTTTCACTTCCTGAAGCATTTGGGGGAGGGGCCACTCGCATTTGCTTTCTAGGAAAGACCACTTCAGAAGTTTCCTCCCAAAATTCGCCCTAAATCAGGACACATAGTGAATGAATAATTTCTTAATGGGAAAAATAATAGAAAGTGCTCCCTTAATTTACTACATCAACTTTTAACAGAAATAAATCACTCCTAAGAGTAGGGAAGAAGTCAAGACTAAGCTATAATTAGTTGGAACAGAGAAAAAGCTAAGAGTTAAGAAACAATGTCCATAAATCTTGGACATTGGAGCCCAAATTTCCTACTTGACCTTTCACAAACAAGTAATTTACTGTGGATGATGTAGCTTTTGGTTGATGTCTAAGACAAAAAAGCTGAACTTGGCTTCAGGTTTTCTATGCACCTATAGCTAAACACCAAATGCTCATTAACAAAAATCCTGATTCTACTTTCTCATCCTGTAGATTTTTGTACTGTAGATTCAAGGAGTATAACTACTAAAAGACCCTGTAGGTCCATTTGTTACTCTCAGGCTGTTACACCTTCCAAAAGAGAAGCGTCTGCATTCCAGCAATAAGAAAAAAGTTTTATGGTCTATATATGCATCCCAGGGAACATTTCAAGGCAGCACTGGAAATCAATTATATAAGAAGAATTGAGTTAACTCATGTTGCTTCAGGCCAAGCACAAATGAAGATAAGCTTTTGATTGCTCAAATGCTTTAGAATTCTCTTACCCATGACTTTTGAAACCTATCACAACTAAAGAAATATGCAAATAGAATACAGTTTTGTATGTAATTCGGGGGCACACAAGCAATTTCTGATAGTGATAGTATTAATTTGTGTCAGAAAATAGACATTTTATCTCTTAGTAACCTACTAAGTCACATAGGTTGCTTAGTAATATTCCACCTTTGTTGTGCTATCATCTATAGATTTTGAAACTTTTTATAATACTGAATATACATCTCCATCAGATGCAGGAAATGCAAAGCATAAAAAAGTAATTGCCTGATCCAATGCCTGTCCCAGCCAGTGGTTCTTTCCTCCAGAAACTCAGGTGGGCAGTGAACTAGACAAAAAGTATTTACTCAAAGTCATTTATCTATATTCAATGGCAGATGGAGTTACTAGCATTTTGTAATTACAATTTTGTTCTGTCTGTGGGATAACACTGTCTCTTGCCTACTGATGAAAAAAATGAGTTAGAAAAAAAGATTAAATGCAAAAAATATTCAAAAATTATAAAATTTATCTACATTTATATGTGAAAAATTCTTTTGGCATTGTATTGCATTCTGAATTTTTACAACTCAAGTATTAGAATGTGCTGCACATTCAAATCATCAGTAGGAAAGAGGGCAAAGAAATATTGCTTCTTCTTCACCACTATCCATTCAGAACTACATTTCTGCCACTGTTTTTCCTGAAGTTGAGTACATTTTTATCAATTGTCAGAGGTGCCTATGGACATTTTTAAAGGGGTTCCTATCCTTTGATGTTTCCACCAAGTGAAGCAAACAAAGGTTTCAGAGAAAAGGCTGACTGGTTGGCTTTAGAACTTAAGAGAGATATGAAGAGTATAGTGTACCAAAATGTACAGCTTTATTTTGAGAACTTTAAATGGAGAAACCTATTTAATTTCCTTTTTTTTTTTTAAATTTTGTTTTTTTCAAATTGAATATAAGCCTGAGAGACAGTTTGCAGAAGCTCAGGTTTTTTGGAACTTTTTCTTCCTAATGTTGAAGTATATCTGTCCCTTCTTGTTTAAAAAAAATTAAAAATTAAAAATCAGAGCTTACAAAATAGACTAACCTTTCAAGACATCTTTGGGGAAAAAAACAATTTTTGTAAGTTACAGTCTGAAAAAAATTGCCACTTTACCTATTTTTATAGTGATCTTTTACATCCAATTTCCAAGTTCACTTGTCACAGCTCAGCAAAACACCATAGAATTTGGATCCCTGATGCAGACACTGCATAGTCTCCTAACCTAGACAGTGTTTTGATCTGTGTTCCTGACAAGCAAAGCAGGTGCATAGAATTGTTGTGAAAATCAGATTCTTGACTTGAATGAATATCCTTAAATGGAACACCAATACCTATCACAAAACAAAGTCATTCATTCTCTCTTTGTGTTTCAGAAGCTCTTGCAGGGCAGGGTCTCCCACCAACTGTAAAGAGGTGCACAACACTAACAACAATGTAATTGTGATTGAATAATCAAAATATTTTTCTCTATGATTTTATGTTCTCTTTGACGTATTTGTACTTACATAAATATGTATGTAGTTGTGAAGGCCAACACTTTCAGCTTGGTAGCACGTCACCTTCCGTGTATGCTGGGTTAACTGAGTATGATGTGCCACAGTTGGTCTGTCACATGGCAATTTATCCATAACATGGGTATATATAAACATGGTGTTTGAGATTGCACTCTGCAGAGAGACATGGGAATGGAAGAAGAGGAGACTAGAACAAAAGAAACAGTGGAACAGAGTAGCTCTCAAGACAGCACTCTTGCCAACATCATGGGGCAGAAATCTTTCTAACCGTAAATAAAAATGGGACAGTGTTGTCCCAATGACCAAGTCAACATACTCCAGTGAAAAATAACTTGGGCATGGTTGTCATATCTCTAAGTCATGTTAATTGGAAGCCAACAGGCATCTGTAAGTGAAGCAAAAAGATCTTAGAAATGTATTTGTCATATGCCCTAATCTACACTATTCATCATTCATTGTTACCGTAGTAACATTTCAGGATATCCATATTAAGAAAATACATTGGAGAATGTGGAAATTTTCACATTATCTACTTCTATTTTTGTATATTTATTTTATTTTTTCTACAGTATTTTCAATTGGGAACCACCTGAAATACTTCAGTGACTATTCTGACCTTGCTTTTGACATTGATTTAGATGTTGATGGACCACCTGTAATTATGGAGGAAATACAGTAAGAAAAGTAATTCAGCTCTTGAGGCGGGACTGAGTTTTGTCCTCTCAAATGAATTTTAAATTAATCTCTTGTCACACACCAAGAAATAATTTCGAACAACAGGCCTTCCAGATATAGCTATTGAATTGCTGTCAAACCCTATTAAACCATCTACTCAAAGATCCCACTACAGATATTTTAGTGAATTTATTTCTTGGGGAAGAAAAGGAACGAAAATTCCACTGAGGAAGTGTCCACTCTGATTATAGATTTTCTGTCAGGGCAAATAATTTCAATATGCAATTAAAACTCATGGTTAAAATTTAGCATGTCTTCTTGGACTTGAACACCAGCATATTATTATAGTATGGGAGGCTAATGTTACATGTTTTTATTTCCTCTTTAATATTTACATAAAGGAAAAATAGTTTCTTTAAAATGTACTAGTACTGTGTAGGTAGCTTTAGAGTTACAGAAATAATAGGTCCTAGCTTTAAAACAATATTAATGGTAGTGAATTAAAATAATATGGACTCTACTCATTGATAGAAATTATCTGTGGAAGATTAGCACCTTGCCTGTCCCCAGATTTTTGATGCTCTTAATAATTCTCTAAACCACTAGGTTTTTTAATAAAAAAGTAAACATTAAATTGTCTACATTTTCAACACAGAATCATAGAGTGGCTTGGGTTAAAACATAGCAGAATCTATTATAACTGCTGCATTTTAAGAACTTATGATTGGTTACTTAAGAATAAGAATGTATTCATAACAGTGAATGGAATTATGAGGAAAAATTAAAATTATATGTCTAATGTGTATCATATTTTTGCAAGAAACTGAAATTCTTGCAAAACACCAAGGATGTATGAAGTAGAGAAATGTAGGTGGAACACATAGACAATTACACAACATTTAGAAATTACAAAACATTCACTAGAATAGGTGAAGGCATCTCAAGTCTGTACATCCTGATTTTGTTGAATGCTTGCTTTGAAGATCTCTATAGGTACTCACAGAAATATTGGGAAGTGTCATATATATATGAAATAGAAAACTAAGACAGAATTAAATAGATTACTAAAATAACAATTTTTTTTTTAACAACGTGTCTAACTGGGGAAAAGTTTGCTTATTATACAGTTAGCCCCTGTATGATTTCTCTGGAAGTATTTATAAGCAGTTCAACATAATTGCTCTAAAAATAGTGTGGTATCAGAGAGGTGATCTTTATCCTTTCTGGCTGCCAGCTGGTTATCTTGTTTTCCATCCCTAATACGGGTTGCAGTCAATCTTTTCTTTTGTCTTCACATGGACTCAAAGCTTTCTAATTTTGTGAAAATAGCATTGACTGTAATTATTTCCCCATTATTCCTTGTAAGATTTTTTTAAATGTTGAATGCATTGCACTTTCTTTTCCCAAGAGGCAGAGGCCAGAAGTATCTGATAGCTTTGCTTAATAGCACAGTTTGATCTGGAATATAAGGTATTTGTCTAAAAAAAAGGAAATTTTAAACTATTCTGAACTCTTTCACCATATGTCGATACTCCATCTAGTTTGTCTCCTGTGAAATAGATTCTATACTTTTAGTACATGAAGTTTTATCCTTACTTCCCCAGTGGTTTTCAAAGTTGTTCTTAAAAAAAAAAAAAAAAAAAAAAGTTTTCCTATAGAAGTGCCTAGCTCAGGTCAGCAAAACCTAATGAACTCAGGAGAATACATTGTACTGAAAGTCAATGGGGTTTAGACTGCATCTATATTTCAGACTGCAAGGACAGGGAGAAGAAAAGCTACTATAATGTATATTTGTGATTTTACTGTAAAGTAGTAGTCAAGGTTAATAGGTAACAATTAAGCTTAACTCCATCTTTCTCCCCTGGTGGACTTCCACACTTGGAAATTAACTGAGTCAGCCTCATTTTGTTCAGCTGCTGAAGTCCAGATTTGATTAGTGTGGCTAAAGCCATAAGTCCCTGTAGACGCACACTGAAATCAACAAATGCATGGAGATCTATACTTAAAATAGTTGCTAGATTTTGACTATCAGGCATTAGATCTTTTACTAATAAAAGTGCTTTTTTGATTCATCTTTCCCTGCCTGGAACACAGATTGATCTCTTTTTGCTTATCCATAATTTTCTGTGTCTGATTCTAGAGACACAAAGTAGAATTTTGTGTAACAGACACATTGTGGACTGAACATCATCAGCAAAAGAAAATATGCCATTAGCCATTATTAGTGCATTTCCCTTATTTTTCTACTATAATCATACTTTCAAACTGATGAGAGGGAAACCAAAGCTGACATATTTTCTCTCTTTCTTTGGAGCAGTTGTTTTCAATGATCAAACCAAACTGCCACTGGAAGAGTTGATGGCTTTGTTTAATAATCTCAGAAAGAAGGTACTTGGCACCCCCTCCTTACCAGTTACTTTCAGATACGAAGTAATGCTGAGGGAAAAAACCAAACCAAACCAAACCAAACCAAACCAAACCAAGCAAACAAACAAACAAAAAAAACCCAAAACACAAACAACCAAAAAAAAAAAAAAAAAGCTCTCAGTAAGAAGAAGTAAAGAATTTATATTAAAGTAAGAAAAAAATCAATTAGGCAGGAAAACAGAAGCATTTATCAACCTAGGAAATATTAGTGGTAGCAAACCTTCTGTGTCTCAACAAATTTGGGACAACTAGTCAGCTATGGAATACAAAACTTAAGGCAATGTATCTTTTTCCTCTGTATAAGTCTCTCACAGGTGTCTATATGACATAATTTTCCCATAAAGAATTAATTCCTTCATCTCAGAGGTAATATTACTGTAATAAAGTTACAAAGTATAAAAATTTTAAGACTGGGGGCTATATTGGATCTGATCTGCAACCTGACCTTATTTAAAGTGATGAACTAATCAAAACATGGCAGACTTAAGAAAGATTTCTGTACTTCTCCCTTCTGCAACTGCAGAAAATGTCTAAACTGCAAAAATGCATATCTGAATATGGATAGGGAAATATATACTTACTAGTTTATACAAATTTACAAGTTCTGCTTCTTTAGCTTTAAGATTGAAGAGCCTGTAAATTTTATAAATAGCATAAGGAATTTACATTTCAGGAGATTCAACACTTAAGAAGCTGTAAGAAGTTGTAAACTCCATAAACTAAAGGAACATAATGGGAGAGAGGAAAAGATGAGAGAAAGAAGGAAGGAGGAAGGGAAGGAGGAAAGCATGGCTGAGGGGACAGAGGGAAGGTGGCAGAGGAAGAAGGAGGGAGAGAAATAGCACAGCTTTTGTTTTGCAGAGCTGAAATTACACATACTTCAAGAAACTATATCTGTACCACTTTTTCCTCTTTGATTTTCTTGCTTTTATAGGTAATGCTGAAGGAAGATGAAGATTGCCTCTCACAGCTTCCTCACTGCCACTAATAAAATATTTTCTCTGAACATGAACAGTGTCTTGACCTTTTAAATAATCTTCTTGTCGTGTAATCCATTTATTACTTTTGCTGAAAAGCAGTCTGGATTAGAACACACAGCAAAATTAGTGGAGTTGAAAGAATGAAAAGAAGACATATTTTATTAATTATTATTAAAAAAACAGTAGCCTTCTTCTGAAAAGTTTAAATGCCTTTGAAGAGAATAGAGACATGTTCAACATGTATAGGATTGTGAAGGTTTCAAAGAGAGAACCTAAAATATGTTGAAATTTTTTTCACTAAAATATGAATAGAATTTAAAGCAGCTGTAGGATTGCCCTAGTGCTAGCTTTCCTTGCTCCAGAAGAAAAGACCCCCAATATCAGACAAGAAATATTAAAAGATGATGTCCAGAGTAGGACTTGGATGGAACTGACAAATGGTTGCTGGTAGTGTTGCCTGAACCCCACTTGAAGCCTCATTTAAATTTGAAACTTCCAGTCTGCTTTGTGAGTTCTGATTCTGCAACATTTTCAGTTAGCCACAACTGAGCAATTTATCATCATACTCTCTTAATTTCTGAAATGAGAGTAGGATCCTAACCGTTCAGTGTGTTGGAGGCTGAGATGAGCTTAACAAGGAAATTGTGGCAGAAGCATCCTCTTGTGGCTGGCCTGAAGGCTGCTGTATCCTCTGCAATGACTAGCTCAGAATAGGGTACTCCAAGGATCCAAAAGGATATGGGTGTCATGCTTGTTGAGGAACAGCAGATCCCAGTTGTTACTGTGACAGAGTCCTAGAGGCAATATTGCCCCTGCCAAGGCTCCCTGGTTCCCATGACCTGAATTATCAGTTGGAGAGCCAAGGAGTGAACATGTAGACTCGAGCACTCTGTGGTAGTCCCATCTGATGAGTATAAAATCTGATGAAAGCTAACAGTGGCTCTCATGGTGTGAATGAAACCACTGAGTGCTGTCATATTGAACATGCTAGAACTCCAATGTGAAACTGAGTCTGAGACTGTAAGTGATATGCCCCAACTGATATTCCTTGTGCATTTTTTCAATTTTTTTTCAATTCAGTTTGCTGTCATATGCACAGATGTTCAATACACCTGGAACTAGCTGCCCAATTTCTAGAGCAGCTTTAGCATTTGTCATAGGCTTATCCTGATTACACTGGAACAACATAAAGGCCCTTATCACCTGCCATTGATGTCATACTGTGGGCAAAGCAGTAAAGGAAATAGTTGAGAAAAGCCAAATAACAACCCAAATTCTTTTTAAAGCTGATTTAGTCATTAAAAACCCCCAATGGAGTGAAAGGACCTGCATAGAAGATCCAGATTTTGGGTATGAAATGACAGTAGAGGTGTAATTACATGCCACTGGATGGGATCAATGAGAGAACAACTATATTCCAATCCAAATGGCATCCTAAGCTTTATGGGTTTCTGGAGAACTCATATTCCACATTACAGTCAGCTTGTGAGACCTCTCTGCCTAGTGACCCAAAATAAGAACTAATTTAAGTGAGATCCTAGGCTTTGAATGGGCCAAATAGTAGAGATTGTGCCGTAGTCCTGTGGCAAGTCCATATAGAGCATGTGGCAGGAAACACTCAGAGACTCAAGGTAGACCTCTAGGAGTTTGCAGCTGGAAATATTAAGTATCTAAGTCCTGAATGTATCCAACTTCTTCCTGAATGCAGAGGAGATACCTGCAACATGTAGGATAGTGAAGTTCTTTCAGGAGCAGTTGCCATGGAAGGGTCCTTTCTACATATGAATCCAAAACTACAGACAGAGCAGGTAGCATTGATCACACTGCAGGCTTAAATGGCGAACTACAACTCTCCAGGAATTGTGGAAGAGATCTTGGACTGGCCAGAAGGCAGCTGTTTTGAAGCATCACCTGAGGAGGTGAATCATGCCCTAGAGGCCCTGCCATTTGAGGAATTACCAGAAAATTAAAAGCAATGTGTTCTGCTTACTGATGCACCCTGTTGTTTTCTGCAAACCCATAAGAAGAGTGAAGCTGCTGTGTGGAGTTAAACATAAGCAATCACGGTATCTCCTGAAGGAAAATACAAATTCAGTCAGTCTGTGGAGGAAGAACGAGGAGGTGGATTTTTCTGGCTTCAAAGGGCTCATTGCTTGTAGACTGGATGGGCATTGGTCTATCTGTGGAAGTTGCTGAGTTATTGCTTTTCCATCACTTTTTTTTTTTTTCCTTCTCCTTTTCCTCCTTTTAAACTGTCCTTGTCACCTATTAAAGTGCTTTTTTACAAGTTTTCTCACTTTTACTTCTTCACATTCTCTCTGCTAGTTGAGGTGGGCACTGGAGGCAGGGAGCAGCTATGTGGGTGATGTTCAGGGTCAACCCACATCCCAAAGCACATCAGCCCTTTTAAAGGACAATCACTTTTATGTTTGTGCTCCATTCTGAACATTGAAAGATGGAAAAAGATGGAGCCATACTTTGCGTCTTTAGAGGTGTGGATGGATCCAGAGCTACAGATCTCAGTGGTACCATTCTAGCTTTTTGTTTTGTTCCCCAGTTTTTGAGAAAGATTACAGCATATCTCAGTGTTTGGCGCTTGTGACTTAGAATGTAATTTCTTTAGATGCATGCCTCACTACCTGTGATTCCAGAAGAAGGAGTGCAGATGCTTCACACAAGTTTAGATTGCTTGATACAAGTTAGATATTGTAGCCTTGCAGCCACTTCTGACTCTGACCCAGCAGTTTCTGTTTAAATGGATATGCAGGCTTCACAGTCAGGCAGCTCTATGAAATAGAAACAAATTTTGCCATCTTGTGAGGATTTCTCAATCAGGATCAAAGTATTAAAGAAGAAACAAAATTAACAAAATATAATTGAGCTACATAATTTATTAAAAGGACATGAATTAAAGATTCATTTTAAGACATGGAAATACTTGGTTCAGGACTAACCTCTGCTATAGAACTGAAATTTATTTTAAGCAAAATATTTTTTCCTGTGATGGAAGCTTGTTGAAAACAGTCTCAGCATTATCAGAGATTGCAATGCATAATTTCTACCAATGTATTGACATTTTGTTAATCTTAGGAAGCCTAAAAGAAGAGGGGGAAAACAATAATCTATTTTTACAAATGGTAGTCAAATATTTGACTTTTTTTTCCTTAGTATCTATTTTCTTCTCACTTCTACATTTTTAATCGCCAAAGATCAATTGGGAAAAAAATCTGCAAAATTACTTCCCTTGGAAGGGGAATAAAAGGATAATATAGAAAAGTACTGATATCAGGCATTATAATATTCAAGACTGTTGTGACAAAACTTACTAATGAAAATAGCAATACACACACATCGATACTTCTTTTAGATATAGTCTGTAAATACTCTTTCAGAATATGTGTTTCATTGAGAAATACTGCAGGTTACAGATCTAGAATAGATTTTCAGATTTACTAATTGAGATTTGTCCCATTGTTGGATTTGAATTTGAAGTCACTTGATCATTCAGAATAGAGCAAATTTCGCAATGCTCTTTGGACAAATTCAACACTATTTCTTTTATTGAAAGTTAACTGTGAAATCTTCTCAGCTAAAATTACTTGAGTCCCTTCTCTTCCAGTAGAATCTTTTCCCTGAATTACTATAAGCTCAACAACAAAAATATTTTTTTTAATAACTATCTGCTGACAAGTAGGGTTGACAGCATTCTTCCATGCTAAGAGAGAATTATTTTGCCTAAAAAATGCCTAAGAGAATTGTTTTTGCAGCTTCTAACTATATATACTAATTTCTGAGCATGTCACTGCACCTTTAAGGTAGACTGCCTGCTTTGAGGGGTTAACATATAGCCCTGGGTAATTCCAAGCTGCAGCTGCCTGAAACTGGCCTGAGTTTAAATGTATACTATGATAAAAAATAAATGAATATTCAAAAATTATTTTTGAAAGACACTGCCAAAATCACAAGCAATTAAGGAAAGAAAAAATTGCTTGGAGTAATAGAAACACAAAAGAACTGCACTGTAAACAACAAAAAAGCATTTAGAAGAGGGTTCTTTTGGTACCTGACATGCATTTGTTGCAGCCACCAGCAGCTGAACTCTTCATGTCCTGAAGGCAAAGTTCTGGGCCTGTGACCAGCACATTTTGCCACAGGAAGACAAAAAGGGGGAGGAAGGGGAAATGAAGCTCTGGGATGAAGTGAAGTCTGCCCATAGCTGACAGAAGAGTCAGCTGCCTCTCCCAGGCTCTGGCATAGATGAGGCAAGTGGGAAAAGCTGTTGCCCTTTTGGCACCCACCCTTGGCAAGCTGCTGTGCTGAGGAACAGATGACTGCCTGAAGCTGGCCCTGCTGTTTGGCTGTTTGCACCCTTTGTGCGTACTCTGCTACAGAAAATTCAAGGCAAGAGAATGAGACCAATTTACAGTGACACATTGATAGAATTGGCAAACAGCTCTTTAGCAGTGACTGAACTCCCATTTTATTCATATCAGAGTAAAATTCACAGATAATTTCAGTTGAAGAGCCAAGCCATCACTGAGCACTTTTGAGAACCCAACTTTAATACATAGGTCTTAATTAATAAGGTAAAGACAATTCCTACAGTCTGAGGATTTTGGCCAAACAATGAACTGAATTTCATGGGGAACTTTTGGGGAAGCTTTGATTGAATGAGGTAATGAATTAAGTGATGTTCATTCATTCTGTTACTGTAGTGATGATTCATATGCAAATTGTTCTGTGTGGTGTTTTTAAGATAAACCCAAACTGAATTAGTTAGTGAAAGCTGGTTTTTATTGTATTTAGTTTATTTTTTTGAAGATATCATAGCAAAATGACCAGGAGTGTAGTCACATGAGGAAAAACTAGGAAGGTTTTTTGCAGGTGCTCTCATAAATTAATTTCTTGCCAGTATTAATATTAAGTAATTGTTAAAAACCAAAAAGCAAATAAAAATATACTTAACCAGATGCAGAATTTTAACTTCATAAAGTAAGGAGAGCCTGGGAGCAAAGGGAAGAAAAAAAAATCTCTGTTGCACTCCCTTTTTATTTCACTTACCTGGTCTCAATTTTACCTTTAGAAATATGAGCAATAACATATGGTATGTCAAAACTTAGACATCCATGTACAGTCAAGGTGTACAACCAACCCCTGAAATCATAATTTCCATGGCAGTTATATAACCAAGAGCACCTGAAACTGGGAGAAAGTATTACAGTACAAATCTAGGCAGACAGAATATCCCAGCCCTAGCTAATTACAACTGAGCATCTCCAGTACTGCTTGAAGCAGCCAGGGTAAGCCGTGCTACTTTTCTAGCTCAAAAGTACAACTTGACACATATTATATGGACTACAAGTTTTAGTAGGTGCTGTGCTTATTTTTCAGCTATGTTTCAGAGACTCCTTTAAGCCTGTACTGGGTTCCTCTGACACCTGTATTTTTTATTTTCATTAAACAGCAGTAGAACTTTAGGTAAAAGCCTGAAGGATATTCCTTTTGCCAGGGTTTCTGAATTCTGTAGCTCATCACAGACAGTAGGGTCATCATGCAACCTTTTTGGTGAAGATTTTCCAGTGTGAATGTTTCTGCAGAAAATTCCTGATTCTTCTCCCAGGATCAGAGAATTTCTGAAAGTTTCCTCCTTACAGTTAATTTATTTTTCTTCCTAGGATCTGTTTCTTTACTTTTCATTATTCTTCCAATTTATTTGGTAAAAATTACACATATTGCCTTGGCGTCTATCTTTTAAGTCAAAACTCGGGCTTTTCTCAAGTGAAAAACCAAAAATCAGAAAAAATAAAGCTGTCCTTGCTTTGAATGCTGGGGTCAGTCCTCAATTCACAGAGGCCACTGTAAAGACTTTTTTATCCCACACAATTTGTCTGTACATTGACATCTAATTCTACTGCAATTCTAGTTCTTAATTTCAAAACTAATATGACTCTTCTACAGACTTTTTCTCTCTACACTGCACTACTTAATTTGCTTACAAGAATAATTTCATTCTTTCCCAGTAAATACTTTCAGAATCAGGGCCCTGCTCTAAAGTACAAAGCTAGATGTACCTGCTACAAGCCATCCCCCCTTGTAAATTATTTTTCCTTTAGTGCTAAGGTCTCCAAACTCTGTTCATGCTATTAGAATATACCCAGTGGCTAAAACAACACCATAAATTAACACATTAAGCACAAATGTATTAATCATATAAAAGAATGCATTTCTGTATCAAATTCAAGTTTAGTTATTTCTTAAAATATAAGGGAAAAAAAAAAAAAAAGAGTTCACTGATGTGCCATAAGTAAAGAAGCCCTGTTTAGGCATCTCATAAATAATGGGCTCATGCTCCATTTAATTATCCTTCAGTAGTGTTCTTTCATTCTCTGTCATGTAGCAACGAACTGGAGTTTATTGAAAATAGATTATGTCAGCCAGGGTGGATCTGCAGAGCTGTGTGCAGTAGTCAAGAGTGTGTCTGCATTACTTTTGTTCCAGTAATGCACTGGGGATTAGGAATGAAGGGGAGGTGCCCTTCCTGCTCTGTCCTCTTCACACCTGTTACCGGTACTGTAAATACAGGATCATCACCTCTTAAATTGTTTTATTTCTTCAGTGTTCTCAGGCACTCGGACCTTAAAGAAGGACAACTATATAATAAGCCTATAATACATAATTGTGCCACTCCTGCCTGCACCCACAGATATCTTCTGTCCCTTGTCATTTTCTCAGGGTACTTCTGCCCCATCCATTACTGTATTTTGCATATGATATACAGCCCTCCCTCCCCCACTCTTCCCCAAGCTGTTCTCCTTTCCTGTTTGTGAGTGAAATAGGATTCATTGCTGTTGCTGTTGCTTCATGGACTGTTTTGGCAATCTAGATCTCATTCGTGGTCATGGGTAACCTAAGAAATCCAATCTCCACAACTGAATGAGAAAAAGCCACTAACAGGAGATATTTAGGTGTTTACAGATGGCTGTAAATTTCCGGGGCACAGAGGAATATTTCCTATTGTTAGTGTATAGTGAGATATTAAAAAAAATCAGTGTTTACCTTCATCCTTAGGTGCTCACACCTCTAAATGTCCCATGCTATGTAATAGACAAAACTGCCATCCAGACTCCAGTTCCTCATGAATCTCCATAGCACAAAAAGCAAGCAGTCAGATTGGATTTAGGAGAGAGGGCAAAGTTATAATGTTTTGGAATTGCTACACAGAGAGTATAACAAGTGAGTCCTCATTTTCTATATGTCATGAAAATACATTTCTGTAATGCAACAGAAGAAAAGTAGTTCTCACAGTTACTTTTCACAAACTCGAAGCAGTTTTATATTTTAATGCTATCAGATACTACATTAGTTTCAGAATCTATTAATCAATGGAAATAATCACAAAGTTTTTTAACCTCCAGTGTTCAATTTTATTAGTGAATACTTTTGGAAGAAAAATAAATTCATATGCTAATTGCTAATAAATCTCAAGTGTTTACACCATACTGTACCATACAACTCTATTAAGCTGATTCTGACAGAATAGTCTTTAAAATGCCATAAAAACATCTGTAATTTATAATATAATCCTATAATAGTTATTAGAAGTTGACAATGCAAAGTGAAGAGGCCCCAGTTTTACCTGAAGTCTTTGCTCTTGTAAAGGTTTGAGAAGAAATGCCCTCCTATGGTTGGGAATCTTTCATGCTTCATTCCTTTTGAAGATCTGGAAGTGATAAAGCAGGCAGTTCAGGCACTTATCAAAGGAAGCTTTGCATTTTATAACATTTAGTAAGAGAACAGCATGATCCCTTATTGGTGCTAACCCCTAAAATTAGCACAGATTACTATATTAGGCAACACTAAAATTGGTATTTAGCAGTTATGCTAATGCTTCAAATTCAGAGAGAAGTTTCAATATTTTAAGGGAGCCAAGTCTATCTGGTTAACATACCTGTATAATAGGGTAATCCCATTGCTTGGCCCAGGAGGGGCTGCAGTCAAGGGGAATGATGGGCTCACCTCACCATTCATGTGTTGGCTTCATCTGAAGACAAGCCCTGGATCACCCATCCTCCAGAGATAAACTTTTGCAAGCTTTAAAGGAAGAGGATGTCTCAGAATAAGAGAGAAGGGACAGAGGACAACATTTGGCACTAATGATATTCAGGTTGCCCTATCAGGCAGATCTGTAGAAGAGTTGAATATATTTGAAATTTCCAGTATAGCCCCAGCATGTTTTCTTCTGTAGGGTGCTTTAGTGACAGTCTCTGACAACTGCATATGAAGTAAAACTTATAAGAATTGTTTAGCAGGTAACTATTGGAAGAAAAAGCCCCAAACAAACACAGACACACTCTCAGGGATACAAGAGATATATTGGAATAAGAGAACACAAAAGGCACACTGTTGGAAAAGGTTATACTGCTAGAACCAAAGATAATAGCGGTGCCCTATGAACACAAAGACATAGTAGCTCCTCTGTCAGCTGAAAGAAATTTGATGAAACCCTAGAACCAATGTAATGCTATTGCTATATGCAATGCCATCCTATTGATTACAGAGAAGCTCATGCTGGTACCTCTTCTCAAGGTGCATTGATTTGAGCACAACATTGTCCTAATCTGGCTGTTGATTTGCTGATGTGACCACAAGGAAGGTCTTACTGGAAAATAGGCAGAACATGAGTATGTCTGCAGGTGCTTGAACATAGAAAAAAAACCCTGCTATTCCCTTGGTAGAAACCATCCCTCCCTGATCTTCACTTTACTAATTTTCATGATTAAAGACCATCTAAATGTAATTAAAAACTCAAAATTAATGAGTAGTAACCAACAATGAGAATGTTTTCTTTTACTGTATGTACTCAACAGAGGGGCAGGCAGAGAAATATGATGCTAGACTAAAAGGAAATCAGAGAGTTCACTGCAGTAATATGTCACTGGTAGTAATTGTGCCATAAAATGAAAGTGTTTATTTTTAGTTTGATTCTTTTCTTAAAATAAATTCTGTTGGGGGAATTTACCTACAAAAGTTATTATTATATGTGTGCAGCAAATTTTTCTAATTATGCAGCTACTCGTGGGAAAACTAGCTACCACTGAAATGTAATGATATGTTTTAAAAACAAGATTTATGTTATTTTTCTAAAAGATACATCATTGTTGACATTTTAATTATGTAATTCCTTCTTAGACTTCTAATTTCAATACTGTTTCTATATTTCAAAATAAAATTGCTATGACATTTCTGAAAACAACGATAATAAATATATTTGGTGATCACACAAAACAGGTCTACATATTCCGAGCAGAGTGGTAATACATGAACCACTGCATAAAATAGATATGGAAATAATATGAAAATTGCCTGTCTGGGTAATACTGACAAAATACAGGTTTTGACTGTGGAGAAATTGTTCCCCACAGGAGAGATCAGGAATAGCTTTTCAGTTTAGAAACTGAATGACAGTATCAGGTACTGTGCAGGTGGTTTTGCTAAACCCTTAAAATAGACAATGAGGTCTTCATGCTCTGGGTGTCATATTTTTTTTCCCAGGTAAAGGGCAAACTATCTTTCTGAGCTGGAAAACATAAAAGGAAGCTCTTTGAGAGCAATATTCTCCATGGGCAATAACAGAGAACTTCTGAGCCTAGGCAGTAATTAACAAGCCCCACTGCCTGCTTCTGCAATAGGAAGTTTCATTGCCTGAACATCCCTGAACTATTTGGATCTGCAAATTACCTCAACCTGGGACCTCCAAAATAACTTTAATGTGATCTTGCAAAACACTGAAGTGATTAAATTCTATTTCCATGAAATAATGGCAAGAATAAGCTAATGTTCTTTTTTTTTTTAAAAGAAAAAAGGAAAATTTCTGAGCTTTTGAAATCTACCTGAAGTGCAAAAAAAACCCCAAACCAATCCACCAGAAAATAGATGTTGGAAAAGAGAATTGTCATTTTCCCTTACTCATGTACTCATAAAACCCAAAATGCTATTCCGAAACATTAAATCACTGCTTCCAGAGCATTTTTTATCACTTTTTGTTTCCTTCATAGATTCATTCCTTCATTCTATTTAATAAACAACTTGGGTTTTATTCAAGATAGCAGGATATTACCACCTTCTTTACATTCTGTGGCAGTCCTTTCCTGTTGCCTTAGACTTATTTACTTACTGCAGAATAGTTTATACATGTTTTTAGAAACATATATAACCTCAAAAATTTAAGATATATACATACATATATGGATAGATGTATGTACCTTAAATTTTTTGACTTATTAGATTGCTCAATATAAGTAGACAGTTGTTCAAGCTTTCCCAAGGTACACTCCTTCCTTCTAAAGTTCACTCCCTTTTCCAGCACCTTCTAAACAAAACCAGTTTAAGGGGAGAGCAGTCAGGGCAATCAGAAAGCAGGAGGGAGACACAGGCCACAGCAGATAAAAATGCAAGTCATGCAGCAGGTGGGGTGATGAGCAAAAATTTCTGCTGCAAGTGCTGGCAAAGTCCCCATGAATCTAAAGCTCTATCCAAACATTCATGACCTATCTTAGGCAATGTCCAGGCCAGAATTTTGTATAACACTTTTCTCAGCTTTCCCAGTTCTGTTATGAAAAAATACATCCTCGTCTTTTGCTGAGCTACTTGTGTATACTCATCTGGAGTTGGATTTATGTTTCTGTGTAAATCACTACAAAGAAGCAGAAATTATATATCAAAATTTGTGATCCTCTGCTTATAAATAATAGATTTTATCTTAGAGAACATGCAGTAAGCCATTACCTCCCCTTCTACATGCAAACATAGAGCAGAATTTTGATTTTGGGGAACTAACACATTCTTGCAGATGTAGCAAGTTAGCAAGTCCTAGCAGACTTGTAAATGCCTAAGAGAGGCCTCAAAGTTTTTGTCAGCTCAAATTACGTCTGTACTTCTGTGGTCTGAGTGATAAAACTGCATTATTTCTAAATTTGAGGGTACTAAATTGATTTGATTGTCCTGCATTTCCTAGTGCTTGCTCATCTACCAAATGAAAAAATACTGCCATTAATATTCCCTGCCTGTGAAACAGCTGTTTGGCTGTGAGAGGGTTATGGAAAAGAGAAGGCAGATGAATCACAGTGCACGGTGCTGGTGTCTGAGGATTCGAAAGTCTCTCTGAAACTATATGATAACAGGGAAGTGGCTTGGGGCAGCTGTGGATAAAAACTTTTCTCAGAAAAGTATGTGGCTGAAATCAAATAAAATGTAATAATCCTGACTGGATTACTTATTTTGTACAAATATCACTAATCCTTTTTGCATTTTAATCAAACAGTAGGTTCTATATTTGCTACAAATTTGTACAGCTCGTGCCACAATGTATGGTGCATACCAAAGATGAGGGCTACAGATGCTGGAAGAGGAAAGCATAAAATAAAATACCATAAACATTAAAATAAAGCAAATAAAACATTAAAATAAAATAAACATTTTCTGTAAAAATAGAATAAACAGGGCTGGTATTTAAGTTTTTCTTCTGAACATTTTTTGTTCTATCAATGCAATGCATTTCAGACATTCCTGAAGTTAACACAAATAATCTGAAATGTTACTAGGAAACAGTAGTCTAATATTACATATATTATCACAGGAACTGATTTTTAATATATAAACTAACGTAAATGTTATGTTTTAACAGTAATGAACATGTTGCACTAAATTCTGTGGCTAGAAAAGTTCTCTTTGGAGAGAAGGGAATGAGATTTGTTGTAATCATTCTGATTCTGAATGCATTTTCCCAAATTGCAGAATTTTTGGTGGAGCTATATCATGTTGAAAATTTGTCTTTGTTTTTAATTTTATCCACATCCTACAGATTTGATCAATATTTCTGACTTCTGTGAGGTTTTTGCTTGTTTGGTTGTTTTTTCCCTTACTCCATAGCTAAATTTATCATAAAAATTTTCCAAGGCATATGACTTTTTTTTCAGAATGAATCTAATTTTAGTGTTGCTTAAAATGCTAGATATTGGAAAAAATACACTACATCTTTAACATATGAAACAGAATGAAGATGAGTGACAATGTTGTCTTTCACTGGGTATAAGGTATGTTGTTTTAATTTTAAAAAGAAATTCAAGTAAGAGACTTGAAACTGTGAAAATGTGACTCTATCACCTTTATTAAAGTACAGCCTCTGTTTATTTATAATCATATTTAATTGCATTTAATCCAATGTTATTCTACTTTGTTTTGAGCTCAGGATTGTTTATAGGATACACTAAAATATCTGAGATACCCTTGTGGAACAAGTGTCAATAATATCTGAAGACCCATAGAGAAGAAATATGTAAGTTATGAGGTAAGTTACTAAATTGTTTGCATGAGAAAGAATGCTAGACGCAGTCTCCCAAATGGAGAAACTTTCTAAACACATAATTTGTTGTAGATATGAAAGGGGTTTCATTCTCCAATGTTCTTTATTAATTGTGAGAATATTCTTTATTAATCACAAGAAATATGCAAACAGAGTGAGGGTCTCACTGAACTTCTCCAGTGCCTCTCGCACCTACCACTTGCTTTAGAATAATTGGGAGATGTAGCTGCCCTGAAGACTTTAGACACATGACAGTATATTTTTCATGGGAAGCCTTGGAATTAAAAAATTCTCTCCTTCTGACTTTCACTATGTCATATTATGTTTGAGATATTTTCCATATTTTCTTAGAAGATTAAAGTCTTCTTAAAAGTTGAATTCTCTTTGAAGATAGGTTTTATTATGCAATTAAATTTCCATAAATTTCATGTGTAATGCAAAGATATTTTCTTTTTTTTTTCTTTTTTCTTGTGTGTCAATGGTTCATCACTGCAGAATTTTGTAAAAAGGAAGGACAAGTTTGAGTTTCACTGATTAAACTTCATTACTTCCCTTGCTCTTACAGACAAAAGCAATTTTCTAAAGGGTATACTATACTGGAGAAGTACAGAACTAAGGACTGATATAGAAATAACTCATCTGTAGTTCTAAGTGTGTGCTTGAAACTGTTTTCCACAAAAACAAAGAAATGTTTTATGTTCATACCACCTGCATTAAGATACCTTGTAGGAGCACTGAGGGAAGAAAATTTATTATATATGAAGTGAACTCCCATACAAAAGTGTTGAAATCCACTTGAAGTGATTTTAAATGTTTTAATTTGCTTTTTAAAAGAAAACTTATCCTCTTTTACCTAGCTGGCAATATCCTTCCCTCTTTTTGAACTCTTATCAGGGTGAATTCTCTGAAATAAGCAATAGTGAATGTTCACACAGCTACTATATCAGGAAAAAATGTTGTGATTTCCCAAATTTTATGTTTTATTATGCATTTTTATGAGATTTTGCTTTTTAACCACTAATGTATTATTCAATGTTTCCCATCTACTATTCATTATTATCTTATTAAATTTTTCAGTCTTCATATTAGGGAGCAGAAACAATAAATGAAAAATGCACGTGGAAATCAGAATTTATGTCTGACTGATTAATGAATAATAATGGAAGGAGGCATCATAAAAATCACCAAGGCCTGCTAAAGAACATTCATTAAATTATTGCCTCTCTTCTCTGAAAATCTCCCTTTCATCAAACCAAAGTTGGGGTTAGCTAATCTGATAACCAGAAAGGAAGAATACTGTAATAGATACTTTTTGCATTGTACAGAATATGAATAATGTAATACTACATTGCATAATTCAACCACATAACCACATAAAATTTTGGGAATTATTCCTAGAATTATATAACTTATTTTTAGGGAGGCTTGTCTCTATTGAACCTTCACATTAGCCTATCTCAGACCCCTGCAGGGGCAATATCACTCATTCCTATTATTAGTGCAGAATATCACTCAGATCTTATTGTTTTTTAATCATACTCTTTTATGAGGGCAAAAGGAAATGTAATTAGTTCAACAAATCATGCAGAACATGCCAATACATTCTGTAATTATATAATAGAATAAAATAACTGAATAAATGTTACTAACCTATTTCTAGAGTTTAAACTGCTTACCAACTAGTCAATTAAATACTGTACCAGTACACTGAAGAATATACAGAATAAAATAATACTCTTTGCTAAAAGTTCTTTTCGTGTAAAATGAAAACATTTTCCTGCTTTTAAAAATTAAAGCAAGACCAACAGTTCAAGCTGGATGTTCAGCAAATGTGCTGGAGATCTGCTCTGATAAGAGTGAACCTACCTTTTATTTACCATAAAGAATTAACCACAGTGAATTACTGTGACTTTTTCTATCCAAGCATTGGTCGCAGTCAAAAGGTAGGGCTTCCAACTGAATGGAATAAACTTGTGAGCACAGATATCCATCTTCCAGAACACAGGCAAGAGCAGCCTCTGATTTAGGCTTTTGACCCCAAATATAGTGCAGTGATATCATTGAACCTTTTCCACTGGCATTAGAAGAGGATTATGGCAGGTGAAAATACTCATATGCAGCTAAGCAGAACTTCAACGTGTTAATGCTCAGGAACAACACATAAAGTAATTTCGAGAGATTACAATGTTTCTGTTGAAGATGATGTGCAGCTAGGCCTTGGTAATTAATTTTAGCAATATCAGTTTAGATCTGCTCACAGTCACTCGATGACTACAGCTCTATGCAAGCTCACTCTCTCTCTTTTGATATTTTCACTTGGGCAGTGGGTTTGCAGATGTTCTCAGGAGAGGATGTACATTTAAGAATCAATTAGCTCCCTATGCAAACAGTAAGTTGGTCAATGAATTTGATGAATACTTTTTCCTTTCTGAGAGTATAATAATATTCCTAGTTAAAAAATTTCAGTAAAATCTTACATACCACTTTCATACTGTTAAATCAAGTGGTATAAAAACATAAATCAATTGTTTATTTACACTCTGAATATAATAACAAAGGTATTAGTTCTAACATGCTCACGTTTGAAAGATTCTGGGTATGTTTTAAAGTTTTATTTGCATAATTTTTTCTTCATAAAATGTTTCTAAAAAAAATCATGCACTTAATTAAAATTAAAGCTCCCTACTACTTACTGAGAAGTTGAGAAATAATTAAATGCCTTTACTACATTTCTTCCTAATTCCTTACATAAATTATTTCTCATTAAAATGTTGAAAATTTGTACCTGGAATATTCATGTATAACATTACTCAAGTTATTGAACCAGATTTTAAATATTTCACTGTGTTACAAAATATTCTTGACATAATATTTTGCTTTTAATTATAGCTGTTTTTCTTGTAAATGCCCTATTATCACCCATTTTAGAAAAAGAAAAGCCACAGTGATGGAAAGATGACAGGAAATGCCTATCAACTTTAACCCCCAAATAATACAGGTGGGAAAATGAACATTAACAAAGGAAAATGTGTAGCTAAATTTTTTTCATCTCCTGTATATAGCAATTAGGAAGTACACCAAATGGTCTAATCACTGGCAAGAACCCAGTCATTTGAACACTTTCATATTTTCTTTCTCTTCTGATAGTACCACCTAATTGAAGATCATAACTAGAGTTCTAAACAAGAATTCTGTAATCTGGAGTTGCTATACAATTTAGCATACCTGAAGAAGAACTACATTTCAGAGAGTTATAGATTGACAGTGAAGGTGCCAGGCCAGGACAGAGATTCATTTGGGCCCCAGAAAAAAAAAAAATCCAAAAGTAAAGAAGCTGAAAAATCTTAATTTCAAGGTTACTGAGAGTGAAGTATAAGTCTAGTCTTCTACCTCTCCATTCTTCAGTGATTCAAACCCACAGCTTTACTTTTCTAAGCTCTGCTGATGCTTTTTGGGGTTATGTATCTGGTTTGACATCTAACTATAACAATTTTATAATTTTACTCGGGATTAAGTATAAAAGCAAAATATTCAACATGTTTTCTGCATCTTCAGGATTTTCCTGTGATGATCTTCAGTGCTTTTCTTTTGAATTACTATAGTAAAAAGTGTATGTGGAGGGTGATCACAGGAACTGGGCAAACACGCCATTATCACAGACTTCCCAGAATCCTGCCTGGACTGTCATCCTCTCTGAGCAACTACTCATTTATAGTGATTTTGAATATGGGATGTTAAAAGCATAGCAGTGGAGGAGTGAGAGAGCAGGAAGAAACCATCTTATGTTGGAAAGGCATTCTATATAATCACAGAATGTTTTACTTTGGAAAGGACCTTAAAGGTCATCTAGTTCCCTTAAAGCATGGTAGTTGGATTTTTTTAAATTCAGAATAAAATTTTTTAAAAAAGATGTTTTCTTTTCCTCTTAGTTTTTGAGGTTATGAACCATACACTACTTTTTAGCTACTGCATAGCCATTTCTTTTAATCTTAGATAGTTAGATACTCCTGAGTTATTTTTATATATCATTAAAATATGTAATGTTCTGACATTAATTTATAACCAAGAAAGAAGATCAGGAAAAATGCAGCATGAGTAGCCAGCGCCATCTTAGAAAATTTTCCTGAGGCAGAGGCAGGGGAAATGTTAACAGAGATTTCTTTCCCATCTTCCCTTTTCTCGAGAGAGAAATCAGCTGCCTCAGATGGAGGAAATAAAAAAAAGGTGGCAGTATTTAATTTTTGTGCTTCTCCTTTCATCTTATACTGTTGATTAAATTATGATAGCCTGGAGATGAGAATATTGCATGGAGAGCTAATAGCAACATTCCAGTACCTGAAGGGAGCCCACGGGGAAGCTGGAAAGGGATTCTTAGTCAGGAACTGTAGTGATAGGACAAGGAGTAATGGGTACACACTGAAAGAAAGGAAATTTATGTTGGATATTAGGAAGAAATTCTTTACTGTGAGAGTGGTGATATACCAGAACATCTTCCCCAGGATGCCCCAACCCCGGTAGTGTTCAAGGCCAGGTTGGATAAGGCCTTGAGCAACGTGGTCAAGTGGAAGTGTCCATGCCCATGACAGGGAGTTGAGACTACATCATCTTTAAAATGATGACTACATCATCATCTTCTAACCCTTAATGTTCTATGATTCTGTGATTCTATATCTGAAGTGTAACTGTTCACTGCTATTGTGATACAGGTGTTTATTAGCTGAATTTAGAGGTTAGGTTACAATTCAACCTCCTAAAGGACTTTCCTGAAGATGAGCAAGACTATAATGGATATAGACAGTCTGAAGGAAAGTATCTGAGAGATAGGATTAAGTTTTTCATTATGACTAATTTCTCTCTTCTACAAAACATATCTTTATCACAAAATTTGTAGATGAGAACACATTAATTTTAATACTGCTCAAAGGTGAAAGATAACCATATCAAAATATTATGGCTATTGACTTTATTAAATATATTAAATAAAGGGGAATCTAGACAACCTCAGTCAGCCTAAATTCAATCTCCAGGAAGATTGTGGAGCAAAATCTCTTACAAGAGCTTGCTCTACATACCTCAGGGACAAGAAGGTGAAATGGATCAGCCAATGTGTTTACTGAGGACAAATCAAGTCTGACTCACCTAATGGTGTGTCTGGCTCTGTGGGCAAAGGAAGAGCAGTGGATGTTGCATGCCTTGGCTTCAGCAGCTGGCTTCAGTCTCCTTGTCACCAAATTAGTGAGACAATGGTTGGATAAGTGGAAGTTAAAAGTGGTTTGGAAAACCATTTGACTTGACAGCTGGCTTTGGTCACTGTTATTATCACTGGTACAAAGTTTAGCCAACATCCAGAAAATAGAAGCAACCCTCAGTCAGAAATCAGTACTGAGACCAATACTGTTTAAGTTTTCATTAAAGACGTAAGTGATTGGACAGTGAGCATTCTCAGGAAGTTTGCAAAGGACACCAAACTGGGGAGAGGAGGGCAGTCAGCATGCTGGAGGACAGAGCTGCTACTTAGAGGGACAAGGACAGATGGAAGAAATAGACTGGACTTGAATGAAAACAAATGGAATAGCTTTCAAGCCTTGCATCTGGGCTGTGATAATTAAAGATAGAGCCAGCAGGTCTAGAAGAGTGATCTTTCACTTCAGTTTGGCACCTCTAAGACCTCATCTGGAGAGTTGCATCAAGACTGGACAACTCCAGCACAAGAAAGAGGGAGTCCAGAGGAGACCTGCCAAAATCATTAGGGGTCTGGATAGAACATGTGAGGAGAGGCTTGGAGAGCTGATGTATCTGATCAGAGGATACAGAGAACCTGGGCCCAGAAAATGAGAGTGGTTAAACACCAGAACAGGTTGCCCAAGGATGGTATGGAATCTCCATCCTTGGAGGTGCTTGAGACTTGATGGAACCTGAGTGTGGAACCCCAGAAGATAAGCACCTAATGTGAATGTGTCTAACACATCAGCTGGATGGTTGTGGAGCCAACCAAGGACTATTGGTAATCACAGACAAGTGTTGTTGGTAATAACCAAGGAGTTTTGGTATTAATATTCCATGAAAAAAAAACAAGTTGTGATTAGAGAAGGGGGCCATGTGAAGGTAGGGCAGCATTTTCTGGGACAAATATTTTTGTTCTAGTCCCCATAGCAGAATATAGTACAAGCCATGAAAGGGATGTCACATTGAGAGATTACTGAGCAGTAATTAGTAAGGCAGTAAAATGGATTTGTGCTGATTTCAGCATTCATGCATATGTAGTTGTGTAAAGATAGTGTCCATCCTGACTATTTGAACTTCTATAAATTATACTGCAGTTTGCATGCTTGCAAAGAAAAATGACAGATATTTTATGTGAAAGCCCCCCATCTATAAGTGGGACAGAATAGGTGCTAGCATGTATGCCTCCTCTGTAAATGCTGTGTGACATGCTGATTTTCCAAGACAGATATATATAAATATGCTTACTAAGTTTACGCAAAATGGCAGTGAACCTCATGTTTTCCTTGTTAAAAATACAGCTATTAATACTGCTTATGAAAAATGTAGAAAGGACAGAATATTAAAAATGTTATCAAAGCTGCTGGGAAACACTTGTGCAAGGGAAAGGTACAGATAACAAATGCTTTCAGTGTTGGCAGATGGAGCTTTATTATATGCAGCAATAGGTTTGTCTTGCCTGTTAAATGTGGCATTTCAATAATTTGCTACTAGGAAAAGGTTTTATTATACACCTCTTCTCCCACACATGTTCACAGTACCCAGAGAAGTCAGTATTCAGTCTACTGACTCTCTTGTTTCAGCTGGTATTTTGGAATACAGACTTTTAGACATCTCCAAATGGAAAGGAAGGGACAACAATAGACAGTATTTCCATACCTATCGTTTTTTCCTTGCTTGATCACAGCACATTGCAGAGCCATTAATATGAATATAAAAAGTACTTTCAGCCTGAGAGGTTTGCCATTGATACAACTCAGCTCACAGTTGAGAGTTGCACAGCCAAAGACACTTTCAACAATTGTGATGCAAATATTCCAGATAAGCAGCAAAAAGGAAGAAATAATAGCACAGAATAATATAGCACTGATACTGAAGAGATCTTTATATTAATTTAGTTATCATTTCTCCTGCTTGTATAATGAAATCCCAGTAGCTATAATATGAATTCTGAATATGTATCTGAAAAAGTCCTTGTTCATATTCTAATATAGTTCAATCGTGGTATGGGCAAAATGTGAAAAGACAGAGACCTAGAATAAACAGTACAGTACTGAAAATAACTGAAAATAACTGAAAATAACTGAAATAAACTACAGTGGTACTGACTCTTTTTTTTTTTTCTCTGCACAAAATTCTTGTTATAGTGAAGCTCACCATTCTTTAAGTGTTGCTTTTTAAAAGGAACTCATTCCTCCTTCTGAAGCTGAAATGCTTTTTGGTTGTACAGACAGAGTGTTGGCTGTTCAGACAAAGTGTGTCATAACCCATATGCTAATTATGTTCTTATGTGTTTATTTGATACTTATTTAAAAATGTAATTTGAAAACCCCACTTGAAATATGCAGATAAATACACAGATAGTCCACAAAATTGCTTTTTTGTGTTAACTCCATATACCAATACATTTTATAACAAAAAGTGATATATCTGCATGTGAGATGAGTTTAATGCTGAAAAACTGTTTTACATCAGAAATCAGCCAATATTTTCCCTACTATAAACACTTAGAAATAAACAGAACATCTATAAAAAGATAAGATTGATTAATCTTATGTAGATCGATCGTAAAGTGCAAACCCACGCGTGATATAAATGCATTGAAAAGGTAGTCAAGAACTAAGGCTTGACTTGTTCTTTGTCAGGGTTATATTACAGAAGCTGGGTTTCAAAACTACTTTAACTGCATTTCAACACCACAAACATTTCTCTGGGATTAAATTATTCCTGTATTTTGCTTGCTTATCTCTATAACCTAGCAATAGAATATGTCTGATAAATATGGTGTCCTTCTATGATGGGGTTTCAGCATTTGTGGGTATGGATGTCATCTTCCTGGATTTGTGCAAAGCATTTGACACTGTCCTGTGTGGCATTCTTGTCTTTAAAATGGAGAGATATGGATTTGATGGATGGATAAGGAATTAACTGTATGGCTGCAGTCAACAGCTCAGTGTCTGAGTGGAGACATTTTTCAGGGTCAGTGGTGTTATTTAACATCTTTGTCAGCAGTGTGGATGGTGGATTGAGCTCGTCCTCAGCAAGTCTGCTGAGAACACCAAGCTGTGTGGTGCAGATGACACACTGGAGGGAAGAGATGCCATCCAGGCAGACTGGAAGGGCGAGCCCATGGAAACTTCATGAAGTTCAACAAGGCCAAGTGCAAATTCTGCACCTGGGTCACAAGAACCCCAAACACAAATACAGGCTGGGTAGTGAATGGAATGGATTCTTTCCCTCTACTCTGCCCTCCTGAGACCTCACCTGGAGTGCTGTATCCAGCTCTGCAGCCCCCAACACAGGAAAAACATGCACACATTGGAACAAGTCCATAGGAAGGCCACAATGATCAGAGGACTGGAGCATCTTACTGTGGAAACAGTAGAGATTGTTCAGTCTGGATGAAAGCAGGCTCCTGTGAAATCTTATGGCACCCTCTGACACCTAAAGAAGTTTACAAGAGACTTGGAGAAAGACTATTTACAAGTACTTGTAATAGTTGGACAAGGGGCTTTAAACTGAAAGAGCCCCTTAGCTTTAGATTAGATATTAGAAAGATATTACTTATGGTGAGTATGGGATTAGAACTAGGCAATCTTTTATATTATAACACAAATCGTTCTATGATTGTATTATTTTATGACAAGAATGGTTGAATTTTGCTTTCTGAAGAATAAAGACTTGATCTAGGCTATTCCCAATGAGGAATGGGAGGAAAAGGGAGCAGATAGAATGAGAAGTGGAAAAGCATCATGGCAAAAACCCCGGAGAGTCAAATTTACAAGTGTTTCTGATTACAGGGGAATGAGAGTGCCAGAGGCAGCAGCTGCTGCCACTGGGAGCAATAGTCCCTACATCTGTGCCTTGCTTGAACAGCCTCATTATGCCTATTTTTTTTTTTTTTTTTTTTTTTTTTTTTTTTTTTTTTTAGATACATATCACACAAAAAGGCCCCCAGCCCACTATAGAAGAGGCTGTTCTGTCTCCATTCTGGTGAGACACCACCTGTAGCAGTGAAACCAGCTCTGGGCTCCCCAGCACAGGATGGACATTGACCTGTTGGAATGAGTCCAGAGACAGGCCAACAAGATAATTAAATGGATGGAGGACCTATTCTGTGAGGAAAGGTTAAGAGAAAGGTTTGTTCAACCTGGAAAAGAGAAGGCTGCAGGGTGACCTTACTGCAGCCTTCCAATAGCTGAAGGGTGCCTACAAGAAAGGCGAAGAAGGATTTTTCACAAGAGCAGGTAGTGACAGGACATGTGGGAATGGGTTTAAACAGAAAGAAGATAGGGTTAGATTAGATATTAGGAAAAAAATTCTTTATTGTGAGGGTGGTGAGGGACTGCAACAGGTTGCCCAGAGAAGTTGTGGTTGTCCTATCCCTGAAGCAAGGCAAGGTTGGATGGCCAACCTGGTGTAGTGAAAGGTGTCCCTGCCCATGCCAGAGGGATTGGAACTGGATGATCTTTAAGGTCCCTTCCAGTTCAAACCATTCTATGATTACACTGGTTGTAGTCTGTGTATGTAACTATTTACAATGATCATATTTATCTAGTTGAGTAAAAAAAACATTTATCTCACACTGGGATAACCAGCCAGTAGCATAATAAAATTATTTTAAAACTCTTTCAGTGGAGAAACTTCAACTTGACATTTACATCAGTAGACAGCAGAGAGCTGAGGAAAAGTATGTATGAATGGTTTTTTTTCGTGTCCTGTGTTGTATTATGTCCTGAGTTACTGAACAAGGCATTCTGTAGCAGCCTCAGGAAGGAAAAGATATATTTAGCTGAGTCTCAAACTTAGTGTCTGTGTGCAGGTTATGATTCCTATTTAGGGTTCTCATTTAATTCATGGGATTTCTTTTTTTTTTTTTTCCTTTATTTCATCCACGACAGAAAACCTTAAAACTGGTATATGAAATTAATCTACTATTGGCACATCACATTGCACAAGTGTATTTTGTACAGGGGAATTGATAATTAGCTAAATTTTTGCCTGTTATTTGTTCTTGAGGACTCTTGGTGCACTCTTGGTGTACTTTTAGGCTCTTCAGATGTGTGTTAATTCATTAAGTATTTTTAGGAATAATAATAATAATTAGTGTACATCCAAGACAACTCTGTTCATAAGTTAATGTATCAGAGATATAGATAGATATATAAAAAAATTATTTCTATATCAGAAATAGTGTAGCCAACAGAACTAGGGAAGTGATTTTATCCTCTGTACTTGGCATTGGTGAGCCCATACTTTGAGTCCTGTGTCCAGTTCTGGGACCTTCAATTCAGGAAGGACATTGAGGTGCTGGAGTCTGTCCAGAGAAGGGAAATGGAGCTGATGAAGGATCTGGAGCACAAATCCTGTGAGAAACAGCTGAAGGGGCTGGGGTTGTTTAAGTTGGAGAAGAGGAGGCTCACGGATGACCTTACTGCTCCCTGTAGCTACCTGAAAGGAGGCTGTAGCCTGGTGGGTGTTGACCTCTCCTCCTGGGCTACTAGCAATAGCATGAGAGGACAGTCTTAAGCTGCACCAGGGGAAGTTCAGGTTGGACATTAGGAAGAATTTCTTCACAAAAGGAGTGATTAGTTATTGGAATGGGCTTCCCAGGGAGGTGGTGGAATCACCATCCCTGAAGGTGTTTAAGGAAAGACTGGATGTAACACTTAATGCCATGATCTAATTGACGTGGTGGTGTTTGGTCAAAGGTTGGACTTCATGATCTCAGAGGTCTTTTTGACCTAATTGATTCTATGATTCTGAAAGATATATTCACAGTTAAGCATAAAGCCAAGATTTTCATTAAGTTATTATCAAATTTTACATATTTCAGATGAGTCCTATCTTGAAAGTATATTTTTCAAGACAAAATATACTTTCAGCTCTATAACTGTTCAAATTTTTACTAGAAAGAGATGCCAGCAAATTTGTTTTCTAGATTTTTTCAGCTCTTCAACTTGTCATCACTGAAATGTTTCATCAAGTTGGTTTTGAGAGATTAAGGACCCCAGGCATCCTCAAGGTCTGTTTCCAGCTACAAGACGTACCATATATAAATCTATTAAGTTAATCTTAAAAACATTTCCATACCCCCTGGTTTCTTAAGTGTTTCTCTTTGTATCTCTTCAGCTTTATTTTAATCTTACTTAAACATATGCAACTGATATTAAACAGTCAGTTTCAAATCAGAGCTAATGTCATTCAAGTACAGTGGTACTCATACTTTTCTGTCTCTGCATGAAAAACTTCTTTTGGTACATTGCTTGCCTTTTTTAGAGTTATAAAACATATTGTCACTCACAGTCAACTGTTGCCCAGCAAGGTGACTCTCCATTCCAAAGAGGCACAGTTTGTAAAAAATATTTGGGGTTTGATGTCCCAAAATATGTACTTGCACTTTGTAAAACTGAATTTCATACCACTTCTATTGACCCAAGTTCAATTCTAAATATCATTCTTCTACTTTGTAGTATTCAGAGCTCTTTCCTTCATGCTAGTGACATTCATGAATATATTCCTAATATATTGGATAAAGAAGCTGATCAAAATTTTGACTTAAGATACTGATCCCAAACCTAGTCTTTAGTTATTCAAATAGCATTATTCCCTGCTAATGATTCAATTTTTAAAGTTCTCCATTGCCAAAATCCCCTTCATATCGCCTTGTAGCTTTACGTAACTCTGTCTTCCCCAGCTTAATAGATGCATCTCCTTCACTGGTATATTAAATGCTTAACTTAAGTTCAAAGAGATGAAATTTGTGAATTTCCTCTGTTTATAAAACTGTCATTGAAAAAAAAATCTATTAGGTTAGTTTCAATATTTGCTAAACTGCTACTATATTAATTATATTGTATTATTTATTATGTGATATGATATACTATTATATGCCATTTTTCTTTTAGGACAGTTACAGATATTCCCTCCTTAGTGATACGCAGGAATTATTAATATGCCATCCCATTCTTCTATGTATACATTACTTTGCTGTATTTCAGTCTGATTGCGCCCTTCTTCTCCAGAAAGAATTATTGAAAATACTCATTAAAGGATCCACCGTTTCAAAATTGCTTTTTTTAAAAGAAGTCTAACAGGAATATAGAATCCTAGAATTCTAGATAGATAGATAGTGTTCTGTTCAGTCTCCTCAGTCCTCAGAGGGTCATGTTTTTCCCCTCAGTTGAAGCTTTTCCCAATTATATATGCTTGTTTTTGTGTCACAGTGTGTAAGTCTGAAAGAAACAACTTGCCTAATTAAAGGCCAGTGTTAAGATCACCCTTAATCTTATTCTTTCCTCAAACCAACTGGTTTCTTTCTTCTTTACTCTGTTTTTATATACCACTAACTGAAAAATCTCCAATGATGTTTCTAAATGTCTGCTGCTAATCTAACTCAACTAAACTTCAGGAATTCTCATTTTATCTCTACACTTACTGACTTTTAAAGCATGGGATTTTTTGTAATCAGCAAAGACTTTCATAGTCCTTGAAATAAGCTTCTGTGACAACTCTCCCATTTCTTAAACAGCAATAAGGAATATATACATTGATTTTTCTTTACAAGTCACATTAAAACGTTATACATTAAAAACTATATACATTAGTGGGAAAACAAATCAAGCACATTTTGGTTCACACTGTAGTGGTCTGCCTGAACATTTTTGGCACCTAGACAAATTTGGCATTTTATACAAAAGCATTATCACTATTATTATAAAGAATTCCAAATATTTACATAGGTACACTAATTTATAAGCCATCACTGATGCCTCTGATAGAAACAATGAAAATGTTTAAGAGATTGCTTTTGCTAGGCAAAGTCTGTTGATTGTTGGCAGACAATTTCTCTCTACATTTGGTTTTGAAGAAATGCCCACAGCATTTCATTACATGTTTTCATCCCGTAAGAGTGAGCTGCCCTTCAGTTCTCTTTTACAACACACACACAGAGTTCAGATTATTTTGGAGGACAAAAAACACATGGGGTTTCTCTTGGAAATGAAGAAAATGTCTCTGTTCAGGGCTGCCTGTGGGTCTCTGCTTTAGGCTGCAATTTATAAAGCAGTGGTCAGGAAATCAGCAGCTGGCTGGATAAATAAAATAACAATTTCTATTGGAAACAATTTCTAACACAAATGGGAAAGTAATAAAAGATAGTGGGATCAAATCTTTTTCTATCAGCATGCAACTATTTAGCTTTCTTCTTTCAGTCTGGTAGTAGCATTGCTGAATAACCAACTGAATTACTAGCCTACTATATATACCTAGAAGGAATTAGCTACAAAGCTCCCAGAAGGATGGAACATTAGTGTCTGAGAAGTGACTCTGGTTACCTAAATCTTTGTCCTGTCATATTTAAAGCAAGGTTTTTCTTGTTTTTAAATTTACTATAGATTTCTTTTTGGTAATGTGTTCATATCTGTTAGCTCCACTTTCTAATTTTGCATCTAATTTTTCTCAATTTTCTAAATATAAATGTTAATTTTAAGATTATCATTATCTTCATTTGCATCATGTTGCTAATGTGGAGTTATGGTTTGAAAAAAGCCCACTAGTAATAAGTGAGGAAACTGAGCCAGCAAGCCACTCTAAACATAGACATCATCTTCTGAAAAAGAAAGGTCTAATTAAAGCTGAAGGCACATTAAGGGTGATCACTTTTCTTTTTTTTTTTTTTTTTTCATTTTTAAATGGATAAGAAAGCTGCTGTTTGGCATATATCCAAAACACGCAGAGTTCATTTGTAATGATCCTTAAAAGTGTAAGTCAGGGCTTAGTCTAAGATGAATAAGAAGGAATGTATGAAAGAATAAAAATGCCAAAATAGCTTCATGAAAACCTAACTCCCTTATAAGCAGAACAATAAGGTACGAAACACAATGTATTAACTATAATTAAACATGTAACACTCTCTTCATCTGCTTTATTATAAAATAAAAGGTAATGAAGGGAAAGAGGAACTCTGATGTCTGTTTTAGTGTCTGCTGGACTCAATTCAGAAGCTGTCTTTCTCAGCTCACCCTCTGCTTTGCTACTCACAACTGCTTTCCACATGGACATTATTATTCATCTTGGATCTGCATGCTGGAAAGCAGTCTGGGTTTATTCCTTGTCACCCATCAATAACAGGTATTTGGAGTCTGGTGGACAGTTCTGAGAAAGTTAATTTCTTGCTTGCTTATCCTGTAAGCATATGTAGCAAACCTCCTAGCCAGCAGCACTGCAATCTCTTCCAAAGCAATTGTGTTCAGGTAATGGGTAGTTAGGGAGATAATGCCAATTTTGTAACTCTATTTCGAAGGATCCTGAGGCAATTAAGAAAGTTTATGCAGTATAGCTCTTATTCACCTCCATCACAACCAGTCACAAGAGGAAGTTTAGAATGACTTGGCTCTATATGTTATGTATTTTAAAATCCTTCTCTGAATAATAATGGGATTCTAAGTTAAGAAAATTGTGGAATAAATTGTAGAATATTCTTACCAGTCCTAACTAAACCCCTTGGAACTATATGGAACTTTCCTTTTTCATGTTGTAGATGTCTTTCTCTAAATGATGAATTAATATTAGGAGTGGGAATATTATGACTGCTATTCCTAATTAAACCCTAATTTTATGTCCAAGTTTCAACCAAGATAAGATGCTTCTAAGAGAAGTACAAGAACCATCAATGTGAGTAAGCCTGGAATGATCTGCTCCCTGAAAAAGATCTCTAACCCTAAAGATCTGAAACATTTTTTGATATTTTTTCATATTCTTTTTCACTTTTCTCCTGGATAAGAGGACTGAAAAAAATTTGATGACGTATGCATGGATTTCCATATTCCACTCCTGACATTGGCCTTCTCTTTTCCTACTCTGCCATCACACAGAGGAGGAAGAAGCCTGGTGATTATCTTGTGTAAATACAAGCTGGTTGTATTTTCTAGGGGAATAAGAAAATTCCTGCAAGTATCTTAATGTAAAGGAGCCTATTGTATATGCCCCTTAAACAGCCTAAATCCTACAGAGAGCACAATGCAAGAAATGGATGCAAAATTTTCTTTAGCTACTGTGTAGAAAACACGTATTTTCAGGAAGAAGGACAAAGAAGTAAGAACTTTGGAGTACTGATGTGCCCTTGTGGAAGATCTCAGATCCTGGAACAGTCATGTGTAGCATAACATGCTGAACTCATACAAGTTAAAACAGTTTTCTTTGAAGAAATACAGAAATTACCTTAAAGGACAGGGAACAAGTTACTGCATCTATAAAATCTACTTTGATAGGACAACAGAATTACTGCAGGTATTCTGAGTTTATTGTTTATCCATCCCCCAATTGACTCCTTGCTGTGTTGTTTCCTAGGGATCGGTATGTCATCAACATCTCTTTTCATCAGTGTGGGAGTGAGCACAGTGAGTGCAAAATGTGCTACACCTGCTGTGTACACACAGGAGAACACTGATGAGCATCAGACTTCCTCTGATGCTGGAAGAAAACAACAGTCCCTCCTGACAGAAAATTCAGGTGGTACTAACTTACCCTGCTTGCTAACTGTCACCCACAGGACCATTTTTAAACAATGGGAAATTTATATCTTTGTTTTTGCCCAAATTTTTTAGAAGAGAAGAAGTTAAGAAAATATGTAGAGACTGGACACCAATTTGTTCAGCCTTGGCTGAGGTTCATTTAAACATAGGGAAAGGGATTGAAAGGGAAAGCATTGAAAGGGAAAACTAGGATTTTTCATTTTAAAGTGTGAAAATGTGAAAAAAAACTTGCTATAATGACTTAGCTGATTGGATCAAAAGATGTAATAATATAAACTTCATTTATAAAATTGAGTTTTAGGAATATGATTAAGTCAGTATAATTATTTTTAAAAATATCACTTTAAAAAGAGAATAAAAATAGTCTCTTCAAATGTTTCAACCATATATGAAAAATTGACTTTTAAAGAAATATATTTTTTACATGCTTCCTGGGAAATGGTGCTTTCCACAAATCAGGGGAAAAGCACTGAATCAAAAAAGTTTTTCAGAGAGGCTAGCTGTATGAAAGAGGTGACAAAAAAATCTCTGTTAGGTTTTAGCGTACCAGGTTGTATATTTTGGTTTATTTTACTGTCTTTTTTATTTATATCTGGTGCTAGCAAAACATGATCAGTGTACTTGTTATTTTACTGCTTGAAGTTTTCTATGCCCCAATATATTTCTAATCTCATTCTTCCCCAAAACACTCTATATTAGTTTCCTGGGACCACACACATGCAGGGACACCTACCCCTATGTATTGATACAGATACTTGCAGATAAGTGGTGCTCCTTAGGAGTTGGTATTGGTACCAACACTGTTTAACCTCTTTATTGGTGATGCAGGCAGTGGGACTGAGTGCGCCCTCAGCAATTTTTCCGATGACATCAAACTGTGCAGTGCAGTCAGCAGTTCCCCACCAGATGGGAGGGACGCCATCCAAATGGACGTTGAGAGGCTTGAACTTATAGCAGCCTTCCAATACCTAAAGGGGGCCTAAAATAAAGCTGGAGAGGTGTTGGAAACCTGGATGCTGAGAATTTTAAACTTTTTGTGCTGAAAGGCACAGACTTGCAAGAGAACACTGCATTTGACCTGAGGCTTTGGAGAAGGCTTCCAAAATTGATTAATAGCACTGTTATAACAGGAGTGTAGTTGGTTAGAAGTGTATAATATCACAGGGTGGAAATTTTACAGTTTGGGGTTTTAGAATATAGAAAGAAATATGAAGCAAGATGGAGGTTTTAGGGTGGAGACAGGTTGTTCTTTTTCTTTACCTTCTTTCTTCTTCACCTTCTTTTTCCTTCTTCTTCATAGGTTTGGGTGGTATTTTGTAATTGGATAGAAAATCTGCATTGTGGGCTTCGAGGGATCAGTTATTGGATTAAAAGGGAAAATAATCTAGGTGTCATTTCTTAATTGGATAGTTTAGCTTTAAAAGACCTTGTAATAAGAGATAGCCATTTTGTGCCTTGCTAATGGAAGACTACAGAACTCAGGTCGTGAGGCTGTAACACTGATAAGAAATAATAAACACCTGAGTCTGAACACGAACTATCATCTCAAGTTTCTTCAATCCTGACCCCAACACAGGTAGAAAAAAGCAGAGAACCCACAGAGAGGGATTTCTTAGAAGTTCAGGTAGACGAAGGGGGAATGGATTTAAACTGAAAGAGAATAAGTTTATATTAGCTATTAGGAAAAAAATCTTTTTTCCTAATATCTAATATATATTGAGGGTACTGAGGCACTGGAACAGGTTGCTTAGAGAACCTGTGGATGCCCCATCCTTGAAAGTTTCAAGGCCGGATTGAATAGGGCTTTGAGCCCTAGGTGGAAGGTGTCCCTGCCCACGGCAGCAGAGTTAGAACTCAATGATCTATAAAGACCCTACCAACCCAAACCATTTTATATAATATACCATGGTTAATATACCGTAATCTGTGGTATAGATTTATAACAGTTCCTATTTTATTCTTTGCTCTTTAAGTTTTATGTATTTTAAAATTATCAGTGAAAGAAGAAATTAGTGAACAATGTTCAGACACCCTTGACTAGACATCCTTGCCAATATCTAAAATATCTCCCTGTACTAGTCTGTATTTGTACTCTACCTATGATGCACCTACAGAAAGACCAAGTTTAAGATAGATTCTGCAGTCATGTTTGAAATTTGTTAGGTTGACAACTTTCATGATTTTTAACTTATAGGTGTTCAACACAGTGCAGAAAATAAAAATATGGTTGCAGTATCCATGGAAGAAAAACGATTGCTTGGTCCATTGCAGATGCTCTCCTCAGAAAGGATCTAAATTAAGCCATAGCCAATATTATGTATTCTTTATGTCTTTGTTGGTCTTCCTGGGTAGTTCTGCTGCTTATAAATATCTTCCAAATTTGTCTCATTGTGCTGCTAAAGCTCTTACAATAAAACATGTTTCTGCAGCAGAGATAATATCATTTAGAACTGACTTCTTATTCGCTGAATTGAATAGATAGGCTTTTCCTCTCTTTAATCCTTTAAAAGAATACATTTTGAGGGGCTAATCCAATACATAATCTCAAAAAGCAACTGGAATGAGCAGCTAAACATTGTCTCTTTGGTTAACCCCAGGCTAAATTCACTATTTTAGAACTCTGGACTAGTGTATTTCATATACTCTCTGTTGGTTAATGGAACTCTCACTTGTCTCTTCAATAGGGTTTAATATGAAATATTTGAAATTTAAAAAAGGGAACATTTGAAATATCCTCTTAATAACAGGGACCTATTTTCATTCTGTTAAATCTTTATATATATATATATATATTCCAACTGCAACAGTAAAATGATCTGTCAGAGCAGTAGCACCTGAGGGAATAAAGGGCAGCAGTCAGAACATCAATTCATTGTGTTTTTCAGTGACTCCTAGAATAACAGACTCAGCCTATATAATAGGTGTGAAGAAAACTAAACCAAAGCAACAGCGAAACTGATTTGTCTTGACCTCTTTTCACTAGAAAATGATGGTTCTGTTCCTTGATGTGTCCCCTTCTAATGTCTTTCAAAGGGAAGTTTTTTGCTAGGTCCTTTGCCTTGCATGGCATAAAAATTAATCATTAAAAAATACTGTCAAGTGATATTGCTTCACTGAGACTATAGTGAAAGAGAAAACTGCTAGAAAGATAGGAGATGGGAGAATGAATCTGTGTTAGCAATACCCCTAGTCAGTGTAGACAGGGATTAACTGTTCTTTTGGCCACTTCATAAATCACCACATTAATCCATGCATATCTACATACACAACACATTTCCTTTCCTCTCCAGAAAGGGAAATTAGATTTTCCTTATTTGGAGAATAAGAGAACTTTGAAGATTTGGGAAATAACTTCTCACAATGTATAGTTTGTATGAAGGCATCTTTGCTAAATCATTACAGAATCGCAGATTCAATTAGGATGGAAAATACCTCTGAGATCATTGAATCCAACCTATGACCAAACACCACCTTGTCAAACAGATTTATGGTGCCCAGTGCCATGTCCAGTCTTTCCTTCAGGGACAGTGACTCCCCCACCTCCCTAGACAGCCCATTCCAATGTGTAATCATCTTCCTATGAAGAAATTCTTCCTAATTCAAAGACATTAATTACTGGCAAATAGAACTGCTAGACAGTGAGATTGCGCTTTGGGTAACTAATTATCCATGCTACTTTATACCTTTTTAAATAAAAGAGGAATAATCAATGTGTCTGGGACCAAGAGACAGGCTATGTCCAGACTGCACTGCATTTGCCCTTCTAGGCTGCATATGATATTCCTGGAACTGTAGTTCATAATTTTCATTTTCTCTGTGATGTTTTTATTCTAGGATTTTTAGGATGAAGGTAGCAAAGGTGATGAACTTTCGTTCATTTTGTGCAATACAAATGATTCAAGGACCCTAATACTCTCATCTAGTGCATGGGCATTGTCTCAAGACTATTTTTTGTCAAAAAGACATGGAATAAAACATGGCAGCAGTTACACAGTAGGACAGAGGCAGGTGAGGAATTGAGTCAATATCCTGGTTCTGTTCAGTGCATAGTGGTATAAACAGTGTAGTGTTATAAACAGTGTAGTGGTATAAACAGTTTGTTGGTCCAATTCAGCATGCTAAAGGTTAGACAAACATGCTATTCTTCAATGGTGATGGACAGCACATAGTTCATTGCATGAGCTTTTCCAAATGTGAAGTATTTCTGATGTGAAGTATACACTGCATGATTTTTCTCTGCTGCCCTTCCACCAGGCAGTATCTTGCATCTGTTGGAATTAGAACATCAACCACACTCCTCTAGGAAGTCTCTATCCTTTACTCCATGTCCAAACAGTCTTTTAAACTTATTAATTACTAATTCTAATGAATTAATTTACTAACAACCTAAAAATACATATGATCATTAGTTTATGATAAAAGCTAGCTCTGCAGAGACCTGTGTCAGAATGGAGCAATATCTGCTGGAGTTTTCTATGCTTTATGTTTTGCCAGTGGTGAACATTGTCAGGAGATTGAGGGAGGTGATGTTGCCCCTCTGCTCAGCCCTAGTGAGGCTGTAGCAGGCAGAGGCCCTGCAAGGCCTCCCTGGTGTTCACTCGCCTAAGATAAGAAATGCAAAGTCACAATGACTGGACCAAAGTAGCTCCTCTTTCACCCTCAGACCCTTGTTATCTCTCTGTAAGGCTATACGTCATATTCTCCTCAACCCTTGCCATTGGAAAATTTACAACACCCTGATACCCTACATAAACCCCATCTCTGCCCGGTTCGGCAGAAGAGCTGTCACTGGAAACCTTCACAGGAGATGCCAATAAAATACACCACTGCGGAATTCAGCAGAATACAGACTTCTCCTCTCTGTATCCCTGCGTCTGCTGAAGCACTCGTAAGCACAGAGCGAAATCACTCCAGAGTGGCTCGCTAAGTTGCCTGCGGCTGGGAGCTAGCCTGAGGGACCCAGACAGGCTGCGCCGAATTAGCACAGAGCTATCCGGGACACCTATGGCAGCGGCTGCCCGGACAGACCCCTGGGACCCCAGGCCGTGATATGAGGCCACGTCAGGAGTGCTGTGTCCAGTTCTGGGCTCCTCAATAAAAGAGAGACATGGGGTTCCTTGAGCAGGTCTAGCAGAGAACTTTGAGCATGATGAGGGGACTGGAGCATCTCTCCAGTGAGGAAAGGCTGAGTGAGTTGGGACTCTTCAGTCTCAAGAGGAGACTGAGAGATAAACTCATTAATGCCTATCAGTACTTGAAGGGAGGCTGTCAGGAGGATGGAGCCAGGCTCTTCTCAGTGGTGCCGAGCAATAGACAAGAGATAATGGGCAGAAACAGAGGCACAGGAAGTTGCACCTGAACATGAGAAAGAACAACTTTGCTGTGCAGTGACCACACACAGGAACAGATTACCCAGAGAGATTGTGGAGTCTCTCTCACTGGTGATATTCAAGAGCTGTCTGGACACCATCCTGTGCCATGTGCTCTGGGATGACCCTACTTCAGCAGCGAGGTTGGATCAGATGACCCACTGTGGTCCCCTTCAACCTTATCCATTCTGTGATTCTGACCCAGTCAATTTCTGGAAAAGATTTTCTGGAATTTAGCAATATTTTCCCTGTTTGAAAATGTTCTCATGGTAATAAATTTCAGAAGAAACATTATCCTAATAACATTAAGATTAAAAATTCCCTAGCCTTCTTCAGAATGAAAGGAAACTAATTATATGAGCTAAGTAAACATCATTAAAGGTACTTATTATTTGAGGGGTAAAAGATGGTTTGTTGTTTAATAATTATAATAGAAAACCAAACTATGATATTCTTTAAGTCACTTTTTAAATAAAGCTAAGCATATTAGGTACATACATAAATGCATGCAGTAATTTAAGCAATATGAACTTTGTCATTTTCCTCTATCTATTATTGAAACTACAGGGAAGCTAAAGCAAATCTGAAAAAAAAATCAGATTTTTTAAGATAAGGTAATGGATGTAGGAATATGCAAATATGAACTTGAACGCAATTATAAAATGCAATAAATGCAGCCAAGGCAAATTAAATGTGCAATTCAAAATACTTATTTTCTAATGTGGACCTGTAAATGCAGAAATGTCTTAATTGGGATAATAGCATTATCTTTGGTACATTTTTCAGATCTTCACTCAAACTGTTTGATGCATAACTACGTATTTGTATAGTTCAATATGTGTGAATTTCTTCAAAATTCAACTTTATTTTTGAGTGTCTGGGCTACATTATATGGACCGTCAGATGCAGAACAGTCATTGTCTCTTTTATATTAAGTGTAGTTTCCACAATAATTTCATCATAGCAGAGCTTTATCTCTTAATTTGAAATTATTCTAATTCAATTTCCAACTCTGGAAAAAAAATTTTAAAAAAACCCTAAAAGCTTGCAGTATAAAAAATGATCAAAAATCAAAGAAATGTCACCATAAGCAATTTTTTTTGTGTGGTTAAAATATCCACTTATAATAAATAGGATATTGCTCTATATATGGGTTTGCAAGGAGCTGCTTTACCTTGAGACTGAGATTTTTCTCTTGAAAATGAAATGATTGGGAAATTGAAATGGATGGAGAATTCTACGTAAAATATATTATGTACTCATGATGACTTTTTTTTCTAATTGATTGGTAATAAATAAGGTCTCTGCTTGCAAATTTTTAATACCGAAAGTAGCTCATTAAGATAATTAAAATTTAAGATTTAGTAATAGTAAGAATGGATAAGAAATAATAGAATAGAAAGAACAGTGTTTTTATGGTGGCAAAAGAAATTTTTGCAGAAAATGAAGGTGAAAACTATTTGAGAATGGAGTAGTTAACAAGCTCTCTGTTTCAAGAGCAGTAGACTAAACAGACTATCCAGAGTTTAACTGATCAAGATATACATCAAGTGAGCAAACAGCTCCTTAGGTCACCTTATGGAATTGAGCACCTAATGGAATTGCATCAATCTTACAAAAAATATGCATAAAATTTTGAAAAAAAATAGTAGGAAAAAGAACCTAGGAGTTTATATTAGAACTTCTAGACATTTGAAAACTAAAATCTTTATCATTCACAGATTATTTAAATGACATTTTGTTTCTATTGAGTACTGCTGTGTCAAAATTGCAAGGAGAGAAAATATGGTCTGGTTTTGATAGAAGATATTGACAAATATATGAATATAAACTGAGAGTGCAAATAGCCACTAAAAATAAACTTTATTACTAATAAACTCACAAGTACGTATTACTAATTGCTGATAACATAGAATTTAAAAATTATATTAATAATCAACTTTATTTGTTTTTTAATGTGTCTCTATTTACCACCAACTATTTAGTGAACTTTTTTTTAATGCAATATTCATTATAACACAGTTGTTCCTAAGGCAAAAGGCAGGCACAAATTTGTCATGGATAGAAAAATTTGCAGGTATCTGGAATAATTTGGGACTATACTATTTTGTTGTCCCCAGTGGCTCTAACATCTCAGAGATGTCCACATTCACCTGCTGCCTGGTAAGTTGGTTGTGTGCAGAAAGCCTTTGAGGGAAAGTGCCCAGCAAGAGTGCTTGTGTACACTCAGGCAGAGCAATTATATTTACACTGTGTTTTCAGGGTGATGACAAAGTCTGGAAGACCCACACCACCTTAAACAAAGATTTGCCTCTGTAACATGAAAATAGTTCTTTGCTGTAGCAATCAATATTTTTAGACTGCATCTACTAGCCAGAAGGTGAGGTATGAAATGAAAACAGTGATAATTGCAGAGCAAAACATGAAGGAATGGCTGTGGAGGGACAACAGTAGCTCCTGGTACAATGATTGAAGTAAAATAAATAGCAAATACAAGATGTCTGGTGATCCATCTCCATACACTTAAAAGGAAACAATAGAAGACCATGAAGGTTTTATAATGAAACACAGCTACAAAGTACCTGTTAAATGTGCCACACAATAAAAGAGTTATAAACTCCTCTCCATCATTAAAACTGAATAGTAACATCTGGAAATTAAGCTTTATACTTTTATTTTTGTATATAATATATTTTACTATTTCTATTAAGACTTTTGGACCAAATACACGTCTGCCATAAGTTTGAATTCATGGAAGTCAGTGGAGTCATTAACATTCATGTGAATTTGTCCCTTTATTTTCTAGACTGGCCATTTCCTCTCTTGAGCATCTCAGAACTGAAGACACAAATCCATTTCATTTTGTTTCTGAACTCAGGAGGGATTCTAAAGTTTAGGGAAACTGTCGCTAAATATAAAAATCTGGGGTGGGATGTGTGTGAGTCTGTGGAGCTGGAGGGGTGAAAGTGGATTTTTCTCTAAACCTGAACCCTGAGCCTGAGCTACTTGGGTTTGATTAGGAAAGAAGATATGAAAATTCAGAAGTGCATTCAAAATTTTTTATAGCTTAGGCCACATCACTTTTAAATCAAGTTTATATACAAGCTTCATTTTATATCTCAAATACTGTATTTCTTCCCTTATATCTAGTCTAGTTTACAGCTCTTTTGACAGTACATACAATGAGAATATACCAAGATATATTTTTACATATTGCATTTCAAACAGGATGCAGTTCAGTAAAAAACTCAGCTGTAACCTACATTCCTGTTTTTCTTTTTACGTTCTAGTGAAGAGATGCAGGTGTTTGAGAGCCTTCTTAATTGAAAGACGTGCTTATAGCTGGGGGTTTTTCCATTTGCATAAAACAAAATAAATAAACATGGGAAAAATTAGTGTCAGAGTTGATTAGCAATATGAAGTGATAGACTTTTTGTGAAGCACTTTCGAACTATAAATGCTAATGCCTTTAGGCTCTTCTGTGGTAAATAGAGGGGAAAAGAGAGGTGTTCCTCAGAGCACCTAAACTAAAGTTTCCAAGAATCACCTTCCCTCTCAAAAATCCCCACAAACCCTACAATTCTTCCAACAACTGTAAAGGCTATGTGATGTAATAGCTGTACTTGACTACAACAATTTTCAAAATGCTCCCTGAGTTATTTAATTTTTTTACTGAAACCACTAGCAGTAAAAGACATACAATAACTTTCTGGAAAATTGGATCACATAGCAGGTTGCTTTCTTTTTGCTTCTTCAGAAGAGGGGTTTGTAGCTAGAGGAAATTTTCTGGTATTGACAGGTAGTAACTGAACATCTGTGGTGGTGCATTTTGTCCCCCTCACCTCCTTTCCCAGGCCCCAGTGTGATCTGAGAAATGCTGATTAGGCCTCAGCATTGAAAACAGCACCTGGGCTTAGCTCTTCCTGAGCTTATAAGAAATGCTGTCTGCTCCCAGAGACTGCTAAGGAACTCCTATTTTCCTCATGAAGAGCCTTGGAAAAAAAATGTTCTTGCCTGAATTGCATGAGATTCCTGTTCTCACACTTTCAAAGAAAATGCCGACCCAAACTGTTGCCAGGATGAAACATTGCTATGACTAAAGCCCACTCTCTTGTGACCCTATAAATAGTGGTCCAAAATGAGACCCTTTGAGCTCTCCTGGACTGCAATGGGCTGCAACCAGCAACCTCGCTCTGAGGGGGATGCCTCTCTGAGCTTGTAAACTCACGTTTGCTATACCTGGAGAATTGCTGAGCAATGATGAATCCTGGGCTGATACCCTCACTCCTTGAGGCTCAACCCTTTGCCTGTCAGGAGATGGAAAAGCATCCCAAGTATTTCACTGACCTCTGAGGGGAATTTTTCCCAGGTACCTTGTTTGTACTGACTCTTTATATCTGTGTGCATGCATGTGTGCATATGCTGTAGCAAATCTGGGAGAAATGCTGCTTTCTTAGATGTTTCAGTATCTTGGATATTGAAGTGAGTTAGTCCTTTAAGTAAACTTGTGACTTAGAACTTAACCTTACTTAAATGCTGCTAAGTGCTCTTTTGCTAAGTTGCTAAGTATAACTTCAAAGCTATAAGTTAGCTTAAATGCTTCTAAGTTTTATTCCTCTGTTAAATTGTTAAAGTTATATTATAAATTAAAGTTAGGTATAAGTGAAGTGTTGTCCTTGTGTTAAATTATTAGGTTTAGTGTATAAATTAGGTTAAAGTACTGTTTGTTTTAAGTGCTGTTAAGCTTTTAGGCCATGTTCCATTTTATCCTTGCCCTCACTGTCTTGTCACACGCATCTAAACACACACACACCCCCACTCCCACCCTCACCCCCACCCTACCCTAGATAGTTATCACTTCATCATTCTTTTGATTCCTTAGATTTTGTTTGTTTTTTTGGTTGCTTGGTTTTGCTTGGTGTGCCTTAACTGCCCTGTAAGCAGTAAAGTGAATCTTTCCAATGAATTTTGTCGTGCTCTTGCTTACTATTAAATCTAGTTTTTGCTCATACCCTTGCCCGTGACTTTTTAAGTGTTCCTGGACACAGTCATAAGAGCAATGTAAGTTTGAAAGACAGCATTTTCCTGCTAGTAGAAGTAGGTATTGCCTGAGTTGTCCACTTCTGACAGTAAATAGTCAGGAGTGAGAGCTGTAAAAAGAAAAAAAATGAAGCTTTTGAAATGCAAATAAAAAACAAACAGTAATGTGGGCCTGTTACTAACTGGAGGGGGAACCCCGGTAACAGAAAATGCAGAGAAGGCAGAGTTCCCAAATGCCTTCTTTGCATTGGCCTTTACTGGCAAGACCGGTTCCTCAGGAATCTCCCAAGAGATTAGGGCAAAGGAGCATTAGAAGAAAACTTCCTCTTGGTCAGAGAGGATTGGCTTAGAGAGCACATAGGTAAACTTGGCATCTACAAATTCATGGACCCTGATGGGATGCATCCATGAGTGCTGAGATAGCTGGCAGGCATCACAGCCAGGCCACTTACAATCATCTTTCAAAAGGAGAGACACCTGAGATCTCGAAGAAAGCAAATGTCTCCCCAGTCTTCAAAAAGTGAATGAAGGAAGACCCAGGGAACTACAGGACAGTCAGACTCACCTCAATCACTGAAAAGAATATGGAGCACCTCATTCTGGATGCTGTGTCTCTCCACATGCATGACAAGAAGGTGATCAGGTGTAGTCATCGTGGATTCACTAAAGGCAAATTGTGCTAGACCATCTTGATTGTTTTCTACAACAAAACAACTGCCAGGAAGTGAGAATCAGTGGATATTGTCTACCTTCACTTCAGCAAGACTTCTGACATGGTCTCTCACAGCATCCTCACAGGCAAACTTAGGACATGTGGACTGAATGAGAGGTCAGGGAGGTGCATTGAGAAATGGCTGAATGACTGGTCACAGACGGTTGTAATCAGTAGCACAGGGTCTAGCTGGAGGTCCCCCAAGGTTCAGTACTTGGCCCAGAATCGTTTAACTTATTCATATATCTCACGCTCACATTTGGAAGATAATCAGATCAAGAATATTAGTGATGAAGCAATGTAGAAAGATATTTCCCTGAACATATGGCTATACTTTAGATAAATGTGTAGGTTGTTTTCAAATAAAACCTCATCTATCTGATGTCATTTAATATCATTCTTGGTTACTTTTGTAGCTGTGAATTTTGAAAATCTGAAATTAAGTTGGTGCTATACATTTGCTACTTTGCTTTATGATTTTTCCTTATTTTCCTCTTCTATACGTATGCTATCATTATCATCCTAGTTGAATGGCTCTTAAGTGCAAAGTAAGGTCAGAAGGGAGAGCTAGACATTGCCACACTGCTCTGCTTTCTACCAGAGTCAAAGTGCAGTGCATGGAATAGTGTACTATACTGCTACTTCAACTAAACTTCTTTCTGTTGGATTGTGTTTATGAAACTCAAATAATTTTTTAAAATTTCAATTTATTTTTTAATCTTTTTTTTTTTTTTTCTGATAGGGTATGTTTTACATAGTGAATAGCAAAATATAATTTTTTTTTTCTGTTGAAAATGAGTCAGGACTGTGCTTGCTTTCTATTAAGGTACTTCCCAGAAAACCTTGGCTGGTGAAAGAAAGGAATAGATTTTATTAGATTGTTTGATTGCACACCTATCACTCTTTCTGACCAAAAGTCATTTTCATTTGCAATGAGCAATTTCAGTTACATGGTGCAGTTACAGTTGAGTTCCTTCACTAGTCCAGAGTGCAGTAGCAGAGTGCAGTCAATGCTCTTTAAAGATATATGTTGTAGTGAAAGAGACAGATTTAGTAAGACAAGACATTTTCCCTCTGTGGGCTTTGTGATACATAAAAGTCTTGTCAATCTGACATTTGCTACTTTGCTTTATGATTTTTCCCCATTTTCCTCTTCTGTACCTATGCTATCACTATGATCCTAGTTGAATGGCTCTTAAGTGCAAAGTAAGGTCAGAAGGGAGAGCTAGATATTGCCACACTGCTCTGCTTTCTACCAGATAGCAGAAAAAATGTCAGCAGGGGAAAGGGCCTTTTTATTGTGTGTTGGATATTATACTACAGTTAGAACATATTAGCCATCTTCTGTATAATCCTACTTCCAGCCACTGATTATTCAATATATATTTCTAAATGTCAAACACAGTAATTTGTTACCTTGCTATAAATCCTCTTACAATCCAAGAAAAAAGCCTCCCATTTATAGCATCAAATGTTCAGTTATAAGTAACTGGAGGAGTATTCAGCAACCTCAAACTCTCTGAGCCCAAAGGAGGCTATTTAACCTGCCAGTGCGATCAAGCAAAAAGCCCGTCCCTATCATTAAGGTTCCAAGATTATCTCTTAGAATTTGAACCATTGGCTAGATAGATATATTTGTCATTTTTCATAGAAGCATAGAAAGGTTTGGGTTGAAAGGGACCTTAAAAATAACCTAGCTCAAATCACCCTCCCATTACAGGGACACTTTCCACTAGACTAGGCTGTCCATTGTCCAACCTGGACTTCTTCCTGGACACTTCCAGGGATGGGGCATCCACAGCCTCTCTGGGCAATTTGTTCCACTCTCTCACCACTCTCACACTAAAGAATTTCTTCATAATATCTAAATTGACCCTCTCAGTTTAAAACCATTCCCCCTTGCATGTACTTGTAAAAAAACTGCTTTAGGTCCTGGAGAGATGCTATGATGTCACCCTAGAGCTTTCCTTTCTCCAGGCTGAACAACCCCAACTGTCTCAGCCTGTCTTCAGAGGTGATGTTGTCCAGCCCCATGACCATTTTTGTGGCTTTTCTCTGGTTTAGTTCCAACAGATCCATGACCTTCTTATGCTGGGGCTCCCAGGGCTAGATAAAGTATTTAAGGGGGGTCACATAAGAGCAAAATAGAGGGAGTCACCTCCCTCAACCTGCTGGACATGCTGCTTTTAATGAAGCCCAAGATGGTTTGGTTTTCTGGGCTAAAAGTGCATATTTTAAGGTCATTATAAATTTCTTGTCATACAACAAGCTGTCATCACCAACAAGCTCTTTCAGTAGGATTTTTTTTCAGTGCAAGGACTGGAAGACACATTACATATTGTATACCTTTATATATTTCACTATGTTATTATTACTCTTTTTCATTAAATATTAAAACAATGGGAGATAAGAACATGTAGTTCTATTTTTAAGTATGTACTGAAAAGAACTATATTCATTGCATGTAACATCACCTTGCACACAGCTTAAGAAACATTAGCTGTGTGTGACACTACTTGTTTGCCTCACAGGTCTGCATTTGCAAATTATGAAAGACTAAGTGTCTTGCCCAAGGCTGGTTGGAACTACAGACAGTCAAAATAATTTTTCATAATTTATTATCATTATTGCAATTTATCTTCCTTCAAGGTTCCAGAGTGGAAGATTTGTCTAACTGACCAGATAAAAAAATTAAAAATTGGAATAATTTTTTTTTCTGTTATGCACTAAAACTACTTTGCCTTTTATTACTTCAGATTAATAGTTCCCAAAATCCTGGTAAATTTTTATTCCATTCCAAACCTACTGCAAATAATTGCTTTCACAATTCAAATAATTGGAAAAAAAATCAATCTATACTATCTTGATTTCTGTAAGCCCATTTAAATTGTGAGTATTTGAGGTGCTTGGACCAAGACATTTCTCATTCATATTAGTAAAGCTCAATCTGATTTCTCTCCTTAAAGAGTCTTAAATATAATCAGAAACTGTGATAAAATCATTCCTAGTTCACAGTGTGATTTTATCTATAGGCACAGGTCATCTTTCAGTATAAACTGAGTTTGCTCACTTCAGTCCACTGTCATCACTGTGCCCTGGAATTACTTCTGAAGCCCTCTGGCCCAAGTCTTTTCTCATTTTAAAGTGGAAAGGTAGTCAAGAGGACTATGGATGGAGTCTAACTTCCCTCCTGTAACTACTCTGAATAGCACATATATAATATCCCTCCTGTGATGAATTTTATAGTGAAATCTATTATTTAGAAATATCTAGGAGTAATTTTTAAAAATTAAAACTCTACCGGTATGACTCTATAGCAATTTCTAAGATTTTGACATTATTTAATTTTACACTGGAATGATAAAAGCAAATTCCAGGACAAGCCTCTTGTGCAGTAGGAACTTCTATACCTATTACTACTGGTCAATTATGTACCAGAAGGAAGAGCCTGATGAAAACTTGAAGAAAATGAAAAAAAAAAATCACCAAAAAATCTACTTTTGAGGAAAACAATTTTCCCCAGAAAATTCTGAATAACAGAACAGTCTACTAATTGTTGAAACACATTTCCTTCAGTCTGCTGCTTTGTTTTTTCCCTAGTTAAACCATTGTGATGGTCTTTATTTTGGTACGTTCCATAAAAAATTATTTATTAATGAAAACAACAGCTACTTCTACATCTCCGAGAGCTGCTATTTGCTCAGAAGTACTATTTTTCCCCTTCCTTATGTATTTTCCCAGCTGAAACATGCATACACATGCACAATTTTCAGATTTATAAATCGAGGAGTCTAAAACTTGTAGAGCTTTTGAAACAGAAGCAGAATTTTAATGGAAACAATTTTTGCAATCTTCTTGCCTGTACTGATAGTAGATCAATACCAAATACAATACATGATTTCATTTCTTCTGCAGAAAAATTATACATGTCAGTTCTAGTGAAAGTGAAGCAGGAAAAATGAAAGCTCATGACTAAAGAAATGCAATGCTTTTTAAGTTAAATCGTATACTGAATTGATATTTGTGCCAATAAGGGAAGATTTAAATTGAAAAGTGACAGGTTGACAATGTGTCTTTAAATTGACTAATTCTCTTTCAGTATCAGATCAATGAAATGTGTATTAGAGACACATGCCTACTGTGCAATGAAGCCCGACATCAGCTGTGCATGGATGGGATGTAGTTTGTTGCATGTCAAGTCAAAGGCACTGGGACTTAGGAAAGTAAATTAATCTCATAAATATTGCATAATTGCAAGTATGCTATAATCCATTTTAAAGGTGTCACAAACAGAATCACTATATTCACCATCACAATGATTTTTTTCATTCTTATTCTAAACACTATATCACATTTCTAATTGCTTTTTCAGCAATTTATTTCCTTTGTCTGTCCTACAAAATTCATTCAGTGTCAGTGTTATTATGCCATCAGTAAACACCTTGAACTTAAATTATTGTATTTATTCACACTTTTACTCCCTAGAAATTGCTGAAGTAGTATATTCAAAAGCATAAATGTATTTTTTCAATAATTTGAGTGCTTTGTTCTCATTGTAAAATTAAGAAGGAAACACAGTGTTCCTTATTTACATAATCCATGACAAATAAAATCTCCACAAATTATTGATTGCATATCCTTTCACAGAAAGCTGTATCTAACAAGACAGATGGTGTTTCCCTTGATTAAGGTCTAATAAATACTATTTGTATCATATTAACATGACACCAGCAGGTAGACTGTGTTACAGAGAAAATACATATAGACCTCATATTCTCCACTCATGTGCAAGTATTTTCCGCAGTGAAGTTTCTGTACATTTGAGTAAGAAATACATGTTCTTTAATCTTGATAACACCTGTCAAGATTGAGAACAATATTGTAGAAAGATCTGTCCAACAGCAATATTCTTTTTTTGTCAAGAAGAGTATTATTTCAAAACTGTGTGTCATGAAAAAAAAAAAACAAAAACAAAAGACCACAAATCAAAACAAGTGTTGTATAAGAAAACAATACATTGGTATCTGTAAGTATTTTCCTAAAAAGAAAAATACAGTTGCTCTGATTATTATTGTAGTTTTCTGTTTTGATTTAAACAGACATAGCACATATTAATTAACCAACTGGAAAATCTCAAAATTGAGGCTTAGAAGGTAAAATAAACTGTCATGGTGGATTTCAGTATTTGAAATGCTTTATGATAAAGTATGACACTCAAAACAACACGTCTTCTTAATATAAAAGCCATCAATTACACATATTTAGAATGGTTTGCTAGCCTGTTTACTTCTGAGCTGAAAACCTGTACGTAGGACCAGGGAGATGAAACACCAGTAAGATTTAAGCAGACACATTTTAAAATGGGTGTTTTTATGGGGAAATCACTTAGTTTTACAGATTCTCCCGGAAGACTCCTCTGTTGGAAATTGTTCAGTACGTGTTTTCCAACCTTCCTTTTGGATGGGAAATGCTCACTTATATTTCCAGAACTCTTACTCAGGGATCAATTCTTGTGTCTATATTATTGGTAATTTTTCTCAGGCAGCTAATAGTGCCATAAAACCATTATTCATTATATTAGGAAGTAAATCACTGAGATGACAGGTCCCACTGACACTGCCAGTTATCTGAAAGTGGGAAAATAATACATTTTTCTTTTCCTTACATGAAGAATGTCTTTGTTGACTTAAACAAAGTAATGTCCATACAAATATATTTTTTGCATTCCAGAGTCCTCTGTTCCCACTTCAGTGCATTGCTGACCCATAAGAAGGGTTATGACATCTTCTGGGATAAGCATGTTTTGGTTTGAGAAATCATGACTTTGAAAAACCCTCTAAGGGCTGGGTTATGAAGAATAGTTACATCTGCTAGTGTGGCAGCATGGCAGCAAGGGTAAGTTTTCCTGCAAAGGCTGCACTTACACAAATGCCCAGGCTACTAGAAGAGGTGTCAGGGGCCCCTGCTCCCATTTGCGCATCCCTGCCTCTTCCTTTGCTCTGCCTGGATTGTGTCTGTCTGCTCATCAAGGTCATACACTGAGGCAGCACAAAAGCAATCTGCCTCCCTTAGAATATTCTTCTGATTTAGTGACCTGAAAAGCCCACCAGATGATCAACCAAGCAGAAGAACTCAGGAAGAAATGGAGGATCTACACCTTCTCTCAAAGTCCAGCTAGTATATTGATTCAGACATTTTGAAAACTAAAATCATCTTAAGTCAACACAAGCTGATGCTGTTTTCAAGGAAATGTTTCAGCCCTCCCTTCTATCACTATCTCCACCCTTCTTCCTAAGCAAGGATCTGCAGAACTGTACAGTATATTTTCTGGGGAAAATAACCTTTATGTGAATTGTGGACTCTAGAATAACTGATTTGATTTTACTACAATCGTTTTGCTAAAAAAAAATCATAACACAGCTGCACAAACATTTGTGCTAGCATATCTGAGAACTTTTTTGGCAGCAGGTCTAATTTGTGATATTCTAGTTATGCCTTAAGTCTTAGCTTTCATATTTTTCAGATTCTTTACTTCATTAGTATGTAACTCTGAACTTCATATAAAGTATTAGCAAGTTCTCTTCACAGTTTAGTTAGACGAAACAATCCTTTTCCTATCTGAGAACCAAGGACACCATTGCAGCTTCAGGCAGAAAGAGTATAAACAACAGTGAATTGAGGAGAGCAAACTGGGAGGATAGGACTTCATAACCTGAAGCTGTAATTGGGCAATTAATCCCAACATATAAATGGATGAAAACTTATAAAAGTGTGAAAACTCAAGACTTGGACGTCCATCTTAGGTGGAACCACAGCTGGGCTCTTGTACTGCCCAAGGTGTATCCTTTGAAGGCCTTTTAATAAATACCGACTTTATTCCTTTAACTCTGTCCAGCCTCTGTTCCGGCTAGCATCTCTAGGCATCACTAGTCTAAACTGCAGTTTAAGCATAAGGTTAAAAGGACCATTTAAACAAGATATTCTTAAATACAAAGAGAACTATATGCATAATATTAAAATTTTTTTTCCATTAAATTTGAGAAAGAAATTGCAGTAACACTGGGGGCAAAGAAAGGAGTTCTGAAAATCCTTAAAGAATGGGGATGCATGATGAATATTCTGTGACCAAGTGGTTTCAATATCTTTTAGTTAAAAGGAATATGAGATAACTTGATTGTAGTCTGTATGCAACATGCATAAATGCAGATTTGACATTTCTTAACTTTTGAGTGTTTGACTTACAGTCTTAATATACTCCTAAAGAACAGACTTTCATATGTACATCCAGAGTATTCTCAATTTTTTATTAATTTTTTCAAATTGATCACTTAGTTCTGCATCTGTATTTAGAATATTTCCTTATTTATACTTTCCAGACACACTTTTTATCATATTTAAATAAAAATGTTACAGATTAAACATGTACTACAAATCATTAGTAAATTATGATTATGATAATTGTAATGATAATGATGATAGCGATAATAATGATCATCATCATCATCACCATCTTCATAATCTTTCAAGTGTTTCTAATTTGAGAAGGAGTATCAAAGTCACTTCTTTGCTAGCTTTCATCACTTCAGTATCCTAACTGATATACAAACCAATTTTTGTAAAAATTCAAACTGTATCCCTACATCTTTTAACAACAGAAGGGAATATTTCTGCCCAATCCACTTCAAGTAGTTGCTGTGGTACAATATATAGGTTTTCTTCATGCTTACATTGTCTTTAAACATTCCTCACATATGTTTTATGTTTTACAACAAATCAATTACACCTATGTGTTGCATCCCGGGTTTGGGTTCAGATTAGGGGTTCTGTTATATGTTAGCTAGCCAGTTCTGTGTACCCCTGTGCACCCCCCGTGTTTCCCCTCCCTGCCGTGGTTCACTCCAGGTTACTTACCATTGGAGCTCACCATGCCAGTCCTGTAACCACCCCTCGTCCACTCTGGAGAGTTCAGTGTCTGTCACCCCGCTCCCGCAACCCCATTCGCCCCAGAGCCCGGTCCGCCCCTGTCGCGTCCCCGTTGGTTACCCCGATCCACGTCACTCCCCCGTAGCCTGCCCCATTGGGTGAGGGGGGCTTTCACCTCCCTCGGCCTGCCCCCTATAACACCCTATGCCTTCCTTTGTTCAGGGCCATTTTCTGTCCACGTGGTGCGGGGAGTGAGCTGCAGATTCTCCACCGCAGCTCCCTGCGGCAATGAATGCTTTCCAGCAGACTGCATGGACGGAGTGGACAATTCCTTCCCTCTTTGCCTCGCCCCTTGCGCCGATAGCAGAATGCGGCCAGCCCGCCTTGGTGCATGGAAGGCAGAAGCGCCTGGGAATTGTGGCAAGCCCCAGTCCCGCCGAGAAGCAGCGCCCGAGCTGAGCTCTCCGGAGCTGACCGGGACCAGGAAAAACAATGCAAAGCCGCGCCTATGTCTTTCAGATTTTTTAGAGTATCGAAGAAAATACAGAATATTAAAACAAGATGAATTCCTACATCATGTAGATAAAAATCCAGACTATTTATTTATATCTGGATTTGCAAAATAAAGTCTAAATTTTATGTTCAACACTTTCAATGTCTGTTATTGAACAAAAGATTAAGTACAAGTTAATAAAAATGAACATTTCATTAGTAACAAAAAGAACACGAGATCTTTTCCAGCATTTAGAAATATAAGTATTCCTAAAAATCCAATACACATAAGTTTCAATAACCTAAGGTTACCTATACATATATAATGGTTTTGTTTATATCACAGGTTTATTTTTTACTAAATATTAAGGGGAAAATAGCAGTACATTGTCTTTTCAAAATAAAGTATTACAGGGAAGGAGAATGAATATATCAATAACTGAAAGTATTGAATTGAAAAACTTTCTTTAAGGGCAGATGAAAGACATAAAACTGAAATGAGATCATAAATTGTTGTAATAGTCGAAGTGGAAAAAGAGCAGAAGAAATTAATATACTAAAATATAACAGGAAACAAATAACACCAGGTTTCTATATGTATTTTGTATATGTATTTTGTTGCTTTTAAAACTAGAATAAGGACTCTGGAAAAATTTTGCTGTGTTGAATTGAAATGCAGCTTAATTTAATGAACATATTTTCAATGAGAAATATTTTCAAACCAAGATAACCAATCCAAAATCAGAAACAATGTTGTTTCCTTCAGGGGCAAAACTGATAAAGGTGGTGGAAGTAGTGATTCATCATCGTCCTAAGGGCTGATATGGATGGTAAGAGAGCTGTGTTCTGAATTCCCACCTGATAATACCATTCAAAAGAAGGAGGTGAACTGGAAGAAATATTAAGTGGCCTGAATGGGAAAAAATTATTGTTTCTTTGTAATGTTGCCCAAAGACCAACCCACAGGTTGGTCAAATCCAGCTAATCAAATCCTTATCCCCTTCAAGAAAAATCTTCAGCATAAATCTACTGTGAGGCATTGCATTGTTTTTCCCAGTTCCGCCCAGCTCTGGAGAGCCCAGCTCAGGCACTGCTTCTCGTCAGGAGCGGGGCTGCCACGATTCCCGGGCACTTCTGCTTTCTGCGCACTGGAGCGGGCTAGCCACGTTCTGCCATAGGCGTGAGGGGCGAGACAAAGAGGTGAAAGAATTGTCCACTCTGTCCACGTGGTCGGCTGCAGAGCTTTAATGGCCGTGGGGAGCTGCAGTGGAGAAGCCGTGACCTGCTCCCAACGCTGTGTGCATGAAAATGGCCACGAACAAAGGAAGGCATGAGGCTTTATAGGGGGCAGGATGAGGGAGGCGGAAGCCCCCCTCACCCAATGGGGGCAGGCTACGGGGGTGTGACGTGGATCGGGGTAACCAATGGGAACACGATAGGGGTGGACCAGGCTCTGGGGCGAATGGGGTTGCAGGAATGGGGTGACAGACACCGAACTCTCTGGAGTGGACAGGGGGACGGTTACAGGATTGGCATGGTGAGCTCCAATGGTAAGTAACCCAGAGTGGACCACCGCAGGGTGGGGGGAACATGGGGGGTGCACGGGGGTACACAGCACCAGCTAACTAACACATAACAGAACCTCTAATCTGAACCCTAACCCGGGATGCAACACTACTGGATATGGTGCAGCAGTTGAAAATACTTTTGAAGAAAATATACTGCTTTTGAAGAAAATGTAGATCATATCTGAGGACTTACTACATTCAGAACAAGATTGTATCGAGCTGTTTAAATCTTCTTTCTTGCCCATGAAAACCAAATACAGTAGCTCTTCCTCCGTGTCACGGGCACCACGTTGGATTGAATATTATCTATTATTAAATGTTTAGGAGATAATACATAGACTAGACCATGGTTATTATATGTGATATCCTTACTTTTCTTGAGTGTTATGGCAGGGAAAAGTAGCAGACACACAAATCATCAGCAAGCCTGAGAGAATAATCAAAGATGTAAAGAGACAAACTGTCCCTTCAGATATTTGTGCCCTTGGGTTGTGCTATTTCCGTGTCCCTAAAAATCCTTTACTCTGCTTTATGCTTCTCTGAGATGCACTGTATCATGAAGTAATGCATTTGTTGTACATCTAATAACAAAGACTTGGTTTATGTCTACCAAAAATCCCTCTGGATCTCTGGTTCAAAGACAGTCTGAAAACATTCAGAGTACAGGGCAGAATTAGGCTTTTCCCAAAGTTCAGTTGTGGACAGAATAGTCTTTTAAAACATCTCCAGATGTGGCAATAGCAACTCCATTTTGTGGAATAGCCTAGGCTAGAACACTCAGGAATTGATTTATATGGTTTTAATTCTTTTGACTTCCTGAAAAAATTCAAACTTGTACCATCCAGCAGCCCCCAAAATGTTCCTATCTTGGGTTGCCTTGAGGTGAAAACACTCACCTTGAGGACACAAGAGACAGAAAGTAGTATTCATGAGCTGGAGTTCCTGTTAGGAGGACTGTTCTTATGTTAAACTTTCAGCAGTCACGGGTGAAATGTGTATACTAAAATTAAATTAAAGATTCAGTGGTTCACAGAAAGGTGATTAAATATTCATTAGGCAGAAGACAGATGGAGAGAACTTCTGACAGCTAAGTATGATTGTCACCTGGTGTGAGACCACATTTGTAAGGAGGAAAACCTAACTTCTTTCTTCTTCGAGTCTGAACCTTATTGCTTTTTTGGATGTTGATTCCTTGGAACAGTAGCACTAAATAAAGAACAAAAACACATCATGAAGTATTTTCTGAAATAAAAATTCTGTAAGGCAGAAACAGGCTTGGGTGGCAAATTCCAGGAAATTATCAAAATGAAGGACTGGAACTTGAATACTATTATGAAGTGTCTTATCTGACTAATCCTAAAGTTTCATTGTGGGCTGAGATTCTGACTTGAAATTGGGCATGATTCAATTCTGTGGACCCACCTGGCTATTCCTGGTCTGCAGCTGACCCTGACCAACATTACCCTCATTGCTCCTGCTCTGCTTTTCTTGTTTAACATAGTGGAATGGTGTCCTTCCAGCCCTGCACTCCCCTGGCAGCTCCTAACTCACTGCTCTCCTCGCTGTAGCCCCTCCTGCAGCACCCCAGCAGAAAGATCAGGGCCCAGACAGCATCATGTAATCTTTACACATAATACAATAAACTCCATAGAAAAGAAAATAACACTAGAATAATTTCAATAACATATTTTGCTTATAAAATCACATATTTTAAATATTGAATTGAGCACAAGCTACTTGACATATGCAGAAAATCTTGGATTCCCCTAATGGGTGCAGTGGAACCAGTTCCGCTCTGAGAGGAGCACCAAAGAGGCAGAACTTTACATGACTGAAAGCTGTGCTGCTGTTTGCTTGTGTCCTTGGTATGTCTGAAAAGAATAAATTTTTCACAGAAGGCTTAATTATGTTGGCTTGTTAGCTACAAGAAAGCAGTTGAAAACAAAAATTAGGTTTTGACCAATAGTGTGGCTTAGGCCATATACAGACACAAAGGCATATCTGTAAAAGTCAATTAAATTTATCAATGCATGTGACTTCTCAAATTCATAAAGAAAGTAAAACCTGTCTCTTTCTGCCCCCCTGCCCCCAAAAATTGAAAAAAATGTACACCTAATCCTACTATAAATTAAAGTAGAAAAAACAATTACATACCGCTAATTAAAATAATATCCCTCATTTATCAACACAGCATTTTTGTCTGTTACTGTGCCAGGCATGCATTCAAGTAGCCATCAGTGACTCTGAAAACACGTAATCAAAACTACCCTAAGGTCAGTCACAGAAAACAAATGGTGAATAAAATTTAGAAAAAAACCCAAATTTTAACTTCAGACCCTCTTAGCAAACTATCCCTTGCCCTACTTGTCTTCTGGGTTTTTCTAATGTTATGTAGAAATAAAGATACATGTCATAACTAAAAAAGAACACTTTTATAAATGGAATAGAAGATTCCTGAGTGCTGAGATCCATGAATTATAGCCAAAAATGAACATAAAAAGAGGACAGAGACTGGCAGATATCTTTACCAAAAATTAAGAGATTATTAAACCCATCAGATTGGATGATCTATCTAAAAAAGTTATCTGTAAGTACTCTGGAAAGAGGGTAAAAATGAATACTTGGAAAATTCCTCTCCATACAGACGTATTTTAAATGTTCCTTTAATTTCACATTTTTCTTAACTGTACTTTATTTTCTTTTGTAAATATAATAGTTGTATATTAGTATCTCAAAATAGAAAGTACTACAAAAGGAGGCAGCTGAGTGAAAAACAAGCTTTGTAATCAAAGAATTGAAACTGTAATATGCAGTACTATGAATTGTACATTATCTGCACAATAAAGTGATGTTTTGTGATGCTCCTTCTTCTTGATTAAAGGTCAAACTTTCTGCAGCTTAGTGAATATGACAGTTCAGACTGAATATTAAGTTCTACTGAAAGCACTTCTAAAAGCATTCCCCTAGAAATACTGTGCAGCAGCATTTGCACTGAGACTGTGCCTCTCTAAGATGTGAGTCAATGAACCTCTCTATTGTTTTCCTATTAGCTGTAATTACTGTAGATGTCAAAGTTCCTTTAACTTCAGCAAAGTTCATTGAAAGATGTTGCTGGGAGTATACAGTGAAATCTGTCATATGAAAATTATGCTTGTTCTTTTGAATTTACACAGATATTTACACACATGCACAAATGCTGCTTCTATGTATATCAATCAGATTTGAGTTAATAAAATAAGGTAGATAAGAGGGTAGAATTTGAATTTAGTCTCATCTCATCTGGAGTCTTTGTATGCTTTACAAAGACTTATTATAGGAAAAAAAAAAAAACACAACAATTAAACATCAGAAGGAGCCGTACACACTGTGCTTTGTTAATCTGAAAACTCTCAAACACTTAGATTTTATAGTTTGCATGTTCATTCCCCTGTACCTGTGATATAGGAGCCATAGCTGAGATCTAGGTGTGAGACAGGCATTAATGAACAGCTTTTAGAAATTCAGATATTCAGAATCAGTTATTTCTTCTTCCTTATTATCTGCCAAACATATTCATGCTATTTTATGTCCTTATTATATTACATCTGTAGGACATGAGAATTAAAAAACCCCAAAGGTAAACATAAAAATATTGTAATTCTAAATATTTTTAAAATTTTCCCTGCTTAGATAAGTAGAGGTTTAATGCATATGGAAAATAATAAAAAGTAAAATTTTGATGGATATCCAAACACACTAGCCTTTTCTCATGTAAGTCAGAAATATGAGTTCAGGTGGTGGTGATCTATCCTTCATTCTTTTGCAGTATGAAAAGCAGACACACTGACGTAGAATGAATCCTCATAAACTTCCCAAGACAATTATACAACTTCTCCCTTTAGAAAATAGATTTCTCTAAGACGTCTTTTGAGTAGGCAACATCCATATTAGCCAGGTCTACATTGGTCTACAGACCACAGTCAAAGTTTCTTGCCTTTCACATGCCTCTAAATTTGAATTGCTTGTTATAGTTAAAACTGGAAAGAAAATCATATACATCCTGACATACATCTCATGTGCTCTTGTAGTGTTTTGGTCTTCATTCACTTTAATGGTCTATTCCAGAATTCCATTATTTCACTCACTGCCATGAGTTGAACAAGTCTAAATGACTGTTTTGAGATTAGCTTCATTTGATACATTAAATAATCACGGTTTAGATGTGATTGATATCAGAGTCAGCAAGCGCTCAATGTTTCCCACCCTATAGCCAAAAGATTATTTTTCTTCTTTCAGGTTGATTACTGATGTTATTGTCATGAAAAAAAAAATGCTTGTTACAGGAATACTGCTCATTCTTGACACAAATATATATCTTTACAGACAAAGACAGCTTTGTTTCTTAAACTGAAAACAAACATAACATTCCAATAAGGTGAAAATCAAGGCAGGAACAGGCATTTCATGCAATCACAGAATCACAAAATTGGTTTTATTTTGGAACAAACCTTTAAAGATCATTTAGTTCCAAAACCCCTTGCCATGGGCACAGACACCTTCCACTAGACCATGTGGCTCCGAACCCCATTCAACCTGGTTTTCAGCATTTCCAGGGATGGGGCATCCACAACTTCTCTGGGCAACCTGTTCCAGTGCCTTGCCACCCTCACAACAAAGAATTTTAGACACATTTGCTACTTGTATGGAACAGCCCTAACATATTTCTGCTATTTCCACATATGTAAAAAACCCCAGGTACTGAGTAAGAATTTAAACTTTATCAGCTTGAGCATAGTAACAACTATGCACAGCTGTACGTTCTTAGTTTAAATCGGGCTAAAAATGTGGAGTGACAATTTTGACAGTTATAAAAGTCTTCAGTAATGTCATGTACCTGTTATAACCTGGATAGTAAATGTCAAATTGTACTAGTGTCCAGTTAACAATATCTCCCCAACTGATCTCATGGTATCCTATTGATGAAAGTTCACTAAAAGCAGTGTGAGCAGAGGTGTAAGACTGAAGGTAGAACAAGTATCTTTGTAATCATAATCATGATAAAAGCACCTTGCAAAACATTTCCTCATGTTAATTTGTTTTTTGAAGAAAATTTGAGCATAGCCTAGACGGAGAGACTTTGCTGCATCCTGGTTCAGATTAGGAGTTCTGATATATGTTAGTTAGCCGGTGCTGTGTACCCCCGTGCACCCCCCGGGTTCCCCCCCCCCCCGCCCCCCCAGTAGTCTGCTCCAGGTTACTTACCATTGGAGCTCACCATGCCAGTCCTGTAACCACTCCCCTGTCCACTGCAGAGAGTTCTGTGTCTGTCACCCCACTCCCGCAACCCCATTCACCCCAAAGCCTGGTCCGCCCCTGTCGCGTCCCTGTTGGTTAATTACTCCGATCCATGTCACTCCCCCGTAGCCTGTCCCCATTGGGTGAGGGGGGCTTCCACCTCCCTCGTCCCACCCCCTAAAGCACCCTATGCCTTCCTTTGTTCAGGGCCATTTTCATCCACACAGCGTTGGAAGCAGGTCGCAGCTTCTCCACCGCAGCTCCCCGCAGCCATTAAAGCTTTCCAGCCGTCCACACGGATGAAGTGGACAATTCTTTTGCCTCTTTGTCTCATCCCTTACGCCGATGACAGAACGCGGCCAGCCCGCCCTGGTGTGCGGCAGCAGAAGCGCCCGGGAATCGCAGCAAGCACTGGTCCTGCTGAGAAGCAGTGCCCAAGCCAGGCACTCCGGAGCTGCCCGGGACCGGGAGAAACAACGCGAGTGCTGCAAGACTTGTCTTCCATTCAGACCATGAAAGGCATTAATAAAGACCAATGCAATTGTAAGAAAATAATGAAATAAGAAGAATATAGGGCATTAAAAAAATAGACACACATTTAAGAGATACTGCAATTGATAGAAAAAACCCAAACCAAAACTAGAAACAGTATTTATTTCAGCAGTAGAAAAACTGAGATACTTCACTAAAAGATGTCCAGGTAGTGAATAGATCACTGCAGATAATTGATTTCACCTGAAGTTGAGACAGAACCCTTTTCTTAAAAGAGAACCATAAGAAGTGTTCCGATACAATGAGACAGTTTTTCAAAAAGAGTTGTTCAAAAATATACAGAAGCAAAATGACTTATACAATGATTTATACAATATAAATTCCAAAGCACTAGATTAAACCAAAGTTGCAACTTAAAACTTTTTGTGTCAATTTTTCTCTGCTCTGACAACATGGTGGCAGTCTGAGAGTACCTGATGGCAGATTTTTAGATGCTTAAATTTCCTGAAAGAAACTTTGATGCTTGCTTAAGTAAACAGATATATATTTCTCACATCTGCCATTTATCGGAAATAACACCTTTTTATGACTATGCAGTTAATTTAATGGGAAAAATAATAAAATATGAATGTGCTTTTCTTGTATCTATTCTTTCATGTAAAATTAGACATCCACAATGTAGACTGCAAATGCAAATTATTTAAGATTAACTTATATTCTGGTTGTTATGGAAACTACAAAAAATGTACCATTCTATGCACTATAAAATATCAGTATTCCACTAGTAAGTTTTGCAGAGCTGTGATTGTTTACTAGAAAAATATTAAGGAACAAAAGTAACTCAAGAACTCACTTGTATGCGAGTGCTTCTTTAAGTTTGGTAGTTTCCACATTAATAACAATACCACAAAATTATAATTAATTATTAATCATGTCCAAAGAAGTAACAAGTATGAGTCCTATTTCGTATCAGAATAAGTTGTGAATAGTTTCTCTATCTGTGGTATAAACCTTTCATCTTATACCTCTACACTTCCCAAAAAATTGATAGCGAAAATCAAATAATTGGTAAATAGTACCCGTGACAAACTGCTTCTCTGCTATGGATGGAACTCAGATACTTCTAAATCACCTCTTTGGATATGGCAGGTCAGACGAGATAGGCACTTCTGTCAGTAGGTTGTGATGCTGCTATCCATCTTTCTTTTTGAATAAAATCATAACCAAAATTTTTTAAATAGATGAAGGATGCAAGACTTCTGACAGTCTTTCTGAGAAATGTTCCCTTTACAGTGAGATGGAGACTGAACTTTAAACTTTCTCACTGTGAAACTGAGTGCTTGCATTCCTGACTATCAGAGGGTATGAGCTGAAAAAGGGATTATTTCCCAGCTCTCCTGGAGAAGGAGTCTTCATCCTAGCTTCTTCTCAGAACTGCTTGCATATTAAAGAGAGAACATGTCTGACAAAGTAAATGCAAGTGAATTTATAAATATATAAATGCAAAATTTTTGTATGCATAGCAGCCCAGATCACACAGCAAACTTCAGAGGGATAGCTAGAAATAGGTGTGAGGAGGTTACAAGAGAAGATGTCCTTTGCAGCAGGACAGTCTGAACACATTCAATAACATGCTCCATGGTCTGTGTTTATTGATGGAAACCTAAGTGCCTACACTTATTTAAAGATATAAAGATTTTAGTTTCGTGACAGACTCCCCTACGTACACCTGTGGCTGAAATGTTGTTTTTCTTTTGGAAAAAGAGAATAAAGCTGAAACAACACATCATTGATTATATACATTTAAAGCTCCTTGGACTTCTACTCTGTTTCTGGTAACATGGATGATCAAAAAAAGTTAAGACATGCAGGTATTTTTTAATTCAACATTTCTGGAATTTTGAACATGCTGAAAGGAAAACCAGACTTCAGCTTGTGCTGTACATGTCTACCAAGTCAGCTCATTCTCCATTTCCTACCTTAATTTCAGGTAAAATATCCACTGTCAGTTTAAAGTATGAAACAGCTGAGACAGTGACATAAAATATCAGCAATAAAACAATGACAAATAATCACTTACACTATGGCAGCTCTTTTTACCTGAAGATTGGGTCTACAGAACATGTGTTTAAACTGGCACTTATGATGCAGTAGTATCAGAAAAGTGACAAGTCTGTCTTTAACAAAACTCTTCTCTCATGGACCTTGTGAAGCTGGGAGTTGACATTTTAATGTAAATAGGAATGGAAATTTTTTACTGATGATTGCCTAGCACTGTAATCTACTTCTCATTCAAACATGAATTGTTTGACAGAAATCAAATATGTGCTTTTTTAGTTGAGAAACTCAGGCTGAATTCCTAGCAAATGTGATAACTTGACTAAGTTATGATGTTGTAAAGATGACCCAGAGTGCAAACCTTACTGTATATTTTTTTGTTCTTGTTTCACTTTTAATTAATCTAATTTTGCAAGTCCATATATATATATGACATACATATATAGTCATATATATATATATATGGACAAGACCCAAATTAATCGAAATTCCTCATTATATTCTAGGTTGAAAAATACATGAATAATTACAATTTAGCAAGATAACTGAGAAATACCTATGATACTACTTGAATAAAAGAATGAAGATCAATGGATTTATCATCATATTGTCTTGTAAGTAGCCTCATAGTTTAATAAACAGTGAAATTGAAGTAATTTACATTAAGAAAGACCAAAATCTTGCAGATTCTTGAAAATAAATACAAGATCTTTATCAGTAACATAATATAGGCTACCTAGATACACTCAACAAGAATTCATCAATGACCCAAAGAAGCACATTTCTTATGGAAATTAGTTATAGCCAGCTAGAAATAAACACAGGCAGCCAAATATGGGAAAAAAGTTTCAGGAGTGAGTAAGAGTGAGAATTTTTGCATAAGATCATGAGTAAACCATATAGTATATCCTCAGAGCATCACCAATGTCAGGAATTTACTCCCATTTAAAGAAGATAATTAAAATTTTAACCATAAGAGACCCTTCAAAGGCTGCATAAGTACTCTCTGGCAGCAGATAGTTTTGTGACTAGCAGTAGGTTTGTTACATGGATACGAAATGCTGCAGATAAGGATGTACAAAGCACAACAGACAATAACAATCACTGAGTAGTCTGAGTAAGAGGGACCCAGAAGGATCATGGAATCCAACTCTTAAGTGAATGGCCCATACAGGGATTGAACCTGGGACTTTGGCATTATTTAAACCATGCTCTGACTAACTGAGCTAATCATGCAGTCAGCATTTTCCTTTACTTTGGCTTTGGAGGAAGGGATCATTTAGATAGGGCCAGAGGAAGATTCTAAAACATTTTAGAGTAACAATATAATCATCACTGCAACAGCAAAGAAGATTCTCTTGACTTAGAACTGTTTCAGCTTTCATTTCTTTTAAATTTACATGCAGGTCTCTAAACGTATGCTAAAATGAGTATCCTGAGTTATTCCAGTTATGAATATTTGTAAGATGGCCACTTAAGTATATTAAAGGAAAGCAAAAGCAGTGAAATTTCTCAAGGCTATTTCAGTAGCATCCCTTGTAATTTAATTTGTATCAAAATGAGGATGGACTAAAGGATCAGAAAATAAAGCCAAATTTATTCTGGCTACTTCAGGATGATCACATCTGTAGCTGGGAAGTTGTCTGTATAGACCTTTGAAACCTGTGGGATTCTAGTAAAAAATAAATATTGAGAGGTACAGCAAGACTATTTTGCTTTGAAGTTTTGAAATGTGGATTTTAAACAACTTATAGGAACAGGATTCATAAAAAGAAACTTCTATATTGCTCTTGGATTAGTCATGAAAATAAAATGTAATGTTGATTATATAACTAATGTTAGTAAAGTGTTAAAAATGAACATGATGTAAACAAAAACTTTGATAGTCTTTTTCCATTTACAACAAAAACCCAGCAAATAACAGTGAAAAATTAATGTTCTGATGGTGATTTGCGGCTTCAGTTTTTCTCCCCGGTCTCGGGTGGCTCAGAATCCCGGCTAGCACTGCCCTTTGGTGAGACCGGGGCTGCCGCATGTACGGAGCTTTAAGGCTGAGCCTCCGCGTGGGTTTGCCGGTTTTGCAGCCGAGCGCTGAGAGGAGACAAAGGGATGAGGGAGGCACACCTTGTCCTGCATGGCTGGAGAATGTTTATTCCTGTGTGGCTGCCGCGATGGCTGGGGCGGCCGTCTCCTAGCACGTGCGTGGTCAAGATGGCGCCGGGACAAAGGGAGCGTCGGGTTAAATAGGGGGTGGGCAGATAGGGGCGGAAGCCCCCCTCGCCCAATGGGGACAGGCAACAGGGGAGTGACATGGACCACGGCAGCCCACAGGAACATAGCAGGGGTGTGTACAGGGTTCCGGGACAAATAGGAATACAAGGATGGGGTGACTGTCACAGAACTTTCAGGAATGCACAGGGGTGACTACAAGACTGACACGGGAAAGCTCCAATGGTAAGTGACTCGGAGCGAACCATCGTGGGGGGAAATGGGGGTACATAGAACCGACTAACTAACAGTTATTAAAACCTCTAACTGAACTAACCCGGCATGCAACAGTGATTCTAAATACATTCCTTACATGTTTTCTAAATACTTTCCTTACATATTACAATGTTTTTTGTCACATTCTAGACAATAATTGTAATTCCAGTAGCTGGGAAGGGTAAAGGCTATTAGACACATTTTGTGGTAAACAGGCATGTTTGCATCCCTAATTTTAAATCATTAACTCATGTAATTAACTTTTTGTATAAACTACATTTTCATTTTATTATACTCTTCTGCCTCTGCTGTGTCTGCACAAACATACAGAAACACAGGGCAAGAGAGAGGAACAGAGCAGGTAATTGGACATATTTTTCTATTTTTCTATTCTGAAAAATATTCTATGCTAAAATTATGGTATTAAAAAAAAATCCTATTTTCTTGTAACTTCATATTCATTGGTTTGCAGCTCTTTTGCTTTTACATCACATTTACTTTTAACAGTGTTATTACATTTTTCATAGCAGGTCAGAATTTTTTTACTTGAGATGACTTAAACCCATTTTCAATTATTATATCTTCTTAGTGACTGGCTGACTATACTTAAATACAATATATTTAGGAATATATTGTACAGAGTACAATACTATGTAAATGATAGATAGATACCATAGATTTACCATCAGGAAAAAACTTGTTCAGTTTCAGGCCATTTTAATAATTTTGACTTTTTAAACATTGAACTCACAAGGCAAAAAATATGTAATCAGTTAGTTGTCACTGCAGGATCAGTTAGTTCAGTGAAATTACCCTAGAGATAAGTGAGACACAGGAATTTTAAATTGTATGAGTTTTCAGTGGAGAGATATAATAGTTCTAAAGGGAAAAAATCCTTTTCAGGCACCCTTCAAAATCCTTCCCAGTCATCATCTCTATGCCGAGAAAATGAAAAGATAACACTCTTCTCCACAACACATCATAAAGACTTAAATGTAGGAATCATGGTGAAAACAGTTCTGGCCAGACATAACTAAGTTCTAGAGGATGCGTGGAAGAATAGGTAATGAAATATGCTCAGATACTGAATATCCAATATCTTCCTGCTTAGTCTTGAGGTGGGGGTTAGGTATGTTTATAAAGCAAAATGTCTTAAGCATCTAAAAATTTACATTAAAAATTGAGCTTAGGAGAAAAACAGTTGACCTAGACTGGACTAGAGAACATAAGCCATCACTGTGCCCATGTGGCCAAGAAGCCCAGTGGCATCCTGGTTTATATAAAGAAGAGTGTGGCCAGCAGGACCAGGGCAGGAATTGTCCATCTGTACTGGGCTCTGGTGAGGCCACACCTCAAGTTCTGTCTGATTTTAGGCCCCTCAAGTCAGGAATGACACGGGGGTGCTGGAGCATGTCCAGAGAAGGGCAATAGAGCTGGTGAAGGGTCTAGGGAATAAGTCCTATGAGGAGTGGCTGAAGGAGCTGGGATTTCTACAGTGGACAGAAGGCACTGAGACGACCTTAACCTTCTTTCCAATATTTTAGTAACTCAATGAAAATCTTACTCTACTTATGCTTAGTGTTTTTAAATTCCAACAAATATTCATATAAATTTGTCCAACTGCAGGTACAAACCAGTTTTTTGGTTGAGTGAGTTATGTGTTCATCAAGTCATTGGTACAACCACAAAATAAATAAAAAATTGTCTAGCTCTTCTAAAAACAATCTAGGAAGATTTTAACAGTCTTTGCAGCATGAAATGGAATATTAACAAATGCCAGCACTGGGAATTAAAGTAAGTCCTAGCTAATTTTAAGTCTCCTCATGAAGAATGTAACTTAGCCTAAAGAAGTTAATCATATTTCTATGCAAAAAGTTAGTGCCAATACTGCCATTTAGATTTTATAAATCAAAAATTAACGTCTTCAAGCACAAGAGAAAATTAATTCATGATCATTAATTCATAAATGGTAATTGCATGCAGAGGGCCTTAGATATTTTATATACTGTACATAAATAAATCCCAGGCGTCTTTTCTGAGCATTCTTGCATTCTCTTTTGCTTCTGTAATTTCTTTTTTGCTTCACTGGGGACTAAGAATGTGTAAAGGATGCAAGAGTAGAGCTTTGGGTTTTTAAGCATACCAAAGTACATACATACATGATTTTGATCAGATCTGACTAAAAGTGCTATAACTCAAACTGATGAAATTTTGTATGCATCTCTGAACAAATTTTAAAGGTACAAAACCCAGAGGGGCATAATTTCTAAAAGAAGTGCTGACAGGGCCTTATGAACGAGCATAATTATTTCAAATATATTAAGCAAATACCTTTAATCAACAGCTGAATGGTAGCATGCTGTGATAATTATTTCTGGTTGATGACGAGAAGACTGATTGCAATTTCCTCATTAACTTACTTTTTCCCCACTTCCATAAGTTTTTCTCTCTATATACTTTCTTACTTCAACAACTGATACCTTCTTCCTGTTGCAGTATTTTTTAGTCACAAAATCTGTTTAGGTTCTTATGTCTACCACCTATATTTATGAGTCACAATATTTTTTTTTTCAAAGAGGAAATATTCCCACATTTTAAAAAAAGTTTAATGTCAAGCCATGGTGTGTTACTCTGTATTTGTTATGGTTATGGTAGTTCTCCAAAAGAAAATAAATTGAACTAATCCTCTGTCCATTCATTTTAAGGAATGCTTAGAAGCAGGACAACTAAATTAAAAAACCTTTCACTCTAGAAGAGTATGCTGTGTATTTAAACACAAAGATTTTTCAGTTCTGAGCTTAGGGTTTTGGTTTTTTTCATCGAGGAGGTTTCGGGTATTTGAACCATTTTTATTAATTTTTTAACAAGGGTGAAAGAAAAGAAAATTTAAAAAAATACCAGATTTCTTTTTCTATTTCAAATTTATATTGGTGTCCCTTAGAGACATAAGAGAGGAGGAGTCAATTGCCTCAATCTTGTAATTATAATTTAGTATTTTCACTAACACCCTTAGTGTAATCTCTGTTAGGAGTAAGGAACTCCATAAATTATTTTCGTGATTATGTTTGAATTGTACTTACTATATATTCTTTTTACATGGCAAGAAAGTCTACTAGAGAAAAAAAAATCTGTAATCTGAGCAGAAGTATTTACGATATCCTGTAGTATATTACTAATGTCATTGTGGTTACTTAAGCCCCAGTTTCTATCTCAGAAGTTGTATTTACTACTTGAATGTGTTGAAATTATTTTTCTTGTTGAAAAGGGAATTTTGCATATTATGCAGGGAATTCTTCAACGTCCTTCTGAGAGTCAGCAACCTATGTTCATCTTTCAACATTTAAACTGGACAGCCAGAAGAACTAACTCAAGAACCAGAATAACCTTGGAGGCAATATGTACACAAAGGAGAAAAGCCCTGTGTTTGGCTCCTTTAGAATGAGTAGTACACATGCTACATATTTAATTTATTTTGGGAAAAGGTTACTTTAAGCCATAGTTCAGATTGCATATTTTGTTTAGCCTTGCAAAGTTTGAGATCTGCCATGGTTTCTTACATATGCTTAGCTCTAGGCATCTTTCCCAAGTTGGAGTAATCTTCTTTCAAATATAAAAATACCTTGAATGTAAGTTTCTTGAAACCAAGTTTATAACAATTTAATAGGTCAAAACCATTCAGACCTCAGCATGGAACTCAAGACAAGTCCACTGGAAAGCAACCAGATTTCTTTTATATTGTTTTCTTTTAAAAATTTTAATTGCATTTCAACAAAATCTATAACATCAGTGGATTCTTTTTGCTATTTAGCATCTCATAAATATTTCACTAGCTTTTTTACTTGTTTTACACCTAGTTTTAATCCTTAAATCTCTTTTGCCTATCCTGCCTATTCTTGCATTGTTATTAATAATAATTTCAGACATTACTGGAGTATGCAGAATTCTCAGAAAGGATTACAGTTATGCCAGTTGGAAAGTATATACCAGTAAACTATCTTATGTGCTAGGAACCTAAGCCATATCCTATTAAAATCACTTGGATTCTTCCTAGTAACTCACCTGATTTTGAATTTGGCTTTAAAAGAGAATTTGCTGACACAACCTCCTGTATTTAGAGAAGATTTGTTTTTTTCTAAAGGTGAAGAAGGAAGTAAACAGTGGTAATTCCAAGATCAACCAGTAACTGAGGAATCAGGCATGTGGGAAATGCAAATCTTTCAGATTCATCCCTGGAGTTATAATTTGGAAAATGAGTTTTAGGCTATTTTTAGCTAATCAACTTTGATATTTTGTCATGGAGCATGAATATTTTTGAAAAATCTCCCTTTCTCGCACTGGAATAATGTATCTCAAAAATCAATATTTTATTAAAATATTAAAAAATTCTTTCCTCGTTGTGTCTGTATAGGGACATAGAAGAAAGGCACAAATCCAAATCAAGTTTTTTGGAAAAACTATACGAGATAAAATGTGGAAAAAGTACTCTAACAAACTGGCTGAAATTTTATCTCTATGATTTTCACAATTGAGAATGTCAACATAAAACAGACAGGGAAAGGTGAGTTTAATAGTAACCAAGGTAGGAAATAACAATATACCACATACAAATTTTAATATCTGTCCAAAAAGAAGAGGATATAATGACAAGCATGCGGTTCTGTATGCTGGACCAAGACAATGTCTCCATAAAATAAGAGGGGGAAACTCACTTAGTGAATGAAGTTCCAGTAATTTGGTGGAGTTCCCTTCATTGTCTTCTCATGAGAAATGCATATGTCTTGCTATTATGGCTTTAATTTTGCTCAGCTACCTTAAATTCACATGAGCTATATTAGTCCTGGAGAAACATCTTCAGGTCTGCATAAGTAACAAGCACCTTTACTTGCTTCTGTGTTAAGCTGCTCTCCTTAACCAAGGGTTTTTAAAAGTTTTTGAGAGTCAAGCCTTTTCTAGAATATCCAAAAAGATACTTCCCAAGGGTGGCTGAATATATTACAGAATGACCTACAGAAATAAAAGACAGGAAGACTCCTCAGTAATTTTTGAAAGTACAGCAAATTTTTTTAAAAGATTACAGAAGCTGATTGAATTAAAAAAAAAAAAAAAAAAAAGTAGGGCACTTTAAAACCCTTTCTAAAATATACATCCGTTTTTCTATACATCAATATTTTCCACTTTATATCGAAAATCATCATTCATTCAAGTGTTCCTCTGAGATCAAAACCTTTGAAGTTATTGCTTTTTCAACATTGGAACAACTATTAAAGGAAAAAAAACTTTTCTTACAGGTATTGTAATTCCCTCACTCTTTGCCTCACCTTCCCAAGGCCAAGTTTACTTTTTAAAGCCTGTCTAAAAATTCCTTAACTGTCCTTTGTGCATAGTAAATATGCACTTGCATTTATGACATAAAAGGAACAGTGTCTGACCTTTGAACAGACTTTGGAGTTTTGTAGAGTGCCTGAAGTTCTCATTACAATGGAAGTGATTTTTTTTCTTAAAATGCATCCTAATAAAAACTAAACCATAAATATTTGGAAAAGTAAATTTGGCTGTTAAACAAATTCCTAGAAACATAATTCCAGAAAATCTTTGAATATGTAGGATGCATTACTTCTTCAACAAGTGAAATGTCTGTAGCTGTTGTAAAGCGGGAAAGTGGATATACCAGAATTAATGTATGTTGTATACTGGATTAATTGGAAAAACAAAAATATTAACAGAATATTCTGCTATCTCTGTATATATTTGGCAAGAAATATAACAAATAGCAAATTAACACAGGAATATGAAGAACTTTTTGGTACAATACAGTGCATTATGGTAGGCATGACTGGCAATATGACTCTGAAATGACTTAAATTACCTGGAGGTGAGCATAGAAAGACAATGTGTAACACATTATCATGCTTTTAGTTCCATGGAGACAATCTATGAAAACACAGCAGGGTCATAATACTACAAATAAGCTGGTACTTAACCTTTTTGTGACGCTTTTATCAGAGCTGGCTATTAATTAGTTATCATTTGTCTTCACATAAAGATATTTGGAGGGTAGAACTGCCCTCTCTGCTTTTTAATTTTATACTATAGGTCTGACCTTTACATTGGACTGTAACGCCAGCTCAGAGTAATTCTAGCACACCTTAGCAGGGACTGTTCTTCCATATTTATTTTGTTTCAGTCTATTTTTTTTCTGTATTGAAAGAGTCTCACTGTTACCAATTACCCACAGTTAGACAGGGGGTCAATACCTTCTTGACTAGATGAGAAAAACTTGTAAACCACCCTGACCTGTTTGTTTATTTCCCTTTAGGCCAACAATTTACTGTCACATTCTTTAGCTGTAGTGGCCACAAATAGGACTATCAGACATCTTATGCTTTGAAAAAGCAAAACAGCAGTAAGTGTGATATTTCTTTACAGCTCTACTCTTGATGATGTGTTGTGATGTATTTATTCAAAACTCAAGCTGTGATTGGAAAAGGAAGGGATCAGTCACCAACACATGTGGCACAGGAGCAGCAAAGAGCCTGCAGTAATTGAAATCGTCATACATTAATGGCATCAACACAACCATATTTTGTCTTGCTTCTGGCCTAGGCAATCTTTAGATTGTGTGGATTATATTCTGAATTATATGTGAGATTTTTTTTTTTTCAGGTCACTATGCACTAAAAGAAATTATCTTGACTTTTTTCCCTTGTTGGTCTCTGTGACTACTGTTTTAACTTGGAGCATGGTAATACATACAGCACTAAAAGGACAGACATTCAGAGAAATATCTTTAGACTAGAATCAGACATATTCACTGAAATTTGCTGCTGATAAACTTTGCTGACTATGTAGTATAGGAAGCAGGCACCGACTCCTCAAAACTCAGGTTTTCTTACAATAGGTATATAGAAATTTTATGACTGATATTAGTAATTCTTGTTAGAATTGTCATGGACCATGAATAGCATCTAGGTGACAGGTTTTTATCTAAAAAAAAAATGTTCATCCAATTCTGAAAGATTAGATACATGGGGAATTCTAAATAGTATTTGTATGTACCCTTTATTTTCTGAAAGGAAAAAGAAGCAATGGGAAAATACTTTTCCAGTAAAAAACAGTTTCATTAGATTTGTACTGGTCAATCATTTTTATTACAATAAAAATGTTTAGAAGGACAAAAAGAGAATATATATAATTAAGGAAAATAGACTGCTGCTAGAGTTATTAATGTTCCAACAGTCCCAACAAAATACATTACACAGTTATTATACGTCAGGATATAGTAATATCAACACTTACAATTCTAAGGATCTAATTATTACAGGTACCTTGTTATTATATATAGCAATAAAAATTGCTCTACATGATGCTCTGACTGCCTCTAAATTCCAGATTATATCTGTTTTACTGTTATTTTTCATATTCTTAAAACTAGTTGAACCTCATTCATAAAGATCCTCTCCTGAAGTGACTAGAGTGATCTGTCTTTTCTGCTTGTCTGTTGTCTTCTAAATTAAGATTTCTTTCTATGATCATGAATTACTCTAAGCGGAATAACTACTTCTTAATACTGGCTATTAATTGATAGTAGGTGTTCTGGCACAAAGCCACATTAAGTTAAACTAAAGTAAAAACAAATCTAGGCAATAATATTAGACAGTTGCTCTTACAACTAAAATCAGATCAATCAATATAGGTATAGTCAAATCCTGAGACTTTATAGTATCAACAAAATCTCTGTGGGTGTTTACTAATAATGGCAAAATACTATTTTCCTTGTCAAATTTCAATATGGCTAAAAGTGTCCTTGAGCATTTTCCACTTAGGCATTCCTGTCTGAGAATCACATTGTTCATGATTTTCTTTCCCATTCTGCATATCATGAACAGCATTCATCATTTGACTAGAGTTGAGTCTGCTGCAGTTGCCAGAGAGATTTTTCTCACACTTATCCTTATGAAGTTCTCTCCAGTCATTTGATAAGTCCATTAAATTCTCAGTTTTTACACCACTAATTTGATGATGGGTCAGGTAATATTCTGGTGGTAATTCCCACTGGATTAACAAGAACAGATGTTGCAAAGTTTCAACCTGATTTTTGGTGATCTAATCTACAAACACTTAGCCTACACCAGTGGCTTTAAGTTGGTACTGACAAATCTTTTATTCTGCAAGTAAAGTTAAAATATAATTTCTCAATGAACTTGTCAATAAGAATAGCATACTGTTATGTCATATACTATGATAAAATTTTCAAAATACTCACATTTTTCTTGTAAAAGATTTATGCCTCTCATTCAAGTCTTCTGGAATAGATAAATGTCTGTTAATTTAATTCCTGGTAGCATAATTTGTTATTACTTCTGCAGTCAAAATACTAATAAATAGAACAATGTCTACCACATGTAATCCTGTCAGATCCAGATCAGACTGAGGGGAACTAGCAGAAAGTGCACAAAACTAATCCTGCAGATCATAAAATCAGGTATAGCTTTAAGTAACTGTTTCCAGAATTGATTTTTGTAGACAGCAGCATCTGAACTTCTGGCCTTAGTCTATACACTTCCTTTCCTGCAATTGTGCAGCATGTGGTGAATGTATTCTCATGATTTGCACAATACAGAACAGGAAAACTGGATGTTTCTTGTTTAAATGAAAAACATCCATAATACTTAGGAAACTGCAGACTGATCACCTTTCAGTCAGATACCCGAATGAAGTGAAAAGCTAAACATTTTTATTTTCTCCACGGGCAGCCATGATATACAACCCTGTGTGTTGTATATCCCTACCCTGTGTGTAGGTTTTGGAGTTCAGTGCAGTGACTTATGAAAAAGTATCCTGGAAGTTCTGAAAAACAAAGGAAAAAGTAAAATACCAGTATTTATGTTAAGTAATTACATAATGATTAGAGGGAACTTCCAGAAATCTGATCATAACATGAGAATAACATTTTCTGCAAACCACATCTGTAACTGCTGCTTTTCCTGGCATAGATAAAAAAGGAAATACAGAAATAAAAAAAGGAAGTTCTTATACTCAGTAACTCTTCACTGTTGTTGATCATCACTTACGCTTTCCTCCTATTCTGCAGTGCTTTTGAGAACCCCACAATATAAAAAATTTTCAGTACAACATGAAATGCAGGAACCCCCCAATAGAAACATGAACAGAGATATAAAAGTACACTATCAGTTGACTGGAAAAGGAAAATAAAAAATAAAATTAAATTACATTAAAATAGTTTTTCTGATTTGATATTGATATTTGATATATTTATTGATTATATTAGGTATATGATATAATAATATTGCTAATCAACATAGAATAAATAATGAAAATAAAATTTTGGTTGTTTTGAAGGGTTTTTTTTTGTTTGGGTTTTTTGGGGATTGTTTTTTTTTTTTTTTTTTTTTTTTTTTTAGGTTTTTAGGGATTTTTTGTTGTTTTACCAAAGAAAAACTCCAAAACAACCCAAAGGCAGACCAAACCCAAAAACCAGTTGCTTACTTTCATTTACAGAAAATAATATTAACATTAGATTTTTAAAAGCAAACATAAAGTTAGGAGAAAAGGGCAGCAGATGAAACTTAGCCAAGAAACAAAGAAATAGATTAGTTACATTTCCTTAGAAAATAACAGAGATTCAGACAGGATGATGAGATTATCATAAAACCCCAGAAAGAAAGATGGAAACCATAGCAACTTGCACAGTCTCCCACCAAACTTGGAAGTGAAATTAATTGTTTCAAACTGGGCTTTTGATTAAGATTTATTTTTATTGAACATGAAGAATAGGAAATTCTCCAAAGAGATCATATTCTTCAGGCAAGAAATTCATGACTTTAATACAGCAAGATTTTAAAGAGCTCATTGCCCTCCTGAGCACCAAATTCTATGCAACACACCTGAAAATATTTGGTTTTAGTTAAGATGAATGGTGAATAATTTTTAAATTTTCCAGAGTCTAGTTATTTGTTCTAGTCTGGGGCAAAGACATTCCCAATTTAACAGCTTTCCTCTACAGTACTGTGCAGACCCTGTGCAGTTGCTACACACCCTGCTGACAATATGATTATACATGTGCAACACTGGCAATTAAAAGTGTGGTTTCCACTGGCACCCCAGGGAATAGTATGTGAATTCATAGTGATACTCCCAGAGTCAAAGGAATTCTCTTGTTAAAGGTGATTTAAATTGTTTTCATTGTCTGTCAAACAATGGCAGCCCCCCAGCCAATTCAAAAGCCAATTCAATTAGTTTCCTTCCACTTATGGTCTTCCAAAAAATCACAGTGTAGTTAAAAGCCCTATCCATCAGACAGATCAGTTGTAGCTGAGCTATTAAATATCTATGGGCCATAAAGCCATTTTTTTTTCTGAGCAGAGCTAGTGTGTAATAAATGTCTAAGTTATTTTAAACAAAAATGCTATAGAAAGGCAGTTTCCCATGATAGATAGTCCTGAGTTTCAGAATTCTCAAACTAATAATTTTCCTCAGAGAAAAATCTTATTTATAAGGTCATTCTTAATAACAAAGTAAAAGACAGTATTTTATCTTATTTGATTTGATTTTCCCTCCAGGTTGTGTGAGCTTTCTGGTTTGTTTTGGGGTTTTTGTTCTTAGTTTTCTTTTTTTTTTTTTTAACAATAAGAACCCGACCTACTTTTAAACAACACACTGATATGTACAGATGTATATGTATATCTATGAATAGATAATTCTATATACATTTGGAAATAACTTGCAAATAATATGGGAACAGGACAAGTAAAAACATGCTAAGAACATCTGTGTCAGCCAACTGTCTCATATACAGTTAGGTATATGGACATGTTTGACAAGACATAATCATTGTATTATGAATGGGATACTAATTAGTAAAAAGGTTTTCTTTAAAATATCATCTTAGGAGTGGTGACTTCAAATAGGGAAACAATCTAAAACGTGTAAATATAATAAAGCATGATGAGCCATTAATGTGCCACTCATTTTTGTTGCTCAAGGGAGATCATACACAACATCCTTATGGCCTTGTCTGATCTGTTACTCAATTTATATGATTTGCTCTAATTTAATCTGCTATTCATGCATCTTGAAGTCTTTTTTTGCAACTTTTTTTCCTGTATCTTGCCCTTCACCTCCTGTCTTTCAAAGGCTGATGAGAATTAACTGCTGACTATTGTTTAATAATGTATGTGAATTTCTACTGTTAACTATCATTGTTTTCTTTACTTTGGGCATTAAAAGCTGTGACCAGGCAAGACAGTCAGGGATTATATCAAATTAATGCAAATGATGGGACAAAATATATTTCTAATTCACCATTGGGCCTCGTTGAAAGATAATTGCTACAACTTTACAGAAATCTTTGAAAGTTTGTAGAGCTTTTTAAAGACTAAATTTAAAAATAAAAAAAAGGCATTGTTTTGCTAGCAAAGACAAAGGTGAGCATTCCAAAATGTTTTACTCATAGATTTTTTTTACAGCATTAAACCAAACTCTGAGGACACTTCTGTTACTCAGACTGGAAAGTTTATATTGGTTAAGACATTACTCTCTGAGAGGTTTTCTGAGAAATGATGAAATGCAACTCAGCTTAAAAGGAAAACAGAAGTACATTGATAAGAAAATCTTCATGCATGGATTTGCATAAATTACATATTTTCCAGAACTATTAGGAGACCTTAACAATAAAGGATAGATTATGTGGTGCTGTAAACACTGAATTCTGGGTGAGAAACTTTTTAAAAAATGATTTGTTGTCCAGTGAGATAACAGAATTTAATCAGGGGTCATGACATCTATGTGTAAAGGGCTGCACACACCCATGTCATGCAATGATCATTACAGCTCCTGAAAGCTTATTTTGTGAAGTCTTAAATTCTGGAAAATTTACAAAAGTGAGTTCAGTGCCACAGTCCATGTTAGTAAAACTCAGATCTATTGTAAATATTTACAAGATGAAGCTAACATTTGCACAAGAAATAGCGGACCAGATTAAAAAGGAAAAAACCCAACAAAAATTTTTAAGGAGAAATTGCTATAAACCTAATATAGATAATCAATAATTTCAGTCCAAAATCCATAACAAATATGGATCAGAGAATAGTGAACAATAATTTAAAGTTAAATACTCTGTAGTATGCAAGAAGTGACACATTCTTAAATAGATTACACCTTACATTAAATATAGGGGAGGAACTTGTTTGAAGAATATACTTTATTTAGGCTTGCAAAGGTTGAAAGGCAAAGTGGAAACAAGTTAAACTGTTAAATAATTTTTGACCTATACCTCACAATTTAGAGTAAAGAATAAATTTGATTAAGCTAATTATTAGCAAGAGCAATAGCCAAGCAATATATTTAAACTTTCAAAGAGATACAATTTAAATTTGCCACAAAATTCAAACTGACAAAATGTTATACATTCATTATGAAAGCTTATTATAGAGTTTCATTCACAATATATATATGCTAATAAAAAAGAACATGATTCTGTATAAAGAAGGTGTCTTCTATATCCTTAAATAGTTTTACTTTTGTGATCTTTCAATAGCAAGTTATTACACAAGATATGACAATAGCTCTTACTAGGGATCAGAATGAGAACACTTACATATGAAATCATTTTCTGATCTGGTATACTTGCTTGTGGTTCTGATTGAGAAGAATGAGCCATTTTTGTGAAATATCTCTTGATCTCAGTTAATCATTCACACTGCCTGGCTATACAATGTTTCATAATTTACAGACTGTGCCAAGAAAAAGACGCTTGTTTCATTTCTCCAGGTACATAATGGATGAGAACCGAAATGATTCAGGTGAATGGACACTGGAGGGGTGTTATTCTGTTGTAATATATTACTAGTACCCTGCTAGTAACAGAACAGGAACAATGTCCCATTGTCCAAAGCTGGAATTTAAGCTTTAGTAAAATTCATCAAGTATATCAAGTGCTTCCAATAAAAGCAGACATGAGGTAGTTATTTTCTATCGACCAACATAAATCAGACTGGAAGTGCAGCTTTGTGCCTGTGAATGAAGTTTTGGTTCACAGCATCCCACCACAGCTTGATTTTTAAAAGGCACTATTTAATCTGTTATTAAAAATATAAAACACAACAACAACAAAAAATTCAAAGCTTTCTGAACCATCTAACTGAAAATATTCTTGGCTGCCAAAGTAAAAACATTTTCAGAATACAGATGGATTGTCTCTATGCTATTTTAATTTTTCTTCCTTTCTGAATTGAGTTTGGCACAAGTTATGAAAAATAGGTTGTGGGATTTTTTTTTCTTTTTTACTCACAGTTTTGAATATTAATATTCTGTTTTTTTAGTATTGCAGAGATCAGTATTTCTATCCTTCAGTGGAATTATTCCATGTTAAAATAAGGTAAGTCAGTGAAAGGAAAGAATTGTAGAGCCATGTAGATGCCCGCATCCACACTGAATATTGAATTCTTTGACCAGCCTCTGCATATTCACTGTGATTTCTGGATTAAGATCCTACTACACTAAACTACAAATGTCAATTTCTGTCCTGCAGATATCAAATGTAAAACTGTTATTCTGAATATCAAAATAATAAGAGAAGGTAGACAGAATGGTTTTTTTTTTCATTAAAAGTACTTCATGTTTGCAATGTGTTTATGATTTGGAGATCCCTTTCCTATTCAGCTTCCCACTTGAGGGCCCTCTGTTTTGCTGTCAGCTATGCTAGTTTGAACTATATTTTTCCTGCCCTTCTGGTACTTCTTTTTGAATTTTATGGTGTTCAGTGTACGTCTATCTGTGTTGAAATAAATTCATCCTTGAAAACTAACATCTCACAACCTGAGCTTCCAGTTCCATTTAGTATTTACTGTGCTGGTCACAAAAATCCTACCTGTGATGTCTATAATGATTTAAAAATATTGCTTTATGCCATGTAGACAGCCATTTCCTGACTTGCCTTTATCATACAAAGTCTGAGTTGGATCTTCCAGATGCTTCTGTAATACAGGTAACAGTCTGGCCTAGAATTACTTGATAACAATATGAACACAGATCCCACAATTCTCAGAAACAGGCTGAACCCTAAGGATTTATGATGACTCTATACTATTTCCTCACTGGGTAAATTAAGTAAGCAGTTCACACTGAAAGTCATCATTCTGTCAGTTAAGGGGAAATAAAAGTGGAATGTACTTATGGGAGGTGACAAATCCAAATAGCAGAAGGAATTAGGAACAGTCAGAGAAAGGAGAATGCCTTGATGGCATCAGAATTGATTCAAATGATTTGGGGAAATAATATGAGAAAAATGAATAAGCAAAGGCAACATTGTGATGAGCTATATTTGTATCTCTATACATAGTTTAGAAATAACATTGAATGCATCAGTAAAAGTATTTTTGAGAGTTTTTTTGTATTTTATTTTATAGTCATGGAAATTACATTTTTTTTTACATTTTGTTAAGTACTAATTACAGGGCAAAATCTGTATTTGAGCTCAGTTACTAAGAAAGGACATTGACTAGAGAAAATTTAAAACATGACAAAAAATCTTCAGACGGCTACACAGCGGAAAGAAAGAATATAGAAATGCATTTTGGAGGTAAGCAAACAAATAAGTTATACAGTATTATAATTTTAGAAATGCATTCAGGGTGACTAAGAAAGAGGGGATGAGAATCAACAAAAGAAACCATAGATTGAAGGTGTTAAGGTGATTCTAAAGAATTTAGGGGACAACCTGACTCAGAGAAGAAAATTTAAAAGAAAAAAAAAAAAAAAAAGAAAAAGTGGAAAAGAGGTAGGATTGAAAAGCTACAACTTATTTCTGGCAAAATTGCTGCATCCCTGTCACCAGATGAATTTAATGATAATACAGAGTTGATTATGAGGAAAGAATGTCCATAAATGAACATTTCGACAAACTGAACAAAACATAGCATCAGAAGGACAAGGTTCTACAAACTATTAGATGCAAATATCATGTTTCTTATCATCCACAAGAGATTTCTCTCTGTGTCTAGGATGAAAGACAAGAAAAAATGGCTGTGGCTTAATTAGGGCATGAATTTATAAGCTTAGATCTTGTGGGAACTCTTGCAATAAATTGTACAGTGCATATCAAGATAGATTCCTTAATTGTTTTCACATACTAAAGTTATATCATCAGCTGTCCTTTCTCCCTTATATCCTATCCATATTTCTTTTACTCATACCCAACTCCCTGCCATTTTTAGGGAAGCAATAAAAGTCAAAGGAAGGTGGATTCACTCTTGTTAATCCAAACAGCATAATTAAACTAATTTCTCAGCTTTGGGGTATTCCTTGATCTCTGTCCATTTTCTACTCTGATTCATCACACATTAGAGCATCTGTAGAACTGACAAATGCTTTGGACTCTTGCTTCAAATAAGCCTTCAGATAAGATCTAGTGCCTGGTTCCTCCTCCCATTTCAAATTAACTTTTCAGATACCTTAACAATTTCCTTCCAAATTCATTCATCCTCATCCCTGGATAACCCATGTATTGAACATTATATTTTTGGTGGATGTCCATTAATCCTCTCACTGCTAATAACTGAAATGTTATCTGGCCTTGTCAACCCTGGAGATAACTCACCATATTCTTTCTGAAAAATGTAGCCTCTGGGAACAACTGACACTAAGAAAAATGTCCCTGACCTGTCTTCCTTTTTTTTTTTTTTTTTTTTTTTTTTTCTTCTAGTTTAGTTTATACTTATTGATCCTTTTAAAAATCTCAGTAGCTGTGCAATGAAATCACAGTTTCAGGAGTCTGCCATAGTAAATGGACTGTAGTGTAGAGCATTGCCCCTCCACATCCAGACACCAGCCAGCATGACTTGGTGTCTTCCTCTCTTTGCCAGGGTGTGTCATTCCTTCAGCTCAGCACTTACAAGCTGAAAGTAGAGGGCTGTCATCTTTGGTCCCCATGAACACTGCCTGCTAAGACATAACCTGTCACTCAGAGGCTTATGAAAAAAACAATGTAGAAGTATTTAACCTCCATATAAGAAATAAATTATATCTGTGTTAGAAGTTACTAAATATTAGGGCACTATGAGGGTTTGCTCCTTTTGTTGGGCTTCACTGGGGGCTCTTTTGATGGGAGAAAATTTTTTGTAGTAGTTTTGTGCTAGGAAAGAGAGATGCACTGGGCTTTTTTGGTTTTTAGCTTGTTGTTTATTGTTTGTTATATTGTTTAGTTTGTTGTTATATTGTTACCAAAACTTCAGTACGCTGTTTACACTAGACTTTGCCTGCAGGAAAAGTACCACAAAATGGTTACTAGATGTACAGTTTCAAGGTCTTTTAAAGTTGTTTCATCTAATTAACTTTCAAAATGCACTTTATTTCTACTTATCTACTAATAACTCATAACTCATCTCTTGTTTGTCTATGTAACTTAAAGGTGTGGTTTTCTTTGACCAATCACCTTGTGTTACTAACACTGTAGAAAATGGAGTAGATGAAGAAGAAGAAGAAGCCTGGGACAACACTTGATGTCTTCTATTTTGCTTCTATACTAAAAAACTTCAAAACTTACATCTTTCATCCTGTGATAAACTACACTATTCTCTATTATTTATTTTACACTCTTGTAGACTTTAGCCTATCTTGGAGTCTTGGAAGCTTTCTCTATGGGTGAGGGTCAAAGTTAGTGCTTCTCTGGGGGTCACGACCCTTCAGAGCAGACAGAGAAATATTTCTTGTATTCTGGTTCCCACAGAGCACCATTCAAAAAGTTATAGGTAGAGATACCAGTTTGAGTTTCCTGATATACTACTGGCATAATGAAATCTTGAATGAGCAAAACATGCTACTTCTGTTGACAAATGATAATAATTGTGCTAGACATGAAGTGAAATACATGTTTTTTAAGAGGCAGTTACCTACTAAATTTAATCACATCCCCCACTATTTTCACATTTCCTTTATTATGACTTTACAGTCTTCAAATGGTTGCTGATCTGCCTTAATTATCATGTGCTATATTTCTTCACAGAACATATTTTTTGAGGTTCAGATCAATCATAAATAGGAAAATGGTTACTTTTGTTTAACGATTAAAATGAACAGAATTTAGACATACTTTTAAAAGGAGAATTGGCAGCTCTCTTTCTTTCAAGTTTTCTATGTACCTGTGCTGTAGATAGAATTGTTTTATGCTAAATATATTAGAGAAACAAAGCCTGAACGACCAACATTTCATTTTTAGCTGATTTAATACCTTTTGGTATTAAAGTGGACTCTGGCAAGGTTATATAATTGTGGGGGCTTTTTAATAAATGGTCCTTATATTTGACCTCATAAATTTATCCTTAGTATCTAATGGGTTGCCAGTTTATTGCTTTTTAAGTAAGATTTAGTTTGTTCTTAACATACGACCTTTCCTCTCCTTTTGTTCAGATATACAAGGCGCAGTTGTCAGCTTGGTGTCCATATTAAAATGAGTTGCTGCTGCATATTAAAATGAGTCTGCTCTTCACCTCTCTAGGAAACTTCAAGAAAATGCAGATGTTGACAAGAAACTATTTTACTTTTTAGAAATTAGCAGCTTCCATGAAATTAAACCAATGTCCTAGTTATTGCTTCCATTTAAATGGCCCCTCTCTGCTGATATATAGAGATTTCACATCTAGGTTCATCTTCTGCTGGTACAGAGAGACCAACACTCTACAGAATTATTCTATTCTGTTCTATTCTATTCTATTCTTTTCTCTCTTTTAATAATTTCTATGTTTTTCACTATTTAACATTTCCCTTGTTAATTTTTTACCTGATTAAGTTGACTCAATGCAGTTCTCAGGATCAAAAGTCAATATTTTAGAACAGATTTTCATAATTCTCTTTTACTTTTATGTTTTTTCAGGCATTGGTGTAAAATAACTAATAAGAAATTGTGTAATTTTACCTGGAAAATAACAGTGCTTCTTCCACAGTGGTTGATGGTACTGTCACCAGTACAACTCTCTATTACCTGTAAAAGTTTGTTGTTTTCTTGGATAACTTTTGTTTTCTATTGTTTTATTATACTCCTCTTCTGTCTGATCTGTGCAGCAGTATTGTCTTCCTTGGGTTCCTTTGAGTGAATAACATGCCTCAGGCATGAAGGGCATGGTTAATTGTTTTTCAATATTTGTTGGGTTTTTTTCCAACAGTGACCAAGGCCAAAACATTGTTTCAGGGTTTCTTCGGTTGGTTTAGTTTTCTGTCTTTTAGACTTTATTTATTTTGGTTCTTATTCTAATTTGCTTTGGCACGTGCTAAATGGCCAGTCTGTTATTCCCAAACATGTCATTTTTTTTTTTTTTTCTCTGCAAGAAGTGTTCATACACTTGTCCAGATGGATTATTTTTAAAACAACCTTTCAGTACTATTTAAGTAAACTAAAAAATACTTCTTTAGCTTGTCTCAATCTCTACCTGTCATAGATACATTCTGCAGAGAGTAAAGTGTCTCAGATCTCCTGCGTCATGCAGACAGACTTCCATAGATGCGACCTGTGAACTTGACTTGAGTGTTCAAAAAATAATTACCTGAAGAGAGAAATATGGCTCTATGCCTGGTGTGTGACCTCTCACCTATGGCCAGTGAAAGTGTGGGAACAGTATGCTTTAAAGAAAAGACTATTGTGCTGAATTTTTTTTCATGTGTGTACTCAAGCAACAGAGAAGAGTGCTGTCATTCATGATACACTGGAGCCAAAGAATCAATCTAGAAACCTGTGAGAGCTGCAAAGAATTTTGAAGGGTCGTAGGAAGGAGCGTTGCATGCACTTATGTCTCACAGTAAACTCTTCAACCAGCATCCAAAGTACATCAACTTTAGGAGCTTTCAGAAAATCAGTGAAATTTAGGATATGGGAAAGCTCTTTGAACTTGTGCTTTTTGGTTGGCATAAAGCAGTGATTTCACATTTCTGGCCATAAAGTTTAAGTTGTTACTACAGAGACAGAAAAAACTGAAGTCTTGGTTATCCTGTATGTTGGTGAAAATATTGTAATAGTTCTAGAAAATGTCTGCTTTTCATGTCCTACTATTAAAATTTCCTTTGGAAAAGAAACTAACAAAGATTTATTATTTAGGAAAATATCTTAGCACTATATAGGTGGCATTCTTTGACTCACAGTTTGCTTGCATGTGTGTGTCCTCGTGATGTTAACACATCAAAGAAATGTTAAAAGTGTTGATTTTAAATTACACAGTAAGCAGTGTTTCACAGCTTCCTGGACTAATGAGTCCAGGATAATGCTATTTGAAACTAGAGCATAGAAGGTATTGTAACACATCTTTTCCACAACCAGCCTACACTCTGACACATTTTGTGAGCTGTGTGGCATGTGGCAGACTTCATAGTGCAGATAGAAACCTCCTACAGATCTAAATGCTTTACAGACTGAGGAAGATTTTATGCATAACTGTCCCTGCAATATATCTATCTATCAAGGTGATGTATCATCTCTGTATTTTTCTATGGTGATAAAATTAATACAAATTCTTAAAATTGAGAACTTAAATTTTTCTTTGCTCAACACTGATTTTTTTTGTGACTTTAAAGCTTCATAATTGTATCAATAATCAATAGCCAAAGATAAGAAATGGATTGTAACTGTTTCAGAAAAACACTCTGAGTGTGAACTGTGAACTTATGCTTATTGTTGGAAATGACAGTAGTTGCTCGTTCATAAAATAAAGCCATTTGCCCACAGAACGTCAGTTTGTGAAAATTTTAAATAAACCTGAGAAGCATGCATGGTGGTGGTTTCACTGCATGGTGATTTCATGCAAGTTGTGAAAGCTGCCTCATTCAAATATATTTATATATTTTGATATATATACACAAAATACTCAAGGGGTTCTTCATCCTTTTTAGTCCAAAATATGATGTTGAAAGAAAACGTCTTATGTCATAATTAACACTTGTAGAGAGGAGTGTGCATGGTAATTCTGTCCATATAAAAAATTCTTCAGTGAAAATCCTTTCCCATATGCTTTTCTTAAGTAAAAAATGAAAATACAATAGGAAAGCTGGGGGTTGGGGGGGGGATTGATTAGGCTGAGACTAATTGGCTGAAGCTGAGCCTCTAGAGATTAGTTATCATTAGGCAAAGGAGAACAGTTAAACTACCTTGAAATAAACCAGGTCACATCTACTTTCAGGAATAAATTAGTCTGTAGATTTGTTGACACAGCAAACTGTTCCTTCCTGGCACAAAGTGTACAAGGGGAAATTAGACAATAAATAATATTTGACTTTGATCTGATTTGCACAAAGTGCAATATTGTACATTCCCTTCCTTCATTTATCATATCTGATTTCATCCCAAACCTTCTGCCTTTATTTAGTTCCCCCTACACACTGTTTAAACAGACTAAATTAGTAAAGAATTCAGATACTAGTTAATGAGTTAAAATAAATTATTTATTCTCATGCCAGAAAAGAAATTAAAACCTTCCAGTTAATGTATAGTTAGAAAAACATGTGCCATCAAATAATAAGTTTAAGTGGGTTGAACAAATGTCAAGATGGGTGTAAAGAAATTAAAAAATAAACTATTATCAGAGGCAATTTAATGTGGGAGGTATAGAGCATTTGTAATGGAATGGAGAATAAAGAATAAGCAGGTTTATGAGAGAAAGATATTTAATAAATATTAGGAAGTATATCATAGCTCAGATAAATACTATTTCTTCCACTTACAAAAAGTTCAAAAGATCATAAAGAAAGACCAATGTCTAAAAAATATGTAGTTGACCATCTGTGTAGAACTTCCCTTGAATAATAATTTTTTCATTGCTTTGAAATTCAGAAATCAATATGAAGGAAGGGATCCTGGAAATAGAACTAGAAGGAAAAAGATTGTGATGGAAAACTGCATCACATGATGATTAATAAATTAAAATCTATTTGAATTAGTCCAAACTAATGTCAGGGTAGGTTTGTCCTCTGCTGTTGGATGCTATACAGAGTTATTAATACAATCCCATTTCTAAAGCCTATGGCTTGTACCTACAACCCATACCAATGAAAGCAGAACTGCCATGAAAACATTTTTGTATCCTTCAGACCATTCCTGATCAGTGACAGAAGGCAAATGCCTTGTGCTTAGGACTAGATTGTTATAAGAATAATATTTCTTTCTTATAAACTTACAGTAAAATAAGAAAAATGAAAAAAAATTGGTCCAGTCACACACATACAGGACTGTAGCTTAAGGAGAATACTTACTCCACTTTTCCTCTCCTTCTCATGATACTCCCAATCCTGATTCAATTACAAAAACAATCTGTCTGATTGGAGAATATGAGAATAATTATATATTTTGTCACTTACAATAGTTATAGTCCTTTTTTCACTTTGGATTATTATAAATTGTTCATTATCAAATGTCTGAACACCTAGAAAATCAGAATTGCTGGATAGCTCTTGGCTCACTGAATTATCTGCAGGAACTCTTCTTGTATCAGCCTGGCCTGATATTCTGATATTCTGAAAGCTGATAAAATGGCTTGAAGAATTTTGTGAGAGCTGTAATTCTATTGTGTGGTGAACCCAAACAAATCCAAGAAATCATGTAAATGAGTGCTAATACCTGAAAGCTATACTTGTGGTTAAAGTGAAATTAAGAATGTGGACTTGAAAAAATTCAAGATATCTCACTTTACCTCTATGGAGTAAATTGGATCAACAGTGTTATGTGGATTTCTGCTTGCCATAACAATAGTCAGCAATTAGAAAATATGAAAATGGACCTGTGAGATCAAAGAAGGAAGACATGTTTTTAATACAGTGAGAAAAGTGTAGTTTTAAAATTTAATTTCTATCTCTGTATGAAGAAGGCCAAGTGTTACATCTGATTAGACTGCTCTGCTCCATATGCAGTTTATAAAAAAAGATGAATGTATATGACAGGTAGATTACATGTCTATTAGAAAAGAGCAAAAGTTTTTGTTTTGAAGCTTAATAATATACTCCTGAGTCATCCGAAGTCACTTAGGTGAATATCTCAGTAGGAGAGGACAGAAAAGATAATAAGCAGCCTTTCTTTAAAAACAATGTATTCATTTTGGAGTTCATTTAATCACTGCAGTATTTTTAATTTAAATTTTATTTTTAATGGAGTAATTTTTAAGTCATCCTAATTTGCAAAGGAGATGCAATATAAAAGTAATTTGCTGGGGTTCCTGCACATCTCTACTCCCATTATTTTCAAAATACTTTGTCACAGTGTTCTTGCTGTTACTCAAAATGACTGTAATTTATAGAAACTTGGCCGTGAGAGACTCCTGAGCATTGTCTGTGTCCCACTCTTGTGTGAATTACAATATGGAAGTCTCCGTAAATAGGAACATGTAAGATAGGACAAGCTGTTAATTTCCTTCATCGTCCACCCCTCTTTTGAATATTTCTGGCTCAGCGATTAAGCTATTGGAAGTTTTGACACATGGCTGCAGAAAATTCATTTTCCTTGCAGTGTGTGATTTGCTGCCCTTCATACAAAGTAGAGACCCCATTTTCATGAACAGCCACACTTTTACACTTGACTGCTGTCTGTTTCTCCAGCAGTTAAAGTAGAGGTCTAGTACTGCACATTGTAGATGGCTGTCACTGAGTTATCTCTGTTGTTTGCATTGCATCAATTTTAAGCCTATTAAGAAACTACTTTCTCTCCTGGTGCATGGAATCTTACTTACTCAATCCATGGAAAGTTTTTGAATGGTGCAGGAACTGAGAGTGTCAAGATTTTAGATTTTGTGATGAGGAAGTGCCAAAGTAGAAGAATTACAAGGCAAATCAGTGCACCTATGTATAGGTCTTGTGAGGCTGGGACACTGAAATGAAGCCAGGGTTTGAAAGAAAGACACAGTGAAAAGCATAACTCTGACTGTGCTGCTTTACCCTTTGAAGAAATTGCCAAGTTCAAGGACATTTATTATGCATGGTCAGATCTATCTTTATTTGAACTTCCTAAGAGCTTGGACATCAATTTTTTCCTACAAGGCACACTAAATGAAAGAGAAAGTATGAGCAAAGTCAGCCTATGAAGAGAAAAGTCTCAAAAAAATTCTGTAAAGGTTTTACTTTATTGCAGTGAGGCATCACCAAAAGATTGAAGGAAATTAATGATGACCATGAAAATAATGAACATTTATCATGCTGTGGATCATTGTCCCAAAGGAAATGAAAGAGATTCAGCCTCTTGGGAAATTCTGTGTCAGGCTGAACAAAACACTTGAAAATCTATTAGTTGAAGCTTAGTTGAGGCAACTTTCAGATGAACGAATTGAAAGACTCTACAATAATGAGTCCTTTAACGCATTTACTTCAAATAATTTTGCTAGAGAAAGCAGAAGAAAGATATGCTGGGATGGCGAAGTAGGAGGAAATGATGACTGAAGAGGAAAGTTTGAGTTAAAGCAATTTAAATCCATATATATGGAAAAAATGTAGATGACTAGGAATGAGAAATGTATCTATAACCTATAAAATGAGGAAAACATGTAACAAAGAGAAAAAAAGAAGAAAATGAAGCTATGCATAAAAAGATTTCAAATTATCAGAGGTAAAATATGGCAGAATGGAATAAGGGAATAAAGACCATATATATAAAAATATGAAAAAAAAACAGTGATAAAAAAATTTAAAGAGAGAGATAGAAAAAAATAATTAGCAGTTGGAAACAAGCTATGGACAAATGCAGGGAGAAAATTGAAGTTTTGTATTTTATCGTTGCTGCATACAGCAAACAAATGATTTTACACAACTAAGACACAGCAACCTACATTGAAAACTGATGTGTAGTACTCTCTGATGTTCACATGCTGAGATTGTCACAGAAGACAATTTATTGCATGTTAACAATAACTAGTATACTAAATTAGGTTTTCCTTACCACCAAATTAAATGTTTATTTTTAGTGTTTAGTGTTGTATCTCCTAGCCAAGATTAGGAGACCTTAATTAGATTCTTTTGCTAATAAGTGTGGTTCTGAAAATTAGCCCCTATTTCAACCTATCCTATTTTCATAGAAGTTTATTACAGAATTATTTTTCAGTCAATCAATCTTTTTAGTTGATTTTTATATAAATAAATATGTACTTCCAGCTTTCTCAAATTTACAGAGCTATCCTTAGTAATTGAGTTTTTTTGTTGTGTTCTGCTCCCACCCATTGAGAAAAGAAATAAGAGACACATGCATTTTCCAACACCTGTAGGATGGGATTACTCTAAAGAAACTATACAAACAAATGATTACACAATTTTTCACAAATGTAAAATTCAAAGTTAACTGTCAACAAATATCAAGATGAATGATTCATCACACGTAATAAGAGGATACTAATGACATAAATATCTAGTTGAGTACCATAAATACTTGAAGGACCTTTCTACTTCTCCAGATCTCAGTCAAAGGTACAAGTATTGCAGAAGGTAGTTTTTTTTGGAGGTGTTCGTGAGAACACCAGTCAAGACTAAAACAAGAGAAACTCTTTTAGGTCTAGCAGTACTGATTTCCAGGGCACAGTAGAGACTCCTGTTTCTTCCAGGGCCAGCTTAGTTTTTTACCATGAGTGAGACAGGTGAATAACAGGTCTTGCTCACACTTAGAACATGTAAATTGCTGGCTTAGCATGTTGTGAATTATTGCCCAGGTCACTAATATTTCCCTGCATTGCACACTTTTCCAATCATGTCACTGCACTGATAAATATGATAAGGTGTGCGCTCCATTATGGTAGTCTGGAAAAAGGCTTGTGTAAATTTATTACCAACCTGAAGGACCTTACCTTGCTCAATCCAAGGAGATCCCAGTCAGAAGCTACAGCAAACATTCAAGATCTGTAACCTGTAGCTAAAATCCTGCTTCTCTGTTTTCTCCTGTTCCACAACAGACAAGTGCTGACTTCGTCCTACACCTCTGTACAGAGTCATTGCCTGAAGCAGAATATTTTCCCTGAGTGAAATCATCTGGCTAATGATGGGACGTTACAGAAGTCTATTCTCAATGGTCTTTATTCATTATTTCTTGTGAAGGACCTGTATACTGATTAGCTAGAGCTTGTTAAGCCTAGAATTTCTGAATTGCTGTTGATTCATATGGATGCTTCTTTATCATTCATGTCTGCAGGCTGGTGTTGCTTAACTGAAATAGGAAATTAAATAGCTGGAAAAAAATGAAGCTTGTGTGTACAAGAACGAAATTCAGTCAGTTTGGTCCAGTCAATCCTACATGACAGTTTTGACTAAGTTCTTCAAGAGACAGATTTCACTGAAAAGCAGGGATTTCCAGAGATCTGCACATCTACTTTGATCAAGATCTAGTGTAACCATACCATCTCTGACAGATTTTTATTAAGTATACTCCTTGACTCTAAAGGCAGGTGGATCACAACATATCTAAGTATCCAGAAGAACCTCCCCATACATATCTGAAGGCTCAAAATGGTAAAGCAAGTTAGCTACAGCTCCTGTGTGCAAGTTTTCACCATCTCTTAGCATTTTCCTCAGTTTCTTTCTCCTAAGAGACTTTTAAAATAAAAAGGAAAGAGGAAAATGAAAAAAAAAATGACATAGAATGGTAACAAGGAACAATCTACAATAATTTACACTTTGCATATTAAGAACACAGACAACTCTTCCAAATTCCAGTACTTGTAAATGTCAGAAAAGGCTGTTAGACTAAGCACTATTAGAAAAACACTTTAGATTTACTCAATAACGACATGAGGTTTCCTAAATGCCAGCCAGAAAGAATATAAATTTTCTTATCTAAATACTCTAAATTTTTGGAATACCTGAATTCTGTCATCTTGAAACTGCTGCAATAATTGGGTAGCATTGAATATGTTATTTTCATTATAAATAGAATATCATTGTAAGGAAAGAATAAGAAGTGTTTGACATTGAAACAGTCCATGAAATTCATTTCAACTTTCTTTATTTTTATGGCATTTTAAATTCTGTGAAATAAGCAGGCATATTTTCCTACATATCTACATGAATACAATACTTGACACTTTGCTAAGGCGAATTTTTTTGCAATTTAGAGGACAATTTATGTCTTTTTTTTTTTAACCCATGCTTTCAAAGTAATAGGGACTAGAAATGAAATGAAGAATGATCTGTGACTGTCCTTTCTTGTGGCATAAATGAATTGCACTCATTTGGTTTAGAGAATGTCAGTCTCCTGCACGCCAGTCTAAGACTTCAGCTTCATGGTTATGTCTTACTGTTGGAATTGAGAATATTGGTAGCTCTCAAGTAACTAGGATTCAGATTCTTGAAAGCTTTGTCTATCAGCAAATTCTTGAGTTGTACTTACTGAAGACTTCTGTGTAAAATTTGAAGTTCACTGAGTCATCACAGTCATTTATTTATAAAAATCTATCATTTTAGGAAAATAAAAATTGAAAAAAATATACATTGACAGTGTTGTGTCTTGTCATGCATTTTGCACATAAGCAGATTCACTCATTATTTGTACCAGTGATAACACAACTAACAAAACAAATGAACATGTAACAATTTGGTCAGTGTTGCCAGTCTAATCTCAGTAATACACACCCTGACAACAGCTCAGAGAATTGTCTTAAAAGGTTAGAAAGAAAGCTGGCTATGTCTGGCAACTGAATCCAGAAATTCAACCTCTCACACTTCAGCCTTCTGCTTGAAATCAACCATGAGAGACTGTAGTGTGGTAGGCTTCCACTTTCAGCATCTCTCTGGTTGTGTGGAGAGAGGACCTCGGAAAGGTGACTCCTCTGACTCCTGTATAGAAAGACTTGCCTGGTGTGTAGTAACTGTACACATTCCTACAGGCCAATGTTTGGGTTTTTTAACAGGAGCAGTGCTTTCCCTCAAATCACACTAATACTTTCTTGCTTTGAGTAACATGGCTGTGGTAGGTCTGCAGGACAAGTGAGAACAGAGATGAACCTTAATTCTTCTCAGAGATTAACCTTAATTCTTCATGCCATAGGAGAAGACAGATTTATAGTAAAGAATTTCCCATAACAAAATCAGTCTTTCTCATTTCCAAAATATTCTCATTTCCTCTCCTTTACCCACTACCTGTAAATCTGGCCTGGTAATGTCTCCACAGCAGAGGTGGCAGCAGCACCAGAGCTGTGCTGGGCTGCAGCTCAGCTAAGATGATGGCTGTTTGTCTTCTCAGTGAGCAGGCAGACAAGCACATGGCATGAGAGAAAAAGGAGCTTTTTAACCAATAGGTTCTTATGCCTGGTTCAAGTCTATTTGTTTAACTTCAGCTAAAAAGATGAAATAAATTTGATAAAATCCTCAGCTGTGCCATCATGGCAAACAATAGTCCTAAGTACATCCAGCAGAGATGTGTAAAGAACCTAGAAGACTTTCCTTTCAGACAGTTAGGTCTTCATCAAGAGAAGATTTTCTAAAGATGTGACAGTTATTAAATACTCCATACTGTCTAATTTAAGTATATATGTACTATTAGGATTTACTCCTCACAGCCTACTGAGTGAAGCTTTGAAAAAAAAATCTATGTTTTGGAGCAAAAAAACTTGAAGTTCCTTAGCCCTAGGCCTCTTGGTTATGCAAAATGAATGTGAGTACTTTCCCTTAACCATACATGTGTTCCCCCATAAACAGAAATTTAACAGAAAATAAAGCTTTACAGTACTTTAAACAACACTATGATTGGATTTAATTACAGGTTTTGTCATTTTCGAGTCTTAAAGTATCATTTAAATGAAAAAAAAAAGTATATAGTTGCAGATTATTTATTCAATTTGTCTTCTTTGCTGCTCTTAGACTCATGCTCAAACCTTGGTGCCATTATGTCAGAAGGCATATTAGGATGCAATGGATATTAGGATGCAATGGGCAGCTGCTGATACCACCAGGCTGGGAATGAAGGCAGACTCCGGTTGCTCAATCCATCTCTCTGTCTGGGTATTGCTTTTCCACCTCTGCCTGTCCTGCCCCCTTCCTCAACCCAAACCCTCCAAAAAAGCACACCCTCATTTTGGAAATGGCAAAATCAATACTGTATTTTCAGCAGTGAACAGGAACCAGGTTTCTGGTACAATTCAGTGACTAACACTGTCCAGTGTGTACTTGAATGAATAATCTCAGGGAAGAAACAATCTTCAACAGTACTCTGCCCTTGAAAATGCCCTTTGAGTATATGCTTGTCTAAGATCTAGATAGTTCGGAGGTTTTCTTTTCAATATGAACTTAGAATTAAAAATACATGTAGGCATAGGAGAATTTGGATGACAGCTCTCTGTGGTTCATACTTCATGGGATCTACTGAAATGGAATCTTTTCATTATGGGAGACTGCTTGTTTAGGAGGATTTAATATTCACCACATTTAAGGAAATGAGGAACTTCATCTGCTCAACTTGTTACAAATTAAAAGATTGATTCTATAAGAACAGCATTTCATGTACTCAGTCTGTACAGTAGTACTTTTGCTTTATTTCAATGAGTCCTTACACCTACATTTACCCTTTTGAAGTTTTGTATATTGAGATTTTACTGACTACCACAGTTTCAAAAGGCAATTGCATCCCATATCTGTAATTTACTTCTGCTAATAGACCTTTACTTTGGAATTCCTCAGATTCACACAGATAAGTCAGTGGTTATTGAACATTCATACTCATTTCACCAAGGACTTCTTGGTAGGATGAAGGGGAGTGCAAAAGGTCTAAGATTTCCCATGGTAGCTCTTTGATGCAGCTTTGATTTGGCAAGTTCATCATACGTTAGTACAGAGATGACACTGGTAAACCTCCAGCACTTACTAACCATAAACTTCATTTGTTTTGTGGCTGGTGGCCACAAAACATGACTATTGACATGACTACTGATTAGACCTTTTCTTTACAGCTAAATGATTCCAGATACTACTTTCTTCTACTAAGTCAGCAGAAGTAAATCTCTAATTATGCTTTGGGAACAGTCAACAGAGTCAGCAAAACAAAACTCATTATGTATTACAAAAACCCCAGCAGTGAATAGCTCATGCAAATTCTTCACGGAGTTACATAAAATAGATTCTCTATTAGCAGAAAAAAGGTTCTGGCATGCTGTCACCTTGGTAAGTTCTTGAACTATTTTTGTTTTATTTGTCACATTAAATTGCAATTTCATACATTCTCATTTATATTTTTTTGTAATAGGCATTGTACAGAAATCTTCTAAAATGTTGAGAATTCATTAACTCTTACTCCATTAAGATGTGAGTTTTATAAATATATCTTGGATATGGTTGGTTTGCACTGTAGCAAAATAAAGTTCATGTTTTCCTAAGAAATCTTTCTTTTTTAATCCTGGTTCCACAGAGGGAAGAGGATGAAAGAGCAGGAGAACAACATATGTGTAATCCCGTTTAACTAGTCTGCTGTCCTCTACTTTTGCCCAATTTACAATAATCTCCATAAACTTTGTGTAAGTATTTTGTAAAATTTCATGATAATACAAGTCTTGGACTATAGGTCTTCATCATTTTCATGGACTCTTGAAGAACTTGTGGATTTTAGATAAATTTGTGATTTTATCTGCTTTTCTTTTGTTTCAGTGAATGACCACTTGAATTCTGTTTTTCCTCTGTGTATGTCTGATTTACTTATTTCTTAATCTTGTCTCTGTGTCCAGACCTAAATGAAGGATAACCTAATCACCTTCTTTCAGTCTTCTCTTCCACACAGAATTATTAAAAAAAGAAAAATACTTAAGGAGGGTTTCCTTAGAGCATGCAGAAAGAGATAGTTTGCTAATTGCCCTCCACTTGCTCTCTTCATATCTGCTTGTGTGTTTTGCAGTCCCAGATTCTAGCATAGATGAAAACAGTGAGGGAAGAGGAAAGAAAAACTAACAAAAATACAGTTAGGTAGATCTTATTTATGTTATAGACTTATATTAAATTGAATATTTGATCATTTTCATATTGCAAGGGCAAAACAAAAATCTCTAACATTAACACTTCTCAGAATTACATTAGATCTAAAAAGCCACGTATCTTTTGAAGATAAATACCACCACCACTGCCATCTCCAGAAAACAATCAACACCACTGTTGGCTTTTATAAAAAATACCCCAAAAACTTGGCCCCCCTCCCAAAAAAGCCTTAAATATTACATGACATTTTAATATTAAAGTATTTTAGAGTGGTTTTTGTTTGTCTGGTTTTCTTTGGTCGATTGGCTCTGGAATTGATTTTGCTTTTTGTTTTTCTGAAGCAAGTGTCTTTTTGTCTTTTGGCTAATTAGGCTCCAGCTTCAGTCATAACTGTGCTATTACTATTTTCTGAGCATAAATGAAAACATTTTTTCCTTTTCATGAAAGTTGATAACTATTTTTGTAAATTATTATGATGCTTTGAACTCCAGATTAGAAATTTTCTCATATCTCTAATTTTTTTCTGCATCCATTTCTAGACAGTTTTTTTTTAAAGTGTATAAACATTTTTAAATTCAATTAGTCCCTGAAGAACATTATTACTGTAGGAAACTAGGAATATTTCATTGATACATAATTGAACATGTATGTCTGATCAAATCCTTTGAGCTCCATGTTTAAACAGAATCAAGTTAAAATATCTGATATTCAGTGATTGGAAAATCTCATATAATTCAATTGATTTTAGCTATACTGTTTCTGATCCTCATAGGTAATGAAAGTAGGATCAAGTTCTGTGTGCATTCTCTTTCATATTCTTTGAAATATACTCATTTTCATTTTTCTTTGCCTTTCAATTCAAAAGTTTTAAAAGGTGAATTGCACTTGTTATCTTAAATACTAGATTTAATAAGATCCCTAACATTAAAATTTATCTTGAATTTGTAATATATTATTGACTTCAGTGAACAATATTGCTCTTGACAGTCTGCAGCCAGTGTTATGACACTACCTCTGGGATAAACTTCTGAAAACTATAAAAATAAAACTTACAAAGATATCCACTTTTAATTACAGGCTTTGCCAAAAATGCAAATATGTTTAATTGCAATGTAAATAAAGATTTTTAACACTGCTGTAAATAAGAACCTCTCTCAACTGTCATTTCAGCCTTAGAACAAATATGTGGCAAAGGTGAAAGAGACGTTATAGATGAACAATAAAAAAGTTTTTTATATTGGCAAGTGGGCATTAACACTACATCCTCCTGCACAAAACTTTTTATTTACAATGCTATTTAAAATAAGACACAGCCAATGGTCTTCTGATCTGTTCTTACATGCTTAAATTCCATTTGGAATTGACAGCATAGCTATTATGTTTCTCACAGCAAGAAGAAAAAAGGCAAGGTTCTGTTGTAATATTAATGAGAAAGTGATATTATAGCATACTGTTGAGCAATTTATCTTCTTTTGTTCATTTGAAGACATATAACATTGCAGTCAAATCACAAGACTGGTCTTCATTCTGCACAACTCACTCTTTTTTGTAGTGGGCAAGGAAGAAAGGAAGAGCAGAGGGAAATGACAGGAAGGAGATAACAGGTATCTATTTCAAATGGGAAAATTTAAGTAAAATTGTGACTTGACTGTTAGAGTACACAGAGATCATCTAATTTTCTACTTTAATGACATACAAAGTATATTATCATGACCCAAAATTGGAGATGTGCTGAAGTACTTGCTTAGGTAATGATTGTGTTGTTTCTTTGCTTAGATAATGGCTGTTAGAATTTGTGTGACTATGGTTCTTGGACAACATTTTAACAATAGAAGTAAATTTGCTCCATTTCTTTTCTTAATTTTTTTGGCTTAATATCAGTATAAAACACATGATGTTCACTTCCTTGACAACCATTTGGTTTCAGCTTCCTCACTTTGCTCAACATATGAGCATGTACACTGCTGATTGAGCACCATTCCAATTTTCCTTGTAGACAAAGAAGTAGAGTTAAATATAGGCTGCCCAGGCAAATCTAACTGCCAAATTTCCTAACTGTAGATGCTCTACATTGGAAGTTTTAAAACATTTAAGTTGCTTTGACAGTGTGTGGTTGGAGTATCCAGTGAAATGCTATAAATATTTATATTAGAAAAAACATTACTATACACATAGAATACACAGCAGTAGATCCCATTTAATTCTTTTCTGGTTATTTCTATTAACAAGAAAAAAACCTTGTAGAAATTAAGTCTAATCAGAAAGACATGTAAAGAAGAAATGGCAGACATTCTCTAGATTCTTCAAAACTTCTTTCCTGTAATGCAAATGAGCTCATGTCAGCATTAATATTAAACATAAATTATTTTCAGGAGAATTTGTCTATAGATACAAGTACATTTGAAACTCTTAACAAGTAAAACCAGATTTGTAGTTATTTCCTTATGAATAAGTTTTATCAGTCTGCAATTTTGTTATTATAGAAACAGATTACTTTTACAAAGAGTAGCATACTTAAGACATGCATAAAAGGTCATAAAACATGCACTGCAATAGGATATTAACATTCTGGCAGAGAACATGTAGCAAGTGCTGTTTGGTTGGAGCAGTATATTTGCATTCCTCTTCATTCACAGAAACTCTTTTTCTGTCAGAAGTTATATTTCCTTTAAATGAACAAATGGTCATGTTTCAATTAAAATGTTTCCAAGATGGCTTTCATGTTAAGCAAAAATTTCCAGAGGAGAGAGAAGCAGGAGAGACAATTACATCTGGAAATTAAAATATTTACATCCTTCACAGTCATAAGAAGAGATTCTCCCTATTTTTTTACTGATACTCTTTTATTACAAAAGTATTTTTTCCTTTGCTTTTTCTTTATTAAAAGTTAGAGGAGGTTTTTTTGAGTTTTTCTATGTGAGATTTGTTCTTTGTTTGTGTGGTTGTGTGGTTTTGTTTTGGTTTTTTTTTTTTTTTTTTTTGTTGGTTGGTTGGTTAGTTTATTGTGATTTTGTTTTTCTTTTCTTTTTTTCCTGAAAAACAATCAAAAATGCAGTTATTTTCTGTATGACAATTGGGTTTTAGCCTCTCCATTAATTTAAAATTTACATTATAATGCTCACATTCAGGTTTCATTTTCCTGTAGTTTCCTCAAATCAGTTTGTACCTAGGAGGGGTTTTTTTAAAATTTGTCCAGTAAGTGTTGAAACACAGAGTGCCTAAGCCATATGGTATCAGCTCCCAGAAGGAATTACTGGCAGAAGCTATTAAGCAGAAAAAAATCTCAGAAATAGGGTCACCTGTGCTGCTGTGGATGAATTTGAGTATGCAAATGTATAGGTCTGGTTATCCATACTGAGAATGATTCACTCTAGTTACTATTTAAGAGTACAGTCGCTTTAGCATTTTTATTGCACTGTTCTACAAAGATTTGGCACAATGCATTAAAGTCTTTCAGAAAAAAATCTGTAGAACAAAAGAACCCCTCCTCCGCCCCCAAAAAAACCTCAATTAAAAATGTGCTTCCTTTTTTTTTGTGAGATGAACATGAAAAAGGTTCTTCTCTAAAAGACAGCATTACCAAATGTACTTCTAGCATACTGGGAGAATAACATAGGTAGACATGAATTAAGGTCCATTTGTTATAGGATTTAAGATGGTGGTTCCAGAATGAACATAAATAAGAGATAAATCTATAATAATTCAGTAGTGGAATTTGATTTCTTCCCTTTAACCCCTGCTTCATAGGTGAATCTCTTAAGGTACAACAATTCATGAAAGAACATATTCATATACAGTTTATACTAAGCACATAGACTCTCAATTTATAAATATAGGCTTTTATCAAATCATAGCCACTTATTCTAACTGTAGGAAATTACTAGAATACTCTGAGATGAAAATTACACTGACAGGTAGTACAATTTTCCATGGTCATACATAGTTTTATGAGGGGAAAGGGAAGATGTTCGTCTGCAATGATCTAAGAACCAGAGATATATTATCAAGTATGAAGAAGTTACTGGGCTTCTCCAAACTATAGTAAAGTTCAAAGAAGCTTTCCCACCTGTTTTCAATGGTCTCCAAGTCAAGTCTAAATTAAGGGAACAATAGTGTATATTCAGAAAGCTGCTTTGATTAGTAGCTGTGGTACTTTCCCCATTCTTTTTTGGCATTTCCACATTTTTTTGCCATGCAAAAGAGATGGAAAATTCTCACAGTTGTCTGACTCACATGATGGCTGAATCTACAACCTATGGAAAAGGGAAGAGACAACACATAACAAATACTCTAGAACACAGCACAGGCAACTCTGGGCTCCTCCTCTCTCTACCTGCAGACATTAGGAACTGTAATGTCTCCATATGGACGGGAAGGTCTAGATCCCCTACCCTACTTTCAGGAAGTGTAAATTCAGAGGTACAAAAGCAATTTGTTCTTAGGGATCAGGTTTTGTTCTTTCCTAGAAGAGTGCATTGTTTGGTAACCTGTGGAAATTATTTAATTCAGTTTACCTTTGAGTTCATGTCTACTCTTGTAATTTCCCACCAAAATAACTCCAGCATTTTAAGTCCTCTTTGATGGTCTCATGAAGTAGTCGAGAGCACTTGCTATTTGGGCCCTCACTGGCTGGTCAGCTCATTCAGACTTTATTATTAATTAATTACATTAATTAATTAATGTACATTCTTTTACATACATTAATACACATACAATTAATATACATTCTTTTTCTCAATCAACTCACCTTACTCACTTTCAATATCTGCTAACCTTCTGCTAACATGTAAGCACTTAACCATTAAACCATTAGTTAAATATGGTTGAATGTGTCTCAAAGACTGAGAAGATGCAAGTGGGAGCTGATAGCCTAAATTTTATCTGAATACCTTCTGAACTGATAGTGGTGCTTAGAATTGTGCAGCTCATGAAAACGTGAAAAATCATGGCCATTACATATCTATAAAAATCAAATAGAATTTTCCTAGTTTATATTAACATTACTGCATTGTTTATGTAACTTATTTAACTGAAAATGAAATTTGGTGCACTGCATTGCCTTTGTTTAAATTTCTTTTTACAGATGTACATGATATGTAATGTACAGTCTTCCTCCAAAAGGGAAGATAAGAATTTCCTATCCATGAGTCTTCCCCACCTAGCATTATCCTTGTTTCCAAGCAGAGACACCTTTTATTGAATGAAGATGATTCTGTACTATTTTTCACCCTGGCTGATATTTTTTCTCACCCATTTTATAGCATAATGGCATTAGGAAATTTAACTCTCCTATTATTTTGAGACTTTTGCATATCACCCAGGGCTTATTTTTTAATCTAGCTCCATGGGCTAGAATAAGTGTTTAGGACTTCACATTCTTTATTCCATGATAAGATTTCCAGTAATATATCTAATAGATTCAGATAGTAATAGTAGAACAAATGTAGATATATTTCTGTCAGAAGACGTGTGTAGTTACTATATTTTCTGTTGTTTATGCAGAAATCCTTCATAAAGACATCCTATTCCCCTTAGAGACATGTTTTCAGTTTTGCTTTAATCTTTCTTCCATTTAGCAGTCTTTACTCATGTTCATACCTGTGATGTTTTTCTGCTTTGATTTTCTTAAGAATTGTGGTGAATTTTTCTCTTTTTTTCCTATATCTCCTTAAATAATCAGTAACTGAAGTTTATGGTTTCATAGACATGTCTTCTGTGGTCTTTAAACTTGACTGTTCAATGAAATTAGTAGGGTGTAGAATAAGTGAAATTCCTTTTAGTCAGATTTCCTACTGATTTCCACAGTCATAATTGAACCTCTCTGTACTTAGTTCACATCTGGGAAAAATTGCTTTTAAAGCAAGTCTTTTTAGAAATAACATAAATACAAAAAAAAAAAAAAAAAAAACATCACAAAGCCTGAGAGGGCAAAAAAGGCATGACAGGTGATGTGAGCTGGATGCTTTTACATTTGGGAAGCCCCTTACATTCTTCCACGAACTCAAAATATGAACCTTCATTCAAACACTCCCTGATAAATTCTCCTCTGACTAGTTCCTTCGGATCCCATCGTCGATCAAAAGCTGCATTTGCTTTTCAGTTATCTTCACTAAACAGCAACAGAATCATAATTTGCTATTTGATTTGTAAAGTAAGGATGTGGGTGTTACTTCTTTTAATTAGAATTAAATGCAGGAAAGTTATATATACCCATTAAACTATGCTGGTGCACACAAACATGAGTCTCCTATAGTTTTCAGGAATCATTCAGCTTTTAATTTTTCTAATACATGGATTGACATTATTTAATTAAAATAATAATCAATTACTTCTTGCTGCTCATAATAAGAAATAGAACTTTCCAGCAGAACTGCTCCATCTGCAGTATCGAAGAAACATCCATTGAAATTCAACTTCATGAATAATTTTTCATCTATTTTGTTTTCCCTGATCAAAAGTTATTTACATAAAATTGAAAGAAGCTATGACTGCATTCTTTTCCCCATTTGTGTCCCCTGAAAAGTACTTAGTTAGCATGGAGGAAATCATGGAATTATTCTTTTTCTGGAAGGTAACTGCCAAGTAGGAGTATGACAGCTGCACTACTACATCTTTCCACAGTTGTCAATTAAGAGGAAACAGATCATCAAAACTTGAATGCTTCATTTCATAATGATCTTCTACATTGTGTTATTTTAAAAAGGCAAGTGCCTCTTGACAGAGCTAAAAAATGGAAAGTGGGCTGGGAGGGGGAGTTTCTAGTGCTGGCAGCTGACATTGTGCAAAAAGTTTTTTCCAAAAGAAATAAAAAATTGTGAGTATCACTTTCAGCTTTCTAGTTCTTGATGCCAATTCAAATAATGAGCACTATAACAACACAGATTTGAAAAGTCTCTATGATGCTCCTTCCTGGAGAAATAATGAGGTTTGTCTTTGTTTTTCTTAAGAGTTACCCTCCAGAAGTTTCAAAGACCTTTATAGGATAAAAATAAGGGCATTGACCATTTTTCCTGTTCAGGACAGTCAGTTTCTGGGTTGACACTTTTAAACAAAAGGAGGTATAGGAAACAAAATTGGTTATAAATGATACTGAGGTACAACTAATACTATGACCACTGTTGTCATCCAGCAGAGTATTTCTTATTCTGGGGAATGAACCCTAAACTTTTTATCTGGGAGAATCCTCACAGGGAAGAAGGCTGAGTTTGTGCTATCTTACTTAGAGCCAGACAACCCTTCATAGTATCATTTATTATGACACTGTGTTTATCTCGCATAAAATACTGATATTCTGTACATAGCTGTAAGATAGTTGATAAAATTACTGTAACAGAAAGTCTTCAGAGGAGAAATCCAAAGGGAAATCATAATAGGAGAACATAAAATCCATTGTAAAAACATGAAATTACTGAAAATTGATTTGACACTATTCCTTTTGTTCCTCTAATTTTCTACATTTTATGCCCATGTCTTATCTGTCTATTATATCTTATCAGTAACCTTTCAAGATTTCAAAATGTGTTTGTACAATATTCATCAGTGGGGCCTAAAACATCTGAGGTCTCTAAATACATGCAATAAAAACTGTGATTATTGATAATATAGCACATAGTCCTAAATGAGTTAAACATAATTTCAGAGATGATTTTTCTCTTATTTCAGTTTCATGTCTTAGCAATTTTTTCCTGTTTTTTTCTCTTTTGTAACATTATTATGTACATAAAGAAATGAAAAACAAATCAGGGGGATACTCTTTACAAGTTATATAACTATTTCCAAGAGCACAGAAAATAGCACATATATAACAGCTAAATTGTATTTTAAACCTCTCTGGTTCCACCAATGTGCAACAGGTAATACATACCAGAGAACCTGTGAGTAGCTTATTTTAAAACATTCTTACTGCAAATTCAGGTCCCAGTGAAGGAAAAATACACAGCAGAGATGTTTCTCCCTCAGAATTAACTGATAAAGAAGTTCTGGAATAAAAAAAGTCATGATTTCTACGAGTATAGAAACACATAGCAATTCACAAGGGATAGTTGAAAATTGCAACACCAAATGTGGCACAGAGTTGGAGGAGATAGGGTGCTTCTCCTATCCTTAGCCATGTCTTGAGACTGACAATGAATGACATGATAATGAACTTTGTAATTATGCATAATTCTATATGCGTAATTACATTATTACATTATTATTAGAGACTATTCAGTCTCTAATAATTGTTCTTTATTCTTTCCTGTCCTTTTCAGGATTTTTTTTAACAGACTTATTGTATTTTATTTATTTGCAAAATATCTAGAAAGTGCAAGTTAATTACAAAGTTTCAAAAATATAATCACTGACCTCAATCAAGCTCACCACATATTTCAATTAAGGAAAAGAACACATAAAAATATGGATTTTTAAAGTACTTTTCTGGTATGTCTATGCTCATTTTTTTACTTGAATGGGTAAGCACCCATATTGTGGTAAATATATTTCACATGGCAATTAGCCTCTTGTATATAATCAGATTAAAATTATTTTCACAAGTTTTCCTTTACAATTAAGTTTTCTTCAGTTTTACCATTGAAGAGGACTAGGTTTTATTGATTTGACTAAAATGATGAAAAAAAATCCAAACCCAGAGATTTTTGGTTTAAATTTCATCCTTCATGGTTTTCTCGTCTATATTCAACTTGAAAATCCTTTACATGGGTTATATAATACATTGGATCATTTTCATTAGATCACATCTATTTTAAACATTTTTTATCAAAAAATAGAAAGAAATTTTTTTCTCTCCTGTAATGCATTTGTAAAGGCATGGGTGACTGGATCTTTTGTTTGGAGTTTATGGGTTCTTTCAATTTTAAACTGAATACTTGTGTGAGGTGATATATTCTTAATCCTTGAGCATTACTGCTTGAATCTAGTTAGAAGGTCAGGAACCGCTCTACATCAGGAGAGTTTACTAACCTTGGACTTCTATTATTGACTATTCTGCCCTAATATTTTGATGTGATTACATCTGAATGCAGTCTTATATTTTTAATTTTTTTCCTAATCTTTCTGTTAGGAGTCATTAATCAATTTGCAAAGGTATTTTGGCAATGGCCTTTATTTAAACAATTCTTTAAACAGTCTTTCTAGACTCAGTTTTGGATTCTTTTTTTTTTTTTTTTTTTTTTCCCTTGCTTTTCTAGTGTATTTAAATGCTTTAAACTCACATGCTTACCTTTGTATTTGCAGCCCATGCTAAGTGGAAAAAAAGGGCACATAAATGTCTGATAACATAGAATTTAAAATATTTATTCCAGAAATTTTTTTACATAAATGGAGCCTATTAGTTTGGATCACAAATTCGAAGGAGCACATTTATTGCAGGACATGTCAACCAGCTGATCATAGATAGTGTAGCAAAAAGTAATTGATTTTCTTTTATATGCATATACAGTCTCCTCAAATTTTGAAGGCTATTTTCATGTAACAGACCAGTTGCCCTATTTCACTTCAGTTTGAAAATATATCTGAAATTGTCATTATGATGCCAAGTATGATTTCTAGAGAAAGATGGAGAGTGTTCATGTCATAAATAAATTAACAATGAGCATAATTCTAAGAAAGCAATAAAATTTAGTTTTGGTAATCTTGTGTGTTTGATGTCTCTCATCAGTTCACATGTATTTCTTTCAGGAACAGTGAGACTGTCCCAGGAATTTGTACAGTAAAGAACGGGATGTAGCATCTTCCATCTACTTCTAGCTCTGGGTTTGGTATTTTCCTCAGGTTCAATCATTTTTTCAAACAATTCATAAAGAACATAAAATACTTCTGTTACTTAAAAATAGAAAAAAAAAAAGAATTCAGATCTAATACCATAACAATCTATTTTATGGGTGTAAATCCATTTTTTTCCCCAAGAAACTATTCAAAGAGGAAAAATGATAAATAATTATTTGAAGGATGAGTTTACAAGGAAAAGGTATTTTTGACTTCTATTCTGACCTGCAATATTGCTTGCATTTCAGTTTGAGACCCATCTGCAACTCATTCTTGTCAACATGCATTAATATCTTGACAGTGAACTAGTTTGTGTCTCTGAATTTTTAAGCATATACATGCAAGGCTTACAATGGTGTATCTTTTCATCTTTGGCAGTTTGCTTTGAAAATCTGGGCTGCTGATCAGATTTGTGACATTTTTCCTAGATATGAATAAATCATCTGCCACCAGTTTCTGATACACAGCTTCAAGTGGTTAACACCTTAAAGTTCACATCTTAGAGACATGTACAGAACTAATTTTATAGAAACACACAAGCATATGCAAACATATTTGCATTACTGTCCTGAGCACTCTATATTTTCTCAATTCACAGTTAATATTTCTTTGTAGATATTCACCCATATCCTAAGCACTTAAATTTCAATTCCAGTGATTTCCCTACTTTAGGTAATGTCGTGAACATTTTGGCCTTTTTTTTTAATGAAAAGTAAGAGAAATAAAGTTGGATGGACCTTCCAAGGTCATATAGTCCAACCTCATATCCCCGCAGAGGATCATGGTACTTTATATGTGCTCTTAATCTCGCTTTCCAAAATTCACACTCATTATTTTTGCACTATGGACAAAAAATAGGATGTTTTCTCATTTCATTTACTTTTGCAGCATGTTTTTTATCTCTTTGAAGACTACTATAAAATTCTCATCCTTCTCACCTCTGAATAACTTCTGTTCTTTTATCCACTCATCAGTGACATTGCCAGAGCTGTAGACATTTTAATTGTTTCATCTAAACCTCACTGAAGGTCAGAGCCTCAAACTGAACACAAACCTGCAAATGAGTATTTGCCTACATAAGAGCAGAGTGTCTTAAAAATATCCTGCTATTTAAAAATCACTAATTTTCCTCTGCAAAAGTCATGTTAGATAATCATTGAACGTTTTCTGTGAAAATACTGCTTACCTCTGTTCTCTTAAACCATATTCATAAACCTAAGTATTCTTGCCTTACATGTTGGTGTTTGCACTTCTTCTTAAATAGCAATTTATTTTATGCGACAAATGTCACTTGTTTTCTGCTATGTCTTTACAGCTATTTGGGTTAATTGTTCTTATAGCACAGGAGAAATAAAAGTTAATTGAAGTTCTAAAATTATCTGGCATCTAAAGTCTTGGTTTTTCAAAACAGATCCTTGCCCTGTCACCTGCCTCTGTGGCTTTTCATAAAAAAATTGTTAATGTTGCTGATTTTATTTCATTGAGTATAACAGGCACACAAAGATGAGTTTCACCAACCCTGGATTATTCAGTAAATACCTAAGTTTTCTTGCTGCTTTAAAAGGTCTTCTTTTTAGTGCAGTAGGTAATCTTATCAATTTTTCTATTACGAATGAAGTTAGAGAAGTTTACTTTTTTACTAAAGATAAAAGTGAATATGTATTACAAACTTTCATCTTTCTGGAAACAGTTTTAGTAGCTTGCTATTCTGCTGATCAGAAAAATTGTGAAGACAGTTATAATTTATTAGATGTTTTTCTCTCCTCTGTCATTGCTTCCTAATCTTTCCCACAAGACTCATCTAACCCTTTTCTATGCCCTTTAAGTCTACCTTTTCTGAAATCTGTTATTTTCAGCCTGTTACTCTCCTTCCTTCCATTTCTGATGGTTAGCCATTTTCAGTGGATGTGGCCAGTCATCAGCCAGCCCTCCTTCAGAATCTGCATTCTCATCGAGTTACTCCTGAGTGTTTAGAAGAAATCTAAACTAGGCTGTCTTTAGGTTCAGTAGTCTACCTGTATATCACAGTCCTGGTTTTGACATGTTCCTTTCCTAGCAGCAATAAGTTTAACTAACCTAGAGGTTGGTTTTTATCATGTTGGTGGCCACACAGACCTAGCTGTGAAACTTCCATCATATTATTAGCGATTTAGTTTTTTTAATAAATATCTAATTTGAACATGGGAATGGAACAGACACATTCCCTGACCTTCACTGTCCCCCTTTACTAATCTCTATATATCTTAAATGGAATCTACTGTGTGACTTGTTAGCATTTACAAACCTTTCTTAATATCTATGGAGTAAAATGATGTGTCTCCTTTTTCCCCTTTATCTATAATCTCTGAGTAATGGAAGGCTTTTATTTTTATGATCAATCATATTCAACTGGGAAAAAATATCTAAATATTTGGTGTATATATATATATATCAATATCAATTAGGGAACTAGATATCATGGGAGAGTGTAAAGGACTGTTAAATTGGGTCATTTTCAAGCTTCAAGAACCACTTTGTTGATTGACAATAAATCATTACAAATATAAATTGCCAATGTTGTGTATTGACTTACTCATTACCGGCTATTATCACTAAATACTCAAACAATTAATCCTTAGCACTCTAGCGTAGCTATGGGTGTGCAATACCACATTGAGTGATACCCTGTGACTGATGCTGACAGTGTTTGATCTTTGCAATCTGAGATCAGAATTATGAAGCCTGAGAGCTCTTCCCCATGGAGAGCTGGATATTTTCTAGATTGCTTGAAAAATGGTGCTCACATTTGCTCCCAACATAGTTCATCCTGTTTTGGAGAGAATACTTGTTTTGGTTTTGCCAGTCATTCTTCTTGCTCACTCTGGAGGGTTATCCTTATAAATTTTTTACAAAATATCCAGAATAAATATATATTTTCATTATAAAAGACAAGACAAGTAAATGGGGCCCTGAAATAAACTCTCTCTGTCCCTCCAAAATTTTTGGGTTTTATCCTGATTTTACTGTTTTCACATTTCCCTTTAGCCCACTTGTACAGGTGTCCCAAAAAATTCCACATGCTTTTTCCCCTAGTTACATATTATTTGTGTGTTTCGGCTTCACTCTGTTACAAACAAGCTGTGTTTTTGCTGGTTATGATTATTATCAGTGCTACAGTGTTACAAAATGGTTTTATGCAGTCCACAGTTACAGTATTCAGGTAAGAAAACATTTTGGTTTAAGGAAAGTAAATAGTCACTGCATCTTGGTTAATACACTTTGCCTCTATGGATGCAACTGCTTTGGCTTCAGCCTCAATTTTTTGATAATCATACTCATTTCCTGACACAACAGCTTGACTATAAATTCTATTACTAATATATAATTGTCTCTGTGTCTATATGTATATCAAAACATGAATATTCTGAAAAGAAATTCTCTTTTATAATATTGCATATACCAATAAAAAGAAAACACTAAATAATCTTACAAAAATACCTCTAACCTTGATCAGAAATGCATACTAACACTCTCTGCATTTCTTTTTAAAGGTACTTTCAGTACCTTTGCTGCAAGCAAGCATGAAGTTTTAGTTTTAAATTTACCCTTAGGATACTCTCTTGGCAGAAAAACCAGGACACTTACACCATGGTTATTGCAAAGACATTGGATCATTTAAGTCCATTGCATAAGAGAGCAGGTCCTCAGGGCGTCTCTGTATTGTGTTTCTAGCTGACAGAAAACCTGACCTACAATGATGTGTTGATCTGGAAGCATAACAGCAAAGAGAAAAACTCCCCAAGGAACCAAGAATGCAGTTTTGTTTGATAGAGGAGAAAAAACTTAGACTGACATGTAGGCATTGCACTTTCTTATTACAGTATGGGATTAGCTTGTCCATGACAAGATACAGAATTTCCTAGAACTTTTTCCTGTACTTGTCTCTCACATTAGCTTTTAGAAAACTGGTGAGGGAGAAAAATGTTAAACCAGTGGAAAAACTTTCTGTGATAGAGACAGATTTGAAATGTAATAGCAGACTGTCCTGCGGACATTGCTAATGTGCTCGTTGCTTTTCATAGCCAGGATGTCTATGACTGTTGCAAATACGTGGCATGTGGGTGTCCTTCAGCTGCCCACTACAAAGCATTTGAGCTTGTTGCAAATTATCTTTTTCTAGGGTGCAAGGGTAATGGTACTTCCCTGAAATGCTCCTCAATCCAGCTAGATGCATTCCATCAATTAAATAACACTTATTTCCAGTGTCCACAGAGCTGACATTAAGATAACTGTGCATGTGCTGTGTGAGGCATCTATTACATTCATGATATTGCTCAGAATAAAACCTATATTGAACCAAAAAAGAAAAAAATATAAAAACAAAAAAGAATACTTCCAGCACAAGTTTTAAGGCAATACTAACATTTCAAATCTTTCTTTAGTGATAAGGAAATTGTAAACAATTTGGATGTTTGACTAGATCTAAAATTTAGTTTTGAAATAATTAAGAATACTTGCTTTGATAGCCTATATAGCTTTCCAGAAATGTATTTTTCTACTTGTTTTGCATTTATTTGATAATAATTTCATTTCAGATGAGACTGAATAAATAATAACTATGCTGTGAATCATGTAAGACAGTAAGGTAATAGGAAATGAATCATAAATACATTGAAAAATTCTTATCCAGAAATAATTACATGGGAAGTAGTCAACTCTCTCTTAACTATTGTATTAGTGACTTCTGTGAGCAAAATGACTACAAACCTCATTACTGCTATGAAACTATATTATAATAAGAAAACACCTCTATTGAGATGATAACACTACAGCAAATTTATGCTGCTTCCTGCATAAGTATTCTGCACATGTAGTTAATATTATTACAGCAGCAGCAGTGCTTTCTTTGATGATCTGTTTTTTAGAAGTATAACTACTCAAGAGATGTTCACAAAGAATAGGCAGCATCATTCCTAGTCCACAGGGACAACAAAAAATGAGTTTCTGAATCCATGGTTTGTTGTTATCTATGTGAACATACCTATCTTTCAGCTGACACTTTGAGATATTGTTTGGTAAACCAGAGCTTGCACACAGTCTAGCTTCAATGTGTGTGAACCTGTACTGTATAAAACTTGAATCTGAATTTCCTGAATCAGGGTGAATGTTGCCCCTAGTGTTAAGTGAATAAAATGGTGAAAAGTTCTTTCTATCCATTCTACCTCGATTGCTTGCTTTACTCTTCATCTGCGTTGATGTGACTCTGTGCTTGTCCCTGCTAGTTAGTAGCCATGCACTCGGAAGAAATGTCTGCAGAGCATGTGCCTGATGTCAAGAATTCTTCTAATGAATGAAAATAAAGTGGGTTCTTTAACTACTCTGATCCTGTCAGGTTGTTTTGACAATTATTTTGAAACTTTATAACAAATACCATATGAAAAGTGGAAATCTCACCTGCTGAAGTCATAAACCTGTCCTGAATATATGGCAAGTAGGGTCAAAACATGGATGGGACTGGATTCCGAAGGAACGTATGTGTGGCTACTCATTGGACACAACACACATCATTCTGATTTTGTCACCTTTAGATTGTTAACTTATGGTCTGAACAATGCTTTAAATTGCATTAAATTGCATTCAATACCACAAAGGGTGGTATGTGATCTGTGTATATTCAGAAAATCTCATGTTTCCTGCACACTGTAGCCTCTCCATGAAGGTGCAGGCTAACTGTACATTACCTTTTTCATAAATATAATACAATTTGGATGCATCATATTGAGTATTAATTTAATGTAAAAACCAGTTCATGTGCACTTCGCTTACAGAAGGTGTCCAAGAAAAAAGTAAATAGCCACAAAGGTGCTAGATTACTACCAGAAACCACATAAATCAGAAGTTGATTATGTGTTAAAAGTAAAAAGTGCCAAGTAACAGTGTTAGAGTTTGAAATCTGAAGTGCAAAATTATCTACAGCAACATATTGCAATCTTGAAATTTTGATACAACACAGAAACACATCTAAATTTCTAAATGCACGGTGTTTTACACAGGACAATATCCCACCATAATGTAGACAATGGTTTGAATGACTTGCCAATACATGAGTATCTAAATAAAATGCCAGACAAAAAAAAGTAATTATTAAAAAGCATGATTTTGAACATGGGGTAGTCTTACCCTGTTGTTCGAAACGCTGGCATGTGGCTTTCACTGATTAATTAGTCAGGATTGGAGCCATATTCCTTTCATTTTCTCATTAGTCAATCTCGATCCAGCTTTAAATCTCCTCAGGGTTCACCACTACTAATGATTCACTCAATTTAGCACAATGGCTTATTTTCTGTAAACCAGGCTTTTCTTCTCTGATGAATTAATCTCGTACCCATACGGGCAGCAGTGAAATAGTAATAGGAAAGTTCTATTTTCAGCACAGTTTGTTGAATAAATTTAAATAGAGGCATATGTCAATAAAAGGAGCTGTTATTTTGAAAACAGTTATTAAAATATAGATTTCATCAAATTATTCTTTTCCAAATTTTTGCCTTGTCATAAAAACAGAAAAACTGCAACATGCTAAAAATCTATAATTTAGCACCCTTAGGAAGAAATCATTATTAATAATTGTACATTTTTTATAATATATTTCTTTCTGTGTAAATTATAAAATTAATACTTAGACTATGGAAATCACAAGACATTTTCTTCAGAATATGATTTAAACATGAAATATTTTTCAGAATGGGAGCTGATAGGAATTAAAACCTTCTTTCTTCTTAAGTAAAGCTTGATTTTAAAATTTTAAAATTTCACAAATTTGAGCTTTTGGAAAAGCCTCTAGGAACCATTTTATAACAATGGAGGAAATTTTTACATAGTAACAAAGCTGCAGAGTAATTTCAAAGTCTTGTCTATGTATTTCTGATGAATAGGTATGTAATGGAATTATATGGACTGTGGGATAATTTTTCCTAATTACTTTAGGAAATTAGCACATTACTTTTCCATATGGTTATTTTGCAGCAGTGAGAGTGTAAGAATGCCAGACAGACGTTAGTAGTGACTGCATGACTGCACATCTCTGTACCATCTTCTCATTAACACCTTTACTTAGCATCAAAGTGCTCGTTCTTGAACAAAAGAGAACGTGGAACCAAAGAAACTCCAGTAGGACAATTATTCAGTTCCTTTAAATTATAAATTTCAAATATTTGGCTCAAGTCTTTGTAAATCAAGTTCCTTAAATATATCTCTTCCCTCTTCCTACATGAGTCAGGGGAAGACCAAATTCCTCAAATGAATATCAATATATCAATAAAAGAACATATCTTCTTTCAGGTTAAGGAGAGAGATTCCCAGAAGTATTTGAAGGGATTTACTTATCTTAAAAGAAAACTTATTTTCCATATTTTGAGATAATATTGATATTCTTTACACACTATTCAGGGATACTTTTTGTGTATTGGTTCCTCAAACCTGTTAAGACTAGAAATTATTTTTTTCCTGATGTTTTAGTTTGAAACTACTGCTGTCCTCTCAGGGAGCATATTTATTATTCCTCCAATGCCTCAAATTTCTATTATAATTTAAGTAAGCTTCATAAGCATATCTGAGGAAACTATTAGTCTTATGAGACATACTTTTCTGTAAAAAGGTTTTTTAAAAATGTTTTGAATTCTGGTGGGGTTTTTTTCCTTTTTTTTTTTTTTTTTTTGAGATAATGACCTAATATTTCATAGGGCAAACTCTTAAAAGAATAATAGCAGTATAAATTTTGTGTTTTCTCATGCTCATGTATCATTTCTGTAACATAGTAAATTAAAAAAGCAATACAATTCTTATTTGAATTTGATAAGAATGATCCATTTATTGTAGTTCTGGAGAACTGTAGAGATAGAGAAACTTAATTAAAAATATTTTTCTAGATTTACATTCAGCTAGTCTGGGCAACTCTCTGTAAATTTTCATGTATTATAAAATCCACATGTTCCAGGAGAGGAAGATTAATACAGGAAAGTGGATAAAAATCCAAGGAAACATCCACATTCACCTCAAGATTCTCTTCAAATTGCTTTTGGCACAACTCAGCATCAGGTGGAGTTATGGTAAACAGTTGTTTTGTCCTTAGAAGCAGGAGGAATTGAACAGACAAACATGAGAACACCAGGAGAACAAAGACACAGCTCTGCCCTGGCTTTAAATGAAGACAGAGAATTTGTCAGAGGACACATGGGAAATGAAGCCTTTGCTATGGCTAAGAGACTGATGCAAAGCTCTTTGAATTCACTGGGGAAGAAGCAATTATAGTATTTACTAAGCATTGCATTCAGCTCTTGGTGAATATCTGTCTAACTGAATCACAGCTGCATTTAATATCTTCAAGTTGAAATCCCAAATGAACACTTTCTAAGTAAGTAAAGACTGGGGTGGATTGCTTAATCTCCCAGCATTTCCAGCCCTAAAATCACAGTTCTTGAATTTGAGTTTAAAATCTCTATGTTCTAGAGGTCTAGCTCCAGAGAAGCAGAAATAAGGTTTCCAAATTCTTCAATATTTTACTTCATCATAAGGATAAATCTGTAATACTGACATTGTCTTCCCATCAATCTTACTGGAGTATAAGGGAGTGCACACCAGGACAAGGAGGCATAAAAAACGCAATTCACTGCATCACCGAGTCTATATATAAAAGTAGTGGTAATGTCACTGTCACTCTCATATCAACTTTTTTTTTTTTTCTGTGTTATTTTAAATTGTGGTTATAAATGCACATATTTCACTAATGTGTATCTCATATGCTGATCAAATGAAAGATGTGCTGATCAACAAAATGATAGGAATTTAAGTATTTTGCTCCCTTTCCCAATATACATAGTTGCCTGTCAAAGTAGTCAAACCAAGAGATTTAATTATGGATTCCCACCTCTACAATAATTTGGAAAGTATCACTATATCTTTTGAGGAGATTAAAGTTCCATGCATACTCAAAAGCTTTTGCAGATTTCAAAACATTGAAGGAATATTTAGAAGATGACCATTTTACTTTTAATTAAAATACATTAGAAAATTGTTAGGTAAAAGTTTGGACCAAAAAATATTATTTCTTCTTACCGGTATTAGTCATTGTGACAAAGAACCTAAATTCAATGTGTACTATATAAATGAAATTATTACTGAAAAAAAAAGTTAAAAGGAATGAAATGAAAAAAAAAATTATAGTGGTTTTATGTTAATTGTAGAGATCCATAGGAAGATTCCCATCTCAGGAGTGTATGGTAACCACAGAATAAGCACAATTATTATTATTTTTTACTGTGTTTATCACCTGTTAAAGACATGAAATAGAAAGATACAAAGAATTCAGCTTTACTGCAAACCTACTTTCACTCTACTTGGAAACAGGTGATCTTCAGAGCCCTCTTGTTTCAGCAGAACGATTGAATAAAAAACCAAACCAAGATCTACCACAAAAATCTCTGTGAAATATTATGTGAGAACCCACTGTCTATAAAATCCTTTTATTCACTTGACTGAGAAATACAATATCATTGTACTCTGAATCACTCCATCTCTTCTCTGAACAACTACCCTGATGTTATGAAATCAAAGAAATGACAATGACATTACTTTTTCATTAACAATTACAGTATACTGTATCTTATTTTTGTTTTTTTTTTACTAGATTCATTGTGCAAGATAAAAATTCAAGGCTTCAAATTATCGATTTTAAGTTTCTCACACTGCCTCAACTAACCATGAAGACATTGAACAGCAGCTATTCTGTATTATTCAAAGCTCACGTGAGCTATGTGGATTTATGGCTGTCTTATTAAAACTCTCAAAATCTAAAGGTACTGAAAAAGCTATTTAAAAAAAAAATAAAAAGCAAATATACAACAGTACTATTCAGTTTTCATGGAAGAACAACAGATTTTTAACTTTGCTCAAGAAGGCTTCTATGCAATTCTTATTCCTTAGAACTATAAGACATTCATGTTGCAGTTTAACAAGTCTCTCTTTTTCTTCCCAAAAAGGTGAAGACTCTTCAGAGTATGACTCAGAAATTTAGATAGAACTGTGGGAAAAAAAAATTACCTTTATTCAGTTTTAAAATCTACTTTGACATTTATTTTAGTCATATCTAAATTTTTGTGCATTTTTCTCAGAGCTGATGATCTTTCCAACAGCTGTGGGTGTCCTTGGACATAGACCAATTAGAATTTACTCACCATATGTCAACATAATAAGACAATGTAGTGTAAATATATGCCAAGCCATCTGCATTAAACTACCAATAAAATACATATTTTAGCATGTAAAGCAAATTGTTATTATTGCTATACTTTTATTATATTCTTTGCATAAGGTGTCTTTCATGAAAACGTCTCTTTTGAAAACTAGTCAATTACATGTAATTATATCAAAAATACTAACTTGTTTAAGAGACAAGTTACATTACTACATTTTGTAAAATGTTCTTTCAATGGTTTCACTCTAATTATGAAAATTTGCTTATTTTGCTTTAAAAATATTTGCATAAAAATATATGAAAAGAAAGAGCAGACTGTGTAATCTTGATGTCTGCATAGTACACTAACAATTATTTGACATGAAAAATGCAGCATCATGTGCTCCTACATCCACAGATTGGTCTATTTTTTGAGTGAAACTCTCCTGACTTCTAAGCACCATTGCTAATATTTCTGATTCTATAAGTCAGTGGTCTCCGAGATTTTTCATTCACACATTCCATTAGTAAAAATTTTCTGACCACCCCAATTATTCACGTATCTATATCTATATATTTTTATATATATGTTTATATATTTATTAATAAATTAGAGGCATTTACTACTGACGTTTTAATATTCTCTTCTCATGGTCTACTAGATTGTCTTGTACACCTCCATCACACATGTCCTTTTGGAGACTGCTGCTCTAAATAATTGAGTGATATATATGTGTATATGTCATAACTGTTGGGTATATAGTCCCACAAAATGCTGATGAACAAATCAACCACTGGGACAAACTTAGAGACAAATATGAGGGATCCCACTGAGATGGAAATAAGGAAGCAGCATAACTGGAGCAAGTCCGTACAACTTTTCATTTACCTAAGAAAAAAGAACTGCTATTGCTTCAGCTGGAGAAAGTAATTTGTCAGCCAAACTGTTTTCAAGTCAGCATGCATTATTTTAATATTAAGTGTAAACAGATTTTGCAGTATTAACAGTAAAACTTATCCACAGCTGAATTTGTTAGGAAAGTCAATAATCTCAGTATCCTTGTCTGGTGTGTAGGACAAAATCTGCCTGCTAACACTCATCTTCCAATACATGGAAAGGAAAAGTTTGCTTTGCTACAACTGAGAAATGAAGACCTAACACTAGGTAAAGATAATATTCAGCTATAAAAATATAACTATTTCTTCAGTCCACAGACATGGTTCTCAGTGTCTGGTATCACAAAGCTTTTCAAGTCAGAAGTAAGCAGAAAATATATAAAGAAATGACTCTAATTACAGTTAAGAGCAAAAATTTTAAACAAAGCATAGGACCAAGTTCCTTCAGAGGCATGTTTTTTTCCCAAAAAAGCCAAAAATGTTTGTGCGTAACAATCTCCTCCAGAAAAGAGACTTCCTCATCTCCTTTATTAGAGGCCTTCCAGAGGTGATTGACTATCTCATCCCTCAGCACCCTTTGCAGACAACAACCCTGCAGATGGTCCCCCATGGCTGTCACATGAATCACACCTGAGGCTGGCTGTGTTTTGTCATAATCTGGGGGGAGAGGGTCAAAAAGGGAATAAAAAGAGAGGGACCTGCATTAGATCTTCTCTGTGCAATCAGCTTCTCTGAACTACTAAAAGGGATCAACATGAAAACAGAGATCAGCAAGAGACAGGTAAACGATATTCTGTTCTTGTTGCTCAGCAGCAAAGTTGAAATGTAGTCATGGGTGAAAAGGCAAAAGTAAGCCTCATCTTTGCTTGCAGTCCTGTGTCCTCCTTTTTTTTTTTTCTTTTGTTAGATCATTCCAGGAACAGGGACTCCACTAAAACTGTAACTCAGATATTGCATTTATGAGGGATCCTTTAAAATACATAGGAATAAATCCTTATCTTAGGCATTCATAGAAGGAAAAGAAAAATGGTCTCTCTTTTCCTTAAAAAATACCTTTTATGTTTCAGTTAACTATAAAAGGACTGAGTATACTGGCAAGAATTTATTTCTCTTTCATGGTGTGCTATGCTTCCAGATTTACTAATTTTAATTAAAAAAAAAAGAAAAAAGAAAAGTTATACAATTGCTTTTTTCACACTTGGCTTCAGGGACTATTTTTGTGATGAAGTAATAATCACAAGATTACATTACAGACAGTGTAAAAGAAGGCAACAAAATAAGTGAAATACCTACAGAAAAATGTCATCACTCAATGGAATATTTATATTGACTTCAATAAAATACTTTTCTCTATTTTTTCTGACTACTGAAAATCATATTTATAAAATTTGTTTGAAAAGAAATTACTGAATATGTAGACGTAAACTTCAATGAACTACTGGACCAAATGAGCACTTGGGTATGTGGTTTTTTAGGTAATTAAATTCAAGTTAGTTTGAGTTCCAGAAAAAAACCTATTAGTACTTAAAAAAAAAAGTTTTAGCTCTTTACTGGTAGAAATGTGCTTTACTCTTGGAATTATATTCCTGAAACAGTTTGAAATTTCTTTTTGTGAGAGATCAGCTATGCAGAAAGGAAAAAATGTCATCCATAATCATAAATTTTCTTAATTTATTTATATTTTATTACTGATAGCCTTAATACATCTTTGCAAACTCTGCCTCTGTAATGCCTTTGATAACCTTTCTTAGCTCAGTCTCAGAACTGGTTATATTTGAATATTATTGCAAATACCATAGTCTCTCAGCAAGGCATAAATATGTAGAACTTTTCTATATATTGTTCATGTGACTAAAATTTTGAGTTTTATTAAAATAACCTCAGGCTTTATCTAGGTTTCATTGGTTCAGGAGAGTTCTGCATAGGAAATGATTCTGAAAAAGATTAAAATAGTTTTTTCTAAAAAAGTAATTGTCTAGAAATTAAGAATTCCTGCAGTAATCTGGAAATAGATGGGGAAAAGACCCCACTACAAACCCATTCTTTCAGTGTGTACTCCTCATGTATGTACAAATAAATGAATAGGAATTTTAATAGGGTGTTGAATTTCTCTAATTCCCTGATTAAAACTCTTCAGTGTATTGGAACTGGATTTTTACAGGCACTGTATCGGATCCACTAAATTAGATTTCTGCATATCACAGTACATATTATCATGATTCCTAAAGGTGCCACTTTTTTCAGGTACTGCAGTAGAGTACAAATATATTTGTTTCCAATATTTTAGTGAGCTGGCTGTCATATTATATATACAGACAAATAGAAGAGGAAGAAGAGGACCCCTTTTAAATATCTGATATTCTATATCTGATTCCTACTCAATAAAACTGTTTTCTTAATCAACATATTACTCTCATGCAATTTCCAGAAAAATCATGTGTTGGCTGGGTTCTGGTTTCAGAAATGTGCTGCAAGTAAAATGAACAAATAAACAAACCCAAACGAAACCCACCCCCCCGCCCCCGGAATACATAGCCCTCCAGTATGCATTGTATTGAACTTTTTACAGTTTACATAGCACTAACTGAAGTGTTGGGAAAAATAACTGATTTTTTCACAGGTAAGGAAAAAGTTAAGTCTGCAATTTTGCAAGCACACAATTCAAAGAAGTGATGTCTGTAACTCAATTTCTTGTTTTTTAACTTGTACTGTATGTGTCTGTGTTTTCTCACATTAAAGTAATGTGGTGAGATTTTTCTCAGTAAAATGAATTGTTTTGAGCTGGGTGCAAATCTTATATTGTTCTGGCACATTGTAGAAAAATTTATTTTACTTGTTCCCAAGTTGGTTATTTAAGTAGCAGGAGACAGAGAAAGGCAGCTAATGACTGGTTTGCCCTGACAGTGTGTGCCAGTCCTCAGGCTCTTCAGAGGTGAAGGAAGAGAACTCATGAAGATGAAATGCATTTCTTTACAGTGGAAGACTGTTCTTAAATTGAATTTAGAGAGAAATTTGTAGTTAACGTAGCACAAATCCAGAGTGAGATTTTTCTGAGAGAAACCTGAACCTTTTTTAGTGAGAGATAATCTGTGATAGAGTCCTCTTCCCATCCCTCAAGATATCATAGAATCAGTAAGTTGGAAAAGACCTCTGAGATCATAGAGTTCAGACTTTGAAAGACAGAAACTGGTGCTGCACACTGGGCAAAGTAAGGTGTTGGGGAAGGAACTGTACTTCACATGGTAAATTTGAATGGACGTAGAATGTGAAGATAAGAAAAGGACCTCTGTTAGCATTTAGTCTACGGTCAGGCTACAGATTTATTTTCAAACCTTTAGGTTTTTTTATGTCTGGATTATCCATCTTTTATTGTTCTTTTTAACCAGTTTTCCTGTTGTGGTATCTTTAACTTCCTAATAAAACATTATTTAAATGTTTTAATATAATTTTCTTTCTACAAGTGATAGCTGTTAGAAAAGGAAGCTTGGAAAAAGAATTAAAGGTTTGGAAACCCTCAGTCTTTGTTGTATTTCCCAATAAAATTAATATCACTAGATTTAGAGGCTGATGTTTCCACAATTTCTGTTGCTCTAAGATTTGTAGAAGCACAGATTTATTATCTAAGCAGAGAGAGACGACTGTTAAAGATCTAAGTTGTCTCACTGATCACATTTGGAATTGGAAACTCTTTCTGCAGCAAGGCACAATTGTTTAGCATCTAAATTGACTCACTGGTCACATTTGGAAACTGTTTCTGTCTGTGCTGACTCCACTGCCTTCCTGGTAAATAATGTTTTGGCTCCCTTGAAATTGCTTCAGCTTCTGCATTCTCTATGGAACTCTTTGGAATTGAACTAAAACCTCCCTGAGCCGCGTCTCTGCTGCCCCCTCCCCCGTTTTAATTAAAAGCTGAACTAAGAACTAACTCTCTCTTTATTTCCAATTCAGCTCCTGCCTTTGACTGTTTATGTAGCTTACTTGAAAAAGTTAATGAAACTTCTAATAGCAGAAGCAGAACAGGGCATATGGTGAAGATTAACTGAGAAAATGTGACATTCTAACTCTGTCTTTTACCCTGAGCAGGAGAAAGGTGAAACCCATGAAGTGCACAGTTGCAGCAGATCACCCAGCTGCCTACCAAGCAGGGAGTGCTAGAGCATGGAAGCGCAAATCGATAATATCTGTCATTGCACTTTATCTGCCCTAACAGGGGAAGGTTCCTGTGTATCTTATTAACTGGAAACAACAAGCCAATATTTCTGGGGCATTGGGCATGCTGGTTGTGCTAAGAATCTCTTGAATTTCCATATTCCTTATCTTATTACTTGCTTACATCTTAGATGTGAAACTTTGCTGTGAGCTGTAAATTAACATAAATGCTGCACTGCTCACTTTACAAGTTTTTCTTATTTTTTTACATAAATTATGGATGAACTGTTATTCAATTTATACAGCCTTATCTCTAAATACCTTAAGTTCATCAAGATGCCAAGTTCATAAGATCACACATTTCTGGATGAAAATTTTTCTCCCTCTCTCAGAAAATAAAATGTACAAGTGTATATTTAAGATATTTCTTTAAAATATACCTAAGTTAAATATAGCAAGACATAGTTCTGCTTTCTTTTTTTTTTTTTTTTTTTTTTTTTTTTTTTTGTTATGAGAATGTGAGGCCTGCTTTATAGAGTCAGACCAAAAATTCAGCGTTACAATGAAATTAGTAACACACAGCAGGTGTCCAGGATGCTGTATGGCGAGTGGGGCCTCCTCATTAACTGATAGCAGTGGCCCTATTCTTCATATTTTTTCAGATTTGACTCATATTTTATTTTTCTAGTCCTCTATGAATATAAGTCTTGCAATTATAATTTTTGATAACTTATGTTTAGTTTTTTGTTGTAGTTTTCTTTCTTTTTTTTATATTTCTGTTCATTGACCACTGCTATTAGAATTTATTAGAGAACTTTATAATACCTCTATAATATATGACCTGTAGACATCAATATTGTGCCTAAGGGAAACAGGGTTGGTTCTTTGTTGACTTTGTCTATCCAGCAATGTATCATAATAAATATTAAAAGCTTTCGTGATGATAGTGAATTAAATATAAAATTAAATTCCAAAATGATAAAATAAACTATTACAAAAAGTGGTGCTAGCTACTTTTTTTTTTAGTATTCATTTGCTAAACTTTAGAAGATCCTAAAGCAGGATTTTATCTTGCTAATGTCAAAGCTAGTTCTTTAGAATATGCTCTAATAACAGAAGACTTGGATTACAGAGTGTGGAACAGCATCTAACATCTAAGTGTTGCATATTGCAGCTGGCCAACTTAATTTTTTAATTTTTTAAGTTTAAACACATCCTGGCAACAAAATGACTTTGAAAAATGGCAATAGTGTCCTGCAATTTAGTTATTTGCCTCCAAACTAATTTCTACACCACAAAATGTGAGCTAAATTGAAGCAAGCTTGCTGTTATCTTTCTATTTGTTCTGATACTAATCAGTGAAATCATAGTGGGCCATCTCATGCCCAGAACTTACATAAGAAATTGTTTTCTGGACACTGAAAGATTTCAGATACCTACTTCAGCTGTGCAGTACAAAAGTGAGATCCTTCCTAAAAGACACAGTGTTTTGTTTTATTCTATTTATCCAGAGTACTGCTATCAATGAGAACAGATGCACATATATATTTGAAATACACATAGTATTTATTTTACTAATGTTGAGAGCAAAAAGCTAAACTAGATTTCAAGGAACTCAGTAGTTTAAAAACTGGGACATAACTCTACAAATGCTCAGTATCTGAGGAAAAATTTCTTGCTGAGCAATTTAAAATTTGTTCTGCACTGTCACTTTGTAGAGCAAAAGTCACATTCTCATTTGCCACTTGATTTTTATTATATGCCTATCTTAAAATAAGTGAAGGGTTTTTTAATCCAAGTTTAAAAATAATTTCAAAATTGAGAGCTCTCTGACTGCAGAGGTTGTACACAGACACATATCATGACATAGATCATGATACAAGCATGATGGTTGATCAAGCAAATGCAATATTTGTAGCTAATAATGAAACATATATTAATTATCATGTTATAGTAAATAACACTAATTCTTGAAAGAAAACAAAGTGGTGCAGTTATATTAATTGCATCAGTCATCACGATGTCTAGCAATGTGTGCAACATTTGGAAACATAGCTGATCAGCCCACCAGGTTCTTGTCTTTCCACAGCCATAGTAGGACTCTGACTCTCCCTAGCATCTTGCTCCTTCCCACTAATGGAACACAGGAAAGTACACACACCACTGAAGACAAACCAGATGCAGGGTTCTGCTTTGCTCCACGCAAACCTGGTAAGCGGACAGGGAAAGACTTAACTAAATGACAGGACTGTGGTACCAGCATCTGTCTTAGGTGACTGAATACAGAACTCCTGAATATCCACTTCCTATTCAGCAAATATGTATATATCTGTAAAATTACACGCACTGTTTACCTTTGGAGAGAAAAGCTAAGTCAAAGGCAATTGCTTGGAAGAAAGCCAAAATCTGCAAATCAGGTGGTAATTTTAAATTGCAAGTACTTTAGAAACAGACGTTGATAATTTCTGTTCTAAATTTCAACTACTTAGACTTGAATGCTGAAGATTTGTGAACTAATTCCAAAGTTTTAAGCTACATGGAATAACAGGGGCTTTTCATTGTTTTAATTTAAACAAGTGAAGGTCATTTAGGTCATTTTCCCAATGCAATAACCACTTCATCTTTCATGCTACTAAAATATATGGACTTTTTTTCTTCTCCCTCTAATATTTCCAGTTTCTGTACAAAAATGGATTCACTTTGTGCTCATTTTTCTCCTAGGGGAAATTTGTTTTCACGCTCACTTCCCTTGGCCTGGTGGTCACATTTATATTGATGCAATGAGATTCTGATATTTTGAGATGTTATTACAGCAGAGGTATTTCTCTTCCAGTCAAAATTTTAAATATTCAAGACATATAATTTCAGTGAACCTATTGGCACTGAGAAGATTCTATTTTGGTTTAATAGACTGAAGTTATAATTATGTAGTTGGTTTCGGTTTTTCACAGAATCATAGAATGTTCAAGGGTTGGAATGGAATAGAAACAAATTCTCTTAATTGACAAGAGCACAGTAAACCTTCAGTTTGAAAATGTGTAGAGATATATTCTCACTTATGTCCTGGAGAAGAATATATGGTCCAGTGACACATGAAAAAGAGGTCTAATAAACATCAAGATGTCTGCTATGGTATCTTCATCAAGCAAAGGGAAAAAGCTAATAGAATTGTCATTTCTTCATTAATTAAATACGATAGGACATCCCTTTTCCCTCACAAACACACTGGTTTATAGTCCTTTATTACCATTGCCCAACTCAAAGTAATTGTTACCGAAAATGCTATTGTGATTGGACCAGATAAATGAAGAAAAGATACTGGAAAAGGGTACTGGATACTGGTGAAAAATTTCTTATACATCCATCCCTGCTTTTCTTTTGCTTCCCACCAGGACTCTACATAATCTAAATAAACTGATGAGAGTATTCATGGATTTGTGGTTATCTTGCAAAGACAGACAAGTAACATATTGAAAACCTTCCTCAGTGTATTCCAACATATAAAAATTAATTTACTTGAGTATTTTTAATGGAAAGTGGAATCGTACTACAAACACCTGGTAAGTATTTTATAGTTATCCCAGATTTCTTTGCTAATACATGATGTAATATTTGAGTAGGCTGTCAGAGGTTAAAAGGAACACTGGAGTAAAAAAAATTCCTTTGCTGGCCATTTATGTAGTTGTGAAAAAAAAGAATGGTCTTCAGTTCTTTTTGGAGAGCTAGAGATTCCTCTGAAACTTAATTCTGCTGCAATATCTTTGTTTTGTCTGGCTTGACCACAAGAAGAAAAAAAACCAAAACAAAATAGACAAATACTCTAAACAAACAGAAGCCAAACCAACCAAATAAGAAAGAAAAAAACACTTTCCAAGGAACTTGAATTGAACCATAAACTGCAGCACAGGGTCAGGTAGTGTAAAATAAAAGAAGATTCCATACTTCAGTGTTTCAGAAAGCACTTGTGCTAAGAACCAATACCTTTGAAGCAAGGATTAGGACCTGTGCCATTTGAAAAGATTAACTGGAAAGAACACCCCATCTCACATTTGAGTTAAAAGTCAAACCCTAGAAAAGGACATTTTCAGTGATGGAAAGGAGGGGGTTGGTTATAAAATGGACTATTGAATGACTTTTTTAACACTTTGTAAATTCACACTGGTTGTATAACATGCACTCTTAAGCACTTAAGAACCACAAAGATAAAATCATGGTCTTTGCTTGCCAAATCTAACATAAATCAGGAAAAAATCCTCCCTACTTTTTTCAAAGCTTCAGGAGAAAAATAAGATGTAATGGAATTTTCCAGTCTTTACACTGAGTCAGCAGGGGCTTAATCTCATTGGCCTGTGGTACTGAATGAACTATTCTCTGTGGACATTTGATGCATGGGAGAACTTCAGAACATATGCGAGGATTCAAGGAAGGTTCTTGGCCTTTTGGTCAAGAGATTGAATTTTTACTGTTTTGGTGTCCCAGGAGCAGCTGACATCAAGCCAATGCTTAGTAATTAAAACTGACTCAACATGAGTAAGAAGAGCAGTACTCTGTGAGCTTAGTCATTTGGAAAATGAAGAATGTTCTCTCCACAAGCTGTAGGCACACATACTACATAATTATAATCTTCCTGCCATTACAGGATTGTTTCAAAGAGTACATTTTCCAGTGCTGTGCTTAATCTGTTCAAAAAACACGAGCAATGCTTCTTCTACAGCCTACAACAGCAGTTTTCTGTGTCAGAAATAAATGTGCTTACATTGCCTCCTATAACTTACACAAATTTCTGCCCTTGAGTCTTATAGAGAAAATGTTCAAAGGTACAAAAAACTACCAGGAATGCAAGCCACTGAAGGTTACCACTGCATTCTAAAAGAGCTATCCCCTTGGTTACCTCCTGGTGCTCCTCTTCCTTTTGTTCTAATTTTCCCTTAATTTTCTGTCTTGGATGATGATCAGGATCAAATACAGTCTCACAAGTGACATGCAGAGTGATCACCAATTAGATATCAAGATAGAATATTTTCAGAACACCTTAATCAGCTTATATTTAAAAATGACATTTGAATATAAATTGCAAGTTTCTGTTGTCTTTTTCCCTTTCCTTTCATGTATGGAGAAAAGAATTTGAAACACTTCAGAAGTTGAGTGAGTTTTATAACTGTGTAGAAGTAATTGAAGTTGTCTGCCACTTTAAAAAGCTACAAAAAGAAACTACAAACAAAAAAAAAAAAGATTTAATTTTATTTTTATTCTTTTTACTGATGTAACTGGCAAAAATAAGATAGGAAGATTCACTCTGAGGATGAATTAAAATTGCCCTTTTGGTTGACTATAAATTGACTCTGAGAAAATAAAAGACATCCATTTTAGCTGATTCTTTTATTGAGGACAGAATGTAAATTATTTTAAAAAATTTATTTAATTTTACAAATTTATAATAAATTTCTCATTGTGATCTAGAAAAAGAAAAATTAAGTAGGAATCAGCTTATATTTGTGCTGGAATTTGAGGTACGTGGTATTTTTTACCGACATAATAGCAAAAATATGGGTTTCATAAGAGCCTAAAATGTTCTCTTTTTATTATGATTTGGTAAAGAAAAAAGAAGGAACATTCAATTTGTTTGGTAGGGTTTTATATAAACAGAGAAATGGAAGAAAATGTTTTCCTAATTGAGAGGTCTCAAATTTCTAGTATGAGGAAAATAACATGACATTCCATTGTGGACAAAACAATTAAAATGAGTGTGATTGTACAGTCCATTACAGAAGCTGATACTGTGACATACTTTGGATTGATTTATTCCATAGTCAGTAGAATTTAGAGCTCACCACTGAGGAGGAACTTCACTCACTTGTTTGCACTTGATATCCAATGTTGTTTGAGATACATCATCTGTTCTGCCTAATTCAGGGTACAGTTGTATCAAGTATCATTTGAGAAATGACTTTATTCTTTCTTATTCTAAATAATAATCATGGACCGTGGAAATACCTGAATTAAATTTACCAGCCTGAAATGTAAACAGATTGGTCACTGACAAAACTGTTTTATAGGGCATTTAATGTTATTTTCTGTATAGAAGAATACATAATACTTGGCCTACTCTTTCTTAAATTGATCAAAAATGCCAGAATATAGGACAAGAGAGAATTTATTTCTTAATAACATAAAGAAGGGATTTTAATAATTTCTCAAAACTTGTGATACAGATATTTTGGCTTTGTGAATGGAAAATAGTTTACAATTAAATAAATTACTTGACAAATGGAATGAAACCTCAAAAGTAAGATGGCTTTTCAGGCCATCAATGGTTCAATACTTGAACAACCGTTATATGCTATTTACTGCTTCTTTATAAGCCAACCTGTGTGCACAATTAAAAGCCCTAAAAGCCACCTGATAAACATTTCTTCCTAAGAGTTAAAGTGGGGGAAACATGTATTTTTTTCTTTTCATTTCCTAGTGGTGTGTTTTTTCTTTTCAATAAGCAGTCAGTCTTTGAAAAATGTCCCCAGTTTTTAAAACAAATTTCAGGGTTTTATTTAAATTTTTGTTCAGAAAGAAAGACTAAAAATGAATGTGCTCATAATAATAGGCAGGATGCATGTTCCTTTTTAACTTTTGGAAGGATGGAAAATATAGCATAATATAGCAAGATTAAACTGTCATTTAAATTGAAGCATTACTATTATCTCCTTAGGGATGATTTGTGTGGAAATATGGATTTTCTGCTTTTAACTCTTAAATAAAGTATTATGTTAAAATTGGTTTGCATTTAGAATCATATCTTCAATTTATTTCAACCAGAACAGATGGCCTGGAATGATGTTAATGTGAACCTGGCTTTTAAATTGCAACACTGATTGGAATTTCAGTGGTAGACTGATTATTACAAAGAGAATACCAGAGAGAAATAGGCAATGAAGTCTTAAAAGGGAAGTCAGGAATGTGCAACTAAATTTCCCAAGTATTATAGAAGATATGATACATAAGATATTGTTTTCATTAAATCCATTTTTATTTTTAATCAATAAAATATTAAACAATATATTAGATAAGAGCTTTTTTCCCCTAGGGTTTCAATCATATACTAAAATAAGCAATTGCTTGTACAGAACAAGCTTTGAGGGACAGTATTCTGTATATCCTAGAATAGTAATATCATCAGTATGGCAATAAAATAGAAATTACTGTGATGATCATTAAGCATGGTAAAAATTAAGCAAGGCGACTTCTAACTACAGTCAAATTGAAGTTATATAGTCCACATCTTTTATGATAGGGACTTCAGGATATGAGGTAAATACACTTTATGCAAACTCTTTTTTTCATTTTTGGAAGTTTTCCTTACATAACAACACAGAGTTTATGCAATTTCTGAGGAAGTGATTTTTATTTTAGCACTCTTATTTGCATTAGGCTGTAGTGTATGCCCAGTAGAATGAATAATATGATTGCATGTAGCAAAACCTCAAATCTCAGGTTGTCTTCAACTGAGGTAAAATGTTAATTTCCCCTCAACCCTCAATTGTAGTAACTTTTATTAAGGCCCATTCTTTTGGACATCAGCTGATTTGACAGCAAAGGTATATATATATATACTTCGACTAAGCACAGGCATCAGGTGCCATCTGAGGTTACGCCATCTGAGGTTACTTGCACTGAACAAGTAGGTCTGTAGTGACAGAGATCTCTCACAGATCCTGTGTCACATATCCAGAATCACATAGACACAGAGCAAGGGATGGCAGATGTGTTCAGATGGCTGGAATGAGACTCTGACTAACAGGGAAAGGATTCTATATTAATGCAAGGAAGGTGAAACAACTAGAAGGTAAAATTTATTATATTGTTGTTTTTCACCAAGCAAATACTAGCTTTATGCAGAGCTTGTGCTCTCTGATAAAAGAGAAATCCAAGGGCATTCAAGAGAGATTTCAGGGCCCTGGGATGACTGGTAGAAGAATCAGGAGCATAGGCAGTGATTTCCTTGATCCTTATGGTAGCAAGGAATAATATTGATAGGACTAGGAAAATACATCAGGTCAATGTGTGTCTCCAAGGTTGGTGTAATTGGAAAAACTGGGGGGTTTTTAATCATGGGATGATCTACTCAACACCCGGTCTACTGACACCTAACGAGATGCAGCTATCTCAGAGGGGGAAAAGAGTTCTAGCACAGGAGTTAGTGGGGCTAATACACAAAGATTTAAATTAGTTTGGAAGGGGGTAAGGAACAAAACCAGGCTTACCTGTGATGAGCAATGAGATGGTGTGCCAAAACTTGAGACAAGAGGCACTAATGGGGTCCCTCAACAATCTGCTTCAGGAGGTATTGGCTACAATGTACCAAATCTAAAATGTTTCTACACTAATGCATTCAGCATGTGGAACAAACACACCGAGGTCGAAGTTTTGGCTCAGTCCTAAATATTTGACATCTTTGGCCTGAGTGGGATGATTCCCGTGGCTGGAGTGCCCTGTTGAGTGGCTACAGGCTCTTCAGGAGGGATATGCTGGGCAGAAGAGGGCAGTTGGCATTGCATGTTATAGAAGAATTAGAATGTATGGATCTCACAGTAGACAGTGGCATAGTTGAGTGCCTCTGGGTGGGGATCAAGGAACAAATAAATAATGTGGATGTCATTGTGGGATTGTACTAGAAGATCTTCTAGCCTCCTAGATGACACTGATGAAATATTCAGTTGACTTCCAAGTCAACTGCCCTTGTCCTTTATGACGGGGGACTTGAATTTGCCAGAACTTAACTGGGAACATCACACAGCTGGTACCAGAAGGTTCCTAAAAAACCTTGATGACAGCTTTATACAACAGGTCCTAAGGGAGCTAACTCAGAATTATTTCCTCCTTAAACTATTCCTTTTCAAGCCCAGTGGAAATTGGTGGCTGTCTTGGCCACAGCAACCACGAAGCAATCGAATTTAAAATCCCTGTTTACAAGGGTAAAAGTGCCAGCAAAACCTCAACTCTGAACGTGAGGAGACCTGATTCAAGCTGCTCAGGGAATTAGTGAATAAAATCCCCTGGGAAAATGTTTTTACAGGTGCTGGGGTCCATGAGTGGCGGTCACTTTAAATATGACATCCTAAGAATACAGGAGCAGGGAATTCCTAAATGTCAGAAGTCAAACAAGCAAGGCAGAATTGTTTGGACTATAATCTCAGGTCCATTATGTGATTCTTGGGGTGTTCTGTGCAGGGCCAAGAGTTGAACTTTATGGTCTTTGTGGGTCCCTTCCAACTCAGCATATTTTGTGCTTCTGTGAAATTATAGCAAACTTAAATTTAATTATCCTAGCATTTTAGCTTTTAATTAAATTTGGATATTTGAAAACAAACACAAGATAAAAATACTGAAATGTGTCAAGCCATTTGCCAGAGATTCAAACAATGTGGACCTTCTAAAACTTTCTTGAAAAAGCTTGCAAGCTCCTGCCATTTACTTGGGAGGCTCAAGACGAAAAGTAACCTTGAAAGCTGCCAACATTTTATATTTATGATTGTAGGAAGACAAGTTCTACTGGAAGGTAAGTCTCAGTGAAAAAAAAGAAGTTATACTATGTCAGTATATTCTACCCTTCTGTTCCTGGATGTTTTTTTAATAATCATCTATATTTTAATTACATCCTTAAATAAGAGTGTGGAAGAGGAGTTGTGAATATTAATCCTAGTTTATTGATAACATTTTGAGTGGTCATTCCCGTAAATACCTTCTGAGCTTACTATTTGACTAAACATCTTTCCCCTTCCTTTAAATGAATTTATTTATGTAAAAGTCTGATGAACATAGGCAATTAGATTGTAACAACTCTAATGACACTATTACCTGTAATATCAGAACATACTAGTTTGAAGGAAATGGGAGAAATTCATTATTATTGCTACCTTCCTGCATATTCTTTATTTCTCCTCAGATATTCAGTATTTAGCATGCAGATCTGTAAGAAGTCACAGCTTCTCAGTTTGGTACTTAGAGTACTTCTTGTTTTGTAGTTAAACATATGCATTCCATGCAGCATTTTGTGAATACAAAGGAATGGAATTATGTGCCATACATTTAATGAACAAATGGAATTGATTTATGAGTTCCTGGCTTGATTTAGGGTTACATCCCACACCCTTCCTGATCTGAAATGAAATGAGACACCAGTGGCTGTATGTGTGGCTAGCCACAAGGTCATTGCACTACGCTGGCAGAAAAACCTTTATCCCACTGCATGTGGACAGTGAACCCTTCAGTCTATTTAAGTACTATAATATATTCTATATTGAAATAATGGGGAAAAAGTAAAATTCTCTCTTGGACTGTGTATTCTTTCTAAATGGGGTGAGTTAACTTTCCCCATAGCAGCCATCATAGTGCTGTGCCCTGTATCTGTAGCAGAAAGGTGTTGAAAACCCACAGATGTTTTGACTACTGCTGAGCACTGCTCCCACAGAATCACAGTCCTCTCCCCAAGCTGGGAGTGGGCAGAAGGTTGGGAGGGGACACAGCCAGGACAGGCCAAAGTGATATTGCATATCATATGGCATGATGATGATGATGATGATGATGATAATAATAATATTAATAATAATAATAATAATAATAATAATAATAATAACAATAAAAGCTGAGAGAAAAGAGAGAGAGGGGGGCATCCATCATTAAGGTATTTGTCTTCTAGAGCAACTGTTAAGTGTGCTGAGGCCCTACTTCCCAGGCAGTGGCCGAATGATGGGAAGTAGAGAATAAAACTTCGTTTGCTTTTCTCTTTTAGTGCATGTGATCTTTGCTTTTCTCATTGAACTGCCTATAACTTGACCTATGAGCTCTTTTTTATCTTATTTTCTTTCCCCCTGTCCTGCTGAGCGAGTGATGGAACTGCTGAGTGAGTGCCAGGCATCTCCATACCTCTTCTTCAGAGGTTCATTATTTTCATTGAAGCATTTCTCAATGATTTTTTTTTCCCCCTTCCTACAACAACATATTTCTATGTCTCTGGGCCCTAAGAATCAGATATTTTTGTTAGGATGTACATTTTTGCATCTTCAAGTATTTAAAATGGAAGGAAAACAGAAAATAACCTACACAATTACCAGGGAAGAACAATGATACCCCCACACCTTTTCTGGCAGACTTGTTTCTTAGTCTGATTTAGTCTACCTGTTTTAATCCCGGTTTACCACAAATTAGTCATGTGCCATTTCTATCTGGAAGGAAGGGAGATAATTCCTAGTTTAGATGTCTTAGCAGAAACTACAAATATAGAGAAGATAAAGGATGTGACCGCAGAATTGATTTGCAAATGGTTCATCACTAATACAATCTTCCTGAATTTCCATAAATTTCACTCCATGGAATTATGCATGAGAATAATGTGTACTCATGGACTCATTTAATCATGAATTTGTTTGGAGGACTGAACTTGTGGGAAGACAAAATAGAAACAAAATGAGGAATAGAAATATCATAGTGCACATAATTGCTTTTACTCCCAATTCACTGACTTAATGTTGGTTTCATAAAAGCAATGATGAACTCATTTACCATTATTGTGAATGAGTATTTCTAGAGGATTGTCATTCAGCATTAATTAACAATACTCATTATTTTAAAGTGTTCATTGTTATTTCTTGCAGTTACAGTTGCTATTTCTTGCTTTTTCATCATTTCTGATAGTATACTTTTAAAATATTTCTTTACCTAATTTGAATATCTTCATCCTAATTGTGTATATCCATTTTTAACTGCTACTGTTCAAGAGAGAAGAATAATCCTTTTTATTAAATGAAAATATTTTAATTTGCCTTTTACATCATGATCACTGGAATTTATCATATGTGTATTTCTTTTTTCTTATAAACATCAATAAACTGTAATGCACAAGGTATCATATTCATGATCAACATCAGAACAAGCTCAATAACTTTCCACTCCTGCCATAGTGGGAGTAGCTTTTGGAGCAAGGGGTTAACATTCAGAAACTTTATCACTGATCCTGGTCTTTAAATACCAAAATAGTCTGTCTCCTGACAGTTACAGACTTGAACTTCCTGGAAGAGAACACCAAACCATGTTCTTTAAAATGAATGCTTTCCTATGGATGGCAATTGATGAACTCCACCAGATTTAACACTTAGTACTAAGTGTTTATGGACTAATGTACAAAAAATATTCTCTGTTCTTGATTTTAGCAAAAGGTCTCAAAGATGAATAATTTGTAATTACATTTTTAAGACAGTAGTGCATCTTGGATCAACATGGGAATTAAACAGGGTGTAAGGTCACCTAATATCTCAGTTATCTGAAAATATTAATGATATTTGATATTCAAACTCAAATTCTGAGCAGGCTTATTTCACTAACAACATGCTGTTAAAGAAATCCTAGAAAACTAGTGTCTCAGAGGTAAATGCTATTTTTCCATGATTTTTTTTTTTAATGAGAAATTTTTAAATAGTAAAATGGGAAAGAATACAGTAGTCTTCAAGATGGACTCCAAGTTTAACTGAGCAAAAAGTCTCACTTCTTACCACTTAGCAGAAGGGGAAATTGTATGAATAAAAATGAGAATAGTGTAAAGGAGACTGAGAAACATGCTGTGCACTGCTGAGTGATAATCTAGTGGTTACTTTCAAGAAAAGGGTCATATGACTAAATCCTCTGCACAATTCCTGGAAAAAAGGTCATTGCTTTACAGTAGACATTTGACTTGATTTAATGTCTTAATTTTTGTTTGTTTATTTCTACAGATATGCTTTTTGATTAATCAGCTAGGGGTTAGTATTTGATAGAGGACAAATCTTCTACTTACATTATTCTTGATTTTAAATTTTGGAATCAATATTCAAAACTCTACTGCTTGAGTTTATTGCTTGCAGTCTATTTTTAATCTCAATGATTTAATATGTTGTAGATTTTTTGTTTTCTTTTTAATATATATGAATTTTTATGTAACTGATATTCCACTAAAGAATCAGAATTTGTTTGGACCTGTATATTTGTAGAGAAATAAATAAGAGTGTAACCCAACTGATTCTACAGATATTCTCAGCAAACAAACCCTGATATATATATATATGGCAAACTGTATCATCAACATCACATAAATTACTCTGAGGTTTCTCTGAGATCACGTCTTTCATTTGTCATCGGAAAAAAGAGTTCAGGTGTGTTTCTGCACATTGAATAGTGTATGCTTTATGATATTTAAAATTTATTATAAAATAAATTCTATTATTTACAATTTATAACAACTTTTTTTCCTGTTTATGGAAGACATAAATGTGACCATATTCTCTAAACCATTTGAAAGTTCCTGAAACCATGATTATCTGGAAAAGCTAGATTTTTATTGTATTGACCATTTACTAAATATATTGACAAATTATAGATAAAGAAAATTAAGAAAAGACTCTGAACCTTTAATATAATAATAAAGCTAAAATATTTAAAATTAAAAAAAAAAATCCTGAACCCAACTAATCAAATAAGAATGTAAGCATTAGTTTGAAACTTGCAGCTTCAATCTGCCTGCAGTAAAGATGAAGATATAACCTGCTGATATAATTACATATGTTAGAATGTACACTTCTTTTTGTGAAACACCTTTGAAAATTCCTGTCCTTCCAAATTATATGATCCTAGAGTGATATAATGAGTTTAAATAAATGCTTTGGAAGAAGAAATGTCAGATTATGCATGGTGAATGGAATCTTCAAATGAAATTGAGGTGCTCAGTAAATATGCTACTGCAATCTTCCATTTAAATAATATAGTTTCACTTCAGTTTACTAACATTTATGTTCTATATCTCATTCTTAAAATTCTATTTAATAATACAGATTCCTGAGTAAAACAGTGCTCTTTTATTGACCAAGGTTCTTTAATTTTTCTTTTAGATAACATGTGATGGCAGATGATAACAATTTGAAAACTCTTCTTACCTTTGCAATATTTACTGAATTTTAGTTTGAATAAAAGCTCACTGCTTTATCCCATCAGGACTTTTGAATAACTAGATATGGAATTGAGTTTTCATTTTATTTCCTTTATATTCGCACATGTATCTGACTATAATAACCAATAGAGTTACATTTGTCAAATGTTTTAACAAACTGCAGCTATAATAGTTTCCATAGAAACAGGATTGAAAACTAAAAATAACATCAAATTTTAATGTCTTCTGTAAAAGAAATTGGTAATACTATAGACAGGACATTACATTAAAAAAGGACAGAACTCTCTTCCTATATTGTGACAGATAGCAATAACCAATACAATGGCCTATTTTGTAGTATGATCTATATATCAAGCTTCATCTTTATATTTGTGTCATCTTCATCTATTTGTAATTTAAATACATAAACAGAAAACTTGTTTTGTATTTTTCAAAACCAGAAATATGTAGTTGAGTTCTAAGTAAAAGCACTACCAATATATCAGCCAAGGAGGAGGAATAATATTCTCTGAAATCAAAGTACCTGATTTGTTGCAGTTGGAGGTAAGATTGCTGTGCAAAGAAAAGAGATTTTTGACCTGTGAAAAGAATAACATTAATTTTCTTTTCATATTATAGGCAGAGATACTTCTCCTTGAGAATATGAAAACATTTGGATTGTATCTTTAAATAATGTTGTTTTTAAATTTAAAGACTTGAGGGAGTCTCATATTTTCTAGGGGAAAAAAAAGAATACTTTCTTTTGTAACCTGAGTACAAAAGCCTGGTTACAAAACGTTGGCAAATGCTTTGTGGGATTTAATTTTTGACTTTTAATTAGAGACCGTTGTGTTTGAAATGCACAAGGTCTTCCTAGCTTATTGAAATAGGGTATCTCATGTTGCAAATTTGTAGTATTTAACTTTATTACTATGAGTGATTTGTTAAATTGGTGAGTGTTATATAAGTTAGATATATGTGTAACCTTTTTGGAGCACCATAAAACTTTTCTCATTTAAACATGACATTTTTTCAGTGTTAAAATTTTGATATTATTTGGATTCTTGGACCATTAAAAAATGTACTGTGGAATTTTATTGTATCTTTGACCAACACAGAGCCACATCTTCTCTGTGACTGCCCCAGCTTCCCAGGTCCCCATGCAGAACAGATATGAGACTCTGAAAGTAGAACTGCAGCACAATAAAGAGGTTCATCTGTGTTGGGGGTATCCTGAGGTTAAGTCAAACTGAATCAAACTGCTTCCATCAAGAAAAAATTATGTGAGATGTCCTTCTGAAGGGAACAAAAGATCCAATATGCAATACTGGACCCACTCTGTAGGGCAGTTTGAGGTCTCCCTGGGGCCTGGGTTAAACATGGGAAGATAAAAATTCCAACCTTAGTACAGCCCCCAGATTATCCTGCATTATATTGATTTTCAGGTGGTCAGCAATGAAGTAGTAACAAGAAGTCAGAGGACAAGTGTGAGTGAATTCAGGGGCTTGGGACAATAGGTTAAGGATTGGGAGCACAAGTAGTGTCCTTCCACTTACAGAGAATGATGAGGGAAAAAACAGAAGGAGGCAGCTAATCAATAGCTGGTTCCAAAACTGGTGTTACTGGCAGAATGTAGATGTGCTGCTCAGGGATGTGGTTTAGTGTTCAATTTGGCAATGTTGGGCTCGATGGTCTTAGAGGTCTTTTCTAACCCAAATGATTGTATGATTTGACAGTTCTGTGATTTTTAACAGATGGTAAATTTAGAAAACATTCTTTGAACACACAAGCCTGACTGATCTCACATCTGATATCAGATACAAGAGCACAGTCTTACCATAAGCAGAAGAATACAGCATGAGGAATTCAAACTATGTTTCTCACAAGACAGTGAGGCAACTCTGATGGTCTCAGAACAAAGTTGAATTGGCCTTTATTCTGGTTTGCATCTCTTGTTCCTCAAGTAAAATTTTTTTGCTTTGAGTTAAATGCATACTTGTGGTGAAATGTTTCTGTGAAAAAGGACAGTTGAGGGAGATCTACTTTTGGCTTTAAAAAAAGTTGTATGTGAAAGCCTTCAGATAATCCTACTGTTTTACTGTTTGATTTTTTATGATCTTTCAATATTTTATTCTGTAATGTGAATTTATGGCTTCACAGCTGTAGAGTTTCCTTTCCAACATACTGAAAATTTAATATAAGAAACTGAGACTTTTATGTAGGGAGCCTAAATAAGCTACCAAAAGACTAAACAGGTCATTTATATTGAAGTGTGTTTGCCTACCTCCATTTAAGTATGTAAAATTATGATATGAATAAAAATAAATTAAAAGCACCTTGACTTTAAGATAGTTTTACTGGTGTGTATTCTCAAGACTGTTTTCTGTATTTCAGCAGAACCAGGGAAAACTTTTTTCATCCAGTCTAAACTGAGATTTGTTTAGAACTTTATTTGAACATCTGAAAAACACAAAAATACCAGTTTATAGAGCACATAATATTATGGTGTCAGCTGAATGTGTGATTTTTACAGCTTTCAATCCATCAGATATTTTTAACAAATATGATTGTTCTTCAGATGAAATTTCTAGGTGCCTTTTTTATTGTAGAGCATGGTGATGTCAGATGCTATCAAGCCTGAATGACTATGAGATGTACCTTACAGGCAGGATTAGTGTAGTTAAATATATTCAGCTGCCTTAATTTTGGGATTAGTCTTGGTTACTTTTCTTTTGAGAATATCAGTGGTACCAATTGTAATGGATGGTTTGCTGTATTATTACAGTCTTTTTTCCTAAGGAATTAGTAAGCATTTTTGGGGAGTTAATATTCTAGAATCTCACAATACATCCTAATGATAAGAACAGGTTTCACAATTTTTTTCAGCTTGAAAACTTACCAATTCTTCCCTCTTCACAAAAGACAGCTGGCAGTTGTTTTTGTCTTATCCCCCTGAAAGAAACAAAATATTTAATTTCATGTTTCCTGTAGTTAAAAAGACAAATATTTGTCTTTATTTTTTAAATTGCATTTAAGTTTCAAATTATTTCCATATTCAGAAATACTGTGGTTTCTTTTTCCCAGTATTATTTGCTGCTTCACTACATGGATTTTGTTCCACAGTACATTTGAAATTTAATTCTTGTCTCTTTTCACACAAGCACCTATGATCATTGTTTGTTCTTCAGGGCTGTTGTAGATTAATGCTATGGAAAAACTGAAGAGAGGTTTATTTGCTATTGCAAATCACAAATTTCTTGAGTGTATTGGCACTTTAATCTTTTGAAGGACTGTAACATCTATGTCAGTCTGTCTATTGTTCTAGTCATTATCTAAATACCAAACTTGATTTTTTTTAAGGGCATCACCATCATGACTCATCACCCACACACAGATGTGTGCAAACAAACACACACACACACAGAGATTCTAAATTCCTACATGGACTGGATGATCTTAAAGGTCTTTTCCCACTAAAATATTTCTATGATACTATGCAACTCCAGTGCCTTGCAAGAACTATTTTACAAGAGAACTCTCCTATGTTAATGACTATTTAATTCTAGTCTCCATGGAAATATTTTGAAGGAAAAAACTCTAAATAACTGCCACTGGCTACTTAAAGGTAATGGAAAATGTCATGCGTGAAATTATAAAATGGACAGAAGCAGTTACAAAACTGACAAAATGACTAAAATGAGTTATTTGAAATAACATGCAAATGATGTTTTAGAGAGCAAAATAAGAAAAAAGGGAAAATTTTCTCTATAAATATTTTGTAGCACAAAAGGTGATAGACAAAAAGCAAAGAGGGAGCCATTTGTGCTACATAACATTTAACAGCCAAATGTTACCATTTAAAAAATCTTTAAGGTTCAGTTTGAAAACATCTCTTTGTTGTCTTTTTAAAGGAAATATATGTCTGTCTTTTGTTTTTTTTTTTTTTTTTTTTTTTTTTTTTTTTTTTGTTAAAAGATGTTTTGCATTTAATGATATTTTCCATTAAAGAAGGAATATGAAAAGTACATAAGATAGTATTAATAATTATACAGCATTGTCTTATGCTGTGCTGCACCAAGGAGACCCTGTCCTCCATCTTGCTACTCACTACTCCTTTATGTTTAAATATCTTTGAAAATGTAAGAGCTGTTATACTGCTAGATTTTGCCTATTTGAATTTCAGTGATAGTGTAGACAAATGATTAAACACCTATTATATGATGGTTAAAAATCAGAATAGTGTCAACAAGTAAAAGCATTGCATAGCAGCAAGGAACCTGTGCTAATGCAAGCATGGTCCAGCCAGATGAGGCCAAACTCCACTGCCAAGAGGAGCAGTGTAAGAACATCTCAAAGAGATGCAAGGTGAGGTGTGCTCTGCTGCATGCAGTGAGAGTCAGGGATGCTCATAGGAGCAGCTCCAAAGAGCTGCTGGAGCATCTATGTAGTAAGTTAGATTACCTCATATGTGGTATGACCACTGTTAACATTGATTTAATAAAGAACTTCTAGTTTGACTTTTACTCATTCCAGAAGTTTTAATATCTATGTCAAAGACCTTACTCTTCAATAATTATTTGGAAAAGGATAATAATTTGGTGTACTATTATTTACCAGAAGCTGTATAAAACACACCTTGGTAGCTTTATAAGAGGATCCCCATGGTGATGGTTTTTGAGACGAAGTTATATAATTTCAAATGAGTTTTAAATTTCTACAATGTTGGGTTTGTTTGCTTGTTTTTTCTTTCATTTGGATGTTTTGCTGTTGAAATAAAAAATTGTGGATTTTTTTAAGCTATAAGTGTTTTTTTATTTGTTTGATTGCTTTAACTTCTGGCAGCTGTCCATACAATTTTGAGTTTCTTAAGTGTAAAAAGCCCAATCACACTGCTATATTAATATAGCTGGTAGCTCCAGATATTTGTAGAGATGGGGACACCAAAATCAACCTTTTTTTAAAAGCATTACTTTGACTTCTTGATGAAATATAGAGAGCACATAGTAAGGTTACATAGCAAGAACTAGAGAAGTTTAACAAGAAGGCGGAACAATCTTGATGTGGCCACAGCTGTTGTGAGACAAGCGTACTGACCGCAGCTTGTTGAAATTGTACCAACCCTTCTACTCTTCCATTTCCACTCCACTTTCCCAAATTTATTAAACTACATTCAACTTGATCCTTCCTTTTCACCTCTTCTTTGGAGACAAGATTAAAAGCCTCATGGGCTAATTAAGAAGGGAAATAGCTTTCTAAGTACCTGCATGAGCAAAACAGACTCCACTGATGACTATGCAACTCCTCGCTCACTCCCTCCCCTCTCATCCCCCATGGGGACAAGAATCCAAAAGAAAAGGTAAATCTTGTGGGTTGACATTAGAATAACTTAATAATTGAAACAAATAATGATGATAACACTGATGATGATGCTGATGATGATTATAAAGGAAGGGAGAGAGTGTGACAGAACCCAAGGAAAACAAATGATGCACGATATAAGTGATCACCACCTGCTGACCAATACCCTGTCTGACCCTAAGCAATGTTCCGTGCCCTGCTGGGTAACGCCACCAGTCTATATACTGGATATGATGTTCTGTGTCATGGAATACACATCCCTTTGGCCAGTTTGGGTCACCTGTCCTGGCCATGACCCCATGCTCCCAGCTTTTTCTGCAGTTCCTCACTAGCAGTTCATGGGAAAGTAAAAAGTCCTTGAATTAAGGTAAACACTAGTTAGCAACAACAAAAACATCAATGTGTTATCTATTTTGTTCTCACTCTGAATCCAAAAATTACTTATCTACTAAGAAGAAAATTAAGTATTTCCTTGCTGAAACCAGGACAGGTAGTAAGAGCCTTGTAGGGCTGAGATTCTCCTCACCTGTCTATTGCCAAATAAACAAAACATGTTTACAGTTACATATCCCAACAGGCAATACCAGAAGTTATTGCTTTCATTTTAGGATAAAGTCTCATAACTAAAATGAAATTATATTACTATTATTATCAACACTTGCTGTTCTCCTTCCCACATATTTTTAAATAAGCAAGCCACTTGGAGTTTAAGGGAGAAAAAAATTATTGCTGACATTGAGAAAAGGATTTCTGGTATTTTGTATACCTAACCTCTGGAGAATGTTAAATTTTCTGAAAGGAAGAATTAGCATGTTCCTGCTGTGAGTTTTGCATGAAGAGGCTCTGCTCTATGAATGCAACTGCAATTCAACTGTCTGGAATACAATTCTACATTCAAACCTGCAAACAGAGTGCAAATTGAAATTAACCACTGCTAAAACAGAGCAAACTTAAATGCCTTTGTAAATTTATTTTGGTCTGGGTGAAGATTGGACTTTTGATGAAATTTCACTGTCTCCCTAAATGTACTATAAATTGAATTGTCATCATATTTGAAATATGAACTTTATTGTGTGCTTCTGTTTGTTTTACAAGGGGAATATTTTATGATTTTTAGTTTCTTCTCAAAACTTTCAAGACAATTTCAGAAAAAATGTACATTTTTCTCTGTGTTTTTTCATTGTATTCAATGAATATTCAATAATTTAATTCTTTATTCTATATTATTCTTGAAAACAACCTTGACATCTGGCATCCCTTCTAATAGGAATAATCTATAATCATCAATAGCAGGAATAATTCCATTTTATGTTACTGTAGTATTACAACCAAGATTATCACAACTGTAGATACTAGAAAATGTATTTTTCTGGTGTGTTCTGATACTGAAACTCAAAATCATTATTTTTCAAATTAGATAAGCTGTGATATTTAGTGAAAGTGTTGCTGAATACTGCAGATCAAAATCAAACTATTGCTATTCACGAGTGTAAATGAGTTTGAGGCTATATTAGTGTGCCCTTCTTTAGTCAACAGAAACAATTACTTTGTTGATGGAGTCCTTAATGATTTTTATTTAGGCAAAAGTGGAAGCAGCTTGTGTAAGCCTCTTTAGAGAGGACAAAGCTACAGAACAGATGTTAAAACTGTAACAAAATTCCTGCTTTCGTCTTTTAATTATAAAAAATAACATATTTTGCAGGGATACAATGATTTGTAACTTCACCAGTTATTTTTCTGAAATGCTGAGGGAGAAAGTAAGTTCACTTTTTTTCTTTTTGTTTTATCTTTCCAAACTAATATCAATATGAGGAAAAGAAGAGGTTTAAGTTCTTCTGAAAGCATTACTGTGTTTGTCCATTACTGATTTTGTTCACTTTGCAATTGCTTATGTCCAGAAAGGCAGGTCACATCTACATTGTTATAAATTTGATGATTCACAATTATAGCTGAATAATACTTCAAAGAAGGACAGCAAAAGGCCAGATGCTACAGTTTTATATGCTACAGGAACAGTATGTAGATCCATCTGAATCAAATAAATACAGGGTGTTTTTATAAAACTATTGTTCTTCCATATGCTTGTTTCAATATGCACCTACCTGAACAATATACAACTTGGCCATGTGTGACAACCTTTTTAGGTGTGTGTACCAGTTCTGCCCACTTTCAACAAAAAAAGGAGTAGTTAAATCAGGAAATTTGGCTACTGGAGTTTGTTCCATTCTGCTCATGTTGCAACAAATCTCTGGTTCTAAATCAAGAATAATAGGAAATGTTAACAATATTACAATTTTAGCTTATTTCTCTACAAGAAATGTGATAGGACAGGTCCTGACAGGTTCTGAGCATTTCCCATAATTGCAGAACAACCTATATTCTTGCAATTTAAGAAGTAGAGCTTTTCACTGAGTTACAATGCCAATAGTAGCAATATAAGTATGTATTTTTTTCAGTGACAAAAGACATCTTCCTCTTAAATGTTTGCTAAAAGAAAACTGGTGTCACAGAGAGGATCAATAAACTCTTTCAGCCACAGTCCAAAGAGAATAAGGTCTTTGGTGCATTAAGTTATTATTCTTTTGAATATACTTTCTGTTTTCCTTCTGTTTTCTCAATCAAGACATGCTTAGCAAAATTCTCAGAGGATAACTCTGAAGTAAAAGGTCACAAAGTATAAAAAAAGTGAAAATGCTCTTAATGAACCGAAAGTCATGGTCACCATGTAACTGGATTTCTGAGTTTGTGGAACAAGATGAACTTTTATGTTGACATTTATACCACAAAATGCAATGAAGGATTTACAATAAACCAGGCTGATTAAAATGGATTATTATGATTTGAAAATGAATTGTAACTATTTTAATTAATTTTATGCCAATCATTTTATACTATAATTGTAAAATCAGAAGAGAAAATGGAAAAAATATTCTAACTCATTTTATATCATATTTTGATTGGTGTGAAACTTGTTAATATAAAATATTGTGAGGCTAGATATGTCAGAATATGAAAAGGAAAATGTTATAAAATTCCAAACCCTTAAAAATCCTACCATGCCTGTGAATTAGCTACAATTGAAATTCAGTGTACTATTCACAAATTTGAATCTGATTTGAATTGCTAATTATATTTCAATTGTACTCTATTCTAATTCAATTATTATTGCAAACAAAAAATGATTACTTAAGAATTGCATATTCCAGAGATTAGCTGGTCAAATAAATCCACTAATATAATTATATTCGTAATAAGTGACATAATAAACTGATATTTAATTTGGCATAGATTTTTTTCAACCTCTTTCTCCTTTATCTAAATCAATATTATCTTTAAGACTGTTGCAGTTAGATGAGAGTGTTAGTGTTGTGCATTTGATGTGATCTACCCTATTCATAACAGAAAAAAGAATATTAGAGATTATCCATTTGTTTATCCTTGGAAAAAAAAACTTTCTTTTCAGCTTCATTTTTGAGTCATTATCTAAAAGCTGCATTTTCTGGATTCCATATCTAAGCTGAGAAATAGCTAAACTGCTGATTTTTAAACTGTGAGGTATACAAGATTTTAAAGAAAGACTGCATTTTAGGTAACTTAAACATTTTGGTATAACAATATTTCACATCAAAATAAAGCCATTTTAGAGTATGACAATGAAGCATTGCAGGAAGTGGCTTCACAATAAAACCAGTAGTATCTGTCCTTTCAAATAATTCAGATTTCTGCTCAGGTTTGATGAAAGCAATCAAAGAAAGAAAGAAATATGTCCATGTTTTTACCAATCCTATATACTACTATCAGAAAAGAGGACCAATTTTTTTCCCATTTATTCTTTTTCTGTTCCCATTTGTCAAGTGTGTGTGAAATTTTCCTGACTTGGAAATCAGCATTAGCATGGTGTTCTTTAATAACTGCACAGAAGCATAGTTTATCACACAAAGGTCTGTAATGACCAAAGTCATTACATTAACACTTTGCTAATAACTTTAGAAGTATCACTTCTATTTAATAATTCAAACAAAATGTGCCAAATAGTGATATTGTGGAGACTGCATTTTCAGCTTTATCTGCAACACTCTGGTTTAGGCAAGCAGTAGCTTCCAGGAAGTACAATGAATATTAATTAAGTTTTCAGCTTGTGCTGAGACTTTCAATATGTTCTGTGTTTTGGGGAGGTATCAGACTAGTGCATTTATCCTCAATTAGGAGAAATGTCAGCTGGTGGATAAAATGAGTATAATGTGATGCTAATCAAAATTTAATAATCCCTTCTTATTAGAAAGGATTTTCAGTGGGGAACTGAAATTCACCAAAAAGGTTGCTCAGCAAGGAAGTACTTTTGATTAGAGAGAGTGATTTACGTATTATGCCAAATAAACTTAAGGGTCAGCAGATTAACATACCATTCAAATGCCTTGCTATGCACTTTCAATTCTACAGAGGTTTCAACATCTCACTGGAAATTTAAAGGTACAGAAATTATACAAAAAACACAAAGCAAAATTGTCTACATTTTAATGATATTTTTGTGTAATTTTGTGTATTTTGGGGTATTTGTTTTATCAAGTACTAGTGCAATACAGCATCCTGGGAATCCTCTGCTGAACTCAGTCCAGTTTCTCAATACCTTTTCTGTATTGAGGGTCCAAAACTAGATGCAGTATTTTAGATAAGCCCCTAATGAGTGCAGAGTAAATGAGACAGTCCCTTCACCCAGCTGTGTTCTTAAACCCCAGGATATTGTTGGTCTCTACTGCTGTCAGAGCATGCTGATGCCTCATGTTCAGCCAGCTGCCTATCAGAACAGTTACTGCCTTTTCCACAGACTCCCTTACCAGAGACTCTAAAATGAAAGAATTAGAAATTATTGTATCTGTGATTGTTTAAGTCAAGCCAAGCAATTGCTTTTACATTTAGTTTGGTTTGTGCACCATGTAGCCCTGTTTCATACATGGCTAAGTGATATGTAATATTTCAGTCTACTAAAGAATAGTGTAGAAGTTTAAAAAATATGTATGCTGAGCACCTCTCCTTTGTTGTGTAAAGTATCTTTTTTCCATAATATGAAAATTAGAAGTATACACAATGTAGTGATTTTGCACAATAAAAATTCTATTCATACACTTCAACCCTACTCATTAATTCTAATGTCATTTGGAAAAAATCCAACACAAACATAAAGCAAAGAGAAAAACAATTTAAAAAATTAATTCACTATTAGGAAAGTTTACATACTAAGTGCAACTCATAGAGTGGAATTTTGAACTCAAAATATTTTGCATGGAAGAATAAAGTCTAGTGCAACTTTCTTCCTTTAATGTATGAGCAAAACATTTAGTGCTTTGTCTCTTGAGAATTTTTTTTTTTTTTTTTCAAACCTGAGAACACCTTCTTTATTAAAAGGATAATGACAATGATGGAATATTTACCAAAATACACACAAATGTTTAGGATCCATTCTGAAATCATTGTAGTACTGTTCCACTTAAAAAATCTTGACGAAAAATCTTCAAAGCTTCTACTGCAAAGCAATGGATTGCTGCTGTACTTAGTCAAGAATCTTAGTCAAGAATTACTTATCTACAGCAGAAAATTAGGTGTTTAGACATTTGTACGGCATTTTAAATGTAAAATCTATTGTAGTCAAAGCGTTGAATAAGAATGGAAGATATACTCCTTACTGGGTAATGTTAAGCATTCATCACAGAGGAGATTTTCATTTTTCTAATAAACAAAGGATTGCTTACTAGGTAGTTCTGTGGAGATGACTGCCAGTATATTTAGGGAAACAGCCTCTCTTGAGATAGTTCTTAAATTGATTAAAGGAGGTTCTTTTACGATTTTTTTTTTTATCCTTAAGGGCAAAAAAGAAGGTGTCTGGGAAAAAAAAAAACACATTAAATTAGACCATGTCTTTTAGAAGGCTTTGAAAGGTGTGGCTACAGGATCTGAAGAATCTGAAGAATCTGAAGAATCTGAAGATCCTCTTCACCAGGATGTTGTCTAAAAGTGAAGAAAAAAAAGCTGAACTAGATTGTCAACCTCTCAAAAAGGAACAGAAAGTAAACTGAGTAGTGCAAAACTGCTGAAAAAGGTTTACCATACTCTTTAAAGTGTGTTTTTTGTAAACTTTTCCAGAGGTTGTCAGTTTTAAATAGCATGTATTAATATTTGTATTTGAATGTTTAGTGATTTATTCCTCTGTGTATTCTTTGCCCCTTTCTATAGGCCTCTGCAGTACTCTGTCTGGCCACATAGAAATACAGATGACATCTCTCTTTCTAACTGTGCTCCTCTTTATATGACTCATTTCTCGTTAAAACTGTTCTGTCCGACATATCACAATAGCTCATCATGATGATTAATTCAAATATGTTCCAAAAATATTCTTTGATGCAAAAAGTATTAAAGCATCAATCAGTCAGCCTCTAATTGTGATTTATTAACCTTCCAGTAAATTCAGTGATTTTCAATTCTCATTTTCTCTTTCTGTCATGAACTATCTGCTACAGATCTGGTCTCTGAAAGAAAAAAAATGTCTAATTTGTTTTTTTATTCAGTGGGTACATATGTTTAATAGCTTCTACTATAAGTGGGATATCTAAAAATATGATTCTTTAACTTCCTTGGAAGAAACACAAATATTAATTCCCAAATCTTTGTACTTTTCTAAAAAATATGTTTTTAAATGAGCTTTTTCATAGAAATAATTTGGGCAGATTCTTTTGTTTTACTTCACCAGGATGTTGTCTAAATTCACAGAAGATTCCATTTGGATTTTTCTGTTTGAAATTAAATTGAAAGTGCTGGTTATACTGAAAAAATCCTGCTGGTTTAGGCTAGTTGAGGCATGCATGAGTTCCACAACATAATATTTCAAAACAGGGTTTGGCTCACCTAAGCCAAGGGAAATATCTGAGGCCCAATGGGAGTAATTTACTGCAATGAATCTGCTGTCTTTATAGAATTACCCAAATGTGTTAAATGCACTAAAAATGCTTCTACCTGTTTGTACCACTGATTTGAATTATAAATGTCTATAGTGCTTCAATAACCAATTATTTCTTTCTCTGAAAATGAAGACAGAAATATGATTCACAGGGAGCAATTCCCTTACCTGAGCACAGGTGGGGAGTGCTATGTGAGCTGTTTTAGAGTTCCTGAGCTGATAGAGGAATAGATACAGCCCAAGTCTCCAAGAGATATGCATGATTTTGCAGGAGGAGCCAGAGCCTGGACTATTTACATTCTGGAACCCCAAAAGGCACTGGGCACTCTGCTTGTTCAAGTAAATTTAGACCACAGTCTTTCTGCACAGCAGGATTTTACTCTGCTAAGAGCAGGTAGCATTAAAGATCAGCAGATATATTCAGTTCTCCCCTCCTTTAAGTAACAGGAGAACAAAAACTAATATATTAAAGACTCAGATATCATTGTAAAAGCGTTTTTCTGTTATTTATGACCCAAGGGTATATCCAATTTCTTTTTATTTCCTTTATTGATCTCCCATTTTTCCAAGTTTTTAGCTAATTTTAAGGCATAGATTTCAGGCTCATGTTAGAGATAAAACTGATAGCAACTGCTGTATAAGCTGCCAAAAGACATATCTTTGATTAAACTTGTCTCATTTATTATGTAAAAGATGCTTAAAAGGAAAACTATTATCTAACTATAGTACAGTACTAATCATTCAGAGATTAAAGGTCTGATCTAATTCACAAAGAAATCAGTTTAAAGGTGCCCGCAGAGTAGAATAAGACTTGAGCAAACCCTGGAGATGATAGTAATAAAATTAATAACACTGTGAAATAGCAAAAAAATTCCTTTCTTCTAATTGTATTTCAATTGTGACAGATTTTTTGTAATGCTAACGAAATGAACAGCAAAATATGGAAATTTGCATTTCAGCTATTAAAAGTTTGCCTGGTTAGAGGAAAATATTTTTATTAACGTCTATGAAATATCAACTTTTTTTTCTAGAATTATTGTTTATGTATACATATATGCACAAAAATATAATAAAATACCCTAACATATATATAAATAAATACGTCTAGGACATCTCTTTTGCCTACAGTACTAAAGGCTAATTACTATATGCATAATTCATTAATTATATGGGGTATATGTACCCCAGTAAAATTCCATGAGAAAGTGACAGAGAGAGATAAGAAACATCCTGGTCAAATGCTCTTGACTGTAAGTGCAGATAAATTGTGTTTCAAATCATAACCAACAAAGTAGTTAGAGACAACCTCTTGAACATTCAATTTTTTAAACAAAAGCCAGCAATATTGTGTAATATATTGTAGCGTTCCAGCTCAGAAGCTTCTCACTTGAAAAATTTATATAACAGTTTATATGTTGTTTATACCTTTTGTCTGTATCCTAGACCTCATTTATCCCACTTCAGCTGAGGCATGTAACTGAGGTATCTAGGACAAAGATGTAAATGCTCTGATATCCTTTAAAATGTGGCTTAGCAAATATTAAATATTTAAAATTACACCTTAAATTGATGATGTAAGTTATATTCATAAAATCTCAGAGTATTCAAAATAAAGACTAGAAAATACCATTTGTATTATTCATCTTACTGAGCATTAGTAGTATGTTGTATTTATGTATTTTCAATGAAGTTGAAAGTTGATGAAAGACAGACAGACTTTGGATTTTGAATCTCACTTTAGATTTTGAATGATTTTTAATCAGTTTGTTGCTGAGAAAAACATGACAAGAGTAAGTCTGAAATGAAGTAAATGACTTTTTGATGATTTCTGGGAAAACTGTAATATCTTGCTGGAATTTTACTCTTTTCAAACCACTTTCATTTTAAGTGTACCTGAAGATACCTAACATGTTGTAGCATTCTAGAGATCATGTTTTATCATATAAATGGGATTTAACCTTCTTTTAGCCATGGCTGTATTTGTCTTTTCACATTTCACACAAGAACCATGTTCATCTGAGGATAAAGGTTGTCACCTGTTAGAGAAAGGTTTTCAAATGAAATCAAATCTTGGTTTCGATGTGCATTGTTCTTATGTTTTGCCTCTTTCTTACATCCTGACAAATTCACTGTGCATGGAGTAAGTAGACAGGTTCAAAGCATCTTAATCCTCCTCCTAATAGAAAATTTTAAATTAATTATTTTAAATCTTTGAAAAAAAAATTAAAAATAACCCTTATAAAGATCAAAAAAAGCACTTATTATAAAGTGACTCTGGTTCCCTTCAAGCACAACATTCAGACCCTGAATTGTGATTTAACTATCATTTCCATTACTGTGGTTGCCTACGAAGGCAGATTACGTAAGTGTGGGGAAGGTGCAGAATTTTCATTCTTGTATATGTAGGTGTTAAAACTTCCTTAGAATCAGATTTCCATAATTATACATATAATGGTTATAGAACTGTCTCTTACTAGATGGAGTGGGTGGGCAAAAAAAACAGCCTTTCAGGCATACAAAAGCTTATTAAAATTAGACAGGGTTTTGGTGAATACATGAAACACTGTTAAACAGCAAGTGAGATTTCTCATCAATGTTCAGTAGAGATTTTCCTGCTTTCTCTAGTCATGCTGCAAGGGCAGAGAGCTCAGACAGTCTGCAACCCTGGGCCATGAAGCTACTTTAAGTAACTGTGGAAGGAGGGACTGTGAAGTTGTCAAAATGAATGAAGCATATAAGGTGAAGGATAATGGTATAAATAACACAAATGCAAAACAAAGTCAGTTGCTCAGAAATGAGGGAGAATACTGTAGGGATTTTTTTGCTCAGTATCAAGTAAAACTATGTAGTACAAATAACCCAACCTGCCATATAAACATCATTTCAGGTATAAAAGTTATTTTTGAAGTAAATTTTGAAGTTCTAGTCCTTCAGGACCAGGTTTGTTATGACTGTAAGAGCTCATGGCTCTCAGAGCTACAACCCACAAGACTCTGTCTTGTCTTAGTTTTCTTTTCTGTTTTCTTGACAGTATAGAGTAGATAGAGATGTTTTGCTAAATATAGCATATTACAACAACAGTTGCAAGGTAAAAAACTCCAAACAGCCAAATGCCTTTGCAAATCCTGGTAATCTTTACATTTTAGTGCAGTACTGTGGCGGACTGCTCAGTTCCTCAAACTGGTACTGGAGAAGAGAAGGCTTCAGGGTGACATAAATGCAGCCTTCCCATCCCAGGGAGCCTACAAGAAAAATGGAGAGGGAATTTTCACTTGTATGTAGTGACAGGACAAGGGGGAGAATGACTTTGGAGTGAGAGTATGCTGAGATTAAATATTAGGAAGAAAATCTTCGCTGTAGAATTGGTGAGGCACTTGGAACACACTGCTGAGAGAAATTCTGGATGCCCCATCCCATGTTTGAGATTAGGTTGGATGGAGCTTTGAACAACTGGGTCTAGTGAAAATTGTCCTGCCCATGTCATAGGTTGGACCTGGGTAATACTTAAGATTCCTTCCAACTCAGCCATTCTGTGATTGATGAACATAATTCGGATCATATTTTTGCAATGTTTTTTTTTTTCAAAATGTTAATGAGAAGAAAAGCACTACATGTTTTTATTTTTATGATTTTGAAATATGGAGCAATAAATACATTTCTTTAATGTTTAGCAGTGTTGAAGGGAAAATGTAAATCTGTAACAAACTAACATATGGTCCCTATTTGCAATCATATACTCAAACTACAAATATATAATTTCCATATGTTTTCAGAAATTACAAATTCTGAAGTGCTTGTGTTGATTTGAAGTTATGTACAAACCCAGAAGCAAAAAGGTTGCTTTAATGGTCTTGTAAGCATTGCTATGGATAAATTAATTTAGAAAAAGTAATGTGAAATAGTTAGTCATGGTATCAATGTTATTGACAAGAAGAGAGTACATTAAAAAGTTATTACAGTTATATATAACTGTGTATATAACTACTCACAGGATTTATTTAATGCATATTTTTTCAAGACTTTTTCAAATAATTGATTAAAAGCCTTCTTTTTTGCCAGTATAGTGGCTGATGCAGTTTTAGCAGTTATGGCCACTTGACTTCCTTTACTGCTGATAGTTTGCAACAGGTGGTTTGCTGTGTTGATCACTGGGACTTAGTACTCTTCTCCTTGAGTACCCAGTTTATATATTTTAAAAGCACATATGATTTTCAGGAAGGACCATTTGGAGCTGATTAAAATGTTGACTGCTGACTCTACGTAGATTAAGTCAGAACAGAATGCAGCCAACAATGTTTGAAAGCAAAATGTATTCTTAAGAGGTCATCTTATAAAATCTTCTGGTTAGACACTGATACACTGTACTCTGTACACTGGTTTTCTTCAAGCTGAAAGTGACACACAAATTAAATAGGCAGTTAAGCTTTTAATAGTCCAAGTGTTTTAAAACATACAAAAATATACTTAGAATTGAAAAAATAGATCTGCATTGTTATCTTGTTTTTTAATTTACAATTTTGAGTTCCTGAATAAAAGACCTTTCTTATCAAATAACTTATTTTATTATCACAGCTCACAAAAATATAGAAATATACAAAAATATGTACTTATGTATTTCATACGGCTTTTCCCCATAACATTTCTTCAGAATTTTATTTTGTCCTCTTGATTATTTCAGTTCATATATATAAGCATTAAGAAAACAAAGGAACCTGAAAATAATTCTACATATGTTCGGGTTTTTTTGTTGTTTTTTTTTTTTTTTTTGCAAAAAATCCAATATATGCTTGCAATTTTGTTATTTCTCAAAATAGTACTGGATCCTCTGCTCTCTGTTCATGCACTAGAATACATTTTGTATAGAAAAATGGCTGTTTACTAGAAAAAATGTAAGACTGAGTGTGTGTGTGTAACAAAAAAGCAGACATCTTTGAAAAGGTATTGATTTTCAGAGAATACTTAATGATAGAGACTGAAATATAATTAAAGTTTGATTTCAATATTATGTCAGATTTTTAGGAATCCTGTCGGGTTTAAAAAAGAGACAGGGAGTGGAAATGCCTCTTGAACTGATTGTGATTCTTATAAGGATTATTCTTCTTGCTTAAAAACTGACACAAAATTAGATTGAATTTTCAGACTTGTTTTTTGTCAAGTTTTGGTAGTCTTTTACGATTAGATTATTTACTCCCAATGTCCTCTGCTCTGTGAATAGTAATGCATGTAGTGTATATATTTTTCTAATGTCTTTCTTTCCTATTTTTAAGTCAAGAATGAAACCCACAGGCTCATAAATATGGTAGTTGAGTGTTCAGTTTAGTTTAGCCATGCCAACTTGTTTTCTGCTAAGTTTCAGCAGATCAACACTGCTTGATTCATGTGCTTTGTTCCTTAAGAAACTGGTAAACTCTCCAAGGTCATGGAGCAAGAATGGCATCAGCCTTGAAGATGAATGGAATTTCATGTAGAATAAGGGGCAAATACACAACTTCTGACAGTAAGTGTTCATAACTTTTTTTATTAATCAATTAATGAAACATTACAATTAAAGAATCAAAAATGTATACACCTCTGTGAAAAGGTAAAATAAGTTTCTAAGTGACACTGTAATTTTCAATAATCAAGTGATTTTCAATAATCAAGAAGAAATGTATTAGGTATAAAAACTATCTCTATTTTGTACGAAATTTATTTTATATTACCTTTTATATGTTATATTGTTTTTATTTTCTTTTACTGTTATTTTATACTACCTTTATTTTATATATAGGAAGTTTTATGTAAAATTACAAAATATGGATCTGATTCTACTTTTCTGCCCCTTTTTTCCATCTATGGAGTGCAGTATCTAGAGATATGCAGTGGTCTATATCTGTTACTTATTCATCTATATTGCAGTTTGTCTTTTATTGTGTTTATACATCCTGCTCAAAAATGGGAACTCAATCCCATACCTAAAAGTGACAATTCCAAATAAAAGGAAAAATAGATACAGCAGAATCTAAACCTTGCATTTTTCTTTATCGGGTGAGATTATTTTAGCAGAGAATATATCAATTGCTTGGTCCATTATAAGAATAGTTGCAAAATGGAATTTCTATAATCTGAAATAGTGGATACTGAAGAAATTAGTACCTTAAAACCAGGCTTTGAGAGAAAAAAATTGAGAGGTAGGTATAAATGATTAAGCACAGAAATTAAAATAGGATTAGTAGCTGAAAAATTGTTCCTGTCAGGTTTACCATATATTTTAAGGTAACTGCCACTACTACCTATGATCAGTAAGCTAAAAAAAGGGAGGATAAATCTAAACCAAAACAGCAGATGGTTCATGATCACTGAAAAGTCATTCATTACAGACACCTGTCCAGACTTATTTCATTGCCATTACCTTGTCAAAATTCTGAGAGCAATTAAACACAATTTTCAGCACTTCAATGAATCAATGATAGCAGTGTTACAAAATTGGCCATAAATTGTAAATTTGAAAATAAACTGGTGAAAAATGGCAAACTTTATGGAACTAATTTATCATCTCCAGTAATAAGGTGGAATCTTGATGCAATTAATAATGTGTAAAAGAGGTCTAGTTCAACATTCTGATTTCACCAAGCACGACAGAGAATTTTTTTCAAAAAAAAAGCTCTTCTCACTGTTGTAAAATCTTCTGCACTTGGAATATGTCAGACAAGTACAGGGAAAAATAAATCTAAACCTATCCCAGAACAATTCGAGTTTCCTATCAGATAGATTTTCACAATGATAAATGTCTGCAGCTATCATGAAACAAAACAGTTTAGTAGTCTTCCATATTGGTTAGATTTTACATATTTCTCATTTTACTAAGCTAAAGTTACTTCTTGTTTCCTTCTCTTTTTAAAATATGGGCTTTGACTTAATTTAAAATTTTGATTTTTGAAAGCATTGTTAACACACAGTTAAATAGTAATTGTATCCAGTTGGCTTGATTATGAATGTTTCCTGCAAGTTTTACTATATTCTCTTATGTAGGTTTAATTTTTTTTAATATATATTAAATAATTAGAGCTACATCATTTTAGAAAATCAAACATACCCATAGGCTCAGCAATCCAAAGGGTCCCAATCCCTATGGTATCCATGGGGTAAAATATTTTTAAAACATTTCCAAAGAATTCTGTTAGTAAGAACATCCTGGGTGGCCTTAACAAGAAGACAGCCCACAGGCCTGGGAAAGTGATTATTCCCCTCTCTTTCACTCTCATGATGCTGAGGCTGAAGTACTGTGTGCAGTTATGAGCTCCTCGATAGGCAAAGGACCAGGCTGGCCTGGAGACCACTGAGTAGTGGAGGTTAGAGACCTGGTTATAGGAGAATATAATCGCTGTCTTCAACTCCCTGTTTTTTGGTTGCAGGAATGGACCATTCTCAGAGGTGCAGGGTGAAGAGGTGATTACAAGCTTCAAACAGAAAATTTCCATGAGACTGAAGGAGATGCGTTTTCCACAAAAGAGTGGTTATGCATAGAGTCAGAGACCCGAGGAGGTGTCCTTGGTTGTAGGAATTCCCATCCATAGAGATATACAGAAACTGACTGCAAATGTCCTGGACAACATGCTCAAACCTTACATGTCTTTGAGCAAGAGCATAAATTAAATGATCTCCAGAGCTGACTTCAATAGACTCCAATAGGTCTATGAATTCAAGAAGAGCATGTAGGTTTTACAGAAGCTGTTGTATAGATTAATTTCTGGGAAAACACTCAACATTACAAACATATACTGCATAACCACTCCACAGTTTTGTTTGTAGAACTCAGGGCATTTTATTCACAGGCCTCATTCTTGCACTTATAAGCCACAAGCTTCAATTCTGAATCCATGTGTCTAAGTGTTAGGGAGAAACTGTTCTGCTTATGCCACCAAAAATGATGCATGTTATATTGAACCAGAGTTATGTGCTTTCAATTAAATTTTATTAATTCAGTGAATACCTATGCTATTTCAACAACATAAATCCTGGATTGTTTTTAGAATTTCTTTATGATGCCTAATTTCTTTCTTAACACAATTCTTATTTCTCTGTCCTGATCAATACTTTTCAAAACCAAAATTAAATTTTTAGCGATTAGTGTGAAAATGTCTCTCAAGACTTTTTTTTCTTTCTATAAAGCTTTAATTAAATGAGAAACAATTGCAAAAAATACATAGAATCCCTCTCTAAAAGAAAGATGAAGGGAAAAAAATCCATTGGAAAATTACATTTTCATAGCTTCACAATAAAACAGTGTAGGTTATCTTTTGTCTTTATTTGACTGCAGTATAGAAGACTTTGTTTCACTCTTTTATTTATTTACTATTTTAGTACACAAATATCTTTTTTTAAATTACTGGTGTTGTTATTTCAAAGTGCATTTTTTAAAAATTGGGAAGGTAGATTATCTTGTAGATTGTCCTAGCTTTTCTCAGAATTTCAGTTAAGGACTAAAGCTACATGTAATATTTTTGGCAAATATTTACTCTTTTGTTATTTCATTTGCTTATGAAGTATCATGCTTACATATTGTGCTAAAAAAGTAGTTGCAAGAATATAAGATGTCATAGAGAAAAGTTGACACAGTGGGTGTTATTTTAATTCCAAATGGTCTTGAGTTACAAGGCTGGTTCATAACTTCCCTTCTAATGGCTGGTAATAGGTTACATTTTACATATAGTGGTTATAAATGGGAATCTCAAGCACTTTATATTAGACACAGACAGCAATCCTTGCTTTGACAAGATCTTGAGGTTTGGTATATGCATGTAACATAAAAAAAAAGTGAAAATTAAAAAGACAAGTAAAAAGTGGTATGCAATACATCTGTCTTTAAATGACATTTCTGTTTATGTCAAATAATGACAAGGTGGTGGGGAAAGTCAGCAAGCAACTGGGTAGGAGCAGTATTCCAATTGGGGTGAATTTACCACTTCTTACAATTACAATAATATAATAGAAGATAATTTGAAAATAAGGAGTGGAATAAAGTTTATTACAGTCTTGGGAAATGGAATGCTCTTCTGGCCAAAGCCCATCAGGTCACTTGAAGTAATTTGAAAACTAGTATACTGATGTATACTGGAAACATTGTTGTGAAAACAGTTGTTTTACAGAGATTCTGTAATTTTTATATAAATATTTTTAGTGCTTGAAAACATAGATTTTCTCATGTACTCATCTTCAAAACCAGTCTGCTTTAATAGAATCAGACAGTTATGAATTATTTAGATGATGATTTGACCCTCTTCTTCACTTTATAACTTTCTTGAACATGTTTTGCATTTAAAAATCATTCTCTTATGGCTGTCAACATTTGAGTCTTGATCCGACGTGACCTACTTGTATACTTATTATCACTACTGTGAGTAGTCCATGGAGTAATCTTCTTTAAGTATTCAGCATTGTACAATAAAATATCGTGAAGAAGTCTTATGACCTGATTCTAAGTGTGTGGAAATAGAGCTCTCAAAGGAGGATGAGAAAAAAAATAATCTGGGAGACATAACCCTTATCTTCAGAGGTTTGTGTTACTGGGTCCTGGGAAGGAACACTGGATCATGAACTCTTAGTTCTCTACTGTAACAGAAAATCAGAATGATAGAGAAGAAATCAAAAATAGAAACCATTTTAAAAATGGATCAACCCCATTTTAGAACTAGTTGTGATTTTTCTCAGTCATCCCTTCATAAGGTTGTTCTGGGAATTTACCAGCTTTCATTTAGCTAGAAACCTTGTTCTGTTTTCCAACTTCAGAGTATGCAAGGCTGATTACATACATTTTTTTCTTTCCCTAATTCTCCTGTTAGGTTAAGGAGTTCATCTCGGTCCCTAGAGCATGCACTTAAACAGGAAAGGTTTTTTACTACACCTTACTTTTTTTGATCTTCTCAGCTTTATAGTGCCTACAACTGGAAATCTAAGTGTGAAAAAACTGTCAACATCAAATCCATTATTTGTGACTAAAACAGGATTGAAAAACACCAGTCTTTCAGCTGCTGCTGAGCAGCGCTTGGACATCATAAAAGTATTCTATTTTCCTTTTTTTTTCTTTTTTTTTTTTTTTTGTAACCTTTTCCTCACTTCACTTTTTTTCTTCCTGGCAGGTAGGCCAGACACTGGGAGGTGACACAAACAGCTGACACTTACTGAACAGCTGACTGACCAAAAGAACCAGAGAATCACAGAATTTTCTGAGTTGGAAAAAATACATAAGGATCACCAAGTCTGAATTGAAAGTGAATGGCCTGTACGAGGATCAAACCCACAAGCTTGGTGTTATTAGCACCATGCCCTACTATCTGACATATGTGATATCATGCTCAGGAAGAAAAAAAAAGAACTGCAAAATCATTGACCTGGAGAGGAAGAGCCCCAGGTACCAGTTCATGTCTGGAAATAAGTTTTTCAGAAAAGGACCTGGGACTCCTGGGGGACACCCAGTTTAACATGACCCAGCAATGAGTCCTTGTGGCAAAGAAGGCAGGTCATGTCTAAAGCCATGTTAGACAAAGAAGTGCCAGCAGGCTGAAGGAGATGATCCTGCCCCTCTCTTCAGCACTGGTGAAACCACACCTGGAGTGCTGGGTCCAGTTTGGGATCCTCACTACAAGAGAGACAGGGACATACCAGAGACAGTCCAGCAAAGGGCCATCAGGATCATGAAATGACTAAAGCATCTCTCCAGTGAGGAAGTCTGAGAGAGCTGGGACTATTCAGCCCAGAGATGTAAAGTCTCAGGAGGTATCTTACAAATACTTGGAGCAAAGGGGCATAGTGGGTAGAATCAGGCCCTTTTCAGTGGTTCCCAGCCACAGGAAAAGCGGCAATGGTCACATACTGAACCTTGAGAGATTCCCTGTGAGATTGGTTGAACACTGGCAAAGGGTTGCCCAGGAAAGCTGTGAAATCTCTATCCTTGAAGATAGTCAAAAAGCCATTTGGATGTGGTCCTTGATAACTGCCTCAAGGTGGCCCTGACTGAACAGAAAGGTTTGACCAGATGATCTCCAGAGTCCCCTTCCAACATCAACTACTCTTTGATTATGTGAAAATTCACTAAGCCCATGAAAATGTAAATTAAGGAAAGAAATTACAAAATCCAGAAAGTTCAGTAATAGAAAAATGTAGAAGTAACAATATAAAGGCTGAGAACAAAATGACATCATTGTTTGAAGAATGTGTTCTGCCTTTGTGCCATCATGGCCAATAAATACTTTTTAATAGTACCCTGATGTAGATTCACTGATATGATATATACCACAGTTTGCAAATACCAAAGTTAAAAACTTGAATTCAAATGAAAATCAGTGTGATTTTGCTTTGTTATATATAGGTGGTTTTAAAAATTTTACATTCTCTTAATGTTTGCAGTGCTTATAGAGCTGATCAAAACAAACCTTCCCTAAATTTATTCAAGACCCTCACTTCCCCTAAGTCTGTACAGATCTTTAATCCTGCAACTTATTTTTTCCTCTAATTTCCTTTTGTCTTCCTTTTTTTGCATTATCTCACTATGGGTAGCCCTCCTTTCCTTTTTCCACTTTTTTTTTCCTTTTTGAAATTAAACACACAATATCTATTTGTTAGGGAACACTTTCACTGTTAAATCCTTTCTAAAAGTCATTTCAGTTGCAATATACAAAACAATACCAATATTAGTTTTAGAACTCTCCACTGCATTTCTTCTCTAAACTTCTCAGTGTGTCCTCCTGACATCTTTGCTTGTCTCTAATATTTTATGTTCTTTGGGCTATAGATTGCCATTCATTCTGAGCAGCTGTTAATGCTTAACAGCTAAGGAGTAATATTAGTTTGAGGTCTGGTTTCCATTTTTATGTAAGACACACCATCTAGACAAGAATATATGTATTAGTATGAGGACAGGGATTAGAGTTCTCATTTGCGATTGGTTAATGTCACTGTAGAGTGATTTTTAAACCTGATTATACCTAGTGATGGATAATGCTTCATTTATTTCAAACAGCACAGTGCCAAGACTAAAAGAATCAGCCAACAAAAACATCACTTCATCATTTAGATAACGTGCATCCACTTTTTTCCCCCACTTTCATCTGTATTAAAATATTTTTAAAATAAAGTTTTTGAACAAAGAACATCATGGCTCTGATTCAAGGCTCTTTTTAGCTGAAAATTATTCATGCCCAATAGAAATGACATTTTAGTTTTAGACCGCCAAAGTGAACTTTATTAGTATGTCATTAATCATTGTCTTGGAGGTGACACCTGGGGAAAATGATTTAGTGGAGATTAGAGCACTCAAATGTAACACTGAAAATATCACATTTATTTCCAGTATCAATCAGTCAATGAAACCATATTAACAAAAAAATGGCATTTATGTACATTTAAATCTGTTCATAACAAAGTGCACTGCTTTCTATTCAGGAACATTTTCTGATTTTTCACATTTTATATTGAGTTTATAGTTTATAAAAAAATACTGTTATCAATGTAATCAACTTAAAATATGTAATAAAACATACTTGAAAAAAAATTAAATTGGCAAGTTGTGCCAAAGAGAACCATTTGTTGGAAAAACAAGCATTTAAAAAAAAATCCTCCTTTCCATATAGTCTACAGACATTGCTGCATAGCTAACATGTAACTCCAAAAGTCTAAAATTCTGTTCAATTTTTGGACTTTTCAGATATAATAATAATAATAATAATAATAATAATAGTACCCACTCAAACAATGAACAATTTTTATTTTGAGAAAATCAACCCAAACAAACTTAGAACATCTCCCATGGAAGAGCTGGGATCAAAGTAATGACTTATTCATTCTTATCTTTCAAAGAGCAATAGGTTATGAATAGCTCATTTAAGTATTGTGACTTGTACTAAACAATAAAATTGCTCTCTTTTATTTGCTCTCTGTTTAATATTTGTCTGTATCTCACCTTTACCAGGCTCAGGGTGCCATAATCTTACGGTTTATAACTTAACTTCCTTCCCTTTATTTTCCCTGGGAAGTCATTGTTAAAACTGAAGATAGCATAAAATCACTTTTTTTCCAAAGAAACTGTTATGTTATTTTTACTACAGGAAAAGAAAGTCAGCTGTTATTCTCTTCAGGCTTTGAAGCACGAAATACTGTCCTGGTGCAAAGATAAAAAAGGAAATCTGTTACTAAGAAAAAAATACTAATTCACCACAAATTAAAACCAAGCATATATGGTATTCACATTTACAGATTTACCAAAAAACTCCACACCTCTGTACATAATCAATACTTTTATTTTAAATATTTTTTTATATTAATGAAAGTTGTTGTTATCAGATTCTTAGTGGAAAACCCAAAAAAATCTCAGTATGTTGTATTCTCTTCTGAAAATGGATTACCTTCTCTATTCTCCCTTTTTTTCACTGAAGTAATGGGTAAAAGCATAAATTCTTGGCAATGTCAGAGAAGCATGTCTATAAATAACTGTATATAATAAATATTACAGAGGTGCACACTATTCCATAGTTACTCTGACACAAACCTGATTTAAAGGTTGTGTGTTTTATGTATGTATGCAATTCATTTAAGGATATTGAAAATACACTTACAAATAGAGAATTTTAAATATAATGTTCTTACAGAGAGAAATGGAATGCTCATTTTCAAAATGCTACTATGGAATCTCTAAAATATATATGATTCAGACCTCTTAGCATGCAGGGACAGTCCAAGAAAGTGAGAATGAATTGGTATCTAGTATATCCATTTAGTAGGTACAGCCAAAAAATAATACTACCCATCTAGTTACTCTAGTCAATAAAAATGAGCTCCCTGGTGCTCCCTGGAGGCCAGATATATTTGCTTTGCTACACTTAACAGTAAGAATTGTCACCACACATCAGCAAATCCACAAAAGGAGCAGTTTGAATAACTAAAGCTACAAATCAAAGATTTATTTGAGAAATAAATATTTTTTCTTCCTAAAGATAGATCCTTATTATCCACACAACTGCTTTTCCTCATGCTGGCAGCAGCGGTACTACAGGAAATAAACATTTGTGTCTCAATGAGGGCTCTGGGAGTATGAAATGTCTAGATGAAAGACAATGAGAGAAAGTACTGGAAACTATAAAGAAAATGAGTTATTTCAGAACTAAGTCATTTGGAGTAGAAGGTACAACTTGAAGTCTGATCTCTCTAAAGCAAATATTTCCTAAATATAACTTTCATTCCCGGCTTTGAAACCACATGTTTCCTGTGCAAAGGCATCTCACCACTGACAGCGGTGTTTCAAGATCAGATGAGGGCAGGATGCTCTTTAGGGAACAGCAGCAGAGCTCAATTTAGTTGCTTGTCTTTTCAACCAGTGTCACCCTGATTTTCAAGAGTTTTCTAAAGCCTTCTGAGTTTACATTCTTGTAGAGAATTTTCCCACACAACTTTCTGTAAACAACCTATTGTTTTGCATTCTTTCATAGAGGCAGAGAAATTTGATGTACAGGTAGTTTGTCCAGTGTCGTTGGAGAGGTGGCACGTTAACCCTCCAATCCACTGGCACCTTTTGAGAACTATAAAAGATTGGAGTCAGAGAAAATAAATTAGTCTCTTCATCGTGACCAAAGCTGTGGTGCGTCGTTTTTCCTTGTGTCATCTGGTGACACAACCAGACATAGGCTTCCCTTACTGCTGGACTATTTAGTCCTTCACCACTATAGAAAAGGCACAACGGCTCCCAGATGTAATGCCCTTTCCTTTATATGGCATTGGAGTCTTTCCACCAGCTCCAAAGAGCCCATCTTCGACAACCATTTGGCTATATAAGAACTACAACGTTTGTAAAGCAGAATGCTCTTAAATAAAGGTGTTTTATGAACAAACAATAGAGCTCAGAATAATATAAAACTTCAATAAAGCACAGCAAACATTAGATTTCTCTAAAAGTATGAAAAGAGTAGTAACAACAAGCCTCTTTGGGCCTGTGCTCGAGTCTTTGCAGTGGTGCAAAATGATTATAGAACCAGCACAAACAGAACAAAGCAAACAAAACCACAAACAACTGCATTCAAGCCAACACAAGAATACACTTATGCAGAAAACAGCTTGTGCTACTAGAGTTGGAATTGACCTGCAAATGAAAAAAATCAAGAGTATCTCATGGTACTATAAGTATTGCTATTTAACAGAACCTATTTTGCTTGAAATAGAGATCAGGACTTCACCTGGAGTACCATTATTGCAAATGTGACATCTAGCATTGATGGAATCAAGCTGTAGCTGGTTGCTACGTGTTACTACAGCAAACTGTAAAGGTTGAAAATGAGGTTCAATGAAGTCAAAAGTCAGGAAGCTGGTGCTAGAACCATCTTCTTTGTTCATTTTATATTATTCTACTGGACTGGGATATTCCTGATGTTCCAAACACAGTCAAACTAAAGTTTGTGTGCAATTTTGCATTATTATTAGAATTATTAAGTGTTTAATACATCAACATGTATTTTGTTATACTACAGGCTGAGGTAACTTGCTTTCTAAGTATTTATTAATACACTAGTGAAGCAGTAATAAAATGGTTGCATAGTCTCTAATTTCAAAATTAGCTTTTGAGGGAAAATTGGAGTTGAATCCTGATATGCAAAACAGAGTGTTTTACTTTCTGTGAAGTTCTTCTATTTAAAAAATTGTGATAGGGTGAGAACAATATCCTTTGTGTCATTAAACAAAGGTCTTTTTCCACTTTCCTAGAAAATCTGAGAAAAGATAAGTACTTTATTGCTGACTTCTACATTTTTTCTCCGACCCCTCTTTAAGTCACATTAATGCATTTTGCACTCTTCTTCTCAAAAGAAAAATGCCCTGATTTTTTTTTTTTTTTTACTGGGAACCTCACCTCAGTGACTCATCTTTGCAAGTTTCAGAGCTGCAAATACTTGTTTTGAAAAACAACAATTCAGCAAAATATTGATTTATTATTGACTTCCTACTTACTGCTTAGCTTTAATTTAGTAGCCATAGCTGCCTTTGATTGGTCTGCTTATGATAACATAAGGCATGCATTTAGAAGTGTGCTTTGCTGGTCTAAAAAAAGCCCTGCATTTGTATGACTGGAAACATGCACAGCAGACAACAACAGAAAGCCAGTTCTGGTACAGCCATGGTGTGATGATTTTTGCAATATGTTATCTTCTATGGAATATCCAAAGACCCTTCAAACAGGAGGGTCTATTTCTGCAAAATATACTGGAATATGTAACCCAGTCATTAAATGTGTTGCAAATAACAAGAAATTAGAAATCAGATCAAAACAGAGGGAGAGAGGGCTACATCAAGCTCAAGAGAGATTTAGGTATGGCTGAACCAGCTTCTCAGGGTTTATTACATTTCTATGACAGCAATGATTTAATCACATTCACCAATGTGAGAAGGTAATAACAGGTTCAACTCGTCTCCTGTTCTGTATGAATTTTTTTTCTCTATGTTTTCAAAAAGTGAGTTAATCCACATCATATTTTTGTTGTCAAAATTATGTGCATTGAAGTGACTGCTTTAATTTTCAGCTCTTAATATGATCCTTGTGCAACTCAAAAAGACTTCTTAACTTCATGGTGAAACTATTTGGGATAAAAATTTTTATAAAGAGTGAGTCTTTACAGAGGAAGTTGTGGACATCTTCACAATACAGATTCTGTTCTCCTTCCAGTTTTTGTGCTCAATAACTCTAAACTGAAACTCAAACCTGTACATTTACTTCAGTAGAATCACACAGGCTTTAAAGAAGTGGAAGCACATTCAGAATTTTGCCCACAAATCATCCTCTTTTATTTTATACACTAAGGAGTACAAGACAGAAATTGGCAGTTATGGTAAACAGAGGATGAATACCTTAACACTATTTTGAAAAATATACTATAAAGATGTTCTTGATATCAATGGGAAGCTGAACTGCTCACATCCTTCCATCAGATCAGGGAGTGGTACATAGATGGAAAGGATATACCAAACACATGATAGAAAATCACTGCTTAAACCCTCTAGTTATATATAAATGTCTCGGTAGTTTACAACTTGTTGAATGTTCTGATGATCTAGAACTTTGAACACGTGGTAAATGAAGACTGCAAACATGAAAAGGAGTTCAGGTAGACAAGACAACAGTATAATCAGTTTCACACATTGCAAATGAAGTGTAACATTGGAGGACTTCAGGTATCACCCATACAATTTCAAAATCTAGTAAGAAGAAATTGAAGGAATGCAGCAGGTTTTCATATTCTGTAAATTAAAATGGATGGCAAAGACTAAGTCTAAAATGAGTTCAGGGTACTATGCAGAAGTTGATAACAAACATTCTAGAATATAAAATAGTGAAAATCTTGCCATTTTTCAATCACAAAAACCCTCTTATTAGAGAAAGATAGGCAAGTACAAGTGCTTTAGCAAAATTTTATGGAATTTTTCATTATATTGATTCTTCAGAACAATTATGCAATATGGCTCTAAATTTCAAGAATCCAGGATTAAATAGAACCTTTAAGAAGATTAATAATTTTTAAATTTCAGCACAAAAGCTTTCTTTTTAAAAAACAGCAACATGAAACTGAAACAGGCAGTCCACTAAGCAACTGTGCTTTCTTCCTTTTGGTTGGAAGCCATGCAAGACTGGAAGATTCCAAATGATGATGTCACATTATCATACTTTGCTACTTGTGTTCCCACGTCAGGAACAAACTATGAGACCTCTCTTGCCAAAGATCCCTTGGTTGTCATAGAAATTTGGGATTTCATCAAAGGTTGAATTCTTGTTCATTTTGTGAATATTTCTATAGAGAAGTTAGCTCTTAAATTCTGGGTTTGAAAACATAAATTATCCCACTGTAGTAACTCATACATCAAATGTGACCCTGTGACATCATGGAACTACCTATTTGCTATTTTCCTGTTTTCTTTGGTTGTCTTCTATGGAACTGAATTGCAGGATTTGACTCATAGGGAATTGTTTATCCTCTGTATTTCCTGAAAATATAAAATATATTTCCACAGCATACCGACTGATGAATTAAAGGCTTAATAATTAAATTTTAAAGCTAATTAAACCTTTATATGTTACATGCATCTACATTGTCACAATATTTACTTTATTGATTTTTCTGAATGCCAGTGAGAGCTTTGTTATGTGTGGTTACAAAATACATTTTTAATTTAATTTAAAAATCATATCGAAAAATAATATTTGCATGCTCCCAAAGATTGTGCACTAAATAATTTCTAAAATTAATTATGTATAATAAATTTAAGATTTTGACAAGGAAGACCTTACTGAGATTAAATAAGAATGTTTTTAGTTTGTTGAATGTAGAGCCTTAGTACCAAGAGCAGTGGAGCTTCCACAATGAACACCTCTGAACTGTCAGTACATTGGAAATGGAACAGGCAAATATTGCAACACTGAGACTTTCTCAATTCAGCAGAAAAGGAAGATAGTTCATGACTTTTCCTGGAGTTGTGCCATACAGACAGTAAATGAAATCATTTCAAGACAGGAAAAGTACTCCAACTTTATTGATAGTCTCCTTTGTCTGCATATAAAAAGATTATTTTTGATAGAAATCTGGAATAGTTTTGAGGTAACATACAGAATAGAAAAACTAAGTTATTTGCGAGGAAAAACATGAAGCTCTGCAGCTGCTGCAGTTTGAGACTAGAAAGGAATTATTTTCCTAGAAAGAAACTTTAAGAGGGTACAGTCTACAAAGTTGTATTTTAATTAAAGCAAAAAAAAAATGAAAGTGTGGAAACATTAGTTTTGTTTTTCTGTCTGGAAAAAAAATTCAAACAAAATCGCTTTATACTAACTAGGCTATTTAAGTTCACTTTCAGTCTCAGAAGGTGAGAATGGGAATGAAAATGAAATCTGTAAAATCATGGCAATGAAAGATGATCCTTCTGCCTCCCTGAAATGTTTCCACTGTAAGTACCCTACCACCACTCAGAGTATCTGAGATTCTAAACAAAGATTTCACACAATAAATTAATGAATAGGATTCCTGTTGCTCTTTAGGAAATCTGCATTTATCCTATTTCTGTACACCTGCAGATTGAGACAATACATTACAACTGTTAATGAAGTGATTTGGAAGTGTCATGAACTTTTTAAAAACTGATTACTTCCAAAATTATTTTCAGTGCAAGAAATCATCTTGCACAAGTCTGATCTTTTAGGTCAAATAGAATCATTCTTAAAAATAATCTGTGTATGTATACATATGTACACACATACATATGTATGCATATAAATGTGAATGTATGTCTGTGCACTCATTCACATACATATACATATATCTATTATAATGATATAAACATCTCACCTGTAACTATTCCTTGCCTTGCCTGATCCTCTTTAAAGCTCTTGGAAGAAGTTCCTGACCAACAGCTGGGTAGATTGCTGTGGCCTCCTTTGTGAAAGATTGAAAATGTAAAATCTCAATATTGGTCAGCAGAAGTCAGAAAAAGGAATAGCTCTGGGAGGCCTTAATCTATCTAATAAAGAGCAAACACTGGTTTTAAGGAGGTCATAAAAGAATTCTTAATGCTTTAATATCTACTAGAGCTGAACACCATGAGGCAATGTTATACTGACTCTTTTACTGGTAATCATAAGGATTCAGCAATGTGAGGTGGGCAGAAGACAAACCTCAGGCAGATCTGTGTTTTTTCCTCTCAAGTGAAAATTATCAGGATAAATTAAAACTTTATATAGAAAACAACAAACAGCTAAGAAAAAAAATGCTAGGTTATAATTTCCAATTTTTAGTTTTTCATTAAAAAAAGTGTTACTGGCAAAACCAAAAGGAGAGTTGAAAAATAATCCCTTCCAGAATTGGAATGGATTAAGTCCCTTAATGGAACTGAAATATTGTTTGGCTGAAAAGGATAGAACTCTGCCACAGCTAATCACAAAAAAGGAATATTTAATATTTCTCTTATCAAACATTTAAGAGGTCTAAGCAAAAAAAAAAAATGCAAGCTTAAAATCAACAAACATTCTTTGGTTACCTGTTGATTTCCTATCTTGTAGAAGAGCTACAAGTTGAATAATGGATTTTTCATTGGAAAATTGAAAACAAAAGATAACTTTGTATGAAAGTTTCATTGAAATTATATTAATATATTGCTGTACAATAAAAAGTTTTTCCATATTTACATACATATATATGTAAAGACAATGTGTTGGATAAGTTAATATGATTTTGCAGAGGTAACATAAATTTAAGATGTTATATAGTAAATATTATATATACTTAGTCTAAAATATTTCCTTTATATTTATAGTTTTGAATATTCTTTGTTATCTGAACATTTTGGTTTTTAAAAACTGAAGCTGAGTTTATCTCAACAATATTTACAAAAAAGTAATTATTTACTGCTTTTTTCTAGCTGTATGAAGAGTAAGCATATATATTTCTTTCCCTTGTATGAGGATAATTATTATGTGGTATGATGGAAAGTTTTCTTATTCCTGGCAAAAAATTGTGATCAAAAATATCCTATCATAAACACACAGTGCAGCTTCAATTTTACTATGGCCAAAAAGAACTGTACATTATTCTTGTGAACTACAAGGATTTGAAAGGGTTATTTTACCAGCTGAACTTGGTGTCTTATTGTCCATCAGCGACAGCAGATCCTCCATTCTAATGTGAATATCATGGTCCTTCTGAAAACAATTTTTGTAATTGTAAGGAACATTTAGAACATGAAAGGAAGATGCTGCATTTTTTGAATTGTGGAGACCAAAACTGGACACAGGACTCCAAGTGCTGCCTGAGCAGTTCTGGGTAGAGTGGGGCATTCATGTCCCTCTCTCTGCTAGTAAAGCCCCTGTGAATGCAAGCCAAGATCCAATTTGCCTTTGTGTCTGCAGTGCTGCACTGCTGAATTATGTTCAGCTTGTTGCTGTCTACCAGGGCTCACAGGTCACTTTTTCACAGCTGCTCCCCAACCGCACAGATCCTAATCCATATTGGCTGCCCACTCTTCCAGTCTATCCACATCTCTCTTTAAGATGGCTCTCCCTTTCTGACATGTTCTCATCACCAGGTAGCGACTTTGGTGTTGTCAGCAAACCTGGTGAGGATACTTTCACAAGAATCACAGAATCTGTAAGGTTGGAAGGAATCGCTGGAGGTCATCCAATCCAGCCTCCCTGCTCAAGCAGGGTCCCGGAAGCATGTTACTCACCTTTTGTCCAGATATTTTTTAAATATCTCTGAAAAAGATGACGACATAACCTCTCTGGGAAACCAGTTCAAGAGCTCAGTCACCTGCACAGTAAAGTTATTTTTCATATTCAGGTAGAACTTCCTATGCATAAGTTTCTGTCTGCTGCCTCTCATCCGTTGCTCAGCTCCACCAATAAGGCAGAGACTACAGGCTGAGATAACAATTCACCGAAAGCCAACAGCAGTGGAATAAAACCACACAGTAATAGCAGCAATATTAATAACAAAAGTATACAAAAGAGAAGGATATGTGTCTCATCTCTGCTTGCCACTTTCAGAGCCATGTCTCAGAGGAGCAGGAAGGGACGAGTGACAGTGGCAGAGGGACAGAGTTGGCAGCATTGATCCCGAGAGTCTGCAGCACTACCACAGCTGATAACTGCCCAAAAGGGGAGAGAGAACAAACTGTTGCACTTCCAGTGTGTACACACCCTTTTCTTTCCCCTGAAACCATGGCCCCCAGTGATGAAGTCAGTGGTATAGAATGGCAACCTGGCCATGCCCACACTGTTCTAAGCTCTGTCCTCTCTCTGTAGCCCAGACACCAAGCCCAGAAAAATCTAAACAAGTATTACAACAAATTCTGAACAAATATTGAATTTTCTCAAGCATCTGGACAAATTTTCCAGAGAGAAAAAAAGTCACTATTATCTCAACATTTTTTATATTTTTTTTAATTTGCACAAATATAATCAGACTGTGCAACTTTGTTATTGAATAAATAGAAGCGAAAGAGACAGACATTCTTAATTCTAGTAGTGAAAAAAAAAGCTGTTTCAAGGTCAACAACATATGATCATAAATGTATCTAGGCACATTCTTTGATCTTGCAATGAGGTGCAGATTCTTGTCGCTACTGTGAAGAAGAGTTTCTTTCATCACTTTAGATATCTCAAAGTAGTACTTGTGTCTGCTACCCTGCTAGGCCATAATCAGTCTTATTCAGGATTTTGTCAGCTATTAAAGTTTCAAGGGCAGATGCAAGATGTTCAGAGCACTAAGGAAAAATACGAGCAACATAATCTCTTCACTTGGTTTTACTCCAGTGTTCATCAGTTAGCAATAAATTTTAAAACATCAGTTAAAATTTTTACAATTCCTTACAAAGTCAATACCATAATTGTAATCAACAACTGTAGATTTACTGGAAGCTCACTCTATTTTTTTTTTTTTCTATTCACATACATATCAAATACGATACTGATTCTGAAGGATTGTTTGCTAGTTTCAGAGCAGTGACTTCTTGCTTTAATAATCCCCAGGAATCAAAATAGGTTTTTCTCAGGGTCCTCATGTGTGACCCTTTTAAACATTTATACACTGTAATCCAGTCCTTTTTCATCCTTGAAAAGAAGAAATGAGAGCATATTCAGCATTTGAAGTCTTTTCTAATAGAACTCCTAATCCCCAGATAAATCTTGTGACACACACACTCCCACCAATGGTTTCTGTCCGAGGCTGCAAACAATATGCCAGAGCTGAGCTTCTGTAAGCTGTGTAATTGTTCCATTACATGTATTAAAACCCAACTATCCCATCTGCTTATGCTGAAGTCCTGAAGTCCTTGCTAGACTGCTTTGAAAAATCTTTATATAAGCACTATCAAAGATACCATTACTTGTGGTAGTCTGTTATTTTACAGTTGGTTCTTCTGTAGTAGGTTTTTATATTCCTTGTTATAAGTTTGTAATGGTTCAGTCTTTCTACCCCATTTGGCTTCCCTAATGGGTCAGTCCTGAGTTGTTTCCACAGTTTTCCCCACCAAAATGTATGTCAATCCACATGTCAATCCACCTGTATACCTCCCTTGTTCCCTTGTCTCACCCCTGTCTGTCAAAGAGAGCACACTCCTTTGGTTCTGGAGTGTTCCCTGTCTTTCATTCCTTCCTCGAAGCAGAATTGGATTGTAAGGTTTGCTTCCTCCCCATGTTGGCTTCTACTGGGGAGCCCTTACCCTGCACCCCTCCCCTAATGCCCTCCTGGTTGTGGTTGGTCAAAGGTTGTGTCCTCCCCGTGCTCCCCCCCGCATCCCTATAAAAGCAGCCCCTTCAGGTTCATATTCGGTTCACTTGGTCTGCCCCGACTTCGACATTAAATGTTTGGACACTCAGACAAGTGTCCTTCCCTTATTCCTCTGCCTCGGTTTCCTCATGCCTTGTGCCTCTGCTGTGCTGCCCACGCTGCAGCAATCACCGCCACCCGCGACAGTCTCGGCAGAGACTCGGGGGCGGCCATGCGCGTCTCCTGCGGCCACAAGTGGGACAGCGAGCTGGCCAACCTCCATCCCGTGGCCGCTGAGAGCCAGGTGCAATTACTGCAATCTTGCATGACAATATTTTAAGGAATAACAAAGAACAGGTTGTTATTGTATCTTGAATATTATATATACCAAATTTGGATTTGGAGCATGGAATTATAGAGCAATGAATTATAGAGCTAAGGGTGTAGGACATTGCAGAAAATGTAGGAAAATGCTTTTAATTATATCCCAAAGTGAAGAGGAAGAAATCTTTGTCATCAACACCCATTAACCTTCTTTAAAGTACTTAGGATGATGATGACTCAATACAACCTTCCCCCAGTGGGCAGCCATCAATCCTGGCACTCAGTGGAACCATGGAAAGGCATAGAATGCATGTAGAATAGCTTAATGATGATATCATCTGATATAATTTGGTGATATCATCATGGTGATACCATTTCAATAAAATTAAATGAATGAAATAATACTATTTAGTAGCATTATTTCATTCTTTTTCTCTAGTAATTAAATCTGCTCTGAAAAGAATTATTTGATTAGACTATTTTGGTTAGATTGCAATAAATTATTGTATTTCTATATAAGGTATAGTCGTGTAGCCTACATAAAATCCCCATTTTAAGACCAACAAATTATGGGGATTTAGGCAAGCTGAGATGTAGTCTGGATACAAAAAGAACAAAGAGCCACAGGGATTCAGACGAGAAATCTCTGATAAACCAATATACCTGGAAACCTTTTAAAGAGGAATAAAACACTTCCCAATAGCCTAAATTATGTAACAGCTTTTCTTCATGTTTTCTCTGCTGTTCATATGGTGAGAATTCTCTCTGGCATTATTGATTAGATCATTAACATTATATTTAAAACAATGCTAAAAACCCAAGCACAAACAACAAATGCCTATTCTAGGGTCACAGAGGTCATTATTCTTACACATCTTAGACTAGGGGGTTTTTATATTAATCATTATAATGCAATTTAACAATGTGACAAGTTCGAGTTGCTGAAGTGTTCAGAAAGTTTAAGTGTATTTATTCCTTTTGCATTCTCTGCATTCCTAGTCTATTCTTTCACACACTGTTTGCAGTTTCAATTAAAGAACTGAAACATTGGACAACAGATTAAAGCAAATAAAATGTATTCTCTTTAATTGCCCCATGATGTTATAATTTAATGGCAACACGTACCATGGGTCGGAAAAGCACAGACTATTGTCTGTATTGTCTGTTGAGTTATGCATGTAGGACAAAGAACTACATTCACTCTGAAAAAAAAGCTAAATTGTTGAGGAATGTTGTAGCCAAAGTGTTCATCCTGATAGAGACAGCAATACAGAGAATTGATGCTCTCTTTCCAAAACTGAGTTACCCTCAGCAGCTCAAAATGAATTAATTTTATTGTTCCTAAATCAAGCCGACATGCTCAAAGTCAAATATATATTTATTGAAGTTCTCTAGTGAAACCATTTAAAGACAATGACTACCTTAAAAACATTAGATAATGGAACTGAGCACCCTGAAGAACACAAACTTTTATTGCAAATCTGTTCATACAGCTGATTTTACCACACTGCAGTTCAGCCAGTTGAAGGGGATAAACTCACCTGGATTAAGTGAGGCCCTATTCAGGCAATCCACTGGGCTTGCCCTGAGATTTATATCCTCTTAGCAGGGGCAAACTGAAAACTACTGCAGTTCACAACCTAAGTTGTTGAGGTCCGTATTTCAGTGTAGTCTAATAGAGGATTTGATGTTCTGTAACTGCATGTAGATACAACTACTCACCCCATTCCCACAGAGTAAATACAGTATAAAGTAGGGCATTTTATGACACTATAAAATAATTTTACCAAAATAAAGCTCAGTAGAGTAGCATCATAATTTCTAATGAATTTAACATTATTTACATGTAGAAAAGTATAAATTATTCGTAATGTAAGAAAACAGGGATCCAGAAAGTAAACCACTACAGAAAATAATGGTTTTTATATTTTTTTGAAAAACAGAGACGTTGATTACAAAATTTAGTGACTTGCATTAATATACAAATACATTTCAGGTAACACTTTGTAACACTTCAGGTAAGGAACATTAGAAATATCTAGACCTCTCCTTCTTTTTAAGAAACATGCATTGTTCTTCCAAAACCTAAATGGAAGTACCTAGGTGATTCAGTTTGTAGGGTAGTGTTATTACTCATTAGACTTTGTAGGTAAGTTTGAGCCTGAAGAGAATATTTAGGTAGCAGATTTGTACACTGCAGTTCCAGTTCATTTCAAAATCCATCAATTATAAATATCTTTTATTCCTAGTCCTAGTCTTTGAACAAATTATGGGTGCAAAACTTGGCAATAGTATCCATTAGTAATGACACCTCTTCATGTTTGTTGACTATTGGCTAATATACAATTCAGTAATCTAAGTATTCCATTAAATCAACCAAAAATCCTCAAACCCTACACTGAAATTTCTGAAGCTGCCACAGATTCCTTGCAGTATTGGCAAGCATTTATGAGAAACCATGGAGGAGGAAACAAGAGGTGACATATACCTATACCCTGACTAGACGTTGAAAGAAGGGTTTCCTGCTAGAGACCTATCTGTTTGTATTAATTAGCTCATGCCGGAGGAAGACAAATTCTTCATTGCCATGACTGTTGAAGTTTACCAAATGAAAAAGGAAAAAATTAAATGAAGAATTTACCTCAGAGTATTCCTAAACCTAAAAAAATAACAATAAAAAATGTCATATTTATGACAGCTTGTGAATACACTCTGATGCCCAGTCTGCAGTTCTACTTCACAATACTCCTACAAATGAAGGAATTATAGTAAACGTGTAAACTTCCCTCCCCATGGGCCAGATAACTTTCCCTAGGTGAAAATTAAAAAACAGTATCTGTAAGCTATGTCTTTTGAGAGAATAACCAACTGGTTTTTTTGTCTTTTGGGGGCAATCAGCAATCATATGTAGTTCAACATGCACAAGCACCAGATTCTGCACCTGGAATGGGGCAACCCTGATTGTGTGTATAGTCTAGGGAATGAAAGGGTGGAGAGCAGCACAGTGGAAGGTGATCTGGGGGTCATGGTTGATGGCAAGTTGAATCTGAGTCAGCAGTGCCCTGGCAGCCAGAGGGCCAGCCCTGTCCTGGGGTGCATCAAGCACAGTATCACCAGCCGTGCAAGGGAGAGGACTGTCCTCCTCTGCTCTGCACTGGGACAGCCTCACCTCAAGTTCTAGGGGCATTTTTGGGCACCACAATATAAAAAAATATTCAACTATTAGGGAATGTCCATAGGAGAGCAACAAAGATGGTGAAGTGTCTGGAGGGCATTTTTTGGGCACCACAATATAAAAAAATATTCAACTATTAGGGAATGTCCATAGGAGAGCAACAAAGATGGTGAAGTGTCTGGAGGGGGAGCTGAATGAGGGGTGGCTGAGGTTATTTGGTCTGTTCTGCCCGGAGGAGCAGAAGACATCACTACAAGGGGAAGCAGAGGGATAAGTACTGATCTCTTCACTCTTGTGACCAGTGACAGGACTTCAGGAAATAGCACAAAGATCAGTCAGAGGAAGTTTAGGTTGGATAGCAGGAAAAGGGTTTTCACTAGTGTTGTGTATAGGAGAGTGTTGCCTGGGAAGTCTGCATCTTATCACATCAGAGGGTGGCTGAGCACTGGAACAGGCTCCCCAGGGAAGTGGGGAGCACCAAGCCTCTGTGAATTCAAGGAGCATTTAGATAATGCTCCCAGGCACAAGATGGCCTCCTTGGGGTGCCCTGTGCAGGACTAGGATTTGGACTTGATGATCCTGATGAGTCTCTTCCAACTTAACATTTTCTATGATTCTGTGATTAACCACATGCCAGTACAACTGATTTAACAAAGACTTAATAATCAGAGCATTTGATTTTATGAATATTTTTTCCCAATATGCTACATATTCAGGTTATTTTCTTTCAGACAAGGTTACTAGGTTTTCTAAATCTTTTTTTATACACTTATTAGGCTGGCTGAACCTTAATCTTTGTCTATAAAGAATAGGGACTTGTGATTATTTTTCTATTTTTCTGGTAATCTGCTTTTGTGCTTCCCATACTCTCAGTCTCTGAATACAGCCATGCCTTTTGATGTTTTTGATGTGGTTTCCAAAAAAAATTTAAAAAGGAAATTCAGGATATCAAACTATGCAGCACAATATTTTGAAGCTTAATAAAGAAATGAAAATCCACTAAAAGGTCATTCAAGCTATAATAGTCTTTATCTGAGTTAGAAATATTTCTTTGTCCTTTCTTTTAACTTTGATAGTATCTTAGACTGTGTTGTTTGCCTTGAATAGAATTCAAGCACAGATTTCCTGGATACTCAAATGCTTTATAAAAGTAAAAGTTGTATGCCTATTTGATGGAGAAAAAATCTCAAAAGAAAAAGAACCATATTAAATTTGTTCTCTCTTTCAGAGAGAATATTATGTCTTGATAAATAAATTGTCGTTGTTTATGATGAAACTACCCAAGAAGGAAAGTGCAAAATAAAAATGGAACCAAGATTTTAAAAATTTAATCTATGCATCCATTCCATAGTAGTTACAATCAGGAAAGACGTTTTTGTACCTCTACCCTTTAGCTGGGATGTTAATAAGATGAGGTAAGGGATATATTCTAGGCTTTTGATGTCTTCTGTCTTCTACACAGTTACTAATTTTGGCTTTCATTAACCTTACAGTCCACAAAATCAGCAATGCAATAGCAGTTCTTCACGTATTTCAAAGGCTCACTTCTCCTTATGTGCCGGCCAAGGTACCGAATCTGTATCTAATTTCACTGCTCTCAGTCATTATTTAGAGTGAAAAAGGAAAATAATATCATTCTCTAAATGCATGGATAGACACTTGTATGCACAGTGTATGCAAAATTCTCCAGGAAGTTAGCTTTCCTTGCATGCACAGTAAACCCAGGAATGACAAGTGGTGTGAACTTTCTTGCCAGAAAATTACTCCATGAACTTGCCCTGAAACCATGAGATGTTACAGCAAGTAAGACCTTAAGTCATTCATTTGTTGAACTCAACGCTCCAGCAATGTGGTTGTACCTTGCCTGTTGGTCAACTACATATGCAGATGTTCACAGCATTGTTTTTGACTGCTTCAGTCCAAAAAGTTCAAGCTGATAAAACTGCCTAGCAGTCACATGCATGACTTAGCAATATAAATTGACTACTGCTTTTCAACTTGAAGTTCTCTCTGTACTTGTAGTCTTGCCTCTGTTTCACTAAGAAATACAAAATATATGACCAATTAAATAAAATTAAGGTGGCTGACAAAAAAACTTTTCAAGGAAAAACAATGTAATAATATTATATGTCAATGGTTTTTGTTGTTAGTTTCCTTCTTAACTTGCAAGACTCATGAAGTAGAAGGGACACAACACTGTTCTGCTCAAATGGGTGATAGAATAATATCATAAAAGTAAGGGATTGTAATAAGCCTGGCATATAGAAAAGAAGGAAGCAACATGGTGATTTTGCAACATATCAACTTGGACTGTCAGACCTTAAGAGGCAGACAGATTTTAGCTCATATGTTCATATATTTATTTATTTATTTATTTATTTATTTATTTATTATTATTATTATTATTATTATTATTATTTGAATAGGCTGCACATCTAAGGGGAACACCACTGAATTCTGGGAGCAGGAACTGCATATTTTCAGTCCTTCCTGAAACTGTCACATTCATAGATTTTTTTCATCCTTTTCTGAATTCATCAAGTGTCTCTCCCCTCTTCTACACAAAGGAACTGGAACACTGAAAACAGAGTTTTGGATATCTCTCTGAAATTCACACTCTGGGCCCAATTCTTCATTTCTCCATTTCCATTATTTCCCCCCATGCATGGAGTACGGCAGTAGGAAAAATATTGTCCACAAATGCATGGGAGGTGTGTGTGTGTGGCAGACGATGGGGTTTAGCTTCATGTTCAGGCCTTTGAAAATATTAACTCATATTCAATTTCTTACATCAGCTCCTATTCTCAGCAAATTTGACACTTAAATACCATGGTCACACTGATTCCCTGCTGCAAGTGTTGCTATTATCAGCTCTGGATTGATGAGAGAGGAGGGCATTTTTTGACTCCTATTTCTAAATGTAAAGCCTTCATAGCAGCAGTTTTCTCCTGACTTTTGAACTGTGAGATGCAGGGAGCCAAAGAGAATCAGCAGTGCTGGAGCAAGCTGAATAACATGCGCTTTTCACTTCTGTGGTTCAGTGACATGATGCAAGAAGACAAGACATCAGGGCTGTAATCACCACTGCTTTTTGACAGCCTGAAAAATGCTGGAAATTACTATAAACAGAACACATCTTCAACTAGCATGTGACAGAGGTTTTCCATTAAAGTTTACATAATATTGCTTATTTATATAAGCTGATAATAACACTAAAACATGAGTTTCATTTTTTATTTCCTGTCAAGTATAAGAATTTACAAAGAACCTGAAAAAAAGGTGACCTCTGTGTATGTGAGGAAAATAAAGGTGTAAGTTTTGTCTTATTTTATACCCTGGTTTTCACTTGAATGGATATGAGTTTTTAAATTTACAGCTGCATATCTACATTTCATGAACTTACACATGGCACACAGTGTGATTCTTGAGGCTCTCCTGTACAGGTCCAGGAGTTGACTTTGATTATATTTGTGGGTCCCTTCCAACTCAAGATATTCTATAATTCTATGATTTACACACAGGTTATAGACTTTGCCCGCAAAAAACACATTGAGTACAAAAAGAATACAATTACTATTAGATGTTGTGGAGCTTTTTAGGGATAAATAAAGTCAGATTCATTTAACACTATGACCTGGATTTCCTCAGAAGTGAGACTTATGCAACCTTGCTCTAAAATGGCTAAATCCAATGTTTCAAATAGAAAAGGGAAGCCATGCTTAAATTATGAGAAAACATAATTTGGAAAGAAATATATTAAAAGGCTTTAAATGTAGATTTATCAGCAAGTGACTAACTGTGACTAACTATCTGTGCCCAGAATGATAAAGACAGTCTCTAATTGTCATGCCATGAACTATTGAGTACTGTCTTTAGTTCTGGGGCCCCCAGAGTAAGGAAGATTTGAGTGGGACCAGAGGAGGCCATGAAGGTGATCAGGGTCTGGAGCGTCTCATCTTTGAGGGCAGTTAGGGGTGTTTAGCTTAGAGAAGAGAAGGCTTCCAGGAGAACTCATAGTGGTCTTCCAGTACTTAAAGGTGGCCTACAGGAAAGATGGGGAGCGACTTTGTTTTGAGATTTGACAAATTGTATTGTAATTATGACTGCTAGTACTTATATTCAATTGTACTAAAAAGTTTCAGTTTCCAAGCCTTTAAAATAATTACATAGCTAATTATATGGATTCAAGCCCAAGGTTTTTGTATAATTAATGGTTGTCTAGTTAATGACACATTATAAAGTATTGTATAAACTTCTGGGAAGGTTTGTCAGGTTTAAAGGGTTTGTGAAAGGTTTTTTTGTGAATTTGTGTTTATCAAGTCAAGGGCTTTTTATTCTTGTGTCATGCTCTGCCAGTAAAGAGGTATTCAAAAGAAACTGAGAGGGAGCACAGGTGGAACAAGTGACCCAAGCTGACCAAAGGGATATTCTACATCACAGAACATCATGCCCACTAAACTGGGGGGAGTTACCTGAAGGGTTGGCTGATCTGAGTTTGGGAAAGGGCATTGTCGCCGTTGAGGCAGGACAGGAACAGAGGAACTCCAGTTAGAAGGCAAGAAGAAAAACTGATTTATTTCAAATGCACCACTCTATTTATAGAGAACATCGTGTAGACTAATTTCATTGGTCTTAAAGTAAAAACACCATTGGTGCACTCTGAATGACACACGATGGCAGAACATATCTATAAACAATGTGAACAACAAGAGATATAGTGAATTATTTACATTCTTTTCCAACCCAGCCTGGTAGAAATGTCTCTTTTTCTCTCTGACTGAACTGAGAATATCCACAGGGCGTCTGGCATTGGGCAGGAGGTGGTGAGCAATTGCAGTGTGCATAATTTTTTTATGATCATTCTTATTATCATTTACCATTATTACTGTATGTTATTTTGCTTTGCTTTCCACTATTAAACTGGTGTTATCTTAACACAAAAGTATTACTTAGATCCCCCTCCCCATTCCACCATGGTGCAGAGGAAGATGAGGACACTGTGCAAGTGGCAGAGTTGTGGTTAGTTTTCATCTGGGTTTAAAACCACAAGAGTCCATTTTCTGGCAGCCTGTGGATTAGATGCTCTCAGGAAAATTGGTTTTTAAAAAAAATGAAAGCCAAAAGTCCTCCTCAGAATTTTTTTCTGTCCATCTGTTCCCATGTTCTGCTTCTTCTTTTAGTTATTTGCCTTTGTATAACACCCAGTTTGTAAGATCCTCTACATTTCTTGCATTTTCTAGATCACGTATTCATATAAATTTGTCCTGACATTATTTAACTTAAGACTATATGTAAAATTCAATAAATAATAATAAAAAAAAAATAAGGCATACACACAAGCATCCTGCAAACACTTAAAAAAAATTACTCTTGCTTTCATTATTTCTTTTTACTGCATGGCAGGAAAAGGCCATTTGTTTTCAGCAGCAGCAGCAGTAGTCTAGTGTTGTAGGTTGGGTTGGTTTAGTCAGGGATTTTATTAATGTTAGTTAGGTTTGTTCCTTGTAACCGTTTCCCTCACAATGGTTTGCTCCTAGTTGTTTACAACGAGAGCTCCTGTCACTCAGATCTGTCAATCTTCTCACTTCTCTCAGTTTTCTCCTTACATGGTTCTGTCAGTCAGGGGTTGTCACTCCGTGTTGGGGTGTCAGTCTTGTAACCATTCCCTGCTTCTTCATGAAAGTTTTGCATCAATCACCCCACCCTAGCACTTCTATTTGTCCCAGAACACTGTGCCCACCTCTGTTATGTTGCCATAGGTTGTTGTGATCCATGTCACTCCCCTGTCGTTTGTCCCCATATGGTGTGGCAGGTTTCCACCTCTGTCCACCCACCCCCTACTTAATCTGTTGCAAGTTCTTTGTCCTGGGGCCATTTTGCCTTGCATTGTGCTGGGGGTGATTCGCTCTGACCACACATGGGGGAATAAAAGTTCTCAGGCTCGCAAGTAAAGTGTCCTTCTCTCGTCCCTTCGCTTCCTCTCAGCGTGAAGCTACCGAAGCTGCGTTACCCACACCACAGCACTCAGCACCATCAGGGAGGCACACGCCATAACCCTGGAGTGCCCGCTTATGTGGCGGCTACAGCCTCTCAAAGGCAGTGCTAGACGGCGCTTTTCGACTGCTTGAGGTCATAGCAGGTAACCGCCGCGGTCTGGTATACTACTTTTGATGAATAAAAGTAGTAATCTAAAGTTTTATTACTTAAAGCTATCAGTTATTAACAGTTAACAATTATCAATTGCTAACATCTGTTTCTTCATGAGACAATATTTTAACAAATCTTTAATCTCAGTAGAGTTAAGTTCCTAATTTGGTTATGCTGTTGTTTCTTAATAGAGGAAATCTTCTAAGCCAAGGTAATGAATCTGTGGTAGTGGTTCACTAAATTTATCAACTTCCTTATTTGAAATTTTTATATAGAAATTAAAGTTGAAGGACTAAACATATAATTTTATATTATGGAATCATTGCCTCACTGAAACACTGATGAAATGGAAACACAAAACATTCTGTTCCTTGGTTCTTTAATTTACTGTAATATATTTAACTCTTAAAGATGCCACAGAACTGGCGAAATATGTTCCTCCAAAGCAAAGTTTTTTTTGTTAGTTATGCAATTACAAAATTTCCCTATTAGGCAAGTGGGCTACCAAATACTATATTTAACATTTCCAAATTTAATTCACTGAATTAATAAACATAATGATAAGCCTAAGTTAAAATTTTTGAGCCTGAGATCTCTCTGTATATGCTCAAAATGTGTAACTTGGAGCCGGTAAGATGTTACATTCAGGAAAGAAATCTCTGACTGGGGTAGTATTTTAATTTTCTCTATAGAAGGAACAAATTTGTGTGTCTCTATTTGATGTTACTTTTACTGTGAGAAGCACTGTTCCTTATTTTTTTGATGCACCTATATATATCTAAAACTCTTCTTATGACCAAGAACTGTTTTTGCTGAGAAATCTAAAAGGAGTTACAATACATTTCTTCAGATTCTTTGGGTTGTGTATATTACACTTACTAACTTTGAAAAAGTATCTGATCCTTTCAGTTAGTCAGATTTTCAATCCTGGTTTCTGAAGCCTGTTTACTAATTCATTGACTGCAGAGTCTTTTTTCTTAGATGCCAAAACAATTCTGAAAAATTTCTAGTGTGTTAAATTAAATTGGTTTTGGGTAATTGTATCTATACATTGGTACATGTGTCTTACCCCTAGATATGTAAACTATTTTGGAAGTAATTATAGAATTTTTTATGTTTGCTCTTAAGTAATGGCACCAGTTCTTTAATTTACTTAAAATACTTAATTTAAAGTATTTTTTAACTGTCCTGAAAAGTTTTAGTATGAAGTTTAGACTACAGGAAATGTGAAGACAAAAAACCCCTAACAGCTTGTATTTTTCTAGCAGCTGCTTATAATGATGCTTATAGTCAAGAAGATGAAGATCAGAATCTTCAGAGGGATCATTTCAATTTTAATGTTTAAAATGTAAAACTTGAGTCAATCCTCCATTTCCTCATTTGTCTGTAGAATCTAATATTAATCTTGAGTTAAAGCAATGTTAAAAAAACAAGTCTTGAATATTATATAATTAAAGTATCATGCACTAATCAACAGAAAATGGAAATCTAAAGCAATTGAAAATTTTCTGGAGTATATAGTGCATAGTGCTAGTGTTAATTTTAGTCTTTTGTTACGTGAATGAAATCTTATTGAATCTTTCTATGGCGTATATTGAAAGATCAGAAAAATTGAGTAGGCTTCACCAAATAACAAAAGAAAACAAAAGAAACAAAAAATAAAAGGGCAATTTTGACATTGGCATATAAAAAGATTAAATGTAGGTCTTCAATTTAGCTTACTTACTTAGCAATTTAACTTACTTCAGCCTGTACATTCATAGGAAAACTATTAGCTTAGGGTTTTTTGTTTCTAAGAGAACACTTTCACTGTAAGATAGTGAACTTGAGTAAGAAATAAACCAAACTATTTTTCTCATAATGAAAGAGACTCCTCTGCTTGACTTTCAGAAATATCTATTTTTCGGGTGATCATAGCATTTAGAACAGTTAATGTATCTCAGGACTGTTTTCTTATGGGTGAAAAAAATTGACACCTTAAAAAAACCCAGCAAATGGGCAAATAAAGGCATGATAGATAAAATAATCATTGATGAGAGATAAGACTTTGTACTCTGTTAAGAGTTATAAATATAAAGTAGTTATGCTGCAAGATCAGCAAACACTCTTTTGAAATATTTTCTTAGAAGTCTGCCAAGGGAAATGAGATACTTCATTCCCAGATGAAATTGCAGTTGGCAGGAGGTTGTATTTTCCAAATAAAGTGCTGGCCTTCTGTGATGAAATACTGGCTCTTAAGAAGATGGTTGCTTGATAAGAAGAGACAAGATATGATATAGTTTTTTATTTATTTTTTTTAATCTCTTGATACATGTTCATGGACAATGAAAAGAGCAAAATACAAATACAAAAGAAACTCCTAATTATGACAACAACAACAACAATTTTAGGAGTACTACTTTGCAAAGAGATAATGTGGAAAAAAATACACTACATAAAAGAGAATTGTCATGCCTTTTAAAAATCTTCTCTTTACTAGCAATTGAAAGTACAAAACTGATAAATGTGGAGTACTTAAGACAGTAAAAAATTGGCCAAAGTATTTTAGACAGATGGTTATCTGCAAGTCACATTGATTTCCCTGAGAAATGGAATTATCAGTTTTTCTTAAAATTTGTCCAACATGGCTAAGTATCTAAATCTAAAGGCCTGATTTTAAGCTAATTTTCCAAATATTTATGTAAGTCCTTTTTAATTTTGTTTTCTGCATTAAACAGACTTCACATGAATGGGCAGATACTCTTAAGTGACATTTTGAAGTGACATTATTGAAGAGGCAATCACTGAATTATATTAATTTAAAATAGCTATCTGGGCCTAGTTTCCTCACAGGTATTTCAGGAATAGTATCCTGTCTACCTTGAAAACTGAAACTAAATTGATGAACAAACTTCTGAGCTTGGACCTTTCTTCTTTTAAATATGATTTTTCAGGCTCTGTCCCAGAACTCAAGAGAAATTTTCAATATAGATGCAGAGTGCAGTAACACTTCTGACACATACTTGTTTGCATCTATTTGACCTCAAACTGACATTGAATTTACACAGGTGAAGAGAGCATTATGTGTCTGAGGCTAACTACCACAGATGACAAATGTAGTAAAAAAGAAGCAAGTATAAATAGGAACTGCATCTGCTATGTATCTGGTGGGAAATGATGGAATTTATTTCTCAAAGTAGAATAGGCACTCTAGAGTACCCCTAGTGACTTTAGAGCTTTAGAATACAAACACAGGCTTTTGGGCTAATTTAGCTTTAAAAATAACTTTTCCTGAACTTTGATATTTTGGTGAGTATCTGTACCTATTTTCAATGAAAACAAATTTTAGATGTATTTCTTCATAAGTAAGCCTCTGGTCAGAATGTCACTGCAAATATACACTTCAAATAGGTATTTCAGTAGTGAGTGGACATTGACATTAATAACCAGAAGAAGGAGTTATCAACATTGATGGAAAACATGGATTTGCTCCTCTCTTAAACAAAGTTTATTTAGATAATAGATAGACAACTTGATTGTGGATAGTTGGTATCTCCTGTAAACATGGAAGTTTGAGTTCTGGGAAATTTGAGCCTTACTTCCAAATGTCAAAGAAAAGATAGAAAAGGCAGTTGTCCCTAGTGTAAACAACAACAACAAAAAACAAAAAAACAAAACAAACAAAAAAAAAAAAAAAAAGAGGGGTGGTGGGGAATATTGGATGTGTTGTTATATTTCTAGAATAAAGTTTATTTCCAAAAACAACTTCGTTGGTGAATATGCTGAAACGATACCATCCTTTTCAGACAGCATTCTGTATAACAAAGTATTTTTTGCTGCTATGACTAAAGTAGATGAAAAGGAAGTGCAACTCTCAATCTTTGAAAAATTAAAGTTACTAGAAGGAAAAGAATTCTTTTGAAATTTACAGAATCCGTTCTAGGAAATCTACTAAGGGTTTAATTTGGGAGATAACCATACTGTATTTTCAGCAGTAGAGGATGGCACAATTTTTAAACTCACAATTCTAGGAAATTACTTTTCTGTTCTCCTTATCCTCATGCTATCCCACCCATTTCTTTTTATGTAATGGGCAAAGTTAGGTAAGCTTAGAGAAGCAAGAAAAGGGTCTTAACTGGAGAAGAGAAATAGTAGCAAGTAGCATGGTAGCTTTTATTACTTGAAAGTAGGATTAAACATTGAAGCGTAGGAAGGAGAGAATAAGATATTTATAGTGAGAGAAAAAGTGCAAACCTTGGAGACACTGAAGAACAGTAGATAACTTTCTTTCATTTTTGTTCTAGAAATTATGTCTTTTACAGAGCAATGAAAATCTGCTAAAAGAAAAGGGCCTCAGGAAAGTTTTGAGCTTAATTTAAATGGAGATATTTTTCAGGCCATTTATTCTCATTCATATTTTTTGAAAACACTTAATGAGTCATTCTAATTATATTTAAAATATGGATTAATAACTTCCCCGTAAGCCTCTTTATTCTTCATATATTTGATCATTGCAAAAGAAATATATGTTTACATGTTTCTCACTTCCAGTTCATTATAATATCACATATCTCAATTTGTACATTTTATCAGAGGAACCAGCATTAACAAATTCTCATGAATGTGATCTGGTTCCTTTTATGATTCATGAAAACATTTCATAGTCAATTTTTATCAATTCCAGTACTGATTTCTTTCTAATATTTTGCTAACAGCGTTAATTGAAGCACTGTTATTTCTTTTCTCTGAGTATGAACCATCTCTTATCCAGAAAAGACTCCTCATAATGTTGTTTTGTGCTGGTTGTGGCTGGGATGGAATTCATTTTCTTCACAGTTGCTGGTGCTAGGGCTGTGTTTGGATTTGTGCTGAACACAGAGCTGATAATACAGAGATGTTTTTGTTATTGCTGAGCAGGGCTGACACAGGGCCAGGGTCTTTTCTGCTGCTCATACTGCAGTGCTGGTGGGGAGACTGGGGGTGCTTGGGAGGTTGGGAGGAGACGCAGCCAGGACAGGTGACCCAAACTGACCAAAGGGACATTCCAGACCATGTAGCATCATGCTCCTAATATGAAGTGGAGGGAAGAAGGAGGAAGGGCGAAATGTTAGCAGTGATGGCATTTGTCTTCCAAAGTTAATGCTACATGGGATGGGGCCCTGCTCTCCTGGAGATGGCTGAACTGCTGCCTGCCCATGGGAAGCAGTGAATTAACTCCTTTCTTTTTTGTGTGCATGGCTTTTGCTTTTCCTATTAAACTGTCTTTATCTGAATCCATGAATTTTCTAACTTTACCATTCCAACTCTGCCCCTGATCATGCTGGTGGGAGTGTGAGCAAGAGGCTGTGTGGGGCCTTGGCTGCTGGCTGGAGTTAGGCCACGACACCTTTGGACAATATGCTGAGGAATATGGATCTCAGTTGCAGTTCATAAGAAAAGTCCTTCTAAGACAGACTGCTGGCCATCTAGCCCAATACTCTGTCTCTCAGACTGACAAAGTAAATTATATTTATGGAAGGAAAATAGATATTGTGATACTTTTTTTTTCAGAAAAAAAAGCCTTTCAAATGGGAGTGATTTTAATGTATACTTCCTTTTATTATATGAAGTGGTCATGGTGTTAATGAAAATCACGATATATTGCCCAGTGGCATAAGGGTAATTTCAAATTTCTTTAAAGTGTATTCCATGCTCAAGTCTCTTGTATGTACAGAGATGTTATCAGTTGTTCTTACTAGGGTTTTTTTTTTTTGTGCATGTGTGTCTTTCACACCACAGAAGTCCAAATAATAAAATGTCTTCTTTAGCTACTCCATGTGTGAAAGGAAAAAGATCACTCATGTTTCTTTCAATGGATCATTTAAAATTATTTTAGTTTAAATAAATTGGAATTACAGGATTACAAAATATATGTCTACACTGTATTTTTTTAATCTGACAGTAATTTATATGATTTACAGAAGATAAATACTCACAGTCAAAAACTCTTTAAAACCAGTCGTGTTCTCAAGAAACACCAAGAGAAGGAATTAACAGAAAACTATGAAGTAAAAATCAAGAACTACCAGGAATTAATTCAGACTAATATGCACCTCAAGATAGCCATAGATATAATTTTGACTTGGGGACGAAGAAGCAGAAAAAAACCTTGCCTATCTGTTGAAAGAAGGTAGGAAAACATGATTTTCCAATGTCTTTCTGATGTGTCTCACAAAGAAGTGTGAAAATGTGGTATTTAAATAGAATAAAAAGAGTTTCCTTCCTTCTTTACATCTTTTGATGTTTTTCTTTTCCTAACAATATGAAAACTATTCAGAGATTTCTTTTTTTCAGCTCCACTAATTATTTAGCCATCATCAGCTATTGTTCATAAATCGTTTAAAGCAGTAGGGAGTCACTAAAGCAGTTGCTGTGATTACTTTCTAAAATTGCAGGTGTCTATGCAGTTCAGCAGTCATTACCGTGTCAGGTCACTTAGTGATGGGATGTAAAGAAGTGTGGGCTGGGAAAGTATAGGCTGAAGAGAATAATTTATGTCTAAAACTTCTTTCAAAAGCCCTATCTTTCAAGGTGCTGAGCACCTCCCAAAAGACTAACAACTTCTATTTAAATGAAACTGATTTAAGATAGTATACTTCCAAGGGTACACTCAGAGGGGTCCAGGAAAAATTGCCTTGTTTCAGAGTTGATTATTTTGCATAATCATTATGGTGGTTTCATTAATTTTCTCATGTAACCTACAAATGTTTATTTCAAATGGTTTTAGTTTGAGGCACAATGCAATTTTTTTGAGGAGACATTTTTCATCCCAGTGGAAATAGTCATTCTCCCTTAATAATTAACATGATTGCAGAGCACCTACATTTTCAAAAATATTTGGCAATGTTCATATATGAGGACCTACCTTAATGTGAACATTCCTGTGTTTTCTAAAATGCTGAGCCCAGAGGCTGAGTGCTAAGCACCCCAGCCTGTAAGAAGTAAGAAGTGACTAGTAGCACATATGGTGAGGTGAATCAAAGCAAAACTGATTTCAGTATCTGGCCTCTATAGGCTTTTCAAGATATATTTTGACAAGTAGAGTCTGAAGATATTATTAATTGCTTTTAGAATCTAAGTTTTTTCTTGTCATAAAAGAAATATAAAGATAAAAACCAATAAAAAATTTCCAAATTTATCAGTCATTTTGTCCTAGTATAAATCTGGAATATTCTGGTAATATTACTTCTACAGTCGTTTTGTTTACTGTATGGCACAAAACTACAGTATGGAATTCAGTAGAAGCAATTTCCCCACAGAAGTTTTACTTCAGAAAGACATGTGTGCCTGCCTGGGACTATAATTTTTCCAGCTGAGTGACAGGAAGAGCTACTGCGTACTACTATTGCAGGATCTTCTTGAATTCTCAGTATAAAAATATTCTCTCTGGGCAATTGTCTTAGATATGCTTTTATTTCCTTAGTCTTGTACTGCCATACTATTAGTAATATTTATTCTATTGTCAAAACCAGTTTCCCAAGCTTTCAATAAGTATAGGTGAGTATTTTAGAGAATTAATTTTCAATTTTTTTTCTGGAAAATTCTAGAGAGCTGTAAATTGTGTTCAGGAAGAGTGTAATAATTAAATAAACAGAGAAAATCAGCTCTAAGTAGGCTTTATTTCATTAAATGGTTAAGGTATACCAATATTGGTAATCTGCTGTCTCACATCAAAAGCTGGAAACAATTCTGTAATTAATTTCTGTTAACTTAAGTAGTTTATAAATACAACTTAAAAAAATGAAAAAGTCTTAAATGTAGTTCTATTAACCAGAATAAACCCCAAGTATACACTGATTTTATTATTTAATTATTTGTGGTTTTATATGGAGGAAAGAAGGAAACAAAAACATGCACAGGAGGAAAAGACACTCAAAGAGATTGAAATTTTGGGCTAAAAAAATAAAATTTTTTACAGAGTTTTTTTTTTTTAATATATTAAAAAGCATTTGCTCAATAACTTCATTCTGAATGCAGTTTTTTGAACTATTTCATATTTAGGGGTATTTTTGTCTTCTAGGTCAGAACAGACATGTTTTCTCTGACCTTAAAGTTTGCATACAGCCTTTTACTAGATAACATCTGTTGTTTAGATGCCTTTAGGGATCATAGAGGAAAGGAGATGTTGAAGATAATAAAAAGAAAAAAAGGTTTGATTTTTAGCAAACAAACAATTTGTCAGAAAAGACTGTTTGCAGTTTTTTCTATTAAGCTGTGTTGAAGTAGCTTACTAGAGAGAGAATTTTAGTTTTCAGCTTCAATGATGACTTTGACATAAATATAAAATTACTAGAAGCAACATCCCTTAGTGATTCTCAGCATTGCTTGACAAATATTTTTCTTGACTTCTCTAATCTTATAAGAATGTCTTATGGAAAAGTGTTTTTCTACAAATTTTTTCTCAACTAAATATCCATCTGACAGATGAAAGGGTTAATTCCAAGCATATGGGTAATTGACAATGACCTTAATGATTAGAGATTTTCAAAGTGTATCAGAAAAAATTCAGAGATAAATTTAAATAATTAAATTGTAGACATGTGTTGGTCACTGAAATTTGAGTGCAAGGTACATTTTTTGAATTACACACAGATAATCTATTTATTCATATATATTTATTTATATCTTCTTCCCCTTAATTTTCTTTTATTTTCACTCAGCTGGTCTCTTGCTATTCTTTCCTTATTTTTTATTCCTAGGAATTGAGAGCTCTTGTACTCTGTGGAAAGTATCCTTAAAGATCTGTCAGCTCTATTCTTCTCCCTTATTTCTGAAGGCAGTTTCCCAGGGTGTCCTATTGACTAACTCCTTGAAGACCTGTAATTTTGCTTTCTGAAAGGTCTGGTTGCTGAGTTTACTTTTCACTTGACCAATACCCCCCAGGTTTGTGAACTCCAGTAGTGCTTGACCACTGCAGCTTCATCCTTTGTACTTTTGCACAGATCATAGGAAGGGCAAAATTGGCAAGTTAAGAGAAACAATGCAATAATGTATTGTATTGCAATAATGTATTGTATCAATAATGTACACTCATCCAGTCCATACTTCCTGAATTTGCCTCTCATTCTCACTCTTCCATAAAGGCTATCTCCGTACCATAACACTTTGCTTTTAGAGAGACCATGGGGATGCTTTAGCTATGACCAAGGCTTTCAACACAACTTTTGGAGTCTCACTACTGTCATCATTGCAAAGGACAAAAGAACTGAAGGGAACTGGAGACTGTAGATTTCTAAAAAAGATTGTCAAATAGGAGAGGCAATCAAGAACAAAATTAGGTTCTTATGATATATTTTATGATTCACATTTCACTTGCTAATTCATTTACCAGAAAAAAAGGTGTATTCTTAATATGGTTATATAATGATCGTGGAAGACAAATTACATGACTAACGTTTTGCATCACAAATGATGCATGGAGCTTTAATGGTGTTGAATATTCAGAAAATAAAATCATGCTGTCAGCTCAAATAAGGAGGAAACATATGCTTTAGGCAAAAACAACACAGAGGACATAGTGATGCTGTAAAGGCTATAGAAATAAGATGTTAGTTACACTGGTGAAGTAAAACCAGCAACAGCTTAGTCACAGTTATTTTAATCTAAACCCTTTCAGTACTCTTTTCTATCTGAAGACAATTTTCTTGGTAAATTCATTTGAAAACACTAAAATTCACAATAAAGGAATATTTACATAAAGCTAATATAACAAGTGATTTTTAAGAGATATACTAAATAGTGTTTAAATTTATTTTATATATATATACAGCATCTTTATTGCATCCTTGAATCCATGATTTTTGCAGTCAAGAATGGAGTTTAGCCTCTTCTTTACACAGAAGGGTAAGGTTTAAAGGGACCATGGTGGGTCATCTTGTTTAAACTTGTTTAAGCAGGGTCATCTTAGAGCACACAGCACAGAATTTTGTCCAGGTGGTTCTTGAATGTCTCCAATGAGGTAGACCCCATAGCCTCTCTGGGCAGCCTGTTCCAGTACATGGTCACCCACACAGTAAAGAAGTCCTTCCACATATTCAGGTACAACTTCCTGTGCATTGGTTTCTGCCCATTGACTCTCATACTTTTGTTTGGCACCATTGAGAACAGCCTGGCTCCAACCTCTGGAAACCCTCCCTTCAGATACTGATAGACATTGATGGCCTCTAAGTCTTCTCTTCTTAAGGTTCAACAGGCCCAGCTCTCTCAGCCTTGCCTCATAAGTGAGGTGCTCCTAATCTCCTCATCATCTTCATAGCCCTCTGCTGGACCTTCTCCAGGAGCTCCATATCTCTCTTATACTGGGGGGCCCAGAACTGCACACAGCACTCCAGATTTGGCCTTACTGCTAGGGCTGAGTAGAGGGACGGGATCACCTGTCTCAATCATCTGTTCTTCCTAATGCTCCCCAGGACACCACTAGCCTTCTTTCCCACAAGGACACATGGCTCATGGACAGTTTGCTGTCCACCAGGACTCCCAGTTACTTCTTTGATGATCTGCTTTTCAGCAGGTTGGCTCCCAGCCTGTACTGGTGCCTGAGGTTATACCTCCCCAGGTGCAGGATCCTGCATTTGCCTTTGTTTAACTTCAGTATATTCCTCTCTGTCCATCTCTATAACCTTTTGAGGTCCTTCTGAACAGTGGCACAGCATTCTAGGCTATCAGCCACTCCTCCCAGTTTTGTATCATCAGTAAACTTGCCAAGGAGACATCTGGCCCTTCATCCAACTTACTAGTGAATAAATTATACAATATTGGGGCCTAGTATTGAACCTCGGGGGCCACCACTAATGAAGGCCCCCAACTAAACCCTGTGCTACAACCCTCTGCGATCTGCCATTCAGCCAGTTCTCAAACCACCTCTCTGTCCACTCATCCAGTTCATACCTCCTGAATTTGCCTGTAAGGATGTTGTGAGAGACAGTGTCAAAAGCCTTGCTGAAGTTGAGGCAAAAAATATCTACTGCTCTCCCCTTATCCACCCAGGTAATCGTTTCATTATAGAATTAAATCAATCAGGTTGGTCAAGCATAATGTATCTTTAGTGAATCCATGCTGACTACTCCTGATCACCTTCTTGTCATCCATGTTGATAGAGAAGACCTCCAGAAAGAGGTGCTCCATCACCTTTCCAGGGGTAGAGGTGATGCTGACAGGCCAGTAGTTCCCTTGTTCCCCCTTCTTGCCATATTTGAAGGCCAGGGTGATGTTTGCTTTCTGCCAGCCCCAGACACCTCTCCTGATTACAACAACCTTTCAAAGGTGATCATGACTGGCAGAGCTGTGGTGTTCTCTAGCTCTCTCTGCTCTTGTAGATGCATCTGTGCAAACACAGATGTCCTGTTTGTTTCCCATACTGCCTGTGTTGTTTTACAGCTTCATAGCAATATTTGATTGCATCAATATCCCAGTAGGAATGCAGAGATGTCCCATAGTCCTGTAAGCCTTCTTTTGTTATAGGTCTCCCTATAGGCGGGACCCTATATAGGTCTCCCCACACCTTATCTCTGTCTAGCCTGACCCTATCCCCAGCCCCCTTCAAATCTATGAGCCCTTGTAACTAGTGCATGACCCCTTCATTTTCCAACCACTTTCTTTGTTATTGTACATATAGGTCAAAAAGTGATTCATTACTTCAAGAATTACAGACAAAGAACAAGAAAGATATATTTTTACAGAATATATTTTAACAAAAACTTCTGCATTCCAAAATTTCATCATTTCATATGTACTAGGACAGACTATGCAAAAATGTTTAGAGATTACAATATCCCCAAATTACATATTCTTTGCTTTCAATACTGGGCTTTTTAATGTATTAGTTTTTCAGCATAGATCTACTCACTAAGCAAAGGAAAAATGGTTTTTGCATCAGACATTGGTCTCTGTTGGAATCAAGGAGTTATTATTGCATGGTATAAACACAAATAAACATCTGTTTCTTTTGTTCTCATACAAGTAATTAACACAAAATCAGGAAGAACATTTCTCACAGGAGGAAATCTTGCAACCTTTGTATGAATGAGATTTGCATTCTGACATTGCAGTGCTGTTTTCTAAAATTCCAGATAGAAAAACCTTGCACCAAAACTGGAACAAAATGCACAAGTAATAAGCTCCCTTAGATTATATATTGGTATGTTTTATCATAAATTATCAAAATATCATTGCATACTGAAAGTGACTCCTCTAGATGGTGGATGCTACCATCCATCTCTTTTCAAATTCTTATAATACTTTTACAATTTCAGAATTTAACAGATATCAGAGTATTACTAGGGTCAATCTTTCTCATTTTTTCCCTTTTTTAGTGTTCTTCCCTGGATAAGGGATTACTTCAGAGATGCCTAGCACCTCTTGTGAAATGCCTGGCTTTGCCGTTCAGATGTAGAGCCTGTGCTTAATGTGGCGAAATGCTCATTGTAGAATTAAAGAGAGAACAACACATACATTTTGTTACAGCTGTAGGTGTCCACAGTTCTTTTTTAATTACATCTCACATACCTTGTTTATCATAGCTAGATGGGTTTTGGAAATATGTAACCTATAGTGAAGCATCTAGTGAAGTAAATGAAAGAAAAATCAATTGGTTTTAAGAAATTTTGGAGTGGAAAATAGAGAATGGCATTATATATTTAGGTAGGTGTTCCTAATACCTACCTACCTGTTTGAAAGCACAAAAGAAGACATGGTATACACAGTGAATTTAGATGGCTAAACAGACATCTAATGATGGAGTAGAGACCTCCTTTGAGCCCACTCTCTACCCCCATTCATCCGTTCTCTCCCCTCTTCCTAATGTACAGACACAACATGAAGGAAGCTGCGGCTCTCCGTTGTTTCTCCTGGCTCCGGGCAGCTCCGGCACCTTTTGGCACCGCCTCCCTCCGGAGCTCAGGTTTGCTACTTGCTCCCGGGCGCCGCTTCCTTGGTGCGCTGGGTGGGGCTTGCCGGGTTCTGTCGCCCGCATGAGGCACATTGGTAAAGAGCAAAGGAATGTCCAAATCACCCACGAGGGAAGCGGGAAGGTTTTAATGGCGGCGGAGAGCTGCAGCAGAGAGGCCACGACCTGTGCTTCCAGCACTCGCGTGGGGGAAATGGCAACCGGGACCCGGGAGGTGTGGGGTTTTATCAGGGGCGGGGCGAGGGGAGCGGGAGCCCCCCCTCGCCTTCCCCTGCCCAATGGGGGCAGGCGCCGTGGCAATGACGTGGACCACGGCACCCGACGGGGGCGGACACGGGGCCCCAGGGCGAATGGGGTTGCAGGATCGGGGTGACAGACACCGAATGCTCCGGACGGGACAGGGAGTGGTTACAGGAGTGACGGGGGGAAGCTCCAATAGCAGGCAGCCTGGAGCGAGCCACTGCGGGGAGGGGGAAACAAGGGAGGTGCATGGGGGTACACAGCACTCGGCTAACTAACATAGATCAGAACCCCTAATCTAAACCCAAACCCAGGATGCAACAGGAAGCTGCCTTGTCTTCTGTGAAGACACAGATTTAGTTCTTGTTCACAAAATGCCTCAAAGTATTGCAACACCAGGATTTTGATGGAGATACTAACAGGTATAACTGACCTGAAAATCAATATTTTGAAAAATTTCTTTCTTAGTAAGCAGTCCATTAGTTCACCTCTTTCAGGTAACTTCAAATACCTTTTGAACTTTGAACTTGTTAAACAACACATGACATGAGAGAAGTCAGAAAGGAGGGTTATTTTATACATGTAATAAAAATAGTGTAATGAAAAATGAGAAAAAAACAAACAATGACTAAACACAAAATTATTATGAATAATAATTCATAATAATGAAGATAGTATGTGATATTATCAAAAAGGTTATACACTATCAAAAATAATAAGTACAAATTATTACAGTATAAACAATTGATCAAATTAACATAATCTGTCATAAGTAACTCATGCAAAACCAATGAATGTTATGTTTGTGTTCATTCAATAAGTGTAAAATCTTTTGATATTTATCATTGCAAATTTTGTACTTTAATGTGAATTTTCATAATTTTTAGTGATACCAGTAGAGATGGAAAAAATTTTACTTTGATATAGCGACTCCTTTCCAGATTTAAAAAAAAAAAAAAATCCCAACATTGATAGTTTGGCATATCTACCTGAGTATAGCTTGTGAATTCTGACAATTTCTGTCAATGCATTAAAAAAACTGCCTAGTGAAATATAGTTGGTTTTGAACAGAAAGTCCAGTCTTTGTGGATGGATATTATGTGTCTACATAAACAGGAAAAGGGGACAGCTGTTAATCAGGTCTTCCTATCAAATTTTTTTCACCTGGTGCTTCAAAGTACATTGCAGGTCACTTAAGCAGAGAGATCTCCAAACAGAATAAAACCCCCTAGTTTTGTTTTGCTTAACTAGCTCACAGAAATTTGCGTGGGAGAGAAGAAATGAGCATTTTCATAGCAGGAGCTATAGAACAGAATAGTTCCAGTTGGAAGGGCTGTAGCAGTAGTACAGGTTAGGAAAAAGGTTTTGACTTAATATTCTGTTACTCTAAGCAGAATCAAGCAGTACTACTCCCACAACAGTGGTCCCTGCCCAAACAATTACTTGAGTAGTTACTCTAATTCTAATTATTCCATGCAGAACTTTGTATTACTATTTTTTCTCTTAACAGAGAAATAGAAATTCATAATTTAGAATGGAATGGAATTTAATGGATTTTAATGGAATTTTATGGAATTTCTGTATTTCCTTTTGACAACTGGCAAGTAAGATTAATATGACAAAAATATTAGTATGAATTGCAGAGAGGTGGTGGAGAACAGTGAGGGATGGGAAGAAAAACTGAGGAAGAGGAGGAATGGATTAGTTAGTAGGTCATAAGTGCCTATAAAAATTGGACAGGTGGGAACAAACAAGATGGGGTGGAATTATTTAAAATTACTAAACGTGATAAAAGCAAAAGTAATAATCTGAAACTCAGATAGGAAATAATAATTTACGTATTAATAAAAAAGTTGTGATAGTGAGGTCAATTAAAAAAAGGATTAATTTGCTGAAGAATATGGTTCTGCTAATATTGCCTAAGGTGTCAATGAGACTAACATAACACATTACCACATTAACAAAGGCAATCTTTTTAGAGAAGAGTGAAATTAAGATAGAATAGATTTGCAAACTACTCTTCTGTTGTAGTATAACCATAGATATTTTTGTACAGAAAAGGAAAGTAAATATTTGTTTTTGGGTTTGTTTTTGTTTTTTTTTTTTTTTTAAGTCAATTTCCTGATTAATATTATTCTGTGACACTTTTTACAGCACACAGCTCCTATATTTTGTGTTTGATGGTCCCTCTTGAATACTTATTCAATATATTTTATGATAGTAATTGTAGATGATCTTCCTGCATCTGTTTTGCACTTAAGAAAATTTGAATTATATTCAGTTCAAGTCAGTATACAGAAATCTGATTTTCTTTTCTTTCTTCTTTTTTTTTTCTTTTAATTTTGGAAATTAAATATGAATCTTCAACACTATTATAAATATATAATAATGTACTTCTTAGATCACAAATAAATACACTTGAATACATTGTTTTTTTTTTTTCTTATCAATGCCATGATGTATTGTTTAGCAGCTCAAGTAGTAAAATTTTTAATGATATTTTGTGAATATACTGCTTCATATTTAAATGTTCTCTCTGTTTTGAAGGTGCAAATCTGTGCCAACTTTACAAAGGTAAACTTGGAAACTAAACGATGTGTTAATCATGCATTTACTTCTGAATTGTATTGCTCTTTTTATTCAATACATTTAAGTTTTCCTAAAATATTACTTAAATTAAGGTGCCTGATTAATTCACGAAATCATTACAGCAGTGTTTCTATGGAAGAAAGAAGACAATGTAAAACATGGAAAGCAATGCTTTTGGTTAGAAAAGTAGAATGCCTTGAGAAGATTTTCACAAACACAAGAGGGTGTGAATTAATCCATCACATGGTCCCTGATGAGTAGCCTATAAGGAAGCAGTGCAATGAGGTAGAGAGGAATCCTAGAATTTCTGTTAGTAGCTGGTTTGAAAAGAAAAACTATCAGAAAGAACTAAAGGGTCAAAGTTTCATTACAGTACTAGCATGTCATCACCAGAAATATTGCATCTGGGTGTGTAAAGCTTCAAGAAGTCACATAAACCCAATTATTTGGAATTCATACATTTTGGTGTATGGGAAAGTGCTGCTGAAATACTTCAGGAATGGTTCCTACACACTTAATTAATTCAGTCTAGAGGAAAACCTTGGTACAAAAAAATTCAGTGAAATTTGCCAGTTGCATCTGATGAAATGTCCCTAATACCATGAAAAATTCAAGTAGAACTGATGTTGCTTATCTACATTTTCTTAACTAAACTCGTTACCTTGTATGCAGGTATCCAGCTTTAACAGACTAGCTGATTCATGGTAATATATTAATGTGCTCATGATATTTCACATGGAATCTGAACCTTAATAGCAGCAAAGGGTAAAAAAATAAAACATTGTCATTAGGCAAAAGACATGTTCAACAAGCAAAACATACTACTGATAATAATAAAATATACTAAGACTTTATATAAGACACAAAGATATGTGACCTAGTCTTTTTCAGAGTGCTGGAACTGTCTTCCCAGAATAGAAGTTATGGCACCAAGCCTGTCAGAATTAAAGTGCTGGACAGCTCTCTCAAACACATGGTGTAATTCTTAGGACTGTCCTGTGCAGGGCCAGGAGTTGGCCTTGGATGTTCCCTGTAGGTCCCTTCCAATTCAGAATATTCTGTCATGTATATCAGACCAGAACATTACTCTTTTTTTCTGCTTTTATTCCCTAAGTGTGTCAGAAAGCAGCTATCAGAATATTAATAAAATAATTAGGTCCCATGACTTGTCTATATGTGTGTGAATGTATTGCAAATGTAACCTAATCCAAGAACGGTAGGATAATTAAAGTACCTACTGGTCGGGCTTTATTGGACATCTTGGAAAGAAAAACACATGGACTGGATGTTCTCCTGATTTTGACAGAATTTATTTTCTTATCTGTAGCTGGGACAGTGCTATGTTTTGTATTCAGTATGAGAATAAAGTTGATAACACACGGATGTTTTGGCTGTCGCTAAGTGGTGCTTACCCTAAGTCCATGATTTTCCAGGTTTTCATGCTTTGCCAGTGAGCAGGTGCACAAGAAGATGGGAGCAAGCATGGCCAGGACAGCTGAGCTGAACTGGCCATAGGGATATTCCATAGAATGTCATCCTTGGTATACAAACTGGGAGGAGTTACTGGGAAGTGGTGGGGTTACAAGTCAGCAGGTAGCCAGTTGTAATGTGCATCACTTATTTCTCTTGGGATATATTTCCCTCCTACCTTTTTAAGGATTTTTTTTTTTTTTTTACTACTACTACTACTAATTTTGTTTCAATTGTTAAACTGCTCTTATCTTAACCCACTAGTACTTTTTTTTTTTTTTTTTTTTTTTTGCTTTCTTTATTCTCCTCACCAACTCATTGGTATGAGAAGGGAGTGAGAAGCTGCATGGAACTTAGCTAACAGCTGGGGTTAAACCATGGCAGATGTTTGAAAGTGGTGTCATAAAGAATCAGTTCTGGAAACATCTTGAAAATGTCAGTGATGATCTAACTATGAAAGTACAATGAAGGGTATTTATGACATGAATTTTGAATCATCTATACATAAGAAGATGAGATAACCTATCTTGGAAGCTGCAGTAATAGGGATGAAGTAGATTGTAAAAGTGTAAAGTTCAAGGTTTATATATTTGAGATTATTAATGAGAATTCAGAATGGATCTGCAATCTAATGCCTTGAAGGTAAGGAAAAATATAATTAATCACAAAAGCGATACAGCCATGAATGAGGAAAATATGACCACAGAGAACAAAAGACAAATAATTGCAAGTAAAAATGGTGAAACGTTACTTTGGAAGAGAGCTGTTTTGCTTCTCTTTCTAAATAAGTCAAATAATGAATGTTGACTGAAACTTCTGTCATTGCTGCACTGCAAGGCAGAAAAGGACTTAATCAAAATGACAAAATAAGGTTAGAAAGGGAGTAGAAAATATATAACACAGAGGTGTCTCGACTGGGAATACAAGAACACAGTATTCATAAATTCAAGTTCACATCATAAGAAGGAAAACATTATTTGTCGTAAGTTTGGTTTTGTAATGTGCTGAACAATGAACTCTGTTACAAAAGTGATATGTATCCTAAAATGGGTCTACATAGGGCTATTGGCTGAGCTCTGAGTTTACATCGTTTTGTGTCCTTTGACATAAAATTTTTAGCTGTTGCTTTGCTAACAATATGAAACAGTAAGGTTAACTCAAAAATATTGTTAAAATGTAAAAAGTCATCTACTTTTAAAAATTATTTCTTACTAACCTCATTATTCCTGAGTGCTGTGAAATCAGAATTGTGTCGTAAATACAGAATTCATGAAGAGAAAAGATCTATTAAAGAGCAAATCATCCAGATTCTGAAATACTATAAATTATCATCTGAGACAGATGTGTTTAAATATCTCATTTTGATTTGTTTAAACTGCACTGCGAGTACATGAATAATTAAATCCATGAGCAAATAAAATAATGAGGGAATTTTCTTCAGTAAGATCAAAATCACTAGGTATGAAATAAAGACTCTTATTTCCTTAAATACAAATTTTATACCTCAGTAGTATATATGTATATTTTTTTTATTACAATAAAACCTGTATTTCAATGTAGCACATGTCAAAATTTATACAATATTAGCTCATAAAATCCTTTCAAGTCATATGTTATTTTTGGTAGTGTTCAGATGTTCTGTGAGACAGAAATTAGCAAGAATCAGGAGTTTGTCATCAGTATTAAATAAGTCTCTTCCTGAATACAAAGAAGAAAAGGTTTTGTTCTGTTTTATACAACAGCAAACAACTTTTGGAAGTCTGCCCATTTCCAAATTGATTATAATTTAGTATTTTAAACTCTAGAAAGCAGGGTCTCATTTAAGGTTGTGTTTGTGTAAATGCATAAAGCCAGAGCCAGATTTCAGTTTTGCTAGATTGCTAAGGAAATAGCAGTATATAAATGTGATTGTGCATCACCAGCAATTTTTCAGTTTACAAAGATCAATATGGACCAAATCCTGACATCATCACTTCGGAAAAATATTCACTAAAATCATGAAGTGGGAGAATTTTATGGTAGATTGTGGCACAATGAGAGAATCTATGGGAAGTTATAGCAGGCACTGTAAGTAGCTAGAGCAATGAACTCCTTGAACTCCAAGGATGGAGATGAGATTAAATTTTGATATTCAATGCCATGACAGGTTATGAAGTTAGGTCATTAACTATTAATCCTCAGAAATGAGTACTGACCTTAATACTAATATATGTGGGTTCACTATTCTGTTAATGAGCATAACTGTACCAATCTCCTTGGCTACTTGATGTGTGCAAGAATAATAATATTGCAAAATATGATATAAAGTAATTTATTAAAATTAAATACTGTCTTTGTAATTTTCATGATGAACCTATTTTAAAATCTGCATTCAATTTTAAGAATAAATCTAAAACTGAACAAGCTGAAAATCCATTTCTAGTAGTGCTATTCTGCTAAACAAATGGACAATGATGATATTAACTAGATAAAAGTCAGATGCCATATGTCACAATAAGCTTTGAAGAACTGTTGCTCTTTCTACCCATTTAATCCTCTGAAATTCGGAGAATATAAAATTTTATGTGATTTTCCTAGGTAAAAATATATAGGTACCTCAACTTTCCAAAGACTGATATGATTATAAATATTTCATAAATAAATACACTGCAAGGTATTTAATCAATATATGGCAGAGAAGAATGGTTTCATGCAGACAGCTGTAGACAACTTTCAATAGTAAAAAGTTTTCATTTATCATGTTTCCTTTTATAGACTACTCTTCTGTCATCAGGAGGTTCAAATTCAAAGTTTTTCTTGTTGCTTTAAGGTCTCAGACTAAAACTGTAAGATATTCTTAGGCTGTTTATATACAAATATGCAACAATTATGAAGAAGCAAAATTATTTCAGAGCTCTGCTGTAGCTATGACAACCACCTTCCACTGTACTTCATTTAGATAAATAAATCTGACAGCTAATAAGAATGAATTTTAACATATTTTATTCATGATGGAATTTCTTGAATGTTATTTTCTTGGGAAAATATATTCAAAAAAGGTATTACATCCCATTAAGAGAAACGATTTCTACCAGAAATACTGTGTTCTCTGACTTAATGTTCAATCTTAGTTCCTACATATGAAGTTTAAAATGCATTGTGTCTTTGTTCTTTATTTTACTCAGTGGGGAAAATGGCAAGTCTTAGTTCTAGTGAAACAATATCATTCAAAGTAGCTCACCAACTTGCCTTTGGTATCTCAATCTCCTCTATCTTCTGATATAACTTTTACATGCATATTTTATATATAGTCAGGGCCCAGAGAGGCAAAAACCAAAACAATTAATAAATTTGGAAATTTAAAAATATGCTGTGAAATCAGGTCTCTGTTAGTGCTGTTCAGTGCCAGTATATGCCTATTCAATTCAGCATTGCCATCATCCCATTTATACATGTCAACAGTCCTTTTCTTTTTGATGATATGGATTCCTCCCTTATGCCACAGTGAAATTAAACCCTGAAGGACATTCACCCAGCAGAAAACTCTCTTACAAAGGAAAAAAAAAAGGATAGCATATGTCAGTTTCAGACAAGACCTAAGTTTAGATTCCTAACTTGGGTCAATTGAAATGATTCCCCATAAATATTGTCAGAATAAGGACATAGTTCAATACTCTTAATCACCTGAAAGTCTCTGAAATTGCAAACTTTTTCCTTTAAAAATTTATTCACTAAATGTGAAAATACCTTTGAAACTCAAGACTGTGCACCACATTGAAAGCAGAAGACAATCTTCCCATTGACTATAACATACATTAAAACTGTCAATGGATGATTTTTTCCTATTTTTTTAAAATATTGGCTTATTATCTCAGAATCTATGACACGGGTAGAAAAATAATGTTTATATAATACTGAAGTACAAAAAAACCTCTTGTTCTCAGAGAGAAAAATAATTAGATATTTTTAATGTGCCCCCAAAGATGCATGTGAATTATTATTTAAAAATGTATCAATTACAGAGCACACTAAAATTAGTGTCTTTAATAGAACTTTACAAATCTTTTTACAAAAGATTTTACTTTTTTTACAAAAAGTCAGAAAAAGAATTAAAAATATCACTTTGAAGGGAAATGAAGTTCTGAAACTCTCAGTTCCTCACACCATTAACTCAAATAGGCTTTGACATAGAATACATGGTAAATACATGACTTACAGTGCCTTAATTATTTGGAATTTTGTATCAAGAGTCTATGTGGGCAAATCATAAAGCACAAAGTTTATAACTAAAAATCTCTTTGATTTTTCTTTTCTACCATCTCCAAGAAAGGCAGTATTATCTCAAAATACTACTTAAATAAAATATATGACTTTTTCAATCATGTTCAATTGCTTTGAAGCAGGATTGAGTGACATCCATTCTTTGTCTGATAGCTTTTAAAAGTATGAAACAACATAAAAGATTATTGCAGTTTGTAAAGATTAATTGCAGAAATCATTGCAGTTCATATTATAACTTCAACATCATGTCTAGGCTCTAGGTATTCACCCTCAATGCCCATCTCAGGTGGAGAAAATAAGATGAAAATAGCTGGAGATAAAGGCAGTTTAGCATAGAAAAAGAAAAGGCCGAATGTGCAAGCACATGAGATTAAACAAAAAGATTTGTTTTCTACTTCCCATCAGGAGCCATGGTCCAGCAATCTCTTGGTAAGTAGGGCCCCAGTGTGTTTAGCCATCTCTTACTAAGACAAAAGCCTTAAGAACAAGTGCCCCTTCTGTCTCCTCTTTTCTTTGAGCCTTTAGCACTGAGCACAACGCTCTATGCTACGCAATATCTCTTGAGTCAGCTGTCCTGGCTCTGTCCCCTCCCAGCCTTTTGCCCACTCCCAGACTGCTGGTTTTTGGAGTTATGGGAATGTTGGGGAGATAGTGCTGATGCTGTGGCCAAAATACAGTTGGTGTTACCAATGCCATTCCAGCTACCAATACAAAGCACAACACTTATGAGAGCTACTGTGGGAAAGTAACCTCTGTCCCAGCCAGACCCTGTGTAACTTCCACCCCTATTACAGCTTCTCTAAGGCTTTTTCACTGTATTCTTAGAAAGACATGACTACAATGTTCTTACCAATTTGCTTTTCATATTGTAAATTAAATAAACATTAAATAGCCCAGCAAGCATTGCAAAAGCACCCTTAGTGCTAAATCATTTATTGTATACTTGTGCTCTTATGGGTCTGTGTTTTGATTTTGTGCTGAAAAAAAGTGTTGGTAATACAGGGGCATCTTCACAACCACTGATCTTACACAGTGTCAAGGCCCAATTAAATATATATTATTTTTAAAAGAATACCAAATTTCAGGTAACAGACATTTGAAATATTTTTATATCATTCCCAGTTCTCTTTTTTTTTTTTGAAAAAAAAAAGGAAATATATGTGATAGTTGCACTTATAGTCTTTAGCATTCAGCTAGAGTAAATCTAGTAAAGATTGCACATTCTTTAGACCCACAGAAAATCATTGTTTAATATAGTGGTATACTTATCCTTTAAATTACCTGTCTTTGTACTAGAAAAAAAACATTTGTTCCAATCTCCTAATTGTTGAAACCATGTTGGTTTTGTGTGAATACTACAAAACACTGAAAAGAAATCCTAAGTTTCCATAGCAATTGTTCAGTGTCACAAAAGACTAAACTGGTCAGATTTTTTTTTCAGGCAAATTGAATGCATTATGCAGTCATTAACGATTTTCCTTATTTAGGGAACTGAGAGAAACATTTTTTTTTTCCTTAACGCAGCCCTTCCAAGAAATACTGAGCTCTTTTCATTTCGATATTTCAGTCCATGGCAATTCAGAACATTCTTCATCTCCATTTCCTCTTAGATGCAGAGTTCTTATTTTGAAAATGATGATCTTGTTTTTAGTTTTGTTTCCCTGAAATTTAATATCTTCTCTGTATAGATATAAACATGTATAAAAGCAAGAATACAGATGTATGTGTTGCAAAAATGTATAAATCTGATTGAAAATAAACATCAACATTTAATTACAAACATGTTTCAAAAGGCTGCTAATTTGTAACACTGGATTTGAATTTATTTGTTTAAATATAGACATTTTTAACTATTCTAAAACCTGCTTGAATGAACTAGTTATACAATAGCCAAAATAGCTGACATATGTGAGCAGAGTTCTCAGTTGTTGAACTGCTACCAAGAGAGTTCTGTGAGAGCTCTTCAAACTTTTGTTTGAATCCTTTTTCTCCACATTGGAACTGATAATATTTTAATTGTTTTTCTGAAGTATGTGTTTAGAGAGAGATATGAAGTATACTTTGCAGTTATTTTCAATGAACATGATATCCAGAGCAGTGGATTGATGATGGTACTCTTTAATTTTTGATTGCAATAAAAAAAAACCAAATAATACTATGCTCTTCATTATTATTTGTAAACATCTCTAAACATAACAGCGGCATTACTGCTAGTACATTGATATTATGGTCAATACCATTTGTCTAACTTCTAATAGAACGTATGACTAATGTCATGTGTCTCTATGAAATCTCTTAGAAGTATGTGCATAGTGCTAAAAGGGTTATTACCGCCCCTGATACCCCTTTGCCAGGTCTGCCTAATCAACAGAAGAGATATATTCTGTTGAAACTTTAATGTCCAAGCTATATAGTTATCAGATATTGGGCACAGAGATATGTTCAATTTATTATTCTTTCACACCTAATTAAAGTCATAAATTAGTATATGCAACAGAATATGTCCTGGCAGAGAAGTTAATTTTAATACAGGAAGTGACATAATCTGACATGTGATTTATCTACAAATCCTGAACACATTCTAAAGGAGACTCTCATAAATGCTCATTTACAATAATCTGTCTTTGTCACCAATCTGTCCATGCCCAAAATTATTGGGTTTTGTGACCAAAATAATTATGTTTCAAACAAATGCATGAAAGTACAATCTGATATCATGCTATTTGGAAAGAGATTATTCTTTGTTGTGAATAGTAAACCTCAGTTACTAAGTCAGTAATTTACAGGGGTTTTTTTAAAGTGCATACATACTATAGTGAGTTTTCAAGAAAAGTTTTCTGAGGAAATGATTCTTTGTCATCCAGTTATGTCTTTGTGATATTTTTTTTTTTTTTAGGAGAATTTTTGTCAAATACATCACAATAACATTAATAATATGAAACTTAATTGCACACCAAATCTCAAAAATATCTGACTAGGAAAAATTTCTAAGCAAATGCTGAAGATATTTTATGGAGGTGATATTATTATTTCTGGACCAGAAAATGGAGATGTCAGTTATATGAAAGGGTTTACCATACCTCATAAATGTACTTCTATCACAGAATACACTTAAATACATTATATGTAGAGGGAAGCAGTAATGAATGTGAAATGTATAATTACAATTTGAGCTGTATGGAATTGAAATTAGGCAGTATGCAAAAGCCATCTGGCACTGAGACTATGTATACTTGCTGTTGCTGTCTTGAAAATGTTCACTGTAAAGAAAAAATTGCCAGTTTAACACCAGGGACACACCTGGACGGACGTAAGTCTAGTGAGAACTGCTGTCATTGGACAGCTGAGAGATTATTCCCAAAGAACAGCTTGTCAGAAGGCAATAGAGATAAATCAAAATTAAAGAAAAGGCCGCTTTGTTCTGCTCATTGTTGAACACTGACTGAATTCTTCAAGACACGCATGAACACAAAATCTGGCCCATAAATAGTAAAAGAGGCTTGTCAAAAAAGATGGGCTCTCCTCAGATATACAAGCAAAATTAGGAGAAAGCAGAGACCAGGACCGCAGCTTCTCTTTATCACCCCCAAAGTCCATCCCTGGATTTTCTCATGGGAAAAAACTGCTGTAGTTTCTGCTGAAGCATGAGGAAAAAGGTGACACTACCAGAGAGTTCTCAAGGAATATTCAAATTTTATTGGTTCATATTTTCAAATTCACTAAGACTTGGAAACTTTGCAAATGACACAGAAAAATGTCTTCAAGGCAGATTTTGAATATCTGAAGTTCAGAAACATTCTCAGAATCATGTTGATATTGGCTTACGGCAGGAATTTTTATGAATATTCTACTAGGATTTCTTGCCCATAGCCTAGCAATAAGATTAACTGTTACCTGGGAAATAATACAGAAGAGATATGGGCAGTCTGAAAACAGCGACAAAATATCAATGCATGCAAGAAATAAAAATTATTTTACAAATAACGGCCAAAAAAACAATGCAGAGACAAACAAAAGTCTTTAGAGCTGTGAAAAACTTGTCAGAATTTAGTTTTTTTCTAAGAAGCAGCCGTTTCTTAGAAAATATGATGTATGAATTCCAAATAAAGGATCAGCTTTCAAAGCTTACTGAAGTCTCGCTAGGATATGGATCATTCCATGAATTAAGTAAGATTACTGTTAGGAGAAAGGTCAGCCCCTAAAGGACTATCTGTACAAAACTGTGTTAACACAGTAAAGCCTCTTCAGTTCAGTGGCTGCTCACAGAACCAAGTATTTCTGTAAGGTCTTAGTTTGTGAAATGTCTGGAAGTTGAAGATCTGGCATATACATGCAGCTCAATTAATTAATGCATTTTTTTATAACTCTAGTGATTGATAATTTGTGTTGTTCTATTGTGACATATTTGAAAATGAATGGAGGTCCAACATCTTTTCCTTAATAAGAATCTCTACAGATATATGTGAGCTATTGCTGAACATTTATTTACTTGCATAGTCAGTACCTTGCTAGAGTATAACTTAGATTGTAAATTGCTCTAAGATATCTTCAATATGAAAGATGCTTTATAAATCCAAATTGCAATCTGCTTCTGCTCAAATGAACATAAATATTAAATCTGTGTATGGTAATTCATATGCTATAAAATTATATTGATCCTGTTTATATTTGGGTTAACTTACTTCTGACATCAATCTGAAAAGAAATGTCCCTGAAGTTGTTCCATAAAACTGCCATACAGTGTCAAAAATAACTAGCTCAGACCTTGACTGGATGCTCCATCTTCTTTTCAACATAAGTGATACTGGGAAGGAAGCTCTGAGGAAGTAGGAGAATGGTATGTGTTCTCTGAAACAGGATTCTTGATAGCTTTACAAACTAGCAAACACAGATTTGGAGTTTTCAGAGTAGAAGATGATTATAGCTTTCACATACTTTCTTAAATTCACTTGACATTAAAAACAAGAATCAATTTGTACAGAAGCTTTTAGAACCTACAGTTTATTAATTGCAAGAAACTTGGTAGCCACTGATGATAGTTCTAGGAAGTAGTGTGCCTAGGAAAGAGGTATTAGAGCTGGGGTCAAATCTACATTGGTTATGAATTTAATTCTGGCTATTTAGGCAATAGGAACCATTTTTTGTATTTAATGTTACCAAGTAACCTGATTTGGATTTAAAATTGCTTTTTCTAAACAGATTTTCATTCAGAGGCAGGAGGAGTGTCAAAAAATAGCTGTTGACAATTTTTGTAAAACCAGGCAAATCATTTGGGTTTTTTGCTCCTTGCTAGTGTGTTTTAATGCTGGGAAAGATTAAAGTTCATGGTTTTTGCTACATTACAATAATGTACGAATTACAAATATAACAGTTCTTGTAGTCTAGCAGATCCTCACTATTGAAGATCTTAAGCAAAACTTCCTAAGTGTGGGACTCTCCTGCTTATTAAATATGTATATGTTTTTCAAAGGTTCCTAAAATCTTTCAGGACCATACTAAATTTAAGTACTGAAGACTAAGTGAAATGCAGCACCTACAAGCACAAAAATAGAAAGAACAGCCTAGAAATATCTTGGCTTAGTCTCATCCAAAATTTTTGCCTCTGGTAATCCCGGAGACACATAAATATTACCTTAATTAATTATATTCTGGCTTCACAATTGCCCTGCATTATCAACCACAATGTTTATATGGATGTTCACAGTCTAGTTTAATTCTGAAGAAATCAAACTGACTTTTAGTTTACAGGAAGGGTGAGAGCTATGGAGACAATACTGACAAGGAGTATTTTCCTCCTCTGGTCAGCTCTTACAAACAGAATGAACTCAAACAGTAATTTATTGTCTGCTGTGATTTAGGAACAGCACTCCCACTTCAGTGCTCCCACTAAACTGAAAACCATTAATCACTCCCCTACCCCCCCACCTCTGGTGGAAGGCAAAATGCAGAGATTATGGGTGGAGATAAAAAAAAATTACTGGACACAGCAATGAGATAAGAAAACAAACACTAACCTCAACACTACTAATAACAAAAGTGTACAAAGAGAGGGCGAACATGCAAAAATGTTCACCAAGCCCTGGACAATAAAAAACAGCTGTGGGCAGACCCTTTGCACAACACCCTTTCCCCTGACAGGAAGCCATGTCCACCTTCCTCCAGGAACCCAGAGTCTCTTACTTGCATCCCCCCAGCTGTGGGCTGCCCCAGACTGAGTCCCGCAGGGTGACCCACTGCTGGCTAGTCAACAGGTTGCCCAGCTAGTGTAATGAAGGCTCTACCAAAGACGAGAGGACTCTTGAACTGTATAAATCCACGTGGGTTTATTGAAGGGAAGTCAGAGGACGAAGGAAGCAGGACGGGAGCACGAGGACAACCACATGTGAAGGGAAAGGCTCCGAGAGCAACTGCTGGAGGGAGGGACCAGGGTATATAACCGAGGAAGGATAGGAGGGGTCAGGGTACAAACTGTCCAATGAGGGAAAGGTTCAGGGGAGGAGCTGGGATGGGATGACATGAACAGGACCAATGAGGGAGAAGGGAAGGAGTGGTTTTCCGAGGGAACCAATGGGGGAGCTGAGAACAAAGAACTTTCTAGAACTGGGGAGAGTACAACAGATGATAGACATGAACTCCTTTGCATGGGGAAGCAGGGAACTCTGGGAAAATGTCTTGCCCTCTCACTTTGACTTAAACAGATGTAGTCCCCCGGGGCATCCCTGAACTGCTTTTCCCAGGGGCACCTCCCACACCCAGAGATGATGTGAGGTGGGATAGAATAACATCCTAGGCACACCCACTTTTCTCCAGGCTTCACTTCCTCATGGCCTACGGTGAAAAATTTGACTCCGTCCTTGCTGGAACAAGGACACTGTCTTGACTTGCCTTACCAATCCATAGAGCTCACATATTTTAGACCACAATGTCTTGCATATACTTCTCTGGCTTCCTGCCCTATACTGTAACCAGGGTCACAGGTACAGCTCTTTCCCAACATCTAAGATGGTGCTGGTGCCAGCAGAGAAACTGCTTAGGGCACCAAGGAAAACACAGCCAGTGTCAAAATATAGCTAAGAGCATAGATACATCAACAGATTCCTTGCTTGTAAATTTAAAAGCATAATGTCTAATCTGTAGATGCCAGAGTAGAGATGCACTGGGTGTTCAAAATTAAGGCCATCTCTTTGGAAATCAGTGAGTACAGATGCCCTTTTTTTGAAGACTTTTGTTGAAGCTAGGGCATAAAATTTTGCATCAAATCATAGGGCGCTCAGCACAACATCCTACTTTCTCCTCTCTCAGTTTAAATGGACTCTCTTAGAAGTCATAGCGGGTTAGCAGTGGCAATCAAACCGTACATGGGAACCTGGGGATGTCATTATGGAACACAAATCATTCAGGAGAAATTACATCTCTATGTTCATTCCTGCTAAAGGACAATTTTGACTTGTTTGAAAACAGGCCAAGGTCAAAGGAGTAGTCATCTCTCTTGAAATACTGTTTTGGGGAACTCAAACATGAATTCAGACCCTTTTATCAAATCAGGAAAGATAAAGTTTACATAACAATTAAGAACACCTTTATCAACCTTAGGGTTATGATAGCTGCATGAAGAAAGGGATAAAAGGGAAGGAAGCATAAAAGGGTTTCTCTGTTCTCTGTTCTCATATTGAGGACATGGATGCTCCTAGGATCTGTCAGTGAGAAGTGAAGGAGGTGTGGTCATTTCAGCTGTCTTTTCTAGTAAATGTGTTTTCCCATCTTTTCATCACCTAGAAGAGGAAGGAAAGAGAGACAACAGGACTGTAGAAATGGAGAAGATTTACTTTCCTGTTTTGTCTGAACATTTTTTCACATGCCACCAAAGGAAAATGGACATTTGGTAGGGACTGCTTGAGGAACACATGGAGTGGGGATAGAACAAAACAAAGTCAGCACCTGGTGTGACATATACTCTATTACAGACTCAAGGATTAACAAATTAGCTACCAATGGAACGAAGTAGCTGACTGAGACTTACCCAACTTCACTTCATGAGAGCATGTGATAACATGAAAGCAGAAAAAGCTGTGAAAATTATCTGGTTTGGGTTTCCATTTTTGTTTTGATTTTCATCATTTTACTTTTAGGGTTTTGGTTTTTGGGGTTTTTGGGGTGTTTCTTTTATTCAGTTTTTTTTGTTTGTTTCTTTCTTTTGTTAGTTTTTTAATGGTTTTTTTTGGGTTTTTTTTGTTTCTTTTGTTCTTTTTTGGGGAATGGTTTGTTTACTTGCAGTTTTTTGTTTGTTTGGGGGTTTTTTTGTATTGTTTTGGGTTTTTTTTGTTTTGTTTTTGATTTTGTTTTGGTTTCAACAGAGTTGTTAATACATATCAATATTTGTATGGTTTGGAAGCACCACGCTGAGATTTCCTATGTCCTAATTAAACAGACTTAAGGCACAGACAAGTTTAGGAATCAAAACTAGTTTCAGAGGAAGCCAGACTCTCCAAAGCTACTGTAATACAGCCATACTTTTGCCATCTTGAATACAAGGAGATATACATAAACCTCCTACAAGATTCCACTGAGGGATGCATGCACCAGGTGGGAATTGTAATGAACCATGAATGATTTTTTGTAGTTTGTAGATGAATTCTAGTGATACATTAATGATAATTTATCTACTGTATCTACTTCAGCCTGGTCATGTTTTTTAGATCTTGGCCATGTGTCTAATCTAACAGCCAAGTATATCTTACCCAGTTTGATAAGGTATAGGGAGAGAATGAATTATTAAACAATGACAGTGGCATTGTAAGACACACTGCTTTTCCAGAATGTAGGTAGCACAATAGGTATATTCACTTCTCACTGCTGTCTGAAGTTGCCACAAGTTTAGTGAAAAAATTACAGTGAATTACATCAGGAAATACTATCAGTATGTGGCCTGATCACATGGTGATATAAGGCACAATAATATTAAGTCTATCATTTGCGTTCTATATTTGAAATATTAGTCCCTTGATGATGGCTTTTAATAAAGTAACTTAGAATTTGGTGACTCATTTATCCCCATCCTCTCTGTTTTTTCTATATATAGTGGACATAGACCAGTAGAAATATTCATACCACTTTTATAAAATTAGCTTAGTGACTGTACAGGTACATTTTTAGCTTTCTCCTTTTGGAACTTGGCTCAAATAATTAGCTTTAACAATATGTTATGATGCTCTGTTGTTATTAATTGTTGTTTGAAAAGGTAGCCATTTCACCTAGACAGTCCTATTTATGGACTATGGTAACTGAAAACACCCAATGACAGACAAAAAAAAAATCCAGATTTTATTTAATTTGATTAAATTAAAGGTCAGCAGGACATTGAAGCTACAAAGAAAAGAAGTCTACTGCTATAATACTAATTGTGGCTGTAGCATTCTTTAATGTTAATTTTATCTTCTTTAATGCTAATTTTATCTTCTCTTAATCAGATATTTGATCAAGATTTGTCTCATTTGTCATGCACCAGAATAAAGGCAGTGTTATTTCAGTACTAGAAACCATTTAGTCTTTGGGAGAATATTGTAATAGACCCCCAAAGATACTATTTGTCTTCTGATGTGTAATACACACTAAGTAATTATGAGTCCAAAAATTGCTGGTAATGGAAGCTGGCTTGCCTTAATGCCCCTTGATGGAGATGACTTGTTAAAGACTCAAATATCTTGTCCCCAGTTAGCACTGCGCTGATGTAAACATATTTATATGTAAATACATTTAGACACATTAAGGATTAAGAGCAGTTGGCTAGAAACATTACATCAATCATACCATGGTCAAATCCTCTCCTGATTTACACCCATCACTCTTATGCAGAGGATTCACTGTGTGCGATCATGGTGCTGTTTCATTCTCTGCTAACAAGTGAATGAAATGATCAATCTTGTAACTGTTGTCAAGAATGATGAATTTAAAAGCACTAAATGTTATATCACCCTTATTACAGTTTTGTCGGTGCATGCATCAGGACTAATCACAAGATTGGCCTCTAAAACCAGCATGAGTCCCTTTAGATTTCTCTGTTGTCTTACTCTTAGGATATAAGGAAATCAGTTAACGGCAAACAGCACTGACTAGCTCTGTACACACTTCTTCCTGAGCTTTAAGACATCGGCAATTTCTTTCCCTCCAGTGGTGCAGGGGGTCAGGGAATGCTGGTTATAGTCTGTACTGCTCCTTCCTCCTCAGGGGAAGGACTCCTCTCACTTTAGCCATGCTCCTGCATAACATCCCTCCCACAGGAGACGGTCCTCCATGAACTTCTCCAGTGTAAATCCTTTCCACAGGCTGCAGCTCTTTGTGCACTCTTTCAGCATGGGTCCCCTATGGGGTCACAAGTTCTGTCAGCAGACTGGATCCAATTTAGGCTCTTTTCTTCATGGACCCACAGCTCCTGTCAGGAACCTGTTCCAGGATGATTTTCCCATGGGGTCACAGCCTTCTTTGGGCATCTACCTGCTCTGGTTTTCCATGGGCTATGGGTAGAGCTCTGCTCCGCTGTGGAACTCTATCGGCTGCAGGGGCACAGCTCCTTCACTATGGTCTGCTCCACAGGCCACAGAGGAGCTCCAGTGCCAGGACCACCTCCTGCCCCTCTTTGTGCACTGACCTTGGTGTCTGCAGAGTTTTTCTGTTGTGTACTTTCATCCTCTCTCCTGCCTGCAGTTGCTCTTGTGCAGCAAATTTTTCTCCTACTTAAATATATTATCCCAGAGGTGCTACCACTGTCACTGAGAGGTCAGCCTTGGCCGGTGGTGGGTCCATCCGGGAGCTGGCTGGCATCATCTCTATTGCACACAGGGGAAGCTTCTGGACACTTTTTACAGAAGCAACACCTGTAGCCTTCCCCCACAACCTGAGCCCTGCCTCGCAAACACAATGCATTAACAAAATGCCCTTTAGGTGCTGTGAATCTGAGGAATGCTACTCCACAACTTTCAAACTTTATCAATGAAAATAATGTAGGCTGTGGAAGAAGAACATATAAAAGTACCACCAACATGATATCAAGAACAGGGAAGGAGAAATTCCTACCTGGAGCATGATTATCTTCCAGTGAATGCCTCAGTGTGCTGATGAAACCTGGGAACTGGCCCCTTCCCCCCATTCTGCTAACTGAAGACTGAAACTTCCAGCTATAGGATTCTGGGAATAGGGATGATCTAACAGTACATCCAAGCCTTAGAAACTTGGGAGCCTTTTTGTAACATTTTTAACTATTTTATTAATAAGTTATCTAGATCTTAATTGAGTAATTTAGACTATTCTACTGCTAAGATACTAACTGGAGTAAGAAACTTTTAGCTCCATCTATATGGTGTGTTTCCTTTTGCTCACTATAAGATTTTGAGAACAAAAACTACTGTCAGCCTCAGAGGGTTACTTCTCCAAAGGCTGAAAATCCTAGAGCTATTTAGTATAGGTTGAATAGGGAATAGTGTTTGCGAAACATGAAAATAAATTTCCTTACACACTTGTACGTTTGAGTTCTTCAAGTAGTGCAGTGTGCAGAGAGACATGTGGGTTACAACATCTGATGGAAATTTAGAAAGAATTCTTTTTTTAAGGAATAGTGTTTCCATACCACTGAGAACATGGGTTTTTATTCTGCCAGTGCATAATGGCTTACACAAGCCTCAAAGAAACCTCTCCAATCTTTGAATCCTATCCCCCGTAGGCAGTCATGTAGTATAGATATAGAAGGATGCTCAGGAATAATTTCACAAAATACTCCCATAAATAAATTGAAGACCCTCATTACAGAAATCTAAAATGCTTCAGTGTACACAGAAGACAGTAGAAACACAAAGCAGTCTGAGCACATGTCCTGTTTATTACCAGTGTAAAATGAGTGTCCTATGCAATTGTGTTTGTTGAGCTGCTTGGGTATTCAGATCCTATTTCTGCCATAAAGAGTGGATTGATCCAAAAAGCAGTTATTTTGGCATTCTTAAGAACCTCAGTCTTGTTTATAGTGAAATCAGAATATATACTTCAAAGAAGGAGATATATTTTCCTTTTCAGTATAGATATGACAACATAATCCCCTGAGTGGCTTTAAGCCATTGCTTTGTCTGGGTTTTGCATGTGAACAGCATAGGAAGAACAGTTACCTTCTGTCAAAATAATGTGGGAGGCAAGTTCTTATCAGTGTTTGTCATGTCTATGTCTGCTAAACTAAAAGTTTTTTGTATCTTCTACATAAAGTCAAGAATTTATTGTGAATATAACTGAAATCCTGGCATTTCAAGTCAGGAAAAGATATCTTTCTTTATCTAAGTATTACAAAATAACTTCAGTAGAAAAAACCTCTACATAAAACTACTAATAAAATTAAAATTAACATTTTAATAATTAATAATAATGCACACTCTTCCTGGTTTTTACCTTTTTTCTTGATCTTAGTCTCACTTTTCCACAACTCCTTTTCAAGTGGGTCATTTGTGACTAAGTTGGGTTTTAAGGCTCATTTTTAGTTTAAGGTGATTGGGTACTGCAACAAGTTATAAGTGTCTGGAATTCTTTTGGGAAAATATAACTTTCAGAAGGCTGCTTTCTTCATTGTTCTGTAGCTCCATATTACATTGATGTTATATGGTGCTTTTTGCTTATGTTTTATACTTCTTCATTGCTCTCCTTCTTACCCCTAAAACCAATTTTCTTCATCCTAGTTTGTATTTCTTTTAATTGACAATTGGTGAGATGTGCATTGCCATGGGGTCTCTAGTGTAAAAATTCTGCCCTACCTCTTATCATCCCATGCATGCACTGCTCTCTGTTGTGTTCTGTGCCATCATTTCACAAGACCCTTGTTCTTTCCCTGGTATTGCGTTGTACTGTATTGCTTTACACTACATTATTGCACTAGAGACATAAATCTGTCTTTCTGCCTTGAGAAACTGCTCATTACAGATATCCATGTTGAGCTATACTGGTGCAAGGCAAAAACAGAACACTAGAAAAACAAAATAAACTTTATTTCACAGTTAAACACAAGCCTTACTGTTAGACAATCACAGAATCACAGATATGGGAAGTGACCCCGAGCCCTTCTCCTCAAGGTTGCTCTCAATCAATTCTCTGCACAGCCCGTATTTGTGCTTTAGTTTGTCCTGACCCATGTGCAGGACCTTGCACTCAGCCTTGTTGAATCTCCTGGGGGTTGCAGCAGCCAACCTCCCAAGCCTGACAAGGCCCCTCTGAATGGCATCCTTTCCTTCCAGCGTGTCAACTGCACCACACAGCTTGGTGTTGTTGGCAAATTTACTGAGAGTGCACTCAATCCCACTGCCCATCTCATCAGTCCCAGTTTTAATTCTTCCAGGGAGGAACACCTTTCATTCCAGCACACCAGTCACCATGTCCCTGTGAAGCCCATAAGACCATAGGCCTGCAAATGCACTTCTCCAACTCCTCTTACTTATTCCCCATTATACATATGTTATTACAGAGACATTTTGGTTGGTACTCCCATGAAACCAACTTACTGGCTGGAGTGGCTGGAGTTCCTTTGGGCTGCTCTTTAGATTTTCTCCTACTGACCAGCAATTCCTCTTCATTTTCTGGGCATCACTTTCTGACATCAAACTGGTAGAAGTGAGATGGACTGAGGTTTTCCCTCTCCAGCAACTTACAGATAAAATGAGCAAAAGAAAGCTGCTGGCAGGAAATGAAAAGTTCTTACAAAGCTAGTTAATCCCAGGCCTTGAAAACTCAGTACTCAGCCTATGGCCTGTTACCAGGAAAGGCACTACTGCTCTGCAGTTAAAACCTTCTCTCAAAATCTGGCTGCTTCTTGCATTTTTAACATTTGGTACTTTAACCTTCCTGGGCATGTTACAGAGCAAGGAGCTGAAACTGAACTCTGAAGTGAAGAAATCTATAGTATCCAAATGATGGATACAAGTCACCTAGTCCCAGCAAAATTTCCATCCAGCTTTTAAGCTGCCTTCCATATTTGAAAGACTTTTGTAGATTTTGTGTCATATATTGCAAACTCTGTCTGCATGACCTGGACAATCAGTGCATTTGAAATAGAATTATGTGTTTATGCAAACAAATGAAACCACTGGTGTTATACTTACCTACTGTTAGAGAATCAGTGGAGCCTTCCCTTGCATAAAAGGACACTGAAGGTCTCTGTATTAAGACCTAGAGGTGCATTGACTGCTCTCAGGGAGCCTAAACAACTACATCTTGTAGATCTGCTTAAATTTAGGTGTCTTTCTATTATTTGAGGTGAGCTGTCTCATAAAAGAAATATTTGACTTTCTTTGCTCAGCAAAGTGGTCTGATACAGGCAGACTCATTCCATCTGCTGCATTCATCCACCCTAATTTGCTGCTTTTAATTAATGTATTCTGAGGATCTCTTTTTTCTTTATTAGGAAAAAAATCTTGTGAAAGAGGCATATGTTGCATGAAAGCTTTTATGAAAGCTTTTTTTTCCCTCAGTTCCATGTGTCAATAGCAGTTCTGTCATTCCCATGCAAGCACATCTTTGACCCCGTGGTTTCAGTTAGTTTGTACTCTAATAAAGATGTTTATATTTATAGCTGCTACTAGTGCTATGCAGTTCTTGTTTACTGCTTTGCCTCTCTCTGATCTGTAAGACTCATGCCACCTCCTGAGAACAGAGAAAGAAAGCAACAACATGCAACTACTGACATACACTGATCAAAATTTCAGTAAGTTTATAAGGCAAGAGATATCATCAAGTAAATTAATGTTAATGAATAAGTACTAATGTGTCTATTCAGTCCTACTACTTAGATAACAGTACCTGAGTTAGACCTAAACTTTCTCTGTATTTGGTTACATTTTAACAGCTGTTGCTTCTTTATATGTGATTCTTTTACAGCATGATTACTTTGGAACAACAATTTCTCTTAAACAAATTCATAGAAAAAAATCAATCTACATAGTCTTTTTTCCTTTTATATATTAGTAGTATGTGATCAGATGAAGTCACAGATAATTACATATGAAAATCTATGACAGAGCTCATTTGAAGCTCTGTGGAGATATCCATTGATTTCCAAGGATTTTGGATATGTTTCTATCTGTATATATTAGCTTACTGAATTATATGAAAAAGTTGGTTGTCTTCAAAATGTTGAATAGCTCAGCTTTCAGCCTTAGGAATTTTTATTTATTTATTTATATTTATTTAGCCTGGGCATTGTTTCTGTCATCTTTCCTGCTAACAAAGAAATTCTACTGAACAAAATCCTTGTTTCATTTATGTCTATGGAAGATACTTTGAAATAATCAAGTGTGCCAGAATTGGCATCCATAAGGACATTTAACTTTGCTCCTGGTACTCACTTCATCCACCAAATGATCTGTCCACAAAATAACACATAAACACATTCACATAAACACATTCAAGTCAGGAAATATGGTATCTAACCTAATGTGTGGCTGGAAAGCTTCTTGCTTTCAAATGCAATCAGTCTCATCTGGGTAAAATATTTGGTATCAACTCTGTTTTGCACAAAGACTTCCTTGCTTTCATGATTTGTCTTCCTCTTTGATCTTCTACACTCAAACCTGCAAACAGAGCTTGGTTAAAAATGTCAATAGTAAAGATAATACCCTATAAGAAATTTACTACCACACTACACAAAGAACAGTTTTAATCAGCCTTGGAAAGTTACACTGCATCTATACACAGAACCTCCTCAAAATCATTATAGACTGCAGAAAGATAGAGATTAACAACTACATTTTAATTTGGTCCTTATAGACTCAGAACTATGTAATAGTTTACATTATAAATAATTATTTAACATTTATCATCACTATAAAGGAATCACAGATTTGGATGCTTCTGCAGGCCAGCTTTATTTAATTATTCTGAAGGAGTGTTGGTTTATTGTACAACTAAATTAAAAAGTGCTGGTGGATCATACATAATTTGCTTCCTTATGTGTTGTCCTGCATGTTGTCTTGTTACACAATGGCAAGAGCCAATTCACACACTGAGGTGAGGCATTTCTACTTTTTATTTGTTTGCCCAAACTAGGGAGTAAGGTGGTAACGCACAATAAGCTGGCCCCCCAGATAATCAAAACATTACATTATTTATGCATCCTAGCAAACAAAGATATCAGCAGTCATTTATTGCATCTTACATGACTGTTTCATTAATTAGTACTCAGAACTCTGTTTGCTAGCTACGTCTTTCACTGGTCAATGAGTCAGTGGTCACAATCTCCCAATGCTGGAATTACGTTTCCTCCAGTTTCTGCTCAGTTCTGCTGACTTCACTCCTGGTGGCTCTTGTCCAGGCAGCCCATTTTTCTTGGGATTGTGCTCCCTTTTCCTTGAAAAATAAGATAAGTCAAGCATGCAACATTCACAATGCAGTTGCTTACTCATAACTGTCTAGTTGAAGATACTGATTAACTTAAAAAAATAAAACATTTCAAGTTTTGTTCAAATTTTGAGGGGCTAAATACCATATACCTTGCAGATCACAGATGAATTTATCACAAAACTTCATTTAAAGTTTTAAATGTATAATTTCACTCACAATGGAGTGTGACAATACACTTAGCTTTAGTCACGTAAGCTCAAGTTCTCTCCCTCTCTTTTTAAGGACAAACTTTTATTTCCCTAGCACACAATATTCACACGTTACATTCTCCTGCTCTTCAAAAAGTATGTCTGTGAAGATCTGTTTGGTTAAACTAAGCTATTAACTTACAACACTACAAAAAATACCTCCCTGTCTCTTCCTTTAACTTACATATGGAAGTTTATAGTTCATTACAGTTTGTAATGTTTGTTCACTGAAGATAAACTGATGAGGGACTTCTAACAAAATATGACAGAAAGGAGCTATATTTTTCTTAGTTTTCAAAAACAGTGACAGCAATGAAGAAAAATATTTTCATTTTATTTTAATGGGCTTTTGCCAGGATGCATTCTGATCACTACCTTCATGTGCTCCTGACCTCTCCTAAAGCAATGTCAGCTGTCAGGTGAAGCCGAGGTAGAGCTTTAACCATAGAAAGGACCTGGCAAGTCATCTGGCATGCACAAGAGAAAACAATGGAATTTTGAGAACTGCACTTCCATGTACAAAATGTAGTGAGATTTCAATATCCCACTTTGTGAGGGAGAGCTGAGACCTTTCAAAGTTTTGTGTCATTTTATCACCAAAAGAAGCACTAAAACTATGGAACTGAATAAAGAAAAACTATTTGCTAGTAATGTTTTTCACATTGCATTGCAAAATTCCTGGGTAATTAAAATTTTCATTGTGCTTAATTTTTTAAAATTATTATTTTCTCTGCACCCAACTAAAAATCATAATTAGTAGAAATATTGAATTACATTGCAATGTAACTTGTCTGGAAGGAGTTTTATTATCAGAAGTATGTCAGATGCTTAAAAGAGATATTTGAGAGAGCTTTAATATAATGCAAATAGATTTTTAACACTTCTTCACAATACTAGTGGTAGATTTTCATGGTAATACTGCAGTTATCTTCTGCTACCTCATTTAGAAAAAGGTAACATTGCTGAAAATAAACTGCTGAACCATATGTTAAGGAAAACTATCATTTTCTGGATGGCTTCAAGCTACTGAGACTGATGATTTTTAAAAAAATTTGATCAACACCTGAGAGCTGTGATATTTACATGTTGTCCTGCTGAAAATTGGTACTGAAAGAATTATAGACCTAACAGCTAACACATAGAGAGTTTTTACCTGGTTTCTCACTAATCAAAAATATATCTTTCAACAATTTGTCCTAGGGAAAATCTTTTTATGCAGTCTAATTTTTTAAAATGAAATGATCTGGAAATTGATGCCTCCATCTGTCTCATTATTTTTTTCTGGATGTGTGCGATAAGGCATTTCATTAGTTGAACCTTTGTAGCTAAAGGAGACAAATGGCCTCAGGATAATATTTCTTCTACTAATTTAAATTCTGAAATACTGGACATTTAGTGGTAGAAAAATCTGAGCTGGTGTGTTAGGTGCAAGTCTTTAAGAAGTTAACAACAGAGAGTCTTATATCTTCCAATTGAATGATAATTGGAGATCAATAAAAATCAGAATATGGCTTACAACATTTCTAATTAGGTATAATTACTTGATAATTATTAACAAAAAATAAAATTATGTCTATAGCTTTACTTCTCTTAGCAGAACAATTACTATGGACAAAAAATTAAGTGAATTAAGATATCAAGAAAAATATCATGCTATGAAGACAGAAGGTGGCTGCCAGTCCCTACTGAAAATTGCAAAAAAATTAGGTTGTTTTTTTTTTTTCGGTAGGAAATAAACCACTATCTTTCCACATGTTCAGTGTATTTCATACATGCACATGTGTATTTCATATATATTGAGTAAACAAAACACAATATGTGAGTGTAGATTTTCTATAATCACCCCCTCACATAATAAATATTATAATTAAAATCACAAAGCATTTGATTTAAAAAATCAAGTAATGCGTTTCAAGCAGTGCTCTAACAGCATGTACACTGGACCTAATTTACTGGTTTTTATTTTCTTTAGCAAGTAACAATTCCATTTTTTTCCATATGTTTCCCTACTCTCAAACAATCTAATCAACTATGTTTCAGAGTGTGATGTTAAAAGGGGAAAATAACTGAAGATTACAGGGCTGATACAGTGAAGTAGAATACAATATATCTGATTTCCCCTAAAGCTTAGTTGTCAGTGTAATGTTCTTTCCACACATATTAAGGGTACATGTAGAGTTGGAAAAGAAAGACTGCAGGCTCTACTTAATTTCTACCACTGCTTGAGACCAGAGAATACTTTTGCAGCATTTTGCAGGAATAGATAGGAAATTTCCATCTACTAAAAGGGTTTAGCAGTGCCTTCAGTAAATGTTTCCATTGTGGCTTGCTTGAACAAATACTTATTAAAATGTCCTTAAGTCCTAGATAATGTGAGAAAACAACAGGGGATGAGAAAATGGTCATAAATATTTATATCTAAATATCAGCAGCCAGTCCATACTGGGTGGCAGTACCTTGCACGTACAACACACCAGCAGGTCAGCCCTGGAGGAGGAGGATCACATGTAAAGCTCTTTGTATAATCAGTTTTGTCACTGATACCTTTCTGTAGGGTCTGTAATATTTGCAAATTCCCAAGTGAATTACCTCACAGAATTAAAAGTATGTTGTAGTTCAATTCCAGCACTAGGACAGCTTTGATATTCTTGCATTTGTATTTATCCACACCCTCATTTCCACATGGAAAGATATGCATGAGCTATATTTATTATCAGCTATTCCATGCTTTTCTACAACATGCAACTAAAATTGACTTCAGGTAATGAAGTCATGACATCTGCCTCCATTTGTTACCATAACCATTTAATTACAGAACTGCAGCAATTTGCTCTGGTGGAAGACCTGTGTGGATTTTTTCAAAGGAGCATATGTGATTGTTGTTAAAAGGCCAAGGAGATTCTCTAGAGCTAGAGATTAAATTAATAAAAAAATAAAATGACAACTAGTTCTATAATACATGATAACACAAACTAAAATAAGACATATTTTGTGAGTGATATATGATATTAATATTATGAGATGATTATTGTACTTAATCAGATGAGTTCTATCTTAATATTATAAAAAGTTTTGACAGATACACACATGAAGATATATCTATCTTCAGAACATAACATCTTCATATGTCTTCAGTTTTTAATTACTTTTTAAAATGGAAATTATAAATATACATGAACTTTTTTATTTATCAACCTTTTAATTTCCTTTCTGCATATCAAATGATGGCATACTTAATCAAAACTGTTATTTAAATTGCCCTAAATAAGAAAATAAACAAAATCATTAACATAGCATTATCTTTGAAAACAAGGAATTTTTTTAGGTGAGTACTTTCATTTGCTTTTTTTATATTATATAGTTCTGTAACAGGAAGTCAACATAGTAATGGACTCAAATTGTTCCCTAGTAAGCAAGTTAGGCTGGCACAAATTAATTTCAAGAATTTGAATTTTAAGAACATAATCAAGCTAGGGTCCAAGGCACTCTGCATGCCTGTGCACTGCATTATTATACATTATTAAATTATTGAATATTTTTATATTCTTATTTTGTAGTAGAGCCTGAAGCCACACACTGAAAATATCTACTGCAATGTGCTCCCTCCAGAGAATGAATGAATGTATATGTGAATATTTCTATCAGACACAACTGCCCTTATTGCATACTCCCACTGTTATCTGTCCTGGTGAAGGAAGGCTGTCATTAAAGTGCAGCACCGAGTGCATCATGAAACGGTAATTTTGGGATGCAAACGAGGCATGAGATTGCTGCAAACTCTCCCTGACTTTTGCTAATATTCATGGTCATGAACAGGTCTTGTAGATCTTAAACAATGAAAACTCCTCCCCCACTTCCCTCCTCTTGCTGAAATTAAACCAAATTGTATGCATTTTGTGTCCTGTATTGCCTCAACACCTTCTTACATCTTTTTCCTGCCTGGAATATAAAAGAGATTTTAGAAGATTTAATATGCACATACTGTATTTTTTAATGCACTCTTTTACATTCTTGCTTTGAAATGCCCATGGTTTTTATATAATACACTATTACCTTGCTGTCATTCCTTTTATGTTCAAATTAATGAGATTTTTTGTACATGCATCCAAATTGTTTGATATTCTCTGATACAGATGCTTTAAAAATTTCCATGTCAATACAGATGTAGAAGTCTTCTAATAATAATATTTTCATCTGTGACAATCTTCAGTATTGCATAGAACCAGTACTGTTATAAAAAAAATGGAAATATTTGCTACTCTTCTAGCTTTTGTAGATCTATTGCAATGAAGAATTAATTTCTCCAGATCTAACAGACTAATTTAGTACTTCAAAGCATTGTACTTAATATATAAGACTAATTTAACAAGCACTAGTCTCTTCCTAACAATGATTAATGATAGGGTATATAAAATTGGATCAAACAATTTTCTTGTTCTTTAATTTCATCTTTATTCATAGAAAATGCTGCTTAACTGCTTAAAGGTTTACACCTACTATCCATTCCTACACTTATAAATCTGTAAAAAGAAAGTTTAATTATTGTATATTGTTAGCCTTCTTCCTTTAAAACACCAAATGGAAATTCTGATATTTGCAAATGAACCTACCACATAAATATGTTCTTATTAAATTCTAAATATAATAGTTGACTTTTTATCAAAACTGAGTATATTTATTACAATAATAATAACAAATTCATTTTAGGACCATGGAAATTTTTGCTCAAGGTAGCCTAGGAAACTTCAGGATATAAGGTAAATGATGCACAGGAGAAGCAGAAGAATTTAAAGATAAATTTTAAAGGCTTTCTTGTATTTGACAGAGAATGAGATCAGAAAGATAGGTAGCAAAGGTTGATCATTAGGTGACAAAATTTAGCTGTGATCCTAAGTCATAGCAAGCTATTCTTCACTGTCCTTAAGACAAGCTAAAACATGAATTAAAATTTAAAGGAGGGGAGAGGAAAATCATGAGGTATAGCCTTGAGATGCAGTGGATATAGCAAAGGCCCTGACATTTAGCATATGGTCAGACATTCACATTTTAAAAGGTATGTCAGATAGCCCATATTTTAAAGAAAAATGCAGGTAATATAATAATGTTAGCTGCAGAAAATGATAAATATTCTTTGTGAAATGGAATTATCTTCTGGAAAAAACTTCTGAAGCTTAATTGTTTTACATCACATTTTATTTTTCAGTGAAACCTCTTCACGAGGATGCAGTCAATCTACTGTAATATACAGTTCAGTCTGAACCTGTACACATAATCTCATTTTAGGGATTGAGGTACTATGAAATTTTTTTTTTTCCTCATGTTCATGATTTTATCGCTTAGACATAATGAATAAAAAGTCTTATTTACATAACTAATATTTTTAAAGTTTTATTTAATATGTTACCAGGAGACAGACTCTTTGCTAGGGAAGTCAATAATCCTGCTCTATCTTACAAAACAGTGTAATTATAAGGATGTCTGTAAGTCACTCTAAAGCAGCATTTTAAGGAATTAGTTATGACCCTGAGTGTGACAAATAACTTCTGGTATGGTTTTGTGTCAGATATACATTTACCTTCTGATGAGTATCTATGTACTTCCAAACATTCCAGAGTATGTGTAGTCACCAAAAAAGCTGTCAGGATATCAGCTGTTACACCCATTCTGAGGGTGAAGAGATTTTTTCAGGATTTCATAATTTTTAAAGTTTTAAGAAAAAAGGTGAGTAATGATTTAAATAATATTAAAAAAGTAAGAATAAAAATAAAAGTAAACCCAAAATAATTCTGGAGAAGAGAGGGAGAAAAGGGTATTTTGAGAAGAATAGCTATGTTGAGATTTTAATAATTTGATAAATTTGCTTTTAAAAATTTTGGGATTTTGGTGCTTTTTTTCCCCCATTTGAACTTTATGAAGTGGGAAAACATTCCACATTCCAAGGGCCTTCATATGTGAAATTTGTGTGTTTTTTTCATTTTGTTTATCGTACAAAGGATTTTTTTGTCTTTAATTAAGGTCCTTGTATTTCAGTTCTATATGGCTCAATGACATCATGAAACTTCTCAGCTTTTTTTTTTGTTTGATTTATTTTGTTTGTTTATTTCCTTACTGATGAGAAGAAATTAATGTCACAACATGGGCAACATTACATGATGAGTGAACATCAGATAATGAATGAATCACAGCCATTTTTGCTTTTATGAAAACAGTTCAAACTCAAACACTGCTCCCACAACTGGTGCTTATTTTCAATTATCAATCAAATTTTTAAAAAATCCCCTGGTTTTTCCTGTATCAGAGCTCCTCCTTTCCCACAAGAAGAAATGCTTTCAAATAATGTTAAAGAATGAGAAAATTATAAGAGTATTAAGTTTCTAAATAAAGTAATTCAAGTAATTCTTTGAATAATTCTTTGCATAAATCAGAGTCCTCATACTGCTGATGGATCATCAGACATCTGTGTACATGTTTCAAAAATTTACATTGTATGGTAAGCTAAGAGGTCTTTTTGGGTATTTCTACATATTTCTGCATATTTATGATTTCTAAAATTCTTTTCTCTTTTTTATAATTGATGGTGTATTATTTTAAATAGCTCTTAGAAGATGTTTATAGCCGAAAAATATTAAAAAATGTCTTTTTATACCATAAATAGTTTTCTAATGGTTTTAATATAGTATGTAATATGTAATATTATAGTATGTAATATGATATCTCCTATATTATTTTGAGAACTGAGAAAGCATATTTCTGTACAGTGAATGATAATATGATTATAAAAAGTATTCTAGTTCTATTGAGAACAAGAACTATGTCATTACCTAAAGAAGAAATTTGTCTTATAAATTTTATAGTTTGTTGTGCAGTATTTTAAATTCTAGTAAAAGTAAGATACAATACCTCCCATAAGATTTCCCAGTGGACAGCTAAGACTATTTTTTTAAGCTTCTGAACTTCAAATCAAGTCCATTGTCAAGAATCTCATTATTTTTTGATCAATCTACTGATGGGAGTGGTGCTCTAATATGATCAATGTGACTCCATTTAACTCCTTCTAAGCAGAGATTTTTATAAATAAAGGTACATTCAGTTCTGGATCATTCCTCACTTGTGAAAAGTTGGTTCTTTCACAGTGTAGGTAATGTTTTGTCTACATGGATTTTTATTTTTTATCTGTTTTGCTTTTTTTTTACCACTTTATATCATGTAAAGATTATGTTTAAATGTTGCAAAATTATAGCAATGAAAAGGCATATGATAATCTATTGGAAGCTGTCCTGAATAACATTGCTGGAAGAACTAAAGGAGCTCTTATAATTTTAGATTTGTGAAATTATTTTTTTTTTTACAAAAGCTTTTTCAAGCATTATTAATTTAAAAATGAAAAATTATGTAACACTTTTTCTGGCAAAAATGCTACCTTATGTAGTCCTATTGTTTCAACCTCAAATTTCAACCTCTAATTTTATATTAATTATTTACAATACACTTTTCATTTTCCCTCAGAGGGATCCATTTTACCTGGGGTGAAATGCTGACAATGTAGATCTCTCCACATCAAGCCACCATCACTTCTCTTGACAGAAAATGCAGAGAAAAAAAAATATTTTTAGAACATAGCCACAGCCTAGCTGACCTTTTTGAGGGCATTTTGTACTTGTTTTATACGCTGAATCAGACTCTAGAAATGGCTGCTTGTGCCTCACAATTACAAAGAGTATTTTGCTAATTAATTCAAATATCTGCATTTCTTAGAGAAAAGTCCATTTCCCATGTCCTGTATTCCACCTTAAATCCAGACTAGATATGGTTGATTTTTACTCAGTAGGATAAAAAAAAATACTATTCTCTGTGGAGTACATATGCAGGAATGGAACTTGGTTGCTATAGTAATACTAATTCTTTTGGATTTATCTTCAGGTCTAAAAATATATATAAAGAGAAAAAAGACAAAAACTTCATCTATATTTAGAATGTTTTGCTTGTGCAAACAAATTATACAGTTGCTGTGTTTGCCCTGTGAGCTTTTTCATATAGTTTTTCTCACTCTTCAAGTTTTGAAATTTCTGAAATAATATCATTATGAATTTTAAATCAGGAATAAACATTTGAAGAGTCTCATTTAGGTGTCTTTATGGTCTTATTTAAACAGATTTATGGGCATTTTCTAGTTATTTTTCTTTTTTTTTTTTAATCTAATTTTAAGTAGTTTTGATTTAGTTTTCCATGCATCAGCTAGATTTCTCATGTGAAAATTCTCTAGCTGTTCATTGCTGTTAACCAAATAGACGGCTTACAATCAAATACATGCTATCTCTGATCTTAGAAATCGGTATATTATACATTTTAAAGTGAATAATTGGTAATTCTTTCTAAATAAAAAAAGAAATTGTAAACTAATTTCCATTTTTCTTCTTTTCAGAACATATCTTGATTCATTAACATAGTGTTGTTACCAGTAGATTCCAACAGCAGTTCACCATAGTACTGATTCTCTCCTTCCTCTTTCTGAAAAGAAATGGATTATTTCATTATCATATTTTATTTATATTATTTCATTTATCATATTTTACTGCCAGATAGGCAATGCTATTACTTTATTTTTGGTGGCATAAATATTTTGTCTTTATGATACAACTTCCATAATCATTGCACATGTTATCATTGTGTATATGTAGGCAAAAAGCCAAAAGGAGTAATTTTTAGAGTTCTTAAAGTAGTGACACAGTTGATATAAATAATCTTTAGATCAAGAAGGTATAATCATCCTGAGTGACCAATCAGTAACATCTGTCCTCTAGACCCTAGGACTGTGAAAAAAACCCCAAAAAAATTCTTACTGGGATGAATGAACAGAATGGCTGCATATGCGAAATCTGAAGTACTCATAATAAGATTTCAGCTGAAGTTTTGTGCCCAGTTCTTATCATCCTGTCTCAAAAAAAAAAAAAAAAAAGGCATGGAATAACTGAAGAAAGTCAAAAAGAATTTAAAAAATGAACAATCAGCATTTAGAAAATGTGGTGTATGAGGAAAGATCAGAAGAAGGTGTTTAACCCAGAAATGACAAAAAGGTGGAGAAAAGAAATACATGTTCATTACTGAAAATGAAATAAACAGTTTTCATGGAAATGGGGTAAATGCACTAAAACTATAGATAGATGCAAAGTCTTCAGTATAGGTATAACAAAATGTTTCTGATAAAAGTGTTTAAAAAACAGAATCTTTAGGAGAAAGGAAGTTAAAAGATTACAAATTTATTGGGAGTGTATCTGTTCTGGGTCAAACTTGCTTGAATAAGATTGCTATATTGGTGATTAAACACAGAGAGGACCATGACTTTCATTGATTTTTAATTTCTAAATTCCTCTCGTGTTCTAAAATGTTAAAATTATTATGGAACTACTTATAAAATCCTGTCTGATTGTTCACTGTAACTTAAGCTTTAGGAAATAAAACAGGCATAATTTAAAATGTGGTATTTGTTTATTTGAGATAGTATGTTCGTATTTTCCAATGGAAAATGATGTCTGATGATAAATGGGTTTTGTTTTGTGAGAGTTTCTCTTTGTGGTAACATTTGTCCTTCAAGATACGTTTTCTTTACTGTATCCATTTGTTGAAATGATTCAGTAAATAACTTCTACTATCAGTTTTGTCTCTGTTGCCTGAGAACAAATTATGAACAGAGACCACTGTTTCCAGTCCTGCCTATTACTGTCTATGTGTTTATTTCTGCAGCACTTAACTGTACAGTGGATATGCATCTGCAGTCTAAAGGCTGTATCTGTTTAAGTCTTATTAGGAAACTCACATTCTTCTCCACGGACCAATGCTTAATTCAAACCTTACTGTTGAGCAGAATGATCATCATATATTATGGCTCAAATCAAGGTCATCTTTGAATAATGCATATTGAAACTGAGTTTCAGGAATGCTTTTATGTCTTAAAAAATGGTATTGCATTTTATTTCTGGAGAGGGAAAGAAAAAACACAGAAAAATATGAGAGAAATATAAATTTCTTTTACAAACAAACCATACTTTTCCAGTAAACGTTTATGCATTCTTGCCAGTGTTAAAGCCAACCTCTATTTGGCCCAACTGGAAATACTCTGAATGAATCTCAGATTCTTTGGTACATGATTTAGGTGACTTAGAAAGAATGAAAGCATGCTATTACATTGTTGGCTCAACAGGAAGACATCTGTCACAGCAACGGGCCCCCATTCGAGTAATAATTAGCATTGACTCCATGATTCACAGAAGGCTGATCAATCTCTTTATTATACATATCATTATTAAGAAACCCATTGCTTTTATAGACAGTTACGATACACCTGGACCTAATTGGTCCTCCAATCCAAGCACCATCACTATTGGCTAATTAAGAAACCACCCTTTGGTAAACAAATCTCCATAACACATTCCACATGTTCACAATAACAGGTGCAGCAAGCGAAGATAAGAATAGTTTCTCATTCTTTTCTCTGATCTTCTCACAGCCTTTCTGAGGCATCATTCTGGGGAAGTTGTGCATTGCTCTCTGTGGCCAGAGAGCTGCTGCCACATTCTCCTATCTCCCAAGGTTGATGGGTGCTATGCAGTTCTCAACTGTAAAGTGCCATCAAGTTCTCCTCCCTGCAGAGTTTTAACAGAGCCTTGGCTATGTGGTCCCCCTCTGCTCCATTCTCCATTCCATCCCATCCCCCTTAATGCGTGCTATTGAGAATTTTATCCAGGGAGTAGCAACTGTATGTTACCCTATAATTTCTGTATAACTTCTCATTTTCCTCTTATTTTACCCCCAGTTATCTTTCCACAATAATGAAAAAAATATTTTCATTCTGCAAAATTTATTTTTTTAACTTAAAAATCTTCTGTGATTGTTACTAAAGAAATCAGTAATGACATGACGTCTTTGAATTGAACTATATTCTGAGGCCTTAAACTCTCTGGAAAAAAAAGATGGGACAGAGACAATCTTCGGCATGACCTTGAATTATATCAGGAATATTTTGACTGTGAATTTTATTTCCCCTCTCACAAATTTTTCAAGGCACTGATGCTTTATTGATGAGAAATATTACCTCGCAGTATATTTGCTTTCCTCTGCCTTATGAAGTTTAAAGTCAACTAATCATCACAGAAGTTTGTTCACATTTTTAAAAGACTCTCTGAACTAAAAATGTGGCTTTTTAAAGTTCAGTTGTCATTTGGGAAATAAGTACCTTTTTGACTGAAGACTTGAGTTAACAGTTTTATGCTTCAGCTGCTAATATTGTGCTATGCCAAATATATGGGTCAAGAATTTTATAACAGGAAGATTAAAATCTCATTGCTCAGTCTTAAATGCATAATAAAGAAAAAAAAAGAGCAGATTTTAAGATTCTATTTACCCCTATGGATATTTTTGTTTACTCAAATACATTTAATTCAACAAAGAAGTAGATGTTACTTGAATAGAACAACCACTCACCAGTGTCTGATTTTCTTGCAATACACAAAAATATATTGCAATAAGCAAATCCAATTCTGACACCACATTCCACCATTACTTGATAGCTTAGTGGCCATAACAATTTACATATTATAGTCCCAATACATTGACATATTACCTGACAGAAAATGAATAGTTGGCTGATTCTATGTTTAGTACTTATTCCTTTACAAACAACTTAATCTCTCTGACCTATAATTTAATCCCAGTAGTAGACATTAGAGATGTACCATCTGTAGAATGCAAGTGAAGTCTATCATTTTCTAAAGCTATTTGGAAAGAATTTCCAAGGAAGGAAAAGGAAAAAGTGAAAGGAGAAAGCAAAAAGTTCCATAAATGACTTTGCACCATGGGGGGAGAGCAAGGTGGAGACTTTCTGTTGCTAATGGAAGATAATTCCATTTAGAATTGTAGAATAAGAAAGCCTGGTTTGTTTTCTTTTAATGCATTGCACCAGCAAGACATTAATTTTCTAGCATACTAACTGATTTCACTCTCAGGTAATGGCTGATATTAATCAAGACTCCTTTGTATTTTCTTATTTTTTTAGTACTTTCTGAAAACCTCTGTTCAATTTTTATTTTTGAAGTACAGTTTGTCTGGTTAGTGTTAGTTTTCCAAATAATTTGATTTTGATGACAACAAAACTAGTGAGAGTACATTTCTAATATCACAGTATATAAGTGGCATTAACTATATATAAATAAATATTTCAACCAAATAATGTTGTGAAATTATCAGGAATTTGATGTCACATTGACACCTTTTGAATAGCTGTTCCTAAAACATTTAGTGAATAGATCTATGAATTGAATTACTGAGAGAAAGTTTTATGACAGAAAAAAATATTAGAAAGAAACAATATTTGTAGTGATAGCTAGTAGAGAGCATTTTCAGATTGCTGATCATGAGAAGAAATCCCAGCATGAAGCAGAATATTAGTCTTGATTCCTGACTGATAAATCCCATTGTTTTTCTGTAATCATACCATCCCTACCAGAATTCCTACATATTACCAAGATGTTTGAGCTACTGGATTATTGAAAACAAAATAATCTGCTTCTAAATATTCCAGTAAGATTAGTAACATATTGGAGTTGTGAAACAATAAGAATTGGCTCAATAATACTTATATTTGATTCCTAGTTGTTTTATTATTCCTTCAGAAGTGATACACCATGACTCCTACATCTAGAAAGGCATTTATTTCCATCTCACTAGCTCTGATGAGCAGATTGGGTATAATACTAAACTATCTCAATTCATTAGTAACATGTTCCTTTTCCATCTTGTATTGGCTATATGTGGGCTTGAGGAATAATAATAGTCTTGTCCTTAGGCCTGTGTGAAGTCTGATCCTAAGAGTCAGCTATTTGAACAGTTCCTGGATAACAATTTCATTGTCATGATTGTGAGCCCTGCCTGAAGCACTTGCATCCAGATAATGTGAAATAGTTGAGCAGTAGACACTAATAAGACTTACACAACTGCTAGGATATGGCACTATTTTTTTTTTTTTTTGATTCATACTGTGTCACATTTGCCTTGTAAGAATCATCTGGCCAGGCACATAGACATACAGCTTAGAAAAACAAAGGTGTTATCCTCAGAAACTGATACTCCATGTATCAGTTGACTACAGTGACAGCTATGACTCGTTAACTATATTCAAATATCATCATGTCTTGTCAAAGAGGATGAAGCATCAATCTGAGTTCATAATGAAATAAGATTACTCAGTGTAGTTATATCACTGCTGGATTGCTTTATCTAGTAACAAAAGGTGGCTGAAAATAGGACATTTTGATCTCAGATCTTCATTCACCCTCTATTCACCTAAACATTTAAATGTTTATGTGAAATATGGCCATCCTAAAATAGAGGAATGGAGCACCTCTCCTGTGAAGAAAGGCTAAAACAATTGGGATTGCTCAGCCTGGAAAAGACAAGGCTTAATTGTGGCCATCCATAACCTAAGGGGAATCTACAAGAAAGATGGAGAATATTTACAAAGCACATAGTGAGAAGATAAGGGGGAATGACTACAAACTGAAAGAGCATAGGTTTAGGTCCATTATTGGGAAGGCAATCTTTACTGTGAATGGCGAAGCACTGAAAGAGACTACCCAGTTAAGCTGTAGATGACCCATCCCTGGAAGTGTTCAAGGCCAGGCTGGATGGGGCTTTGAGCAGCCTGGTCTAGTGAAAGGTCTTCCTGCCCATGGCAGAGGAGATGGAACTGAAGGATCTTTAAGGTCCCTTCCAACCCAAGCCACTCCATGATTCTAAAATTCTAAAATTATGTGATGGCTTAAACAACAAAAAATAAATATAAAGCAAAGAAACACACTAATGCCAGTGAAATGTGTAACTATGGATAAAATAATTATGAGTGTTTGCTTCTTTTGTAAATTAGCAATACATGGATTTTGCTCTCTACTAATTATAAGTAATCAAAAGTTGAAATTTATTTTATCATGTGAAAAAAGGTATATATACTTTTTATACAGTATATATACTTTTTATACTTTGTATACTGATATATACAAAATATATCAGAAATTCAATGCAAAATAATGAAATAATTATATTTATTTATAAAAATGTTAAAATTTAACATTTCATACCTTTTGAATGCTTGATTTTCACACTACATGTCCTTTCAGCATTGTGAAGCAATGCTGTCTTAGTTTTGATTGATGATGTCTTTTTTGCATGACAATGAATAAAAAATTCTGTAGAGCATTTTTCCTCCTCAATAAAATGAAGCTTTTGCAAATAAATATTAATGCATTTTTATTCTAAGTGCTGTTTGTTTCATTTCATTATCATAATGAAGAACAATATTGTAGTTTTTTTTTTTTAAGGTGACCTTGCAACATCATTTACAAAACTATCACAGCAAAATAGTTTTCTCTGTCAAACAGAATATTAAGTTCTCAGGATAATTAGAATGAGAAATTATTGGAATCAGCTTATGTGTTTTAAGTATTTTACCCAAAGGAAAATAGTTAAATGTGAAATAAAACATATACTTTCTTCTAAGACTGGGAAATTGCATAAAACTACCGAGGCAGGCTTTTTCACTGGTTTTTATATGTTCTCCTCAGAAGACCTTTTCTTCCCACTGTACTCCCACATAACACTAAACCCTTACATTTACCAAGGTGCACTTCCAAAACAGTGAAGTCAATCAGCCAGTGCTACTGCTTTTTACTTCTGCGCTTTATAGGAAGAAGAAATACACACATATATATGTGGTTTTCTATTTTAAAATGCAGGCAAACCCAATTGGAAGAAGTGATGATGTCCAACATCAGTTCAGAAGGCTGAGTGATTTCTTTATTATAACTATGCTATAATACATTAATGTACTATATAAAGGAAAATACTAAAACTACACACCTACTTTCTAACTACCATATCTAACTAACTCACAACTTGTGACCCTGTTCAGGAGAGTCTAGACACAGGTGGACCTGATTGGCCACCAGGCTCAAACAATCCTCACCAGAATCCAATCATGCAATCACCCCAAGTAAACAATTCTCCAAGCACATTCCACATGGGAAAAACAAGGAGCAGAAATAGAAATTGTTTTCTCTTTCTTTCTCTCTGTGCACCTCTATGAAAAATCCTGAGAGAGAGAGAAATGTGCTGCCACAGTTTTCAAAGTCAGGGTGGCCTCAAAAACCTTCTGGAATATCTCAGCACTTCAGGTTTTTCTTTCAAGATGTTTCCATGCAGTTAGTCTTCAGTTGGAAGACATTTATTTTGTCAGTGCTCTTCTACTGGATACCCCAAGTGTCAATACATGTGCTGCCACATGATTAAATCAAATTAACAAGGATATGTTTGTCTCGCCCAGGTCTATTTTGATCCTCTGTTTATAAACACACACACAAACACACAGATATATACTTAGGCAAACACAAACCCCAACACCACCACCACCCTTGAGCAATGCTGAAACAGCATATACATGAGATGAAGATCTGTTTCACATTTGGCACAGCAGTTCAGTATTAACACTTGGCATCTATCCTTGATTCTGAGTTTTCCCTCCATTTGTAACTGATAGAAATAAACACAAAACAAGAGAAAGTCAGACTGTGAATGTTAACATGATGTAATAAAATTAATTTGTGGCTTAGCTTCACGGAAGGTCATAAGGAGAACAGTGTCTAAACATCCTGAGGCTGATATTCTGGTAACACTTTTTTTGTGACCTGAGCAACTGTAGAGTACAATCTGATGAGTCCAGAATTCTACTGAAATCAAAGGGAATCTTTCTTTCCCCTTGCTTTCAGTGGTTTGATGACCATAACCTGTGTTCATACAGTCCATGGCTCAGTGCCTTCTCTAAAGCTGTGCGTAGAGCAGTGAAACCTATAGCAGTAAAAAAATATACACAAACAACTTGAAACACAATTTTTAGTAGTGTGATCCATGTAACCAAGAATTTCAAAGACGAAGTGGAAAGAATTTAATACTTAGGCCTCACATAGCTTTGACCTTTCTTTTTAACTTTCAAGGGCAAGCAAAAACCCCACCTTCCTACAGTTCTAATGAAAGCTAGCTATTAAAAAGTTCTCTGCCACAACTTGTAGGACTCAAAGTCTCAAAAGCAGTAATGCAGTCTAGCTTGAGAAAATTCTATGTATTGCATTTACTGCTTAATTTACTTTTATGGTAGTTCCCAATCAGCATCTAGTTCCTGATACTTCATATGGTATTTAATGTTAATTTTGCTTCAGGAAGAACAGCTTTCAGTACCAGAGGGTGCTGATAATAGGAACCATATAGTTCAAGGTAGATGATGTAGTGTTTCTGCAACACAGAAAGGAGTGAAAACAAAAACAAATCTGTGCAGGACAAATGTCATGTATGTGAAAAGAAGATGCTTTGAATACTAAGTGTCTAGTGAATTTACCTTTACAAACATCCTTTCTTAGTTCAGAAGTCTTTCTTAATAAATTACATGTTTTCAGATTTGCATAATATTTCATTTTGTAAAAATCTTTGACACATCTTGCAACTGTGAACAAAAACAGGAGATGTGACTAAAATATCCACCAACAATTTGCAGTGTTTATTGGACAACATACTACTTACATACTAATACAAGTAGGATTACTACAAAGGTAAATAAATCAATGTTTTGTACAGCTTTTTGTGATTTTAAAGTTTTTTCTTCCTATTTTTTCTCAACGGGCTTCTAATTCAGTCTAACTGGAAAGAAACATGGATTTTAATACCTTTTTGGACTGGCATCACATGGTGAAGTCTACAAAACTGCATAAAAGAATTATCCTTTACATTTTTTTAAAGATCCTTTTCTGTAAAAAAAGTGTATTTATAACATGAAAATATATAAATTGGGATTATATGTGGTATTATGTTTTAAAATGTTTTTAATAGTCATACTGCTTTGTTATTATTATAAAAGAGGCATTGAGTGTAGAGTCAATGTTATTTTGCTAGTTGGGTAGCCCTTGGGTTTCTTATTTGTTCATGAGTATCCTCTCTGAAATGTCTTAGCCATAAAATTAAAATATATAATCTTTTAACCTTATGTAATATAACAGTTTTGTTTTCAATTTGTCAATGCAGATCCTTCCAGAGTAATGTTATCTCCAAATTTTTTGGTTTTTTCATAGAATGTGGTGTTATGTTACTGTGAGCCAGAGTGTTAAATATTTGGATGTATTTATATACATGTGCAGGTATATATATATATACCTGTATAGAGACATACATATATATACAGAGAGAGAGAGAAATAGAGAGCTAAAGCAACCATTTTTTCACATCTTTACTTCTGAAAACATGTATAAGTTTAGGCAAGAAAAAATTTGGAAAATTCTCAATGTACTTTTTTCTTCTGTTTATAAGCTTTGAGACTCAATTATTAGAATTACAGTATAAATGCTGAAGAGTAGTTGACTGCTAAGATAACTTGTTCCCTTTTAATTATTCTTAATAAACACAAATAGCTGCTAAATTGTATTTGCCCAATTATGTTCCCCAAGAGAAACTCTATTTAGAGTTCCTCAAGAGAATCTCTAAAACCCAATTTATATAACACAAAAGACATCTGCATAATTCATTAAATGAACATAGCACTTAGTAAGGTATAGTAACAAAATTAATTATTATATTACATTCCTCAAAATCAAGTAAGTGGGTATAATTTTTGAAAACATCTATAAGAGATGAGGCCTAAAGTGGCATATTTCCTTAAAAGTTTAAATTCAATCTTTGTGAATAGAATGTTCCAATGAGTTAATAGTAACTTCTTTCGGTCTTCTGTCTTATTTTTTAGGTCTGAGTATATCTCTGACCATATAAGGTGCTTTATCTGGCAGCTGAAGCAGATAATAGCAAAATTTACACAAGAATTTACTGCACTGGTTGTTAAGCCATTTTCTGTCTCATTTGGTCACTAAAGCAAGCAAGGGCTCAACATCTCAACACCTGTGACTGTTTGGATTTCAACAACCTGGACTTTCAATATGCTTTATTGCAGAAGTTTAATGAGGACACATGCCTGAAATCTTTTCTCTGGTAGAAGAACTCAGTTTTTATCTATGCAAACTTTTCTGTTAACCTAAAAGTCCTACAGTTTTTTCCTTAAGAATAGGCCAAATGCAGACAAATGGAAGTTCAAAATAAATATGGCACAACTCGAGTCCTGAGCACAAAGAATGAAAATCAGGTATCACATTTACTGTATGCAAAATAGCATGTAGGTCCTCAATTCCAGATCCATAATTAAGACTATTTCTTTCTGCATTGAAGATGGAAAAAGAAGCTTGAGATGAATGAAAATCTCTTTAAGGACTGCAAGTATGAATGAAGTCAGTGCTGACCATCTTTGAATTGCTTTCCATGCCAAACAGAAGTAGTAAAGGGGAAAAACTATCACTGTTACCAGCAAAATATTTTGCGTTTCATACTAGAAAGCATAGACCACTAATACTGTAGAAATACTGTTGGACACTAAGAAAGTTAACTTACAGAGAGAGAGTTTTTTATCTCCTAAATCCCTACTGAAGTATCTTTCATTATTTTCTTGACTGTCATTTCTTGCACGAGTTGTTTTCTACTCCTGGCCGCACTAGGCTGAAGGTATACTGCGTATCTTAAAGCATGTTTTTAAACCTTTTAATGTCTGTTTGCCAGGAAACTCTGGAATGCTCTGTAAATTCAAATATAAGAACAAAATATTTTATAATTACACACTAAAGCGGTTGATTACAGCACATAAACCCCTATTCTAACATGGGAAATTGACACAGCTGGTATATTTCTTCTATTTGTTGTATTCTCATCTAATTCACTGGGTCTGCAAATTCAATCTCACCTAGTCTGCCTCAAGCAAGTAGGGCTTAAACCTTGGCTATAAAAATTAATCTGCATAATAAATAACATAAATTTGTAGATTTCATAACAGTAAATTCTGAGCTGTGAGAACAATGAATTTGTAATTATCAACTCATTCAAATTAAGGATAGGTTTTATTTCTAGTGTTCCTTTCAGACATCTATGTGAATGCTCACAGTTTTAAAACATTGTTAAAAGATGTTTAAACATGTTTATAGTCTTAAATCATTGCATTAAAATGTGCCAAAAGAATTCCCCATCCTATAAGACTGTTTATTGAATTGTGTTTTGAAGTCATCATTGGTTCTGGAAATAATTGTTTAATTTTAAAAAGTAAAAAATATTTATGAGATACAAAATTATTTTAAAATATATTTCTTCTATTTACCTTCTTCTTCACCTCCTTCATGAGGGTTAAGACCTGTCAGAATTGAACAGTTATATGAAAACTCAGGAGTGATTTATTATAAAGAAGTTGCACATTCTATATTCATCTTTCTGATTAATCAAGCCAGGCACTGAGGAGATTTTTGATTAAAAGTGTGCAAACATTGTATCAGTGTTTGCCAGTATCTATATTATTTCATCTAATATAAAATTTTCTTGGTCTGTCTTCTTTTGGAACTATATTTTCTGGTCTATTTTTAAAAAAACCTAACCAATTATTTTTAGAAACGGTCAATGGAAATTCAGTAAGTCATGGTAGTGGTCAATAAACTTGTGTATCTCACTATATATTTCTTCTAGTTTAAATCTGTAGAAGAACAAATTCTAAGGTTTTGCCTTTTTTTTTTTTTTTTGAAAAGTAAAATGAAGAAAAAAGTTGTAGAGGTTTTGATTTTTTCTTTATCAAGCTTTTGTTTTCTGCATCACTATAGACTAGAAGCAAAAACTTGGCAATATTAATTTTGTTAAAGTGAATGAATGAAATTTTTTAACCTTTTTATATAAATAATTATTGTAGAGTATTCTGGTAACTTCTTTTTTTCCCTCTATTCAGTATATTATTTTTCTCCAAGAAAAATTTGATCTGAAACTTGCACATGGCCTTTAAGTATTGCTCACACAAATGGCATATCGAGAGGAAGGTACTATACCAGCTTTTGTCCTAATAGAGAAATTGTTATTAAACTAAAGCAGAGGACAAGTGATCCTTGCAGAAACATGGTTTGCAATTTACTTGTCTACTAGAAGCAAAAATTAGCAGGCAAAAACTTGGATATTACAAATAAATTATTTAGATTAATTTACTTTGACAAGGTAATTTCCCTCAAATTAAATGTTCTGAAACCAGAGAGTTAATGGGTACAATTTGTGTCTTCATAAGTCTTCTGTATACCTCATCTTCTGGTGCAGGTGGTTTTTCTTTTTCATTATGCCTTAGTCTTTACTCCTGAGTTGCAGTTTGGTTGGGTTTTTTTGGTTTTTATTTTTTGGTGTTTTTTTTTTTTTTTTGGGGGTTTTTTTTTGTTTGTTTGTTTGTTTTTTTTTTGTTTTTGTTTTTGTTTTTTAATTTCATGCATTACATAACCCTTAAACAAGGTGTGGAAGAATGTTCTACATTTAGGAAACAAGCAAAACAAAAAAAATCCTATGAGTCCATATGTCCATATTATATATGAATTAAAATAAATAGAAGCAGGAACATGGAGGACTCACTAAACAATCTAACCTTGGCAGTGGAAGCATTTCAGGGAGGGTGAATAATAAATTCAAAAGCTGATTATTGTTTAGCACAATATGTATGTAAAAAGAGTAGCAGAATTACAGAGAAGCAGAAAAAAAGCTGCAGTAAATCAAAAGTTGCCAGGGAAACTGATATTTCACCCCTAGAAGAAAATCAAAAGATAATACTTCTCGGGATAAATTCTTCTGGGGATTAAAAACCTGAACATGAAGTGTTGTGAGGAAAAAATATTCTGTTGTGTGATCCTACTACATTAAGAGGAAAAAGATTTGCATACCAGCTAAATATATCCAGCAGTTTCCAAAAACTCCTTGTTGTATCAGCTGTTCCTCCTCTTAGCAATAACTGTGCTAGCTAACCACTTTCAGAAACTATAGTAATTTTGCTACTGACTATAAAACAGTTCTGGTTGGCAAGAACCTCTGAAAGACAGGAGCTATTTCTCCAAAGTCAGATCAGGCTGCTCAAGTTTAACTCAACTCCATCTGAAATTTGAAGATTGTGAAACCCCTCTGAGCAACTTGTTCCATTATTTGAACATTTTCATACAGAATTTTAGGAAAATGACATTCATGGATGTGATGATATGCAGAGCGTACATGCAGGACTTTCTGAGATCAGATCACTCAGCAGTTGCAAAGATGTACTACAAATTTAAAGAGTTAAATGTATTTAGCTATCTTCATATGGCATCCCACATGGTTTATAAATTACCTGTATTACTCAAACCAGCACAACTTTTTTATCCAGTCATCTAATTTTTCAGAAAGCTGCAGGGGATTTGTTTACTTGATTTTCAAACTAAATCTATTGTTATGTTTCATAAATTCATGACTTATATTTTTACAATAATCCTTTCAGTAATAATGGCTCAAAAAATGCATAAATGCTCAATTTATCTCCTTGTGTAGTAGGTGTTATGCACACAGATGATAACATTTAGTATTAACTCTCCAATTCTCATCAGAGCAAGTTAAAAAAAAATAAGTCAAGATCAACACTTTAAATTACACTGGACAGCCTCTATGCTATTGCAAATAAACAGGATTAGCAGAGATCAATGTGTTTTTCTTCCCCCCAGTAAAATGTGTAGAAAAGCCTAGTGGAGCATTTAGGCTTTCAAATAAATGAGTAACTCAAAAAAACAGCTATGAGAAATGTACAACTTACTGAAAGGAATTCAAAAGGCCAGACATTAGGTATGATCACAGTTTAAAAAAGCAAAGTATAAATCACAAAGGCCAAATGAATTTTAACAAATTTTCTACTAAAGTTCTTTTTTTCCCCTCCTGTTATTGGTCTTTGAATGGCCTTAAATTATTACTGAGAATGTGTTGGCTTCTTCCAGTTCTTAAATCTCAGTGCATCAGTTATGTGAACAGCCCTGCTGCACACTGAAAGCCAGAAGGGAAACATCTTTTATAGTCTTCCAGAAATATTTTATAACCTGCAACAAAACAGGAAAATTTATTACATTGTTTTCTATTATCTAAGGGTCATATCTGGAAAATTAGAGACAGTGTCACTTGAAACAAAGGAAGTTCCAGTCTGATGCTGGAAGTGTCTCCTCTCTAAGAAGTGAAAATTTATACCATTTTCATATGCCATGGTGTGTTGTTCTTTTCTCTAATGATAATATGTGAAAACATAGGTTATTCATGTCCACAAAGTTTTGCTTATATTGAACAGAGAAAGACATTGACATTTTGCAGTTTTCTGTTGAGTAAGCCTGCAACAGATTTTTTACAACATTTGATTTCCAGAGGAAAATATGTGAAAATGCGTATGGTTTTCATGGTTTCCAATATGAACTGGCTCGGGCACACTAATCCTTTTCCAGACTATTCCTTTTCTGTGTATGTACAGAGCAATAGTGGTCAGCAAATATAAGATGTTTATAGACTCAACTATAATTTTTCTACCTGTTAATATAAAATGAAAAGAAAATACCTTAAAAGAATTCTTATTTGGAGCAACACTGGAAAATGTTGGGTTGAAACTGATGTTTAACAATGGGAACTGTGTAGATCATTGCCTCTTTTGCACGACATTTTTCCACTTCTAATTGCTGAATGCATTAAAATCCATTTGTATTATGACTGAAGGGCCATGTATGGAGAGAACAGGAGAATTATATAGCAAAATTAGACTCCAGGTTAAGAGTTGAGCCAAGCATAAAGTCTTACAAGTCAGGTTTTATCCATTACACGATATCCTCATGTTAAGCAAAGAGAAATTATTGGTCAGTTGCACATCCAGACAACTACATATATGACATGGAGTGATGGTGAGAGAGAGTAAAGCCAGGGCACAATGCTGGAAATGTATGAGTCAGAGGCCTGGCTGGAGTGGTGTCTGAGCCAGAGCTGGTTGTCTGAGTATGATGCTCACTGTCTGAGCTTTGACAGGTAATCACATTGTACTGGGAAATGCTAATGGAAGGGGAATGAAAGGACTCAGTCTGACTTCTTGTGGACAAACTGTTCCTCTATAGAGAACTCTAAATATATTTCACACTCTGCTGTATCTTGCATCTCTAGCAGTCATGCCATCAAAGATTTTTCATGCTGCTCACCAGGCTGTTTGCAGATTAGGGAAAAAAGGATATCAATAAATAGAATTTTTCCTTGTAACCAAGGAAAAGGGATAGACAATATGTGTTCTGGGATGCGCTGAGGGAGGCAAGTCTGTCTCTGTACCCCACTCTCATGAGACCCCATCTGGAGCACTGCATTCAGCTCTGGGTTCCCCAGCAAAGGAAGCATATTAGCCTGTTGGAGAGAGTCCAGAGGAGAGCCTTGAAGTTAATTAGAGGGATGGACCATCTTTTCTTTGAGGAAAGACAGAGAGAAATGGGATTGTTCAGCCTAAAGAGAAGACTTCAGGGTTCCAGTACCTAAAGTGAGTCAAGAAGAAAGATGGAGAGGGACTATTCACATGTAGTGACAGGGCAAGGGGCAATGGCTTCAAGGTGAAATGGACTAGGTTTAAATTAGATATTAGGAAGAAATTCTTCACTATGACGGTGCTGAGGCGTTGGAACATGCTGCCCAAAGAAGCTGTGGATGCCCCATTCCTGAAAGTGTTTAAGCTTTGGTCTGGTGAAAGCATCCCTAGCAGGAAGGTTGGAACTAGATGGTCTCTTCAAGGTCACTTCTTACCTCAGGAACTCTGTGATTCTATGATCTTCTTGTATGTATGTTTACACCTCTGACTAATACCTCCTTCCTTCAGTTCTCTCTCTCTCTCACTCTCGTTTGATTTACTGTTTTATTGGTATGTTCTATCTGATTCAGAGAGGGTTGTTAAAGCTTAGTCCATCAGAATGGAAGATTGATCCAGAGAGGTATTTGTGAGTTCACTGAAAACAAATATTAGCTGCGTATAACAGTTTCTTCCTTGGGCATCTGACTGATGATATTACGGTTATAGGCAGTGCCTGAGACCCATGAAGATGGTAGTTTTCTGGAAAAGTAGCAAAACTGAAACTGAAAATATGTCTAGTAGTAACCAGAAACACAGACGTTCTGAGAGGGGTGTTAAGTACGCGTAAACAAGTTTGAAAAATTTAGGCAGAAATGTTGAAGTCTATTATCAACATTATTAAACTGCTGCTATTAGGGACACAGGAAAAAAACACCACCTTATGAAATCAATGAATTAGATTTTTTTTAAAAAAAAAGAACACAAGAAATCATATTGATATATTGAAGACATAATTTTTCTAAGTAAAAACAAGTGAATGCAAAATTAATAATTATGTTGTGTTAATTTTAGTTTGTGAGGACAATTTTCCACTTTGAGAGAAGGAATATTTCTGTAACAAGCTTATTCTACCAATTGTAAGGTTTTCATTTTCCCTTCATATCTGGAGACCCCATATGTATTAAACAGAGTTTTATTCTATTATTCTGAAGTGCATTGTTTTCCCAGTATCATAAGTGTCATGCACAAGAAGGGTGGGAAAGTAAGTGGATATCAGCTATAACAAGTGTGTGTTGGTTTTTTTGTTTTTTTGTTTTTTTTTTTTTTTTTTGTTTTTTTTTGGGGTTTTTTTTTTTTTTTGGTTTTGTTTTTTTTTTTTTTTTTTGTTTTTGTTTTTTTGGTTTTTTTTTGTTTTTTTTGTTTTTTTTTTTTAGCATGGAAAGTGTCTGGAAATATATATTCTTGTTTTCAGCTACAATGAACCAATCACAAATTTCCTTCTTCTAAACATGAACTTAAACCTAACAATCATCTTTGATTTAACAAATAATATTTCAGCAGTTCAAGACTTGCTGATACAGGGAGTCTTTAGAATGTAAGTAGCTATCTTGCCCCTAGATGACTGTCCTTTTTAGATTATCAGCTTCATCTCAGAAGCAATTTAACTTTTGTTTCAACTTTCCACTATCATTCATTCGTGTCTTTATTAATATGTTCTCAATTTTTTACTACTTTCAACAGTAGCTAGGCAGTCACTAATTTTAGCTGGTTTTTAAACTATAGATGTAACTGAGGAACCAGATTTTATTAGGTGTAAATTGATGTTGCATTGAAATGTAAATTCAATTTACATGAACTTAGGGTCTGTTAATTATTTAGGACAAAAACTGAAAGGATAAACCCCAAAATTTGTAGCGAAGTGCTTTTTCTATGGGGATCATAAAGGGTCATCTACAAAGCACTGGTGTACATTTTCAGAAATACATGCCCCTGACATATTTGGATATGTTCCTCGATGTGCAAGAGGTATTATGTGATATTGCAAGAGGCAATATGTGCTGTCAAGCTGCCCACTCACCAGCTTCCCTGTACATTCACCAAAGCATGGCAGGGTCCCCTTTCCCTGGAGGAGGTGCAAGGGATCACAGGCAAAGCTGCAGCAGTTTGCAGCCAACTAACTGAAATTCACCTCACTCCCCTGTGTAGGCTTAGAGGTGAACAAAATAGATGGCTTGGGATTTGCCCTGCATTCGTTTATAATGTATGTGTTTCGCTATTAGAAAATTGCTAGGTCCTTACAGAAAGAGTACAGGCAAGTGACTCCTGATTACACCCTTCCAGCAGAGACCATTGTGCTGTTTGTTACATCAGGAAGTGCAAGAGAAGAGGAATAGGACAGTTGAAGACAAAAGTCTTTTCCAAGTTCCCTTCATTCAGACTCATTAAAAACAGAACCAGACTCTTTCCTCACTTTCTGCTGTCATGTATGTTTTCTTCACTAGGAAAAGAAACAATACAATGGTATCACTGGCATTAGAGTACTTTAAAGGAAAAAAACATCCTTGCTTTAGTCTATACAGTGAAGTTTAAAGTAACAGCCTAGTAAAGAGTTTAAAATGCCTCACCAGTAGTTTTGATAGTTTGTTGCAGTAGTAACAGATGTTTATTCTCAAAAAGCTTAAACAATGTACTTTGTGAGGAGATTCTTTATGTTCAAAAATATGTAGAACATTTGCAGAATAAGAAAAAGACCTATATAGATATTTACTTTTTGATGTAAAGTCAGTATATTTGAAGAAAAAATATGCTCTTTTTTTACATTATTCTAGGGTAATAATTATCTGAAGAAAATACTGAAGTTACAAAGAACTGTTTGGAAAAAAGTTTTTTTGCTCTATTTTATTTTGTTTTCATTGCCTAAACCTTTTCATCCATACAGAAAGTTGTTTATAATAATTGAAAAACAAAATAAAAAGTTTTCATATACATCAATTAAAAAAAAAAAAAATCACCACTTTAAAGGAAAAAAGTTTTCCATATGATTTTTATACTGCCCAGAAGTGGACCCAGCAGTCCAGGTGTGTCTTCACAGATTCTGAGTAGAGGAAGACACTGGCTAGCTCTGCTGCAAGGGAACATTGTTAATTGTTAATTAAAGGTAATAATGTTAATTGTTAATTAAAGGGAACAATATTTAATTTTGTGTCCACTAAGATCCCCAAGTACTTTTCTACAAACCTTATTTAAAGATGATTGACCACTCAGCCTTTACTAGGGCATGGGTTTATTCCTGTCAAGGTGCAGGACTTGAGATTCCTCTCTGTTTAACTTAATGCGATTCCTGTCATCCCATTTCTCCAGCCTGCTGAGGTCTAAGTGGCAGCACAGTCATCTTGGGTATCAGCTGCTCCTGCCAGTTTAGTGTCATCTGCAAACTCACTGAGGGTACACTCTGTCCCACCACCTTTATGTGCTCTGGCATTAAAGAAATGCTAAGTTAACATTGATCTCAGTATTGACCCCTGGGTACACCACTAGTGACTGGCCTCCAGCTGGACTCAGTGTCACTGATCAAAACTCTCTGAGCCCAGCAGTTCAGCCAATTTTCAGTCCACCGTACTGTCCATTCATCTAGTTCATATAAAATCAGTTTCTCTATGAAGATATTGTCAGAGACAGTGTGAAAAGCCTCACAAAAGAAAAGATAAAGATCGCACTCTTAGGCTTCCATCCACTGACCTTGTCATTTCACTGCAGAAGTATGTCAGGGTAGACAGGCATGATTTGCCATTCATAAATCAATGCTGACTACTCTCAATCACTTTCTTGCTATGAATATATTTATAAATATTTTCCAGGATTAGTTACATCCCCAGGGATAGAGATGAGGCTAAAAGTAGTGTAGTTCCCTGTGTCTACCTGCTTGCCCTGCTACAAGATAGGGGTGATATTTTCCTTCATTTCTCATGAACCTTCTCCAGTTGCAATGACTTTTCAATTCCTTAATCTGAGCAGTTTTCAAAGATGATCAATATGGCCTTGTAATGAGATCAGACTGCTCCCTCAAGAGTGCATCTTATCAGAACCCATCCCCACAACTCCTGTGGAGGTTGTAGTGAGGTGGATATTTGTCTCTTTTCCCAAGTAACAATAAGACAAGAGGAAATAGCCTCAAGTTGTGCCAGAGAAAGTTTACATTAGATATAAGGAAAAATGTCTTTGCTGGCAGGGTTGCCAAACATTGGAACAGGCATCCCTGGGAAGTGGTGGAGTCATCACTCCCAGAGGTACTGAAAAGATGTGGCACTTAGGCAAAAAATGGACTTGGCAGTACAGGGTCAACAGTTAGATTTCATGATCTTAAAGATTTTTTCTAAGTTAAATTATTCTATTACTTGTATATGACCAGTATGTTTAAGTGCTCCTTATTTTGGTCCTCCTGAACTGAGGGTAAATCTTTTTCCTGAATGAAGTGTGTGGATGGTTCATACCTCACACTGAGACTGTTCTCCTTAAGACAAAGTGTTGTTATCTATTCTTAAAATCATAGACACTTTAAAGTTACAGTTGAAAGAGTGCCTTTAAAGTGATAGTCTAAAAATGCTCATCTCTATTACTTAAGTCTTAATATCATAAGAAAGAATACTCCTCAGGTCTTACTTCATCATACTCCATAAGCCAGTGCAACCATGTAGCTTACCAATTCTTCCCTTATCAGAAGATTCTTCTTTTCAGAATCCCTGATGATCAAGTACAGCTTTATTTCAAATGTTTTTCACCTCATCAGACCCTTCCTTTCTTTTCCCTATTTCATATACTAAATTAAGTCAAAATATTCACATGAAAATGACAAAAGGTAAGATTACATCACAGAATTTATTTTGGAGATGTTCATATAGTTTTGTGGTGTCAAGGCCCAAATAAAGAAACAAATCTATGTTGACCAGAACAAACTTGACTTATAACCACTTGGGATATTTAGAATTATCAAGTTTTGTTCTTATATTTGGTGTTGCATCATTTATAATGACTACTAATATCCAGTCTAGATAAAGTTGTACATGAAATGTGTGACTTTCAGCCATTAAAATGCAATAGCAATATCTATTAAATAATAATGAAAGACAAGTTTGGTTTTATAAAACCTATCTGTTTGCTAAAATCCATGTATGTATCCCATGTTGACTGCAGGACTGGATCACCCAGCTATGAAGCAGCCATGCAGAGAGTTGGACTAGATAAACTCAGTAGTTAGGCATCCATTATCCCTCTGCTTCAACAGACATTGGAGTGGGGAGTAAACATATTTTGTAGACTCCAAACATTCTTCTCTCTATAGAACATGACCATTGTATCACCTCACTCAGCATCTTGAAGGAAGAAATAAAAACTGTGTCAGATCAGCAAATATTTTTTCCACACGGATACAAACCCCATGTATGCATTTGTAAGCCAGATAAATTTTTAAACAAAGACTTAAAACCAAAATATAGATATTTTGTTTTTCTTGGGAGAAATATTTATACCTATACTAAAGGATATTCTCCTTAAAGTAACTTTATTTAGAAGGTTTTTCCTTTATTTTTCTTCCTAACTATCCACCAATGCATATATCTTGCAATTTTCAGATGGGTTGCTGATCATGGGCACTTTATTAATCCCATATCCCTGAAGTTAAGATTGGCTCTTTCAGAGCTTCTTTTACTAAGGACAGAAGAGTAGCAGCCTAGTAGGAAACACTGCTATTCATTTTTAAATGCTTAAATGCTTGCTCTGCTGAAATAATGTTAAGCATTATATCTTTTTCTTTTTCTTTTTTCCCTGAAGAAAAGAAAGCACTTCCTTGCAGAGGAACTGCTGAAGCAAAGAAAATTTGTATGAATGTTTGAAGCAGTCTTAGCCTCTGCTGTCACTTGGGAAAATAATCCAAACTATAGATGTCTAAGACGGTCAGCTTGGTGGTATATATGACAAAATACAACATGAAAAATATTCTGTATTCACCATGTTCTTGAAAATCTGTGACATTATTCAAAAGAAAGCTGTTTTGCTTATTTGAGAGAAAATGAAAGGTTATTATCTCTCAAGCTCCTATCATGACTCCAGCCCCGAACTATGTGGCCTTTGATAAATAACTTAATTTCTCCATTTGAAAAAGAAGACTGTTTGTGGTTTCCAGTATGCAAAATATTTTGAATACATTACTAAAATATTTTTGTTTGCTTATTTGTATTTTTATCCCATTTTTGTCTATCCTATAACATTTTTTCTCTTTATTTTTTTTCCACTTCCCAGTGAGAAGTGTTTATGATGTTGTAGAAAATCACACTTAATTCTCCTCAAGAATATTTGTCCACATGTAGACCTACTGTTTCATTTCAAATGATGGCAGATGGTGTGTGTGTGTGTCTATATGGCGTGTCCACAAGTTCCTTTCCTAACTATTTCCTCTTCATCTTCTGGAAGTAAATTTTTCCTTTTGAATAGAGCAAACAATATAATGAACAAGGCGACCTGATACTTTTCTCTAGAACAAAAAGCTGAAATTACTGGTAAATAAAGTATCCTGACATTAGAAGGTTGCTACTTTTACAAATATCTGTTTATATTTCTAGGGTATAGATTGCATATAAAATTAGCAAATGGCTTTCTATATGTGATGGCACAGATGGATATCTGGATTGTAGGATTTTAATATATCTGATTTTAGGCATCACTCATTTAATAAAAAGGAAAGCTTCCAGAGAACGAAGGACTTGACTGATCATGAAAAATGCTAGACCTTCTTTCACTGTCTTTCTCTTGACTGTAAGATTCAAGCAATGGTTGCAGGTCTTGAAAAATGTAAAGCATTTTCTGTTTGCAGTGAGTTCTTGAGGGTGTGCAGGCAAAACTGAGATTTCATGCTTTACTCCTGTTCTTTTATTTTTAAATAACTCTGTTCCTTGAGGATCAGAAAAGCATACTTTATGTGTCCTCTAAAATCCCCCAAACCTGGCAATTTGTTTACAGAAGGATGAGACACCCCAGTATTTTAGTAGAATATGATTTTATGATAAGTGTTGATAACTTAAAAATAATCACCTATCTTTAAATCTATGGCATATATTCACTTAGTTCTTGAGTAGCAAGGGCAATAAAATGTGTTCACAAAGCACAGGTAGCTTCCTTCATCTACTGACACTGTTAGTTAATGAGTTGGGAAATAAAGTCTCAGACATGATTCCCTTTGTGTTTTCTGAAAAATTTGGCATTCATGCCTGTAATCTCAAAAAATAATCACTCTATGCAACTACAGTTTTGAATTTCATAGATGTGACTGGACAGGGCAGGCAAATTTACTATATGAGGATGCTTTAGAAATGCTTCATGATTGATGCTTATGTTGTTATCCTTGAATTCTTCCCTGCCCCATCTGTGCTTATCTTTCATTTCAGTGAATCTGAAAGAAGCCCTGTGCAGTGGAAGGGTGCCTATATAGAATTTTCTATGTTCAGAGTTTTCCAAACCACTCACAACTTCTGTGAAATGAGGAAGAATGACTTCCAACAATGCTATTGGTAGAAAGCACAGTATAGAAGAGAAGCACTTTGACTTGGTAAAAGATTGAAAAGATCGGCTTGACAAACAGTGATTTTTTTTTTTTTTCAGTAGCTGAAACTTCATTTGGAAAGTGCTGGAATTTTTTTTTCCAAACTTCACCTTTCCCCTTCATTTTATTTTTAGCGGGAAAAATACAGCATAAGCAGAAAATGTGAAGTATTTCAGTCTAATCTTTTAAGACAGGTGATTTAGAACAAAGACCCAAGTTAAAAAAAAAAAGGTTAACTGTTAAATGTTTTCTTCTTAAAGGTGTTAGTACCAAAGAATACCCTAAATTAGTTTTAGCATGAAAGAAGTATTGTAATTACACTATTAGTTTTTCTCCATAAATAACATCAGTTTACAAGAAATGGATTAATTTTCTTCTAAAATAGAATTTCTTTGCAGTTTTTCAGCTGACCTTGCTCCTATTTCTGAAAAAAGAATTGTTTCCAAGCAAACTTTTTAAAAGTAAATTAATGCTTTTAGCTCTGTGTGTTTAGCTGAATCAGCACAAGTATTGCTGAGCTGATGACACCTTCTATATACCTAAAGAAGCTGAAATCTACCACTTAATGATGTCTTCCCCAATCTTTTGGCAAGTGAAGCAATAGGTAAAAGTTTTCCTAGGTTGCTGTTGTAGGAAACTGAAATAGTATGCATCTATTTTCCTAGCACTATGTTTGTGCTGATACAGTTTAAAATGATTGGTAATATTTACCATTTCCCAGTGTTTATAAGCCAGCTCAAGGCAATTGTGAAGAGATGAAAAATCACCATGGAAGTTTCCAATGGAGCACCAATCTCTCTGTGACATTTACAAAGAGAAATAAATGCTGTACTTTTTTTGAATGATAAAGGTGAAGAAGAAAAAATGCCTTTTATAAGTTTCATGTATTTATCATGTCAGAAATTATTTCTGTGAAGCATCCTCATCTAGCAGCAATTGGGAATAAGAAATCCATTACTGCCAACACAGAAGATTCAATAGAATGGGCTGAATTTACTGGACTTACAGAAATATCTTTCTTTTTCTCACATATCACTGTCAGTGAAAGCAAGTACCAATAATCTTAGGATTTATAGTAAAATCCTAAAGTTGTGTATATCCTGAAACTGTCTCAGGTAATGGTATGTCAGCTTTACCCTGAGTATGGTTAGTATGGATCAGTAGCCATATCTGATTATAGAGTAGTAGCCATATCTCTGTACTTGGATATTGAAGCATTTGTTTAAGCACAGTGGGCATCAAACCCATTGAAGAGACAAGGATACTCCAGCAGTAATGCAATTCAGAAGTTTGGCTCATTTGTGTTAAAATGGGAGTGTGACTGTGGGAAAACTTGACCTAATGTGCATTGGAAAAGAATGCTAAAACTTATCCTTTCCTCACTTGATCAGTGCTATAAAGGATAGCTTTAAATACTGCAGCTGGTTATTCTACATATCACCAAGATGAAGAATTGTCTTTGCAACAAAGAGAAAAATACACACGCATAGATGAAGATTTTAATTTCTGCTCCTGTGCATGATTCAGATAGAACACAGCCTCCATTTTTCCTGTTTGTCTCTGAATTCATATTTACTCCATTGTAGCCCACCATTTCAGTCATGGACCCCAGGTTTTTCACTAACTCAACAAGTGTGAGGTTTGAGGGCTTGACAGATTTTTTTCTGGATTTACATTTTCTGCCCTTGGGCTTATTACAGGTGATTTTTGTTCATGGAACAAATTGTCCATTAGTTAGGTAACTTAAACCTAAGTTCAGCTTTGTGAAATAATCTGATTAAACTCTATAAAAATTACATAAATTACATCATATTTGATAAGGTTTTAAACAAAACTTGAGGGTTAGCAAGAGAAGAAAGTGGTCAAACAGACTAAAAACACAAAAGTGGAACTACAGCTAAAAGAGAAAAGTCCAACAAACCTCTCCCACACTTTGTTTTTGTTTCATACAGTGATACAGAATTATTCACAAACTGAACCAACCTTATTAATGACATTTGGTGATGCAGATGCTTACACACTTCTGTACATCTCCATCTAGGCAACATCAATGAATGGCTTCATTCTCTGCTGGGAAGAGTCAATGTGCACCATGGAAAAGTTGTTGCTTTATTTTTTTTCTTCCTGAATGTTTGTAGGCATCTGCATTACCAAATGAAATGTTTATTTATGACAAGAGAAACTGGACCCAAAATGGTAGTGTGGAGTAATTCTCTACTGTTTTAATTTGGTTATAAAGCAGACCTCAGGGTGCTGGAATGTGAAATATTACCTTCAGGTTTTGAGGGGGATTCTGACAAAAAGCATTTATTAAATTAGAGTATATTACATTTCATAACCTGCAGTTCAGCACTTTAACTGTTATACCTCATATAGAACCCAGAAATAAGGTTGTGGGTGGGGAAATAGGGACTTTTTCAGAATATAGGTATTCTCTTGTGTACTTTTTATCAGAAGCTCTGAATAATGCTGTCTGGTAAGATTTTGTATTTCTTGACATTTGACTGACCTGGCTCCCTCCATATATTAATCTGAAACATTACATCCCAATCTTGCCATGAGATGTGGATACCCCAAAAGTTCAATCTGCAGATGTCATTAAATATTGTTTTCCCATGGTTGTAATTTTCATTTGATATCTAACAATAGAGAAGCCCTATATGAAAGCAACGTGTTTTATTAATAAAAAAACCCTGCTATTTTATGTTTATAAAACTGGAAATATCACTGCAATGTAGAAGGCAGACATAAAAACCAAACAAACTTGATTTCAAACTATGTAAGCAACAGTTTATCATTTTGGGGGCTAAGGGGGGTTATTTCTCATTTATATAAAATTGAGATTCATTGCATAGCTTTTGATCATGACACCCTTATGGACTGAGATCATGTCCTTCTGCAGATTTTTTCAGAACATGAAGAAATTCTGGTTGCTACCTACTGCAGCAAGGTCCCAAATGATTGAACTTTCAAATAACTTAAGGAACCTTTCTTTTGGATCTATGTAATATATGTAGAATGTCAACTTAATTATGAACATCTTTGATGGAGAAAGAGGGACTTTGGAGGTCTGATTCTGATACTCCTATTTATGTTTCACCCTTAAACACACTCCACTAGAAACTACAGCATCAGATCCTTAATCAGAGCAATTGTTGAACAGTGGCACAGTAAAAAAAATGGAAGTAGTAAATCAAATCGGGTAGAAGGTCAATTGAGCTACAGTTATAAATTTACACTGTACACATTCTACAAGGTATAGTGCCTAAGCTTTTTGCAGCAGTCTTACCGCAGTCTTATTCACATGACATAGAGACTACAAATTTACCAAGGCATATTTTTAATCCTTCCTAGAGATCATGAATGATGTTTTAATACCACAGAGAGCAACCTTGCCATTTGTGTGGAGTGTGCTGTGGGGTTTTTTCCAAATTTTGCTATATTTTGACATTTTGGGGATGGTAGCTACCAAAAAGGTTATTAAAAAAAAAAAAAAAAAAAAAAGCCCCGAGACAGTCTTACTGAAGTTTTACTGCAGTTCTACAAAATGTTATTGGAATGAGAACTACAAGCCAGGTTCTCCACAGCAGTAAATTTATATTAGTGATCTTGCTTCAGGCAAGTTTCCATATTTGAAGCTGGAAATCAGAGCTTTTGTTCAAAATTGTTTCATAGTCATAGCTAGTGGCACATTTAATTCCTGTATTACGGAAGATTTTTCTATGAATAAATGTTTATTAAAGAGTTGAATTTTCTACTACATTTTCAATAATGTTCATTAAATATCTGATGCTAAGCTTAAAAGTTTTTGTTTTTACTTATACAAATTTTTTCTTTACAGTATTTCCAAATTGCTTATTTTTTGTAATATTTTGAATGTGTTCAATTTTGCATTGCATATTTAACAACCTTAAAGGAACATTCCCACAGTTAACAGACATGTTTCTCTTGCATGGAAAGTATTGTTTTACAGCTATTTCACTGACTGGAAAAAGGCTAAACACATGGATTACCTTTGGAATTAACAAAGTCTGTATTATTCACTTGAAAAGAAAGGGTAGCCAAAATTTTGTGCTGTTCTTCAACAAATTGCGTAGTAGAAGATCACACATGGTTGAGTAAAACACCTAGAGCTACATAATAGTACTAACAAATTTTCACATAGTATAATTTTAACTATGAAAATGAAAAGCTTCATCAGATTTTAATGGAAATTTAAAGAACAAGTTTTCATATAACTCAGATATTTAAAGCTTAATGTCAGATTTTTTCAATTCAAGCAAAGGAGAAGAGTCATCAAATGAAACTGGTTTTTATCTACTTCTGTCACCTTGTTTTTCCAATCAAATTTTGATATCTCCTAAATTGTGTACATTTATTCTGTGTTTTATAAGTTCTATTTGATCAGGAAAAATAATTGGAAATCTTCTTTGGGTGTCTATGAGCTGCAGTATGATTCTGTATTTAGAAGAATTTCTGCCTAGTTTGCAGTATGAACATGTTTGGGCAAGATCACATCGCAATAGGGAGGATGCTATAATGACTTAGCTTTATTTCTCTTCTAGAAGTCTTCTTTACACATAAATAGAAGTTATTAGTGCAAGAAAATTTCATGGGTCCAAGACTTATTCTTTGGAATGGATATTGCCTCAATCTGCCATATATCAATTTTCTGTTCTAGCATTGCCATATTTTAGGTGGAGCAAAAACTGGCAGTAAAAACCTTGTTTTAAAAATAATTTTTTATGTGATCGATTATGTATTTTCAATGTATTACAACTAAAAGTTAATAATAACTGCAATGAATTTTTTTGCTCTCCCTATAGGTTCATTTTAAAAAGATACATAAAATAATGTTTTAATCAAAGAAAATAAAGCCTTTAATGAAGAAAATATTTGTTTTAGAGCACTGTTTCCAAGGTAAGAACTCCTTCCCAGTATTAAACTTTATCCTCATATTTTCTGGAGATTTCAAAGCCTGTTTATATTGTATTTCCATAGCATATGATTCCCTGTTTTGCCTTCTCCCTCTCTGCTTCCATTTTCCTTTCTCTGCCCCACTCCTCGAAAAATGTTCTCCAGCTGAACTGTCCTACAGATCTGTTTTCCATCCTGGATATGGTTTCCTTGCTCTCTCATACTGTCAGCCACTCCTTCTTTTAAATTCAGACTTCTGAACATAGATGCTCTTGTCAATCTGACAAGTCAATGGCACAAAAATATCAGATGGTGATGTTTTTATTGTATTTCCAATAATTTCCTCTTAAAAGGGAGCTTATGGTAGGTGTTCAGAACAACTCCAATTTTTTCTTTGTTCTCCTGATTCTTCTAGGAATCCCACCTAGATAAAAGTCATTCCTCTGTGATCTTTTCTTAATGTCTCACTTTGAGGAAGAATATATTTTTCCTTTTTATTAACTGTTTTAAGTGATCAATATGATCTGTATCTTCCTGTTTATATTAGTTTTCTATTCTGCAATATTCTAACAAAAATAGTAATTGACTTGCTTCTCACTATCTCTTGTGTTAAGCAGCTTGTTTCTCTCTAGGATGTCTAATTATACATTCAACTTAATTCTTTTTCTAATGAGATTAATAGAACTTGCAATCTAATTTTGTAGTATTACTTTTGTATCAAGATGAACTTCAGAAAACCATGTCCCTTTATACGTGTTTTAATATATTTGTTCCTCTAAAACTGAGCATGAAAAATACATTAATTCCTTTTCAAAAACCCCACTAGATATTTTAAAAGCTAACAAAAATCTAGACTCAGACTAAATTCTCAAAGCTATTAAAATCTGGAATATTTCATCACATCTGGGATTAGTTAAGATAATTATTTTTCCTCATATTTTCCCCAAAATCATAATTTGATGGATGTGCCTGAACAACAATTTGAGTCCAAACAAAAATTCAGATGGCAAAGAAAACTCACCCATCTCAAAACTGCAGCAATTGGTTTAGAGGAGTTGTCGTGATACACAATGCTGAAGTCTCACAGTTTGATTTCTTTCTGGCTCTGTGAAGATATGCAAAAGGAAGAAACTTACTTTATAAACCAGACATTGTCCAATGAGGCCAGTCAAAGTTTTTTTTTTTAAAAACCCAACAAGCCAACCAACCAACCAACCAAAATCAACCCCCAATCCCAAGGACAAGACAATTTCATATTGCTTTAATAATATTATAAGGTTGTCTGTTCTGGGAATTTTAAACTAGTTGCTAGTAATATGTCATTTTTTTTTCACTGAATGTCTATATTGGTCGTTGCAAACAGCAAACATGAATACATGATGAAATACTTTATTTTCTTGACTTGGACTCCTATATTATTATGCATACTAAAAATGCTTAAATATGTTTACAGTTATGTCATACCCACACAAACTTGGCAGTAGTTAGAACAAATTTAAGCAAATATGATCTATGTAGGCATTACTGCTAAGCCAAGGAATATGGAAAGAGGAGATGGATATTTGGGTAATTGAAAGCAGTCGAATCAGATTTCTTAAATGTGGGTCATAAATTCCAATATTGCTATAATAATATAGCAGTTTTAAGCTATTTGATAAATAGGTCTCTCTGCATGACAAAGCTAATAGGGAGCTTGCCCCTTTGCATGACAAAGCCAAGGGAGACCAGTGTTTACTCTCAGTGCGAGTTGCAAGTGAAATGTCTAAAACATAGGGAAGAAACACATATATTCAAAGTCAGTAAATAAATAAGTACTTTTGCTTTTTCTTTCTTCCTAATTCTGTGGGATAGATTGAATCTCATGTATGAAGCTGAATGTGTCAAATTATGGAGAAGCTCATAGAAACTTGGTATAATAAAAAAATGGAAGCTATTTGACTGTGTGACTCAAACAGGTATTAGAAAATTGCTGTACAAGCTGTTGTGTGTTATGAATTTAAAAATAACACTGAAATAAAGAGGATTTACAAAATAATAAAATTACTAAATATGTCATTGTTGGGTTTCCTGGTGAAAAAGTTTGAGTGGACAGGGCAGTATTAGTCTCCAGAATACGTGACTGGAGTGGGGGGAAAAGTTAATAGTTTAAGCCAGTGAAATGTATATTATGCAGGCCCAATACTAATTCTGCCAGAATTTTCTAGTAGGAGCAGAGTACAGCAAATAAGCTTGCTGTCTTTCAGGTGTCTGAGAAAAGGATTTGGGAGTAAAGCACTGCCTGCCTTCTATTTTTTTCTTTCTATTTAGACAGTAGTTTCCTAACTGAATCAACTGGTTTTTAGAAAGGCTTTGATTAGGAGATGATTAGTAGTAGTGTTAGTGTAACTAATTAGTGCAACTAATTATACTACTAATAAAGATGAACAATTAAATACTGCTTAAGCAGCAAATTATTAATGTTACGTTCTTCTATGGGCAGAGATTTTCAAAACTTTGCAAAAAAATAAAAATAACTAAACAAGCTTTTATTATTTGATAAAAAGTTTCCTGGTATTGAAATTGCTGAAGGAACATTGCTAAAGGAAGAGCAAAGGTAATCCAAACTGGGTCGTTTTATGCCTGCAGTGCCAAGGCTTCTCTAGCTCCTGAACCAGGCATCTGGGAGCTAGGAATCTCATGAGACCCAGCTTTCCATTTCCAGGGTTCCAAGGTTGCTATGAATTAACAAACTAAGAATGAAACACAACCATACAATAAAACTAGTTTGAGATCTGGAAAGAAATCTTACACATCTTTGAAATAACTCAGTTTTAACCAACTAATTCCAATGATGATGAAAACAAAAGTAATAAAGGACAAAAAGCAAGCAAGTTTGAGACTGTATTTGTGACCATCACTAAAACCAAAATATTTTGGGAATTTTGTGTTTGCTGGGCTTAATCTGTCAGTTTATCAGGACATGAAAACTGAAAGACTGAACAAACCCCTGAAATATTTTGACTGTATTTAGAAGTATACTCATAAAGTCAGAAGGAATCAGATACATATACATTACTGCAAATCAAGGACATTTATTATTTTTGGCTTTCTCAAATTCCTATTGTATTTTGGTTTCAGAAATACCCTAACCCTAACCCTAACCCTAACCCTAACCCTAACCCCCTAAGACACCACCATGTGGAGTGTCTTTGATAATTTATGACACCTCCTCAGCTGCCACTCTTGTGAATGTCCCATGGATGTGGCCTTTCCGGAGTGGGGGGGTTTACAACTGAGCCAGTTTGTGTAACAGAGGAGGGGTGTTCCCTCCCTCTGACCAGAGGTGATGCCACACACCCAAAAACTCTCCTCCTCCTCCTGCCTTGGTTGGGGGGAAGAGTGTGCAAATCTGCTCTCAGCATATGAGCCTGTGAGCTACAGCCTCCCCGACCCCAAACACAGCCAGAGCTAATTTTCAGGATAGCTACTGGGTTTGGCTTTTTTTTTTTTTGTAGAGACATTCTTCTCCCTTAGACTTGTTTAATTCCCACACCTGAGATAGTTGGACAATTGTGTTGTGTTAAGCCACAAAGTTCTCTTAGGTGGCTTAACTCACAGTCCAAAGTTCCAGTCAGGAGACATATTCACAGAGTGGTGGGCTTCAGTGGTCGCAGCTTCTTTGTGCAATTTGGCCATAATGGGCAAAAATTCCTTCATACCAATGTTTAAGCCATTAGCCATAACATTTCAGTCTCTCAAAACCCAGAGCTGGAAGGATCCCATAAAAATCATATAGCCCTTGTCTTAGACTCCATACAGAGCAACCTAAAAGTTAAGCCATATATCTTAGATTGTTGTCAAAACACTTTTTGGACACTGACAGGATTGAGGCCATGATGTCTATGGGAAGCCTGTTCCAGTTCTTACCCGCTATCTCAGTGAAAAACTTTCAAATCCTTAATGCTGCTCATCCTATATTTCTAAATAAAGACTTAATTTCAAATGTACAGGTGCTTCAAATTCAGGCATACAGCAATAAAGTGAAGAGATTTTTTTTCAACCCCCCCATTCAGATTATAAAAAACAAACTGAAAAAAAATCCAGTTCGAATACCATTTTATGCAAGATGAGAGTTTTAAAATGAGAAACACCACTATACAGGAAATTCTATAAATTATCCCAGAATATCCCTCCTTTTTAACTTTATGTCTTTGATGTTCTGTGTAAATAATAGTGTTATATTTTTTAATTGCGATATTTTCAAAACACTAGAAATTATTCAGACTCTAATTTTTTGTTAGTTCAACTAAATTTCTATATATTTGATTGGAGTCACATTGCAAGTCACCAGCCTGTAAACAAAAATGCTATTTGATCCCTCCACAGAACCACATGCTGAAATATCACAAAATTGTGTGATAGAAATTTCCACCTTAGCTTTACTGTTATAGCTGAATAATCAATATTTCAGTGCTCAAATTTTGTTCCCTGCTTCGTTTTCCAGGTTATATATCTCTTTTCATAAGATGATGTTTCCTGAAGAATTAGGTTATTGTGAGCTATATCTTAGTAAATTTGTATTTTTGTTATATATTCTCATTAACATCAGTTGAATATATTGCATTAAAATTTGGTAAATGTTTTTATTTGGAGCTCTCTTATAATTTGGGACTCATACTCTGAAAATCATTCTTCAGACTTGAAACCTTTATGCATTTATGTCACTATGGAACTACAATAACATCAAGATATCGTCAATGCTTATTACAATCTAATTCAGAAATATGGTACTGGGCAGAACTCGAAGCATGTCGAGAAAATTCTCAGAAATATCAGTAATCTGGGACTTGGAAAAAGAAAAGGATAGTATCTGGGAAATCCTTAGAGATGTCAAAGAAGAAAGGAAGTTATTCTGAATAAAAGAAATTCTTTACTACTCATTTTGCATCTTCTTAAAATTTCCATTGCTGTTTTAAACATTTTCTTAAACAAATATATGTCATAACATCTAAATAATAACCCATAATACACCTGGGATGGAGTTTAGTAAGCTGTCAGCTGTCAACTATTCTGACAATACAAGCAATGATTGAACTTTCCTTTTGTTAATATAAGTCTCTGAAATCATTGCTACCCATCTGCACTTGTGATAAGAAATGCCAGTTTTGCACAACTGTTGACAGTTTCCCCAGGAGATGTATCTCATTAGTTCCAGGGGTTTGGTGCCTACTGACCTGTTGCTGGAATGGTGTCATTGGAGTCCAAATGAAGTTGAGCAGAAAGGACAGTAATACAACTGTGGTCTTATTAGAAAACCATATTCAACTTTTAATCCAGTATAATTAGGTTTAAGATTGTCTTTCCTTACTGAATTTGTGCCTAAGGGTCTTCAAGTAACTAGCAAGGTTGATTAGCTACAAATGAGAGAACACTTCATAAATCAAACAAATTCTTTTTTATAATTGCTGGGAGATTTTGAACCAGTTATACAGTTTATTATCAGGGAATGCACAGAAAATAATTTCTAGCTCATCTCTGTGAAAATTGAATTTCTGAAATAGTACATTCTAACAGTACTATAAAGATTAAAAATATTATAGTCAAATAACAACTCTTACCAATACTCCTCAAAGCTATTAAGTTTGTTAAATATTTTAACTGAGAAACAATTTGCCATGTAGTACTGTCTTACTCTTAATATGAGGAGCCTTACTGCCAAAATTCTAATTAGGTTCAGCCTATCAGCCACGTTTGAGATTAGTTGTACTCCATGTGGCATCCTAACCAAGATTAGGATGATTACTGCAGGGTTTAAGCATAATACTCTGTCCCTTCAAGCAAGAGCTTACTCAAGAAAGTAAGAAGGAACATGTGCTTAAAATTTGCTGATGAGCTAGGCTGCTTCTCACAACAAGTTTTCCATTACTAATGGAATTACCAAAAGCATATGTCTGAATTTCCCTGGTCTTTCAGTCACAGAAGACTCGCCCGTGTATCAGCTGGTAATACTAAAATGGGTAAGAAATATGACCTACATTTCATTGCCTCTGCAAAGAGAAAACAGGAAGGCGATAGTGCATTTTCCTGACATACAAGTGAGCGTTTTCTTCATTACTGTCAGAACTTCCACAGTCTGGACTCTGCTGCCTTAGAGAAACACTGGCAGCTTCAGGACCTCACTTAAGACTCTACTTGGCAACATCATAGGATGGCACTGTAAATAATATTCGGAAATATATCTTTTAATTTGATGTTGCCAAACCAGCTCTCTATTCCTGTCCTGCTCCGATCTTCATCATCTCTCATAAATCATCTTTGCAGCCAAGCTCAATTCTCAAGGAGACATTGACTGAATGAATAATTCCTTCCAGCATAAACATCAAAATGAACTGTCCCTTCACAAAGTTCAACATATATAGGACAAAAAAAGAGTCACTGGGGTGATTTGAGCTCATCAATACAGTGTAAGAAAGCAGACACATCCTGCAAATAATAAAGAATAGGTGAAACCCCAATTAGACTCTACCATTGAAGGAAAATACCATTTCAAATTCCTCTGCCCAAATCTCAGAACATAGCTGATTACAACGCCTTTGTTTCTTGATTATTCAGTGTACTTTTTGGCTGATATTTTTTACACCCATGAGACACATCTGCTGGACATAGCTGACACTTTTTTGCACTGGAATTAGAGCCAACAGATTATATGGGAGCAGTGCAGGTTGGACATCTTTCCCTTAGAGTTATGACAGGCTTAAAAGACAAAAAAAAAAAAAAAAAAAAAAAAAAAAAAAAAAAAAAAAAAAAAAAAACACAAACCAACAAAAAACTGTGTGTCTTTCTCAGTTATGGAAGAAACCAGGAGATACTAAAGCAAGTGTTCTGCATGTTTGCATTTCCAGTGCTTGAGGAAATGAAGGACACAATTGCTGAATAGGTATCATTTGCAATGGTAATCTTGTGTCCCAGCTCATGTAGTCCTTCTTTCAGCTTTCAAAGAAACATCTGACTCACAATTTTCATTCTGCTTCTCTATGGTATTTGCTATTCTTTTCACAGCTGATATTGCACACATATAAGAAATGACCCATTATTGTCTTGTAATTTTTATTACTGTAAGAATCTATACAGAGCACAAAGAGCCAGAAAAAGCAATGTACCTGCAAACTGACCTTGTGCTACCACATATTAAGAATTTATTACACTGATCCTTTTTGCTAGCATAGATTTCATCAGAGGTCTTGCTTTTTCTCAGTTTGTTTAACATTAGTTTTGTGTGTCACTTGTTAGAAGAATTTTAACAAGGTAAGGTAAATTAAAACAAGGATAAAGATGCTGATTAATATGATATTTTAAATCAAAATTATTTCACTTTGTTAGTCACAGGTTTATCAGATTAACTTTTATCATCTAAAATGCATGTGTGTACATTCACACACATCTGCAAGAAAAACTAGTAGATTTTCCATCAAATTTTGTAGAAAAACTTCTGTATGTTTTATTCAATTTGAGGAGAAATCTGACATTATTGTTTAAAAAAACTTGCTTCTCATTAATCTGATAACTATTTCTCAGATTATAAAATTTTATTATTATTTTTGAGCTGAATTCAAATATTTTGTGGATACACACCAAAAAGAACTCAAAAAAAGTCAATTGTAATACCTGATCACATGTTTTGGCCCATGGATTTCTTTCAAATTACGCTGTTTCAGCATAATTCAAGTTTCTTGTGACTTTGTCCAAACACTATCAGCAAGTGGGTGAAAGTGCTTAGACGGTTTATGGCCACATCCATCATCTTTACTAGCCAAGTATCACTGACAAAAGAATGTCACAGAAACTGATTTAAAAGCAGAGGAAAAAAACTTGATCTAAACAACAGTTCTACAAAGCAGAGAATACACATATATAACATGCTTACCCCCGCATCTCCAGAGACTTGCAGCTAACATTGCTTGAAGCTGTCTTATTTATTTCTTGCCTAAAAATGGGTTGTTTGTTATGCTGATATATTCTAAATATATATATATATAAATATTAAAATTATAAAAATAAAATTAGCTTATTAACAGCAAAAAAAGTGTGGCTATTATTTTTACCCCCATATATCTTGATTAATGGGTGGACACTTGTTTTGACTGCTCCATATTGTAAATCTCTGGGAGCCACAGTCAGAGCTATTCAGAAAGAAATAGAGCCTAAGGAGTTTCTGGATAGGCTGCAGAGACGGGGTTCTGTTTGGTGTAGGATTAAAGTTTGGGACAGATATGCATAATTTATTATTAGATCCCGACAGATACATATTCTGTATAGGTAGGTGTAGAGTTTTCAGCTGTTTATTGATGTCTGAGTCTCTGCTTTGATTGCAGCCAGGGCGGTGGTAAGACTTGAGAAGGGTTATGATGGTTATTTAAAACTCATTTATTCCAGGTGGATCTGAGAATACTGCAATCTAAGGTTTTGGGTGCAGTTTCTTCTGGGTATTTTGAGAGATCTCACATTCCAAGACTAATGATGAATTGTCGCCTTCTGATGAGAAGGCGGGCGACCTGGTTTCAAGACACAGCACGGCAACCCGGCCTCCCCCAGGTCACTCGGGCCACAGACATGCACAGACACCAATGTGCTGGATGGTCAAATGGCATTTATTATCTTATCTCATGGGGTTAAATAGTCAAGGGGGCTTCACTACGTCAGAAGGGGATGGTGGGTCTGGTTGGGGTTAGTAAGGAGTGGAAAACTACTGAGTTTAGGAGGGGCTGCATGCTTTAGGGGTAATTGATTAACTATAGCAGGAAGAAGGGGGGAAGGGTCTAGCTTTCCGTCACATCCCGAGATCTTCCGTTCGCCTGTCCCTATCTACCACATGAATTCCAAAACTTTGACATCATTTACAACATAGACTTCCTAGTTCCAGGCAGCCTTTGTGTTAGGATATTTCAGAAAACAAACAAAAACACACCATTGGCAAACCTGTCCTTAAGCAGTTGAAAAAAAATCTTTCTGAGAATTTCAGCAAAGATATGATCCCACTATGAGGAAATTGAGCAGCATTTCTGTTTGTCTGCATTTATAAAGAGGTTGTGGTATCAGCAGATAGGACAGCTCAAACAGTCAAAACTTGAGACTTTGAAGTCAAATTCATACACTGCTGTACATCAAAATCATGCCCTAATGATAAGTTCATTTAATAAACAAGTACAATAAATACAACACAGACCATTGTCTCCAAATATTCACTGGGAAGGAAGAACTTCAAAGTAATGAAAAGAAGATATCAAAAATCATAAAGTCATAGCATGGCTTGCATTAGAAAGGACCTTAACGATCAACCCTTTCCATCCCCCATGACACTTTCCACTAGTCCAGGTTGCTCAAAGCCACATCCTGGGGTAGAACAAGTCCAGGCATGGGTCATCCATAACTTCTCTGGGCACCTGTTCCAGTGCCTCACCACCCTCATAGTGAAGAATTTCTTTTTCAGTATATCTAATGTAAAATTATCCGCCTTCTGCTACCCCTTGTCCTTTCAATACAGGCCCTTGTAAAAAGTGCTGTTCACCAGTGCTAGACCCTGTTGTCTACCCAGTTAACTCGGTCAAGGGAACTGATGCTAACAATTGTACTACACTTATGGTTGAAAATGCATGTGTGAAATACAACTTTCCTCAGTTAACTAGTGTTATGGTTGGATATTGGTGTAATGTTAGTGTTTTTATGAAAATGTATTTTTTTAGATAAATGTTGTGAGATGTTATTAGGAAATTACTACAAATCAAGGAGGAGTAATACTTTTAAAAAGCCGCCAGGCTCTCTGTCTCTTTCCCTCTTAAAGAGGGGAAGAGGAAGGGACAACAGCATCTCTGCTCCTCTCCACCCTTCCATCCAGGAGCTAGCTGGGTTCCAGACCTTCAGCCCCTCGCTCTACCTAAACAAGACCGCGTAGCTTCCCCTCCCCCACCCAGCCCGTAGCTGGGCAGGGGAGCGTCTGCACTCTCTAACGGCCAGAACTAAAAGAAAGAGTTCTCTTGAGAGTTCTTGCTTTTAACTCCCTGTGTTCTCAAAAGCGTGTCTATACTTTCAGTAGTCACTCTAAGTGCTAATATCTAAACCTGACCACTAATTGGTTTAACCTAACTTCCTAGAAAAAATTCACTTCCATGTCAAACCACGACAACTAGTAACAATATTACCTTTAAAAGTGACTTGTGAATTTGGTACATATAGAAAAATATGTAATTTTTTGCAGTTTTGTTACACATTCACACAGACACACAGACACACAGACACAGACACACACACATATATATACACATGCTTTTCAAGATACTCAGAGGAGCTATGGTGAAGCTACAATTTAGGTGTAGCTAGAACATTGGTTTGGTAAATTATGCTATCCTGTGAGGCTGAATAAATCATTGGGAACATAATACAGATGCTACTCACTGAGCTATCAAGCTTAATCTTTTTCTGTCTTAGGCAGCCATACCACAGAGGCACATCAAAATATATTAAACTCCACTTTATAATAATTTAGATTTCTTACCTTTCTAATGAATGCCCACTTCAGAACCATTCTCCTCTGATGGTCAAACCTCTCCTAATATCCAGCTTAACCTTCACAATGGATAGTTGAATTAAAGTGTACATACTTAAATTAATCTAAAAAAAAAAAAAAAAAGATTGAACTTTGCAGATAGCAATGCAATTTCCTCAGGAAGCAGCTGGCTCCTGGGCTGGCAAATACCCTCTGCACAGAGATATGGAGTTCACTGTGAGTTAATATACCTGACATGGAATAGGGCAAATTAGTTTTATATTGCTCTGCTTATAGTGCTTTATGTCTTCAAAATGTCTCAGGTATCTCTACCCTGTCTTGAAGATATTTAAGCCTATTATCAAGGCTTAGAATACTTTTCATAAAGCTGCTGGTGTTAAGTATATCTTTTTCACAGACAGCCATATTGTCTGTCTAAATAACATTTGCTCTATCAAAAAAAAAAAAAATCCCAAAGTAACTCTTCTCAAAAAGAGATATAATTAAATAAATGCGGTAAAAGAGCTGCAAAATTAGAAGCAAAAAAATATTTCAAAGTATCTCTGAATCAGTTCAGGTAATATATGTCTTCTAGAACTTGAAAAATGAAATTCAAAAAGGTATTTATGTAACTGAAACAAAACAAGGCAATATAGCAAGTTTTGTTTTTATTTTGATGGTGCAACCCTACCAGCAGAAAAAGAAAAATTGATAAAACCCACAGAAATCATTGCATATGTTACCTTATTTCTTGCAGTTTTGGATTGGTACTGCATTGATGGACCAGTTAATTAACTCTGTAAAACTGATCTGGATTCAAAATGGTACGTATTTTGTTCTTAATGATTAAATTTTAAATAATTCATAAAACATGAAAATTAATCAAATAATTCTGACTTTAAAGGCTCTCTTGAGGGAAAACAAATTCTTCACATGACTGAGTTCTGCTATGCCTCTGACTTTTTATTTATAACCTGGTCCTAGAATTCTACATACAATGCAAGACAAACTAAGTCTATTAAAGAAGAAATGTTCCCTTGACTAGGCAGACTATAAACCTGTGTTGACTTATGTATGAATATTAAATCTTTTTATGAAGAAAAAAGCACTTTTACCATTTTGCCCTAGTTTTGAATGGAAATAAATTCCAAATTGCATTGATTGATAACTGGTAGATCATTAAATATAATAAAAAAGTTATTAATATATTTCCTCTAAAGATAATTTAAAGTGTTATTTAAATATTTCTTCAATGGTTATAGCCTAAAATGAAAGATAGATCTGTTTTCAATGCACACTTTTTTGATTTTTTGGGGGATTTTTTTGGGTCACATTTCTCTGACTGTAGATGGACTAGCATTTTGTGCAGCAGGGACATTGGAGATATATTGACTGGGAATATTTCTTACATTTGCTGTACAGACATGTTCTAATCTTGGCACTGTTACCTTTGTAGTGTCTTTTTTGGATATAAATTCACAGAAGTACTGAATATGTATCTTAGACCTCACATACACTTAGAAGCAAATTTATATATGAGTAATGAAGAGAATGGATAGATTTTTAGGTTCTGTTGTCAGTTTTATCTGTAGCCTTACTCTCTTCTTTGAGTATTCTCAGATCTCTCAAATGAATACACAATGAAGCCAGGTCACTGAAAAGTCACCTGCCGGATCACCTACTAATTTGAATGGAAGAAAATGGTGTGGATCATAAAGTGGTGCTATAAAGTATGAGTCATAAAGATATGATAACAGAGACTGTATTCCAAGCTCTGCTCTAAGTTATTTAAATCAGTCCAGCTGAAGTCTCTGTATTGTCTCATTTAAAAGTCTGTTCCGCCACAGTATCAGAACTAAAATTTCTTTTTAAGGTCATCTTCAGTCGGGTTTATTCACATGGATTTTCTGAGATATAATTTTCATACCTAACAATGGATAAAGAAATCAAGTAAATGTTTAGATGGGTAAACTTAATGTTCCTCAGTATATTTAAACACATTTACATATCAGAGTAGGTATTGACTAAGGTAGTAGCATAGATGAGACTAAAACCAGACAGATGAATGTAACACATATCACTAAAAAAGTGTATAGAAACCAACTCTCACATTAATTGTGAAGCTTGTCCTTTTATTTTTATTTATGAATTTACCTAAATTTTAAAATAAGTCTATTTCACTAGGAACCCAATTTCAATATTCTAAACAGTTCCCCAGTGGAAAGGGAAAACATTTTGAAAGGTTTGAAAATAGCAAGCAGATGTGTCTTCATTTAAATGACTTCAATTTAAAACTCTAAACTACTTTATTTTTTTTTCCTGTGTTAATGCCAATTATCATAAAGTGCTTCTCTCAATACTCATCATAATCACAGATAACTCTATTTCTAAAAATTCTATTTTTGAGCACCTCTGTAGTTTCCATGGTATTAACTTTTTCTATATTTTAATTTTTAAAGTACAATTAAATTTACTTCCATTTCTGTCACCATCTCTTTCAACAGTATATTAATTTTCCTATCATGTTACATAGAAGCAAGAATTTTCCTATATTTTCCTCTTTCATTGCAAAGATATAGGCCTCAGAGAATGCTATAAATTTGTTGTATCTTCTATGATACCTTAATGAATACCCATTCTTGATTTATTATCTGAAAAAATTATTGTCCAACATTTGTTTTCATTTTGAGAGAAAAAAAATCAGTTTATGTTGACTCTTATGTGGAAACCAGATAAAGGAAATACCTATCTTATAAGGCATCATTTAATATTGTAGTATTGTTTGGGATTTTCATGCAATTCTGTTTATTAATTTATATTATGTTCAAACAAGCTACTCAGTGAAATTATCAAACACTTATGACCAGCAGAGTTTTCAGCAGCACACAGATGCTACAGCTTTCTGACATTTCCTTTTTCAGAGTTTTACAAAGTCATTTAGCTGCTCAAGACAATCTCCTGTTTCTTTACAGTTCCTTGTAGCTATGACCAGGGAGATTTCTTCTCACTTACCTGTCAGCACAAATTTAGAGGCAGTGACAATAGTAGTGAGACCAGTCCCGCTACGCTGGCAACCTTTGGTCTTGCACAGGGCTGTTCATAATCAACCAGACCTGAGCTTTCTCCAGGATGATGCCCTGCCTGGACAAATGTGGAAGGAGAGCAAAGGCGAAAAGAGGGAACAGAAACCTTATGGCACAAAAGGAAATAAAAGAGATTGTCTTGTCTAGACGGGAAATATAAAAAGGCTAAGAATGCATATGGTTACTGTCATCTCACACAGAGCAGGAGGAACAGACTGAAGAGCTATCTCAAAAAAAAGCCAATATCAGGTACAAACTGGCCACAAATTATTTCAGAGGTTAAAGAAAAGTTATAATATCACTTCCAAATCTTACACATTTACTGTCAGATTTCATTATCAATAAAATTTTCAGTGCAATAACACGAGGACAAACTTCCTGAAGTTTTTCTTTAGATTGAAGAGGATTTTCAGATGGAATTGTATGTTGTGGTGCTTGAGATAGAAAAGCACTGAACTGGCACTACATGTCTCCTCTGCTTCTATATTCCCAAATAATCTCAACTGAACTCTTCAAATGGTATAGGATGAATAGAAATTTTTCTGTCATTCCACAAAGTCTTTTAAAAGCTAGATGGTGTGATTTGATAGACTGGCCCTCGGTGTGGCTGGCACAGGGAAGATCTGACTGCCATGAAAATGTTTGCAATGATCACAGACCTGCAGAACTGAAAAGGTCTTCAAGTAACAGGAAAACAGATTGTTGCCTTCTTTGGTTTTGTGAACTCTTCTATGTACTTGAGGTCTGATGTAACTTTGTTTTTCCTTCATTCTTGAGGTTAAACAGCACATTAAGCTTTCTTATGTAATTTTTCCCTGTGGTTCATTTGACTCATTCAGTTTGCTCAACTCACATTTGAAGTATAACTGCCAAATGAAAACACAATTTTTTATTTGGAGTCTTAGGAGCACCTTGGAAGGGGGCTCCAAATCTTTTTTGAACCAGTGAAATTTTAACCCTGTATGAGAATGTATCATTTGTATGAAAATGTTCATTTTCATTTTCCTTTGACATCTACTTTATAACTCATTTATTTGTCCAGTAAACATCTTGAGAAAAGATATCTTAAGTGTTTACATAATGCCTAGCAGAAACTGCTCTCATACCCAGTTGTAGGTTCTAAGACAACTGAAATACCTGTAAAGAGCTTGTAAATGGCTGCTATTTCTATTACTGCTAATGGACAGCATGCTTCAAAGTTATTTAGACATATAAAAACTACCCTTCTCCCCCAAATTCACTAGAAATTCCCAAGTTCTTAGCTCTCCAGTAAGACCTGCCATAATTTTAAAGACAGGCACAGAGTGCAGTGAGAAATTATTCCAACACACTGGATAAAGACTTCTGCATGCTGGATGTCAAGTTCATTGAGGTAATTTAGGTTTCACAAATTACCATAACATTGTGTATCAGTCTACTTTCTCTCATCTTAGAACTGCTATTTTCCATGAAAGAAATGGATAGGCAGAGTAAAATCTCTTAAGCATGACAAACTAGAAACAGAATCCATAAGGTTGGTAAAGACCTTCAACATCATCAAGTCCAACCTTTGACCGAACACCACCATGCCAACTAGACTACAGCACAAATTGCCACGTCCTACTGTTTCTTGAACACTTCCAATGATGGTGACTCCACCACCTCCCTGGGCAGCCTGTTCCAACCACCATTTCAGTGAAGAAATTCTGCCTGAACCTCCCCTGGTGCAACTTTAAGGCTTTGTCCTCTTATCCTGTCCTTATCACTGGCTGCCTGGGAGAAGAAGCCAAACCTTTCCTTGTTACAACTTCCTTTCAGGTAGCTGTAGAGAGCAATAAGGTCTCCCCTGAACCTTCTTTTCTCCAGGCTGAACAGCCCCAGTTTCCTCAACCACTCCTCATATGACTTAATCTCTCTATAAGCCTTACTCTTCTTTATAAGGGGAATTCAGTATCCCCTATATTTTGAGATCACGGCATCATCTGAAATAAAGAGGGAGCAGGAATTGTGGCAGGGAGATCATCATGAGTTAAAAATTTAAAAAGAGTCTTTAATTTTCTTTGAGTTGGTGATATGTGCTTTTGACTTTAAAAAGGAAGAATATTTTACTTAGCAAAAGCCTCTAATTATTAATAATGGAGGAAAAATAAGAATTTAATCTAGAGAAAAATGTCTTTAAAGTTGTCATTACTTCTTTAATTTAAATGGTTGTCGGTTTTTCATAGCAATGTGACTAAAGGATCTATCACAATTCTTATCTTCTAATTTCCTATTTTTGTAATTTTGTGTCACACTATTACTGTTATTTAAAAGCAGAAGTTGGCATTTAATTGCTTGATAATTACTCAGTTGTAGAATGTTTGTAAAGATTAACGACAGACTGACAGAGGTTGATTATCCTCTATATAGTCAAGGCTCCACTGTACAGAACCAAAGTGGAATATGAAAGCATAGGAGATCTATTAATTTCCCTCTATTCCCAAACAGTGTCGCTACATTTATATATGTATTTGTGTAAATATATGTGTACACATGTGCACATGCATATAGGCATAAAATGGTTTTCTGCTAGTAGCAGTGCAGTCATTCCATCAGTGATAACAGTGTAGACTTGTTTGCCACCTGTGCAAGTCACTCTTTATTTTCACAAGAAAGAGGTCTACAGTAACAACAGTTAAAACACCAGCTCATAAATGCTATTTATTGCTATGCATAGTGATGTAGCACTAAGATCATGCAAGAAAAGAATATAAGAATATTAAAAATAAAGAAAGAAATAAAAATAAAAATTAAAAATTAGTGGATGCGGCTTGAGGTGTTTATAAAACAAAATTCATCATAGATAACGGAACTTTCACATGGTAAAAGCAGCAGAATGGAATGGAGTTCCACATCTCTGCAGACTCTCCATTGTCATTTGAGCACCTTGATTAGTACCAAGACTGCCTTCAAGTCACAGGCTTCTCTTTTTAACTCACATAAATCAAGATCACAGAAGTTCAGGACCTTAAGACTTCAAAAATCTATTTCTTAATAATTTCAAACAGCAATATCCTGTCTATTCCATATGTTCATTGGGCATTGGAAAAAATCTTTCCGTGGGAAAATTTCTGCCTTGTGGGACCAAAGAAAGATTTAGAATTGTGCAGTTAAGTTTTGACAAGACAGAGATGGATGTGTACCAGGTTTCTTATTTATAAAGTTACTAAAGACAGTTCTTTTTCTGTATCATAGCAATTCAATCATAATTATTTTTTTGCATAGTATACATAATGTTAATAAGTGAATGCATGTATGTATATATACAACATATGTATGGTAGGTATTGTACTTAAATATATACAAACATGTACTATATGTTATACTATATGCCATGTATTGTACTATAAGAGTGATTAAAATTATTATTATTGCATACAAATAAATAAAATTGCAGAAAAGCAATACATTTATATCCTAAAGTTTTTTGTTCAGACTCAGATCTATTTCAGTCATAAAATTTCCCTAACACAGAGTTATTTTTAAGTTTTTCAGACTCTCCACTGTGAATTACTTCACTTCTAGAACTGTATTTCACCAATTTAAATATAATTATATGACTAATGATTTCATGAGGACTTTTAGGCAGAAAATAATGACACCAGCCATCCACTTTAGCCAACCGAATAAGGTATTGTACTGCTTTCAAGGCAAAGCACCTGGAGTGCTCTGCTCCCTTTATCTCAGTCCTTAAACTTTCAGGATTAAAGGGTTTTGTCCTAACTTGTTTCATTTAAAAACAGACTTTAAAGCTCCTAGTGCAAAATTTATTACTGAAACATTTGGGTCTAACCTTCTTACACTATTACAACTTAAAACAGATATGCTAACGCTGAAAGTAATTGCAATGGGAGTTTGAAGGAAAAAGACCTCTCAGTTCAGACCTGGCACAGATTGACTCTTACAAAGGTGTATTTCTGTTAACTTTCCCAGAGACATTCCAGATTAGCAGATGTAGAAGTGTTGCAGTACAAGGAGACAACTCCTATCAAACTCAAAGGCTTAACCTCTTGGTTAAAGTGATGTTAATGAAGGAGTCAAACTGAGCATCTCCTTTTCCACTCTTCTTTCATATCTGTGTTGGGTTAATGTAAGAATAATAGAAGCTTATTATTCTTTCACATAGAACAGTGTATGCCTCCAATACTACTTTTGCTTGAACGTGGCTAGACTTTTTTGGCTGAAATTTTAGTTTGAAAGGGTGTTTGAGGTATTACAGGCCCTTTGTACTAGCAAAAGGACAGATGAAAGTGGATTCTCTCACTCTAGGTGAAATCTTGTTTGTTTTCATAACACTTATGCTGCCCACCCCCTGATAACATCAGGACATTACTGTGATGGTAGGCGGTAGGCAGTACACATGGGCTACTACAGCTCTGACTGGCACAGGGATCTCCAGCCTGAAAGGAACTTTAACTGTGAAGGGGTTCAAGGGGCTGAGGGTGCTCCTTGCTGCTTCTTTTCAGCACCCCAGAGCCTTCTCTTCAGAGCAGCACCACCAGCCTGGCCCCTGCCCCGTGATTGTGGGGCCTGACCTTGCGGAGATGCAGGGTGCCTTGTGTCCTCTGTCCTCTTCAGGGCAGTTTCTCCATCCTGTGCTTGCTCCCCTGCAGGGCTGCCCTCCTCCCACTCAGTGTGAGATGCCTTACTGTCCTCTCCGAGCTGCAGTGATGCCCAGCTTGGTGAAAGGGCACATTTTGTGAGGCATTAGTCCTTCCCACAAAATTATATAAATGTAAGAGTGCTCAGGATTTAGACCAATGCTTCTGCTCACAGCACTCAGATTTGTGACTAGCCTATGTTTGGCTGATTGCCTGATTGCTTATGCAAGGAAGGTCTGGAAAGATTTATTGTGATTTTAAAAGAACTTCTACTTCCACCTGCTCCAAACAGAAATGTACCAACTTACATTGCCACATTTCATTCATACAGAAAAAGAATACTGGCTTCTCTGGGTTTTTTTTCCAGAGTGACTTAATCTTTCAGTTTTCTCAGATAAAAATTTTCAATAAAAGTGTTGACATGCAGGTGATACTGCTCCAGCCTCCATGTAGATGATGGGTTGAACATGAACAATGCATGCACATACAGTCACTGTGTGAAACATGGACTCCATCAGCACTGCAGTAGCAGCACATGTAGAAGTAATGGCAATATTTTTTCCCAGAGAATACAGAACTGAAGAATGCCATTCTCTGTCCTTAGCCATTCTTAAATACGGCTCCAGTGTTCTCTCTAACACCTCAGTCCAGCAAAAACTGGATAGTCCCACTTCTGGATTTTTGCTATAGTTAACAATTGAATGCTTTATTCTGACAGAAACTAAAGTAATCTAACCTCGAGGTACAACTACAATTAAACCTACCAGTTTATGGAACTGGTGCAAGTGATCAAACAGAATATGGAGATGTTTTGCTGAATTAAGTTTTAGGATTTTAATCTTAAGTGTTCTGTTAATGTTTCAGATTAAAACAGTATTTCCACCATCTCTTCCATTACTGTACAGGAGATGGACACTAGTAAAAGTATCTCAGTATATGTCCAGCAGCAAACAAAATAGTATGTTAGCACAACAGGCTAGCCTGAGAATTCTCTCAAAGGAATATCTTCAGGAATTACTAGCCTTCTGGAATTAGCAGTCATCCTCTATTATAGCCCATATATCACAGCTTCAATGTACTTAATGTTCATCTAAGCTTAGTTTATCACATCTCCTTCTGTTATAGTCTGAAGTGCAGCTGCTGTATTTTTAATTTTTTTTTTAGTGAGTTCCCTAATTTACTGCAGGATTCTCATTGCTTCAGTATGTCATGTATTGTTGATTTTTGTCTGCTCTTTTGCATGCAATTCATCTTCCTGTAGCTCTATTCATGATCTATGAGGCAAATGATTTCACCTGTCAGCTTGCAGTGCCTCACAGATCTGCAGAAAATGAACACATGGAAGGCTGAGGTGAAGAAGCAGTCTGTGATTTGCTTGTTTCTAGGCTGTATCTAAGCTGTGCACAATTCTTCTCCATTTATATTGAAAGTGATTGTTTCGTCCTCTGGTTCAATAAAGCAAAATGTCTGTATGAAGTGTTAGTTTGCTGCTGTGTTGCATGCAGTGTTGAAAATAAGCAAAAGAAAAACAGATATCTTTCCTGTATATAAAGCTTGCAGGAATATTGTTGTGCTAAATATAGCTGAAACACAGAGCTCTGGATGTGACAGTCTTAATATGATCACCATGTTTTAGGAGCTGCAACTGAGAGCTGTCTGTGTTTAGTTGGAGAGCATATGGGTTGCTATTTCAGATACTACCAGTGATATGACTGTGTGTGTTTATATATATAGAACTAGGTGAAAATGTTTCTTTATATTCTACAAACCTATTTTGAAATTATTTCATGAGTGAGTCCAGAGCTATGGGGAAATAGATTCTTCTATCAGAATAGGTAAAGGCATGGTTTATAGGGCATTACTGTGTATTCATATTCTAGGTTTTCTGTAGTAAATAGACATTCACCACAAAACTCCCTTAATCTTCTTTCAGAGCTATTTTATTTCAGAAAAACAATTATTTGCTCTTTGAAATAAGACAAAAAAGACTTTCCTGTTCCAAATCCCCTCAGAGTGTCTTACTCTCCTTCCAGGTTCTGGACAGAAAGACTTCTGGCTCTGGCCTGATAAACATTTTACTGGTGGCACAAAATCCAACACAGTGCTCTTTTGGGCTGTTTAGCTTGTTTGAGTACTTCTTGTGAATAAGACTTTTCCTACTGGCTGTCCTGACCATGATTCTGGCTTTTTTTGCTGATGATGGGGTGAGTTTTTGTTTTGGGTTGGTTTTTTTTCCAGTTCAGAAAAGTAATTTTGCTGAGGATAGAAATTTTTCTACATCAAGAGTGGCTTTTATGGCTAGGTAAAGCAATAAAAACTGCATTACAGAAATGTTGATTTGCCACAGTTATATTTTTTAAAAAGTCAGAAAGACTTTTGTGTTTTTACATAATTCAGGCAATATATATGTGCAGTATATGTCAAACACTGTGGCATAGATTTGACAGAGGCAATAAGTTGTAATTTTGATACCATCTAATGCCTGGTTTTTAGAGAGACAATCAACCACTCATCAAAAAGTCTCTGTCACATAAGATCTGCAATATAAGTCTATATAAACCTGTCTGTGCTTGTGGCACTTTGCTTCCTTCAAGGAGACAAATCTTGTCCTTAAAATACAGAATTATCAATGCTTTGAGTGGTACAGAAATACAAATACCATTCTCAAAATTTTACTCTGATTGATGTTTATTACACCTGCCTACTGCCAAGCAAAATCCAGAAGTCATTATTTTCTTGAGTAATTTTCCAATATTATTATAATACTTGAGCAGAAATTGAATTTTAAAAAATGAAATTATTTTTTTAGTACATGATGCTAAGATGTAGTAATGGATTTAGTAGTGATGAAATAAGAATATTCTTCACAACTTTTATTTGTAATTTGCCTCTTTGTGTGATCATGCCATCTAAAAGTCACCCATAGTAAGTTCTCAGCAGTCTTAACCAACTACTGAACACCCTGCCAAACTCAAAGAGAAGTCCTTCTTGTCCCATTGCTCCACCCTCTAAAAGTTTGTTGAAGAGAGAGATTCAGTTCCTTGTTCTTGGAAATAAAAATTGTGAGAACCCTGTGATTATCCATTTCTTCTGGTAGCAGAAAGTTAGCCAGTCACCTGGACAGGTACAATCAGGAGAAAAAATTGGTCTTTACCAGTTCTGTCTCTATGTAAGAATGCTCCATGCAGTATGGTGGGGTGCATTACAGGGATTTTAGAGGCAAGGTACCACAAATCTCCAGGACACCAAGGTTCACTGCTTTGGCTATTTATGAGCAATCACATTTGAGCAGGATAATTTGTTGAAGTCAAAACACTTTTCAGAAACAGTCCAGAGACATTTACAATATTTTCAGTGTGAATGTTTTGATTGCAAACAAACACTCAGGAGAGAAAGGCTTGCATCAAAAGGTTGACCTTTTCAACATGAAGCAAAATTTTGACACACTTCCAGCTTGAAGCGGCATTTAAAAGGCTTTGTTTTCATGCCAATGCAGAATAAAACAAATCTGGAACTTGAAAACTGTTAGTAAACCAAAGCACTATGTTCTAGCGAGCTCTGCTTCTTGCTTTTAACTAGAATAATTTTAATATTTAAAGAGATCTGGGTGTAATAACACAAAAATTGAATATTAATATAATATTTTCTTATACAATTTGTAATTTCATTATTAATATCAAACATTTCTTAGAATCTATCAAGTCACTCCATCATTAATCTTTATTTTTTATTTTTAAAAAACATCTATTGCTTAGGTTGATGTAACACTGAGAATACATATTATACATTAATATTTCAGAACACTGAATGACAACCATACAATTGGACAGATACATAACCTAAATAATCGCAGCTCAAATAAAAAAATTGCAGGAGTAATGGTTTGTAACATTCTTTTCTAGTTGTTTTAGTTTTTTAGCAGTCTTTTTGTAGTTCTATACTAGATGAAATCCATTTACTGAACTGGGTATTCCTAAGTCTTTAAAAAATACATCAGAACAGTCCCAGCTGAATGTAGCATTTAGTCATCATTGATTTCTGTGCAGGGATCATCAAAATGAATGAACTGAAAAGATCAGAGTTTCCAAATCTTACCTAGAGTATGCAAGTGTACAATTAGTGCTAATAAAATGAAAAAGACATTTCAAATGGTTTCCACAGTACTTGTAAAAATGCATTTGAAAGAAAGGAAATCTCATACAGTCACATTTCCATACAGCTTGTTTCCTTCCATTTGTCATAATTTCATGCACCTTATTATCAAAAAAAATTATACTTATTACAAAAACTGCAATCATTAACCTTGATTTGGACTTGCAGTAGGGAATGTGTCATTCAATTAAATGAAACTCTAAGTGGTGTTTTTATTCATATTTATCTTAATGAAATAATTTACTATTTTTACTATTTTTTTCATCTTGTAAGGGTATCAAGAGTCCTCAGTACCTATTGTGGACCCAGTTTCATGGATACTTCTTGAAAAAAAACCCCAAAAAACTACAAAATATGGAGTGATAGTTTGGGAAAATAAAATCTAGAAAGCAGATACAAGCTATGCAATAAACACTTTCTTTTACTGCTCTCACCATGTACTTGGTATTTAATCTTGATAAAAGGATCACTCATATAAACTTTATTAGTCCATATGAAATGGTTCCATGTTTTTCTGTATATATAATTTAGGTCCCAAAAGTGTTACTGTAAAGATGCATCAAAGAAATCATGGATGCAGAGACACTTCAACCACAATGCAGAGACACTTCAACCACATGTATGTGAGGAGGATAACTCAGGTATCAAGATCTGGGAAATTCAAAGATGAAGAGCAGGTGCCATGAATCTGCTAAATCCCAATGGCAGCAGCCACCTTTGCTGACCCTCAGGTCTGCAGGTGAAGTGCCATGGAAATTGCAAAATTACACTGCTTTCTAGAGTCCATCTACTTGGTTGTAAACATGGCCAAATTTTAACTCACCCAAAGCATGTAGAAGTTTCTATCAGTCACTGCTAAAATAAATACTGCAGCAGACAGCGAAGTAATAATTCCCACAGGAAAGATACTGAAGACAGTCCGACACTTTTTTCTTAGCATATTTCAACTTGTACAAGAAAAGAAGCTGAAAAAGACTCTAACCTTCAGAAATTAACAATCATGGAAAAATCTGGTGACCCAACCAGTCACAGTGAATGCACTTCAAAGCTAGAAAACATTTTGCACTGTAGTTGTAAAGTTGTTCCTACTAAATTTTTTTTTCTGAGACAACACTTGGACATGACAGAAACCCCTGCATTCTTTTTGGAACTGTTTGATATTTATTGTTGTTTTTATACATTCTACATTAGAAAACTACTTAAAATCATGTGTAAACAGCAGTTTTTTCATGTCAATATACCTGAGATAGAAGTTTCTCTGCATGTCATTGCTGAATTTTAAGTTTTTCAAACAAGTTCCTTAAGAAAACATTATAATTGTCAGTCTTAGTCATTTAATCCATTGCAACACCTAGATACTCATAACAGGATCATACTACAACAAACAAGCTTTCCTTTTCTTTGGAATTTTGTCATTCTTAGTCTGGTTAGTAGATGTTTATGCTTAATGTAAAGCTGAGGTCTCTAAGCAATTAGTAGAAGAGATTCAATATCCTCATAATTGATCTTATTTTACAAAAATAAGAAGACAGATATCAGCAATTTTTCCAGGTAGTTTGTTTATAAGTGCATTTTCAGGATAGGAAACCATTTGTCTATAAAGGTTTTGGTTGAAAATAGGTTCACTAAGAAACAAAAATTTAAAAACTATTTATAGCATTTGTCAAAAGGTTAGTAAGAATTCCTGTACTGATATTTTAAAGTTTGTTGTTGTTTTTTGTTGTTTTTTTTTTTAAATATGAATGCACGATGAGATGGAATGACACAAACAATACAGTTGATATAATATAGAGCCAGTTCTGGTTTTCAGTCTAAAATTTCTGTGGCATTGGAGTGAACTTTGAGCCCTCAGTAATTTTATAAAAGGTAAACAGTTTAATTCAATATTTATATACTCTTATTAACAAGCAGCAAATTCTCAGCATTGTTGTTTATTATTAAAAAGAAGAGGACAACTAAGATCTCTCTAATATATCTCTTTTAAGTGGTCTTTATTCCTGAAAGATTCAGAACATTTAAAAATAAATTTGATGAATGCCAAAGGGACATATGCAAGATGTGTGTTGCAGAATATGCCCTTCCCCTCTTGTCTTCTGCTCAAAAAAAATGGTGAGAACCCTGTGATTATCCATTTCTTCTTCTCCAATTGTCTTCTGCTTTTCAATTTCTTCCAAATGCTTTATTCTACTCATTAAAAAAAAAGTGAAACAGACAGGGAAAAGGAGAGGGCTAGCCTTGAGTTTTAGACATTATTCTGCAAAGATTGGTGTAAAGTAGGACATCTGTTTTGTAAGAACATTTGGTTAAAAGGCCAAGACAAGGAACAGGAAAAACAAAGAAAAAAGAAACACATATAAACTCATGAAGGAAGTAGTTAATGAAATCTGCCAACACCGCAGGTTCCATCCTTGTGTGGGCCATCCATTTAAGTGTCGGACTTGGTCATTCTTCTGGGTCCCTTCCAACTCAGATTATTCTGTGATTCTGTGAAAACTAGAGCTGCTACATGGGCTGGTAAAGGCACAAGGCCTCTGGTGACTTTGGGCTTTCGTAATCACAACTTCGTAATTGGTTAAAAAGGAAATTAGTTTCCTGGATTTGATGTGAAAGAGAGAACTTACTATGAGATATTTGAGGTGGATCATTGAGAGTGTAAAAACTTTTAATTTAATGCTTGGAGGGATTATGGAAATTTGCTATATTTATTATAGATTGTTTAGAAGGATCAAATATCAGAAAAAACTGGAGTGAGGCTATTGTAGAAGGCAGTCTCATGTCAACAACTGCACTTGCGTGAGTCCTATCTGTGATCATGGTATGGTCTCTCCTTGCTTCTTGGTAAATTCCTGTTTCTGTCCTTACAGACATCTGAGTGAGTGCTCATCCTCTTTTTTGTGTGTGTGTGAGATGCTAGCAAACTCAACTCAGTCTAACTGGGGAGTAGTCTGGCTGGCTGGTCTTGGACCTGGATATGAGTGGAAGCAGGCATGGGCCAGCCTGGAAAAAGTTAAGGGCTTCGTGTCATTTATATGAGTGTTATTTGTATGTATTTGATGCATCTAAAGGCACTGCAGTCCTGGCTACCCTTGCCTGCTCCTGGTTAGTCATGTCTATTTGCACAGGTGTGTTAGGGAAATATGCTCCTCTTTACTTCTGGCTGAATCTTGTACAGAGAGCCATAGCAACTACAGATTTCCCTGGGGTCGTGAGGTTCATTGGGTTCAGGTTTTTTGAAGTGGCATAATTTAAGTTGTCCGTAGAATGGTTAAAATTTTGCTGCTTGAGTTCCCTTTCTTTCCTTTTTTCCCTTTTTTTTTTTTTTTTTTTAGAAGTATTGCAACTCTGATTACACTGAGGATTATTCTTCAACATAGTAAAGTATTTCTACAAGTACTGTAATGCCATAGGGTTTGGGCTTCCTGTTTCTTTTTCTGTCCAGTGTTTTTTTTTTTGTTTTTATTTTAATTTTTAAATATGATCTGTGTTTCCCTCATTGCAGCTTGTTATTTTCTTGTTATTTTAGGTCTGTGGTGTTTTTTTAAAGTAAAATCTAGTTCTTACCCTTTCCCATTATATTATTGATAATCTAATGACTAAATAGAGCCTTCATAAATATAGGCATAAAGAGACATACTTTAATATTTTTTGCATAAATGTTGTTTTTTGCAAGTGAAAAAGCAGAATTCCTTTTCAGAACATAATGAATTGGTTGTTTTTTAAAATCAACATTTTGTCAAAGGTTTTGTATAAGTTTATATATTTGTATGTTCAGAATTTTGCATGCATGAGAAACACCAGAAAATTATGTTTGTGGTGACCTATTTTCCTGTTCCCATTTTTCACATTTTTACTACTGATTATTGCAATACAGGATTATATTTTGCTGGCAATCTCTCACTGATGAAAAGGAGGTGATGGTGTGTGCAATGTAGGAGGTATCTTCCCAGGAGTCCTCTCATCAGAAATTGTGTTTCTTATTTTTATAAGAAACTTACCTATTTTCATACTACTTAGCATTGCACAGAGAGTGGTAATTTTTTAACTTTGCCTGATTATTTTGGAGTCTTTGCAATTTTTTTCACACTTAGACATAGATTGGTGTATGCCTGTCAAAATTGGCAATATTTATGAAAACCTCATCTTTAAAGCTTGTATTGTTGGGTGGGTTCAAATGATTTCACATCATAAATCTGTGAGGCTTCATCTATAAATGTGAGTCTGCTTTGCTCTGATTTAACTCTGGCTTTGCAGAGAAAAAGAATCAAGTCAAAAAAATACTTGGAAGTCAGAAACACTTAGAAGCTCAATGAGAATATTTCTTTTTTAAAGTATTTTTGACTGAATATAGGTTATTTAAACCAGAAGCTACTCTGAACTTATGGATGGATATACAGAGATAGAAAGTTATCATTTCATAATGATATAGGGCTTTAGGTTTTATTTCCTCAGAGCCTGGATGTCTGTGTCTACAGAGATGAGTACAAATCGACCCAGGTTCCTCTCCCCATAACCTGAGTTGACTAAACAGAGCCAGCTTTAAAGAATGCCTGAGTGTCCAAGCTAAGGGGCTAATATTCTGCTAAGGGGCATATGCAGGAACACAGTACACATTGGCATGACCACAACATTGACACAGCTCTGAATAAAGACAGAACCATCCAGATGTAACTGCATGGACACACGTAAATACATGCTCTGGCAATATGTCATTTAAAGCATTTGAAAATACTATAAGTTAAGATTCAGATGTTTCTCTATGAAAAGGGTAAAACCTATCTTTTTTTATTTGTTTGCCCTTTAGCCCTTGTCTTTTTGCCTTGTCTGGAATTACAGACTATTTCTGTGCAAAGCCCAGTGAAGTCCCAGCTTCATAGGAAACCTCTAAGAAGTGCTGAAAAGTGAGCAAACTGATGGTTCTGAGAATTTATGTTCCTGATTTAATTGAAGCAGGTAGGGTAGAGTTGTGAATCCAAGTTCTTCAATTAAAGAATGCTTAAAAATTAGTGAAACCAAACAGCATTCAAAATGTCCACTGTAAAATATTTTGATATTTATGTTCTTGGTTTTTTCTAGCATGAGAACACAATGACACATCCTGCAAATACTCAGCAGATAAGGAAAACCCCCTTACTTTTATGTATTTTCAAAACCCCATGTATTTATGTTCCTATGTAATACCAGAAATTTCTGAATTATTGATGTGATCTGAAGCATTTGCTTGGCTGAGTTCACCTTTTTGCTGCGTCTTTCCATTGCTGCCCAGCATTTAATGGGAAAAGTGATTTTGGTTGCGCAAGTCATAATTGCATCACCATGATTTCTGTCCTGGACAATGTGAGAGATCCATAATACAGAAAAACGCAACCCACATAAACCTGTCCTAAAGAAGTTGAAACAAATGCTGGATTTTTTTTTTTTCATATTAAAAATACACTTATTATTGCCATGTTATAGATCCATTTCAATATTGCATAAACAGAGTATTTCAATATTGCATAAACAGTGTTTTCTGTACGGCAATTCCTAGAATGACCTGTTGGTAGAAGTAAGCTACAGAAATACAGGTATCAGATCTATTTATCTTACTTATTCACTTAAAAATCAAATGCTTTAAGGACACAGCGTCAAGATTTGTTCCTAAGACAAGTTATATTCTGTCTTGACATGAAAGAAGACTGCATATCATTAACATCCGGAAGTCAGTTACAATATCTATCTATCTATCTATCTATCTATCTATCTATCTATCTATCAGTTACAATCACTATTCCTGCAATTCTAAATTACAGTCCTTACCTATGCAAGCCAACTTGAATACAATTGCTTTGTGATGTAGAGAATTGTAACCAAGGCAAACAGATCATCTTAGAGAATTCCTGTCTGAGTGGTAATAGGCAATATTTTTGAAAGTATATAAGAGATTTAGGGGCTTTAGGCTGTTAATTTTCATCAGAATTAGATTCCTAAAGCATATAAATAAGTTATATAAAGTAGGGTTACCATTCAAGCCAAGCATCTTGGTGAGTACTTTTGGTTTCTTTATTTTTACAATTTCTTTGAATTCATTTATATAAGCAATCTGGTGGGGGTGGGGGTGGTGAGGGGGTGTGGGTGGAGTTTAGATCCTAGAAAAATTAGTCAGGGATTTCTTAGAAGTCTCAAAGCAATAGTATGTGTTGAGTCCATTGAGACTGGCCAGGCATTTTTTTGCTACAGCATAATAATCCAACCTCAAAAGGTCTTCCTTGAAAGCAGAGGTTGGATTGGCATACTCTAATGTGTTGTTTTATATAGAAATCTGATTAATGTCTAGAATTGTACTAACCTATAAATTTTACTAATATCTAGTGAGAGTTCCTCCAATAAATTAACCTTTTGATCTCTCTTTTTGGCAGTAAATCTCTTTATAAGTAGGATTATAAAAGTTAATTTAATAATATCACAGGAATTTGCATTTAATACTGTCAGAATGGATGAGCAAGCCAGTTTAAAAACACAGAACTCCTTGACTACACCACAACATTTTGGACTAACTTGTTATAGCAGAAATGTATTCTATATATTTTTAAGCTACCAGTTCTATTGAATCAATTCAATTCCTTTTGGGTCATCTAATCTATAAACATCTACTGACATACTTAAAACTATTTATTTGAACTGAATGATAGAAAAATATCAAAACCTGTTGTTCTGTAGCATTCAACCTTGCAGGAGAGAGCACAGTGTGTTTTCCATAGTGTAGTAGGATATTCATAAGAGTAAGAGGGGCATCCCTTAACCCTGCTCTGAAAGTGTTATGAAAAAAGTGTCAGCTTGCGTGTAAAAGACTGAAGATAAGAGTAGGTGACAAAGGAGTTCTCCAGGTAATACATAACTTTGTAACAAGAGAAATGCAACTAAAATTCAAAAAAAGCATGCAACCCTATATTTATTTAGGTCTGCTTAATTTGCCAAAAAGTACCAAAATGTGACCATTGAAAAACATAACCAAACTATGAAACCAAAAAAAGACAAATATATTCTAGTGAAATAACAGCAATGCAGAGCAGATCTTGTTTGCATTTAAGCAGAGATGTCAAGGTTAGTCTTTTTCTTCCATTGAATACAACAGACAGTGCATTGTACCGTATGCCTACTGCAGGACTCATCCAAGCTGTTTTACTCCATTCCTTTTCTCTATTGCAACCAATTATTTTAACAGAGTAAGGCAAATTAGGGAGTGGGATTGGACAGAATAAAGAAACAAAACACAAACAAACAGACAAAACCAATCCCCCCCCAAAAATCCTGTATCACCTAATTCACCCCAGAAAATTATTTTGCAAGCGTTACTCAGTTCACACTGGTAGATCCCATGAGTCATGCTTTTCATAACTCCCTGTGCTCTTGAATAACTCTACCTCATATTTCTCCATAACCACAGCTGCCAAGAGCACACAGTATTCCCTTGGAATAAACTTGGGTGAAAACCCATGGATGAAAACAGAAGGCAATCCAAAACCATGAATAGCAGAAAATTTTCTACTTTTATCTTTCATTCTATCTGTTCTTGAATTCAGCTAAGAATGTTCTGATTTCAAAGAAGATTTTCCTTTTACATTTGAAAAAAACACATTAAACCATTAAAAATTATTTAGAATACATTTTCAGTCCACCCTTGAAACAGAGCTTCACAATAAACTTGAAATAATAGTCTTTAGCTCCAGTTTGAACTATCAAGTGGGCACTGATATCCTGAGTGATCAACTTTGTTTTTTGCAGGGCAATTCCTCAGGAGCTCTAGGTTATCATAAGAAGTGCATGAAAGATCAAGTGGGAATGGGTAAAGAGCCAACCAAAAGCTTATGAGTCTTTAATGGAAGAGCAGGGATAGGTGACATTATGTGAGGGTCTGCTACAGGCCACCCAACCAGATGAGACCCTCTAAAGACAGATAGGAGTGGCCTCATATCCACAAGCCCTAGTCCTTATGGGAGACCCTGACATGTCTTGGAGGCACAACACAGCAGGAATTCCTGGAATGTATTGTGATAACTTCATTCTCCAAATGAGAGAGGAGCTATTAAGGAGAGTTGTTGTGTTGACCTTGTTCTCATCTACAAGGAGGTGCTGGTGGGAATGTGAAGCTCAAGGCAGCTTTAGTTGCAGTGACCTTGAAATGGTGGAGTTCAAGATCCTTAGGGCAGTGAGGGGGGCATACAAGAACATTTTTAAAAGGGAAATAAGGAAGACCTGAGGAACTGCTGACTGGTCAGTCTTACCTCGGTGCCTGGGAAGATCATGGAGCAGATATTTCTGAAAACTACAATTTACTGTAAGACTTTAACAGGAAAAATATGTTCTTGCCATAAAACCAAAACGTAATCTTTATAATGCCTCCCTCCTTCATTTTTCTTATGAAATTTCTTAGAGATATTACAAAGAATTTTCTTCAGTATAAGATCAAATATTTTTTTGTCTTGGACTTTTTTTAAACTTACTCATTAAATTGAAATAAAGATAAGTAACCACAAGAATGTAACAGTTGAAAGCAATTATAATGTAATGCATGATGTCATATCTGTTTCTGTGCACATGGAGAGACCAGAAAAAAGGAGATATATAGAAATACTTTCACATGTTATTTAATATAGATGAACATTTTATCTTACCATATTTAATGAAGAGTGACTGGGTTTTAAAGTACTGGCTGTAAATTCTTTCATCCATTAATCCCTTATACTAGCATACCAAGAAATTTAAATATTTGAATTTTTAAAATTTGCCATGTGATTGAATCATATCCTGGTGTTTTCTCCATTTAAAAATATTTTCATGTCATTGGTGCCTTATTGGTAGCAAAAGTCTTCCTCCAGAAATTTGCCAAGCAATGTCTTTAACAGAATAATTCACATTAAAATAAATTCCATGTGGAAGGTTAATTAAGTCACACCTACTTAATCTATGTACCCCACTTCCCAAATCTGCAATGTCTGTGTAAGATAATTAAAACTAAAAAGTTAAGGCTTTGTCCCAGATGCTCATTTCTATACAGTTTACCATTTGAGCATGCCTAATGTTAAATATGTGTATGACTTAGTGGTACACTAAATGTCATGATGAAGTTAGATTAATGTTAACATTTCTGAAAATAAATGGAGTCCTCCTTAAAATTAACTGTTTTGCTGGGATTGGGAGGTACTGTGGGCATAATTTTCCACTTCAGAGTTATCAAAAAAAAAAAAAAAAAAAAAAAAAAAGTTGTACCATGAAAGGACATTTTTCCTAACTAGTAAGAGAAAGAATGGAGCTGACAGACCTTGCATTATGTTATAATAGGCTAGTTAAATTTTCACCTCAGAACATCAATTCACAAACAAAAAATAATTTTATCTTTACTAAACCCAAAAGCCTAACTCCTGTGAAAACCAACTAGATATACAAGGAACTTTAGATTGCAGAATATTTTTTAAAAAATTGTAAGTTTGCAAAAAATGAAAAACCAACTAGACAGGTTTACACTGCTAAATAAAACTTGGAAGTACTTATTTCTTTATTTTCTCAATGAATAAGTGATTTCATGAAAGAGGAAATTTTTGAACAGTCACAAATCTTTATGAATTCATGTTAAATTTAAGAAATTAGTTTGGCTAGAAAAATATGTGAGATAAAAAAGCAATGTAAGGGACAAAAAAGGTAATGGAAATAAATAAAAACAACTGATGGCTGCTTCAGTATTTGTTAGCACTAAAGTATCTGAGGAGAAAAAACTCCAAGCATTCTACTCAAAACAATTTTAAAAAATAGTAGTAGTAGTAGTAGTATAGCAATAGCAGCAGTAGCAGTAGTAGAAGTAGTAAAGGATGGGAAGTTTATAAAATTCAGAAATTAGGTTCAAATTCCCAAAGACAGGAAAGAAAGTAATTTGTCCTATATCTCAAAAAAGAGGCAGGGTGACTGGAGTAAAATAAAGATAGTTTGGCTGGGGGTAGCCCAAATAATTGTGTGCTAGGATACTGCCAGGCCCCTTATAGTGCACAATGGCAGGTAAGAATTCAAATTAAGACTCTGGAGGAGAAAGCACATTATCTGGGCCCCTCCCAGGGCTGACCCAGGGGACTCTCAAGCGCTAGTGGCCAGGTGGGAAACCCATCACTAAGATTCACTGGGGCCAGGTCTTCATGTCACCTTTGACACTGAGCAGGATTTGGAGCCTGAGGGTGGGACACATAATAGGATGCAGGGGAGGAACATTTTGAGATTACACAGGATTTATTACAAGGCATTTAGGGGAGGAATCAAAGGTAGGAAGGGAAGGGATTTTGGAGATTTGGACCAAAATTGTAGCCCATGAGTAGGTTGAGTGGCCTGAGGAACCAGAGGAATGAGTGAGTCCTTACTGGTGTGAGGGTGCCTGTATATTGCTAAGGGTGAGAGTACAGGGACATTGACTATGGGGCCTGGGGGGTTTGGACCAACTGTGTCAGTGTATGCATGTGCACACGTGTTTGTACATGTGAGGTGCCAGCAGCAGGTCTGGGACATCCACATGACAGACTGAGTGTCTGAGTTCAGCTGCTGATCCACCTTGTACACAGGTATATGTATTTTCACTAAGGGATTCCATCCTTCTCAGTAGGATGGGGACATTGGTGCTGTGATTGTGCGAATGATCTGATTGTCTGCTTGTGGTCTGTGTAGCCATGCTTACATGTACATATGTTGTGTGTATGTGTGCAGTGCGTGCATGCACTTCCACCTTGCTTGGACATGGGAACATGGAGCTGCAGCAGTCTCTCCTTACCTGGATCTCTAATGGATCCCACACTATATATTTTCTCCAAGACATATCTTCATTGTTTATATACACATATATTCCAAACCAAAAAGTTTGACTTGGTTCAATGTGTTATTTTGTGAAAAGTAGGTGAAAGAATTTTTATTTTTGAAAAAGAAAAAACAGCAGTCAAACACATTTTTGTTCTTCTGTCTCAGAAAATCATTAGGTGTCCTGATCCCACTCATCATTTTTATCAGTCTTTTAAATCCATAGATCTGTGCTTAAAGGCAGGCTCTGGAAATCACACCCGTTGTTTGTAGAATTTCAATTTTTTTCTTCCATTAAGAATGGAAGAATTTATAAAATCTAATTTATCAACTGTGCACAAAATCATGTTAATTTAGCAATTGAGGGCATTGTTTCACTGTACCACTGAAGTCCAACATTGCAGGTAAGCACTGCAGGTAAACCAATCTAGTCACTTATGGCAATGGCTTTACCTCCAGGCAGCTGCAAGTCTGCAACCTACTTTAGTCTTAATAACAACTATTATTATGATAGCTAATGGTGGAAAAATATATTTCTTTAGCAGTTCCAGTGTTTTCAAATGGCTCTCAGATGATGTTCTCAAATTAACACAGATCATCACGAGGTTATTTCTCCATCACTAAGGCTAAATGTCTTTAACAAATTCTTGTGTGAAGAAAGTGTACTTGGTTCAGATTGTTCTTAGATATTGTATATAAATGTTATAAATGTATTATTCCTTTTTAAGCAAATATTTTGAAGCACACATAATTTTACAGAGAAATCATTTCTAGGGATTTTTTTTCAAGAAAAGCAAATCTGGTTGGGATTTTCTTTTTTCTAGAATATGAGATTTTGCTTTGTTATATTTGATCTGCATCAGCCTGGATGTTTCTCACAGACTTTGGATTTATGGAATAGAGCACTGCTTTTTTATGAAAAAAAACTTAATTCCGCTTCTGCTTAGTCAGGACACTGATGTGCATATTTAAGTGACTATTCAAACTTCAAATGTCCTTTTAAGCGAATTGTTTAGAGTTTTGAGGAGGTTGAAATGTCTCTAAACATTGTGAAGTGTTTCCTTTTTAGCTTTGTATGTCGCCTCTGGGCTACCATGTAGGGAGGGGGTGTCAGTGTGTGACTGAAGGTGAATGTAATACTATGACTGTGTTAACTGCTGAAAGTGATGTTTTCACATTCAGCCTAATGAACAAACACCACAAGGAGGTGGAAGCCAATATGAACTTCTTTTAGGCTGCAAATTAATAACTGAGGGTAATCTCTTCATTTATCTCACTATAAAGACTTTCCTAAGGTTTAAGAGAAAATACATAGTTAGAGACAACTGTAACCTTCAAGAAATGATGAATTTAACCTAAAATTAATATGAAAACTAGAAACACAGCGTTCGGAAGATAAGACAGATGTGGTGAAAATACCACCAAGTTTGGAAAAGGGTTGAAATTTAGGAGGATGAAGCAGCCTGGATTCCCAAACTGAAGGCTTATGAGGTATGTTCACTGTCAAAACAAAATCTGGAGGGCATGAAGTCTGTATTTCAGAATAGTGAGTGATCTCATTTTAAAAGGTCCCAGTTATATTTCACAATCTAATCTCCCTTTCTAGTAAAACGAGTTCACTTTTTTTCTGACAACACAGGCAAATACTCTATGCCTGGTGCTGCTGCACACACTACCCTTCCCTTGTGGCTGTTTTTCTGCAGTGCCTTTCTCCTTGGTGACGGGACTGTGCCATCTGCAATTCTTCATGGCCAATCTCTTATGTAACTGCCTTGCAAAGTAGTGGCAAAGATGATTTTGCATAGCACTTAAAGTATAATAAACTAAGCCACTAGGGGATAGAAAATGTGTATTCCTGCAGCTCCGAGATGATGATCATTATGGAGACAACTGCTTTCAAAACTCTTAAAAAATGAGAGTTTGTAAAAAGACAAACTCTCACCCTGTCTATGGTATGCACTGTGTAAGCAAATAGCACATCTGGCAGCTGACATACATTTTTTCTCTCTTCAATTATATGTATTTTCATGAACAGGAAATGTCTGATTGCAGCATATACATCTAATGACGTGAATTTTAAACCAAGTATTTAATACTTTGTCATCAGAAAAGCTTGCATGACTGATTTGTGATGGGTGACACCCCCAAAGTACAAGGTCTATTGAAATTTGATCTTGCATATCTAAATCTGTTGTTTATGCAGAGCGAGATTTGCAAATCTTGCAGACATTGGCTGCCTGTTTCATATGAATTTAACTCTTTCACCTGCATTTAGAATCTAGTAAAAAAAGGCAGATTTTTGTCCAAGTCTTTGGACAACAAAAATAAAATATTAAATTTTGAAATCTAGTTCTATTTTGCTTCTTAGGCCACATATTCAAACCTCAATTGTTTCAATTCAATTGTCTCACTTATTTAGTAGTACTTGAATTATTGATATGTGATAGATTATATTGACTTCCTACAACCTAATTGACCACATAATATAAAAGTTAGCAAACCCCTGTATTTATTCACTTATTCTCAAGTTTTGAAAAAAAAAAAAAAAAACAACAAAACCCCATATTAAATATGGGTTGCACAGGCTAATATGTTTAGACAATTTATGGTACACAAGATGAATGACTTAGAAACAGCTTATTTATCCACTCTGTATTGTGCCACATAGGTATATCCTTACATAATGTAAAATTTTAAATACATGGACATAAGGAAAGTTGAGTGACAACAAAACTATGTCAGATGATGTGCAGAAGCACTTAATATACAGGTCAGTACTTTGTATTCAACAAAGATAGCAAGGGATGGGGAAGTAGTTCCTATTTTTCTGTTGAGGGTTAAGTTACTTCCACTTCAACTGCCATGACTTTTAAGACTTCTTCATGTCTTTAAAAATGATTTTATAATAAAAATGAAACTATCACTTTAAAAATCAAGGCAGTCTTTTTTGAAATGTAAAAGTCTAAAGTGAAATGTCCGTAGTCTGTGTTAGTCACTTCAAGAAGTCACTGAACTCTGACTAGGAGCTGAACCCTGGGATTCTTGTGTAAATTCATGCTGATGTTACTGATGTCAACTATTACAAGTTTCCAGTAGCAGAGAATGCTTTATTAGAAGATAATTGACCTTTGCTGGAAAAATTAAGACCTTCATATTTCTCTCCATTTTCAACACATCAAGGACTAAGCAATATAATTATTATTATCTATAATATTGATACAATGATAGTTATAACTTTCAGGGTCTGGTTATGTTCCATAAATTGTTAATTATTTCTAAAAATGCAATTTTCTTTTCAATTACTTGTAGACATCCCAGTTCTGACTGATGTTCCAGTATCACAACAAATACCAATGACAGTGAAAGATCCTATTTCTCAATGAACTTTAGAATCAGGGTCATTAAAGACATTCAATCCACCTGAGTTGTTAATATGTTTTTTTGATATAATCAAATTAGGGAATCAGATTCAAGGGCTGGTAATGGCATTGTTGTCTATTATTTTTTTTTCCAAGAAAATTAACTTCAGTGTTAAAGTTGCCCAGGAAAAAAGTCCTTATTTTAAGATATGGCCAGGAACTAAGTACCTCTACTCTTTCGTAATTTTCAAGATAATTCACCATAATCTTCATCTCCATTTTGTTAATTTAGTTTTTATTATTCTTGGCAGTCTTTCCCAATACATTATTCATTGTCTGCAGGTGATCCACATTTGATAAATATCTTATTAATCCTGCATGTTCTAATGGCTCATTAAAATCCTTGTCTTCCTGCAGCACTTAGGCAGCAGCACTTTTGAGAAAATCTTGTGTTACACTGAGGAGAAGACTTGAAATAATCTATCTTGTTTCCTCTTTGACAAATATTAAAGATATCCAAGGAAGGGAAAGGTAAGGACAATTGGGAGAGGGAAGATGAAAAGGTAAAGGACTATATATTGTATAGTTCCATATATGAAGGCCATGTGTACTGCATATTTACGTATCCGTCATTCTTAGGATGAATAATTTCAGGAGTGCTTCAGTAATCTACATTGTGGACTCAAATTCAAGAAATAGACTGGGAACATAAAATCCTATATTTTAGTGAAAAGAATTTGAAGTTCCAAAACAAATCAAACCAAAGCTCTGTTTAGCTCAGTATTCTTTGTATGATCTAATGTTGTACCCTTTTTTTTTTTGACAAGCATAAAAGCAAGGCCAAGTAAAGTTTAAGACTTCTCTTGGAATACCCTCTGTTCACTAGCCAAGTTTTGTGACCTGAAAATTGCAGTCAGACAACCATACTTTGTAGTGATCAATACATCCTCTAAATTGAATAAGTTTAAAACTACTTTGAATCAATTTATATTGCTGGTTTCAAAAAGATTTTTGGCAAAGAGCTTCACAGTTTTATTAAGAACTGTATCCAAATGGGTTATATTTTTCTTTAATTCTGTTACTGAATTATTTCATAGAATGAAGTGAAATGAAATGAAATGAAATGAAATGAAATGAAATGAATAGAATAGAATAGAATAGAATAGAATAGAATAGAATAGAATATTTCACTTGGAAGAAATCTACAATGATGATTTAGTTCAACTGCCTGACTAATTCAGGGTTCACTAAAGTTAAAGCATGTTATCAAATGCCTTTTAAAGACTGACAGTCTTGGGACATTGTTCACCTCCCTAGGAAGCTTGTTCCAGTGTTTGATCACCTCAGTCAATCTCATTAAAAATTGCTTCCTAATGTCCAGATTAAGTATCCCCTGGTGAAGTTTTGAACCATTTCCACATTTCTCTGGATAACAGAGAGAAAATAGCAGCACTTCTCACTCCACATACCCTCCTCAGGAAGCAATAAGGCCATCCCCCAGCCTTCTTTTCTCATAACTAGATAAATCCAGTCATCAGCTGCTCCTCATAGGACATTCCTTCCAGCCCTGTGACCTGTTTTGCTGACCTCCTCTGGACATGTTCAAGGACCCTCACATCCTTCTGAAGCTGTGGGGCCCAAAACTGTCCAGAGCACTCAAGATGAGGCTGTACCAACACTGAATACAGCAGGATGATCTCTTCTGACTGGCTGGGGATGCTGAGTTTGATGCATGCCAGGATGGGATTTGCCTGCTCTCAGACTACACTCCCATATCCCTTTCTGTAGGGCTGCTCTCCAGCCACTCTCCTCCCAATATATACTTGTGCTGGGCACTACTCTGTCCCAGGTGCAGGACCCAGCATTTTGACTTTTTAAATTTTATCCCATTAATCATTGCCCAACACTCCAACCAACCTAGGTCCCACAGACTCATTTTCCTCATCAGGTCAGAGGGATGCCATCAGGCCCCAACATGTTTGTTTGAAGGCTCTTCTGTGGTTTAGAAATCCAAAGTTTTGGCACAGACACCCGTCCGGTTGTCAGATAATGGTATAATAGTCTCACCTGCTTCTTTCCCCCATTTCTGTGAGGATTGAAGACAACCTCTTCAATTACCTATGCTCCCAAAATTTTTAGTACTTTTCTTAGGGCTCTGAAGTCCCTTTTGATTGACCTCAGAATTTCAGATGTAACATCATTTGTATGAAAGAATTTGCACTTTGAAAAAAAAAAAAATATATTCCCCACACCACTTATGTAGATCACAAGTTTTTTCACAGTTCTCTGTTCTACTTTCCAAGCAAAAAAAAAAACCAAACCTTTAACCTTTCATGCATGCAATTATTCAACTTAGGGAATTCAACAGTAAGCTTTATGTTCCTTTCTTAATATTTAATTATTTACAGAACTTGATAAATTAAGCCAGGGCTGACAAAAGCTAATTATCCCATACTTCTTGTTCAGAATGCTTGAACAGCAGAATACAAAATGGCTTGTGCCACATTTCTGCCTAGTGTCCTAATTGCTGAGTTATTTGTGTGTTTAAGTAATCATAAAATCATAAAATGGTTTGGGTTGAAAGGGACCTTCATGATCATCCAGTTCCAACTCCCTTGTCATGGGCAGAGACACTCTACACTAAAACAAGTTACTCAGAGCCCAATCTAGTCTAGCCTTGAACACCTTCAGGGATGGGGAGTCCCCAGCCCTTCTGAGCAACCTGTTCCAGTGTCTCACCAACCTCACAGTAAAGAATTTCTTCCTAACATCTAATCTAAAGCTATTCTCTTTCAATTTAAAGCCAGTGTCCCTTGCACTGACACTGCACATCCTTGTAAAAAGTCTGTGCCCATCTTCCTTGTCATTCCTGTTTAGGAACTGAAGGACAAAAAAGAGTTCTCCTTGAAACTTTGTCTTCTCCAGGTGGAACAGCCCCAATTCTCTCAGCCTGTTTTCATAAGTGATCCAGCTCTCAGGACTCTTTCCAAAAGGTCTTTCTTGTGTTAGGAGCCTGGTTTTGGCAGCAGGTGGGCTACAGGGACAGCTTCTGTGGGAAGCTGCCAGAAGCTTCCCCATGTCCAAGAAATCATAGTAGTGATCCTGTGATAACTTATTCAAGAAGGAAAAAAAAAACTCTTTTGGGGCAGATGTAATTGTGTCCAGGGAAGAGCAGAGTGAAAATATGTAAGAGAAAAAACTGCAACACCAAGGCCAGTAGAGCAGGAGGGGGAGGAGGTGCTCCAGGTGCCAGAGCAGAGATTTCCCTGCAGCCCATGGTACAGATCATGGTGAAGCAGCTGTGCTCCTGTAGCCCATGGAGGACCATGACTATGCAGATATCCACCCCCAGCCCATGGAGGACACCCACACTGGACCAGGTAAATGCCCCATGAATTCCCTGTAAACCCATGGGAAACCCATGATGGAGCAGGCTCCTGCCAGGGACCTGCAGACCCATGTTGGAATAGGTTTCCTGGTAGAACTTGTGGTGGGACTCACATTGGAGCAGGCTGTGCCTGAAGGACTGTGCCCTGTCGAGGAGTGACACATATTGCAGTAATTTGTAGAGAACTGTTGCCCATGGGATGGACTCATGCTGAAGAAGTTTGTGAATTTTCTTCCATTGGAGAGACCCCACACTGGAGCAGGGGAAGAACGAAGGACTCTTCTCCCTGAACAGTGACAGCAACATGTGATGAAGTGAACATAGCCCACATTCCCCATTTCCCTGCACTACTGGGCAGCAGAAGGTACAGATGGAAAGGAGAGAGATATGGGAGGAAAAATTGTTTTTAAAATTTGGGTTTACTTCTCATTATTCTGCTCTGATTTTGTTTGCAATAATATCAGTTCAGATCCCTGAGTCAGGTCTGTTTTGCCAGTACTGGTATTTGGTGAATGATATCTCTCTGTCCTTATCTCAACTTGTGAACCTTTCATTATATTTTCTCTCTTCTGTCTAGCTGCAAAGCAGAGTTATAGAGTGGCTCTGGTGGGTGGCTGGCATTCAGGCAGTGTCAACCCACCACAGGATCCCAGAGCTGGACACAGTATTCCAAGTGGGGTCTCACAAGAGCAAGATGGAGAGAATCATGTCCTTTGACCCACTGGCCATGCTTCTGATACAGCTCAAGATGTGATTGGCCTTCTGGGTTTCAAGCACACATAGCCAAGCCATGTTGAGTTTTCGTTCACAAATACCCTGAAGTCTTATTCCCCAGGGCTAGTCTTGATCCATTCTCTGCCCAGAGGATGTTTGTCCCTGTGACTGCCCTGGCCCATGTAGAGGACCATGCCGTTGGCCTTGTTGAACTGTATGAGGTTCACACATGCCCAGCTCTCAGGCCTGTCAAGCTCTCTATGGATGGCACCCCTTCTCTCCAATGCACTGCAGAGCTTGGTGCCATTGGAAAACTTGGTGAGGGTGCACTCATGGACACTGTCTACGTTGCCAGCAAAGATGTTAAAAAATGCTGGTCCTGAAACTGACCCCTAAGGACCTCATCACTGGTCTCCACTTGTCCATCGATCCATTGAGTGCAAACATCCAGCCAATTTTTGATCCACCAATTGGTCCATCCATCCAGGTTACAGAAAAGGGTGTCATGTGGACAATGTCAAATGCTTTGCACAAGTCCAAGTAGATTATGTTAATTGCCCTTCCCTTGTCCACCACTGGAGTAACTCCAAACCTGTCAGGCCTTATTTGCCCTGGTGAAATGAAGCCATGTTGACATGTCACCAATCAACTGATTATTTTCCATGTGCCTTAGCACAGTTTCCAGGAGGGGCTACTCCATGATCTTGCCAGGCACTGAGACCTGTATTTACCTGGGTCCTCCTTATTTCCCTTTTATTTCTAGGGAAAATATGATTTAAAAAGAAAAAAATATGAAATATAAAGTGTTGCTAAAACTTGATTCTACATGAACACTAGCATCTTTGATAAAAAGAGAAAAAAATAATTTCTCCCATTTAATTTCATTACCAAAACTTTCTTAGTGATTTATAATTTTTGGATGTCTAACTTACTTTTAAAAACCTCAAAATTATAAAATATCAGAAAAATAATTTAAGGCCAACCTGTGCTCATTCGAGTTCTCTAGCTTGTGCCCAGAGCATATGGCTGGGAGTCTGATCTCTGCACACTAATCCAAAATCTTGTAGGAGTTAATGAAATCTGATAGCTGCATATTATTTTAATGTTTTAGTGGGTGTGATATACAACTCATATAATTGATATCTGTATCAAATAAACCCTGTCACAGACAGTCAGAATGATTTATCTTTGACAAATGTCCCACTTACATGTTCTCAGCTTGTCTTCTGTACTGAAGAATATTTTGATCTTTGAAGCAGTATGTTTTGATTATATTAGTCTGACTGTAGTCATAATGTACAGAATCATCATTCCACTGTTCTTTCCTGATCTGAAGTATTCAAAAATGCGATTGCAGATTGGTGTTTGATTCTCTTTTTATCAAAGAGAGAGAAATCCAGTTGCCTAATGGATAAGTAAACAATTTAAAGTATTTGTGATGATTTTTCTGAATACAATATTTGAAATTTCATGGAGGTACTTTTCATAGAATAATCTACCAGAAATTAATCATCTGGTGGAAATTCTGGCACATTTGTATCTTATTAAATACAAGAGTAGATAAAAACCTCTTTGCCTTGGAATGGTAATACGTCAGCAGTTTTAACCAGCAGTCTTAACCTATCTGTCTGGCAGAGCAGCATTACATTTAATATTTTTGCTAATTCTGATTAACAAATAATTTATCAGAAGATATTTGCATCTTCAATCTTGCCAGTATATTACCCAGTGTCAAATATTCCCTGAGTCATTTATTAAGACCCTTAAATTTTGATGGCTGGGTAACATGTCAGCCTTGTATGCTACACATCTGAACCCCCACTGTATCTTGTAGACTTGGTATTGTCCCTAACTACAGTCTGCAGATGATGGAAGTTGGAGGCTGATATAACTCAGTTAGAAAGCAAAACCTAAAGCTTAATCTGAAATAAGACTTGAATCTGTTACCTAAACATAAACACCTAATAGTGTGTGAGACATGCTGGGATCATTTATAGTCTGAGGTGTAGGTTTTACACACAGATGTGTGACCTACCTGCCAGCTCCGTGAAGATGTCCTGGATATTGATTGGTATTGCACACATATTGAGACAATCAAATTGTGCTTCATCTGGCTGGTCCAAAGCAGGCTCTAGAATCAACTAACTCTTTTGACCAGGATGTCAATTCAGTCGCTTAAACAGTGGTTGTAATGAGACATTAAATACCAAACACACTACATGTACATGTATGGGTTCAATTTATGTGTCTGTATTTTGAAGAAAATCCTTCTACATTCATCTGGGGAGGAGTAGCTGATTCTTCACTAGATTTTGTTTTCTGACTGGAGGTACATCAATTTCCAACTGTTGGCACATAGAATTTTGGGAGTAAAAAAAGCTGGAGAAATGGTTTGTAGTGCCATCATATAGGTCCTACCAGATATAAGAATCTCAGAGTTAGTTGCTGAAATTGACATTCAGGCTGAGAACTGAGTAAGATGGAAATGCCATGAATGGCTCTGTGCCTTGTCTTTCCTTAGAGGAACAGAAGTTGAACTAGCTGAAGCCTGACGATCATTTCCTGGACTGTGGTGTCACAAGAAGTATTTGTGGTGTAGCAGACATTTTAGAGTAAAAAAGCACTAAATGGAAAAAAAAATCTGAAATTTCAATGGAAGATGGTTGTTTGTTTTTTTAACTTTTAGGAGAACTGCACTAAGTGTGCTTAGTTGAAGACCAAAAGACAATTATTAACTTGCACTTTTGAGTGTTCATATTGCAGAATTATTAACTCTGTTTTAGACCACTCCAGGTTGCACCCAGTGATGAAAAATTAATATTGCTTGGAAGATTTTCAGCATGAATCAATCCCAAAGAGCAAACAGCACAAGTCTGAGCCAGGTTTGCCTCCCTCCAGCTCACAGAAGAGTTTATACATCCCAATGCTCCATCTGTTTTCCTGACATTCCGCAGCGCACACTGCAGGCACTATGTTTTCACACTATAAAAACTTTAACATGGAGTTAACATTGCTTCAAATCATTTGAGCAGAGGAAAATATATCTAAACCACTTAAATTTTATGTAGGGGTCACAAAGAAGGCCCCAGTGCAATTTCTATGTTTTGAATTCAATCACTTCACTAAAAAGGTAACCAGACCTAAACAGGAGGACTTTAAGTCAGCCCACACAATTTGGTGTAGGGCCAAAGTCATTCCATACTCTCCAGTTTAGCACAAGTTTTAGTACTAAATTTATTATTATGTTTTATTTGCTTGTTTATATAATTTTTAACCAAGCTTTTGGTCACAATAGTCTTTTTTTTGGTGTCCAATTTACTTAAAATAAATGTTCAGAGATGCTAGCAAAAGGGAATCCCTTGTCACTAAGTTATATTTTCTGCATTCAGGGAACATTGAATTTCCAGTTACATAAACAACACAACTTCTTAAGGTTTATCATACAAAGTAGGGATGTCTTTATTGCAGTGAACAGTTTGGAGTCACTATATTCACATTTGTTGATAACTCTTTCTTACCCTGATTTCCTTTTCAATGATGGTATATTTACTATCATCCCACCTCCTAGAGTCAAATGTTCATGTTTCAAAATCAAGGGATGGTTAAATAATTTATTTTAGGAAGGAATAATGCATGACAGCCTGTATTCAAAACTGAAGGTGCTACAGTTACTATGAAAAGAAAAAAAAATAGTAGTAGTTTATTTATGTTTCTTACCCATTTTATTAAAAACTGTTTAAGCTAACACAAAGGAAATATAAAGCAGTCTAGCAGTCTTGACAGAAAACAATTTAAAACTAGAGTGGCTATTCATATATTAGTGCATATCTGCTAATATTCTTACTCAGAGCATGGAATTTATCTCACCATCTGGCTGTCCAAAATATTGTAGTTTATTATTTATTTATTGACAAGTGAGAAAAAAGGTAATTCCAGAGGATGAATCATTCCATTCCAGGTATATATATATAAATATATATATATATATATGTGTGTGTGTGTGTGTGTGTGTGTGTGTGTGTGTATGTGTGTGTATGTTATATATGTATGTATCTTTTGGAAGTGCCTAGAGGTTCTCTCCTTTAACTTGATATAAAAAAATAAATGAAATAAACTCTAATGTTTGGACAGCTAAAGTGAAGCTCAAACTGAGATTAACCATGGGCGTTAAAATACATATGCTTTCTTTCTTACCCTTTTTTTTTCTGTTTTCTACTTAAACAAAGGAACCTCCCTCATATCCAGGTGTCATGGTTTGACACGGAAGTGAATTTTCTCAGGAAGTTGGGGTCAAACCAATCAGTGGTCAGCTTTGGATATTGGCACCTGGAGTGACCACTGAAGGCATGGACACACCTCTGAGAACACAGGGGGTTAAAAACAAGAACTCCCAGGGTAACTGCCTCTTTGGTTCCGGTCTTCTGAGAGTGCAGTGCAGACCTCCCCTGCCCAGCCACGGGCTGCGTGGGGAGGGGAGGCCATGCGGCCTGGGAGAGGTAGGCCAGGGGCTGAAGGACTGGAACTGAGCCAGCTCCTGCGGACGAAAGGATGGAGAGAAGCAGAGATGCCTTTTTCCCTCCCCACCCTCCCCAAGAGGGAAAGAGACAGAGAGCCAGACAGCGCCTGGAATTTGCCGGTAGAGGAGAAGGAGAAGGGGGGGAAGGTGCCCAGCCGTGGGAGTTGGAGTTCTGGGCAGAGATTTCAGCCGTCTGGGGAGTCTGAGACTTTTAACCCTTTCCTGGGAAATGAAAGCTTTGTAAAATATTACTCCTCCTCGATTTGAAGTAGAAGAGAGACACTCTGGGACCTGAGATGTTAGAAGAAGAAATTTTTAGGTGGGAGGAGATGATGGAGTGGCTTGTGGCTGGACTTTTCTTGATAGCCATAGACTGAAACAATTTCTCCTGCAACAGAAACTGCATTTTTAGGGGGATGCAATGGTGAGCCAAGAGACCTGCTTCAGCGACTGCTACCACAGGAGTGGAGTGAACAGAAAAAAGCTGAGGAGGGTGTGGTGATGTCTTCAGGAAGATGATCTCTGTTCTTGAGACCCTCGGCCCCAGGGGACGAAGAAAATGGGGGGGGACTGTGGCCCCAAAATGAGAAGCTGAACAGCTGTTCTTTTGGTCCTTGGCAAAGCATCCTTAAAGGAGCCCTATGAGCAGTCTGTCCATGCACGGTGGTGAGAGCACTGTGACATGGAAAGGAGAGTGTCACACTGGCAGATTTTATCCGGGCAGTTGCCATGTGTGACATGAAACACAGGAGGTGGCAACTGTGTTTCCTCGGGGGTCTATGGTGCAAGAGAGACTCCTTTCTCCCTTGATGGACTGAGTATTGATTATCTGAAGGGTGATGACTTGATTGAGGGTCCAAGTTGTATCTTACTGTGGTTTGCTGGAGTTTGGGTGGGGGGAGGAGGAATGTTTTGGAGGGTTTTCATTCTGGATTTAGTGTGTGTCCTTTATCATAGTAGTAGCTTATAAAGTTCTTTCTCCTTTGTTTTTAAGCTTGGGCCTGCTCTGCTCTGTTCCTGATCACATCTCACAGCATTTATTTGGGGAGGTGAATTTTCATGGGGGCGCTGGCATTGTGCCAGCATCAAACCATGACACCAGGCAAATTGGTAATAATTCACTACTATTCACTTCAGTCTATAATGAGAGACTGGCAAAAATTGCAATAATTCAACAGTGAAATAACTCACCTTGTTTGTTCTAAAAAATCAAACTGTGAAAAAAAATATATCCACCCATGTATTTCAGTCCAGACATGGAAATCATCAAGAGAATCCACTTACCTAAAAAATAAAGACAGCCAAACTCAAAGTTGCTAATTGAACATAGTCAGCTACGTGCAGATGGGACAGACATCTGACTTGAAAATACAATTCTTCTTGGAAATACAACTGATTTTAGAAGACAGATTTTCTAAGGCCACAGTATTTGCCTTGGTTCTGGATAGGAATGCCCATCTACTTGGGTAGCACTGCAATATTTCCAAGTAATGAGCAGCAGGGTCTGCCACAGCAGCTGCTGGAGCTCGTAGTGGCTGTTTCCCACCATCCACAGCAGTGGGCACAGCCTGGCAACTGCCGTGGACACCAGCGCCAGCTCCTCCACCCCACTGGTGCAGCTGAACTGGGAGAGAGGAAAATAACCTTCATCTCTGAATAAAAAGTCTCTGTAGATGACACTCATTTTAATTATTTTTGCTACTGAGCCACTGAGTCTATTGTTTTAGCTTCCAACAGAGTTCTTAAAATCAAAATAATTCATCTCATTTAAAGCAATTCTTTTTAGCTGTTGAAGTCACTCTGTTCTGCTGCATCTTTTATGACCAGATTGCAGTCTGTTCTCTGCAGCGTATGCAGAGAGAGTAAAAAATGTATTGGTTTGGGGGTTTTGGTTTCGATTGGATTGTTCTCTTTAATTTAGGGTTTATTTTGCTGGCTTTTTTTTTACTGGAGGTATATACAGCTTCTGGTTTCACCACAAAACAAGTATGAAAGGCAAATAAACACTCAACTACTACATGTTAAAAATGTACTAGAACAATAGACTACAATATACATTTTTCATGTCACTCTCTTATTTTTATGCTCTATACCATATTTATTGGAACAAACAAGTCCTTACTGGTGAAAAAAAAATTCATGTGACAATTCAGTCCCTAATACATTATTTACTTATAATGACTTTCAGTGGTTGGAGGAAAGACACAGCTAAATTTTAACTTCTTTTGTTTTTAAATTGTTTTGGTTTGTGGTTTTTTTTCTAAGTTATTCTTTTTCTTTACATCAACCTCTGGAAGTATTTCTCATATGTTTCATTTTACATCAAGTTAAGAGATGGAGCCTCAGATTATGTGCAAAACCAAATAATTGGATTTTTTTTACTGCAACGGCTGTGCCATTTGCTTTTGACCATAACAACTTTTAGAAATTACCCCTAAATTGTCACTATTATAATACTATTGAATGGCTACAAAAGAAATCTGACTTTCCACTAACACTTTTTATCTAGCTTTCCGATGCAATTCATAAAGTTAACTTGCAACTCTAAAAACCACTTGAAATTGAGGAAATGTCAGCTTTTGGAGGATTTTAAGATAGGTGAGCTATAACAAATCTCTTGCCCGTTTCCACTGCCTTACATTCAGATCAATTCTTCTTGAACTTGTACCATGAGATGCTGGAGGAGAAAGGAGGAGAAAAGATAGAAAAGGATGCAGTTTTCATAATAATGAAAACTAATAGGAAATATTAGTGAATAGTTTTGTTCTGTTTTGTTTTCTATAACTTAGATATTATAAATCACTAAGTGAAATGACATGATACCCTGTACATTTTAAAACTTAATCATTAGATTTGTGATTTTGTTGTGTATGAAACATTTAATATTTTTAAATGCTATAACAAAATTTACCTTAGTCCAGTGACTGCATATTAGAATATTTTCATATCTTGGCACCAGTTTGGAGATTTTCTGTAAATCCATTTGCAATTTTATTTAATTCAGAAGTAAAGTTAAATTCAGAAGTTAAGTATATCAGTGTAATAACAATTTTTAAAAGGCAGGCATTGTTTCATACTAAAGTGAGATAAAAAAATATCAGTTTCTTTTCTAATGGTGATGTGAATGTAATTATATTCAGGAATATCCTTTCAATGAATAAGTATAAATTTCACTAATCTTCAGAAAGCTGAATATTTAAAACCATTATTCTAAATTATTTTTGCCCAATGTGATGAGAAAAAGTATCAGTAAATTTCCATAATTTCTCATAATCAGAAGTTGTAACACTTTCTTATCAACTCATTTTTGATTGCATCTTTAGAATTCAATATTTAAAACAATCAAAAAGAGATTGTTTATAGTTTATTTTATCAGTAGTCTTTCTAACAATGTTTTTACCACCAATTAACTCTTTTGAAATGTCATTCTCATTCAGAATGTGACCTTGAGGTTGGGAGAATCTAGGATACTAGGGGGGAGAGGGGCACAGCTCAGAGCAGAGCAAAGGAAAAGGCCATTATATTCTAGTGCATAATTTAAAATTCACTGCAGTATTACAGCACCCTGTTAGTGTAGTTCTGTTTGGAACATGACCAAAACCTAAGTTTTAATTCAAAACATGCAGTTTAATTTTGATCATGTTCCAAGCTAAATTACATTAGTAGAGTATTGTAAATAAGGTGGTTTTAATGGAGGAATGAAAATATGACAGCTTTTCCTCTGCCCCTCTCTCCATTACATCATTGGCTCCTCTGTAGTAATGAAAAGCTAGAGAGAAACTGAGCTCTTCAGGATGTCAGCTTCAAGATCTCTTAAAGTTCAAAAGAACATTCTGGCAAGTGAACAAGTGTTAGTATGTCAGAGAAATGTTAAAAACAACAATGATAAGAGAGTGGGGAAGAGCAGCATGACAATGTGACACTGCCAGTCTTCATTAGGCTGAATCCTCTGTAGATTTCAAGGGCTGAACTATGAGATGCACGAATTTGGCCATATGCCTTGAATTTCCCATTGCATGTATTTATAAAATCAGTCCTTTAGCACAGTGCATATATGTTGGAACAGTCTGTTAGTCTGAATTGGACTTTGCATCAATAATTCTTAAATTATCTTCAAAATACCAACCTTACTGAGAGAAAGTGCATCTGCTTATGTGACAAATAGGTATATACAGTCTAAGTAGGGGATATTTCTTCTGTCTGAAAAACAAATCAAATTACCAATGTCATCTTAGGTAAATAATACATAACTACACACTTGTGTCTCTATATGCCATATTCCATATAAATGTAAGTAATCATAAATTGAAAATATTTCATTTGTTTTGGTTTTTTTGTTTTGTTTTGGTTTTGTTTGTTTGTTTGTTTGTTTTAATAGCAACATATTTAGAGTCCCTCCAACTAGAAATATCTGCAATGCAGCTGGGATATTTCCACAGCTAATATGATTCATGCAAGGTAGTCTTCAGTCAGATAGCTTGAACATTGTAGCTGGGAAAGACGTCCAACCAGTGCAAGCTGAGGACCACCACCTCAGGCTACAAGTTGTTATTGTACAAGATAAGGGAAGAGGCTGATAAGAGACAGATCCTGCAAGGCAGGATAATGCTTTTTATCATGCCAAAGTCCTTACACAAATGGCTCAGCTTTGAAAACTCCCCTCTGGAGAAATAACAGGACATTGACAGGAGAGGCAGATGTAGAATACTGTGAGGTGTCATGGACTCCCAAAGTGATCCATCAGCATTATATCAGTGTGCAATTCCCTGCCTCAGGAGGGGTACCTAGGTGTTTCACCTGAACCTAAGCTAATAAAACGCATGTAACCTTGGTCTTTTGTGGACTTCTCTCACTACCTGACAGATCCAGCCTGTTGGCCACCACTTCAACAAACAGACATTGAAACTGCAACAACCAAGGTTGATTGCAAGGTGTGCAGGTGGTGACAACTTTCTAATTTTACCCTTTCCTTCATTTTCCTCATACATTTTCTTCAGTATTACTTTTATGCTTTTATATTGTTTATATTGTTGCATTACTTTAGATTAACCTTCCTCACACAGTTATGCCACCTTCATGGAATTCTCTTTAGTCTTGTTTTCAAGAAAAGAGTTTCTAACAAGGACACCATGTTTTGTATCAGCACTTGTGAGACCTAAAAAATAAAGGGCTAAAAGCCCCTGGAGAGTCTGCAAGAGGCAGGCCCAAGGGGGGGTTACCAAGGCAACTGTTCTCCTATTGGAGGTACCTGCTAGATGTACTAATTAATTAATCTTTTATAAAAATTATAGAAATTCAATCCTGAGTGTGCACATAGCTTATTTGTGCGCCTGAAAGCTTTCCTTAAAGAACTGCTCTTTATATTACCATTTTAACATTATTTTGGAAAGTCTTTCAGTTCTAAGCAACAGGTTACCCTCACCTTCTGGGGCAGCTTGTAACACCTTTTCAACCTTGTATTCTATGTTTGCTACACCCCCTTTTATTATTAATCCTAAGCAGATGCTTCTCCACAACCACAGTCCATGACAGGGGTTGCAGGCCTGCCTCTTCTGGGCTTGTGGGAATCCTTCCTTGTACACACTGCTCTAGGAGACCTGAGTGCCCTGGCTGCTCTTCCAGGGATGGGTAATAGCCCCAGGAGATGAGCTTACATCCCCAGGGTGGAGGTGTTGGAGTATGCCTCTGGTGGGTGTAGGTGAGATGTGGCAGCAGCTGGGGATGTCTGTAATGTGTCCATGCTGATAAGCCCAGGAGCAGCCCACATCTGGCAGGGTCACAGTTCCCATTCCTGTCTTCTCATATCTGTTACAAATCCATGTATTTTGATTGGTTTTGCTGATTCCTCTGTTTCAAAAATCACTGTAACTCCTTGGATAATTTTTAATACAGTTATTTTCCTCTTTAGCTTTATCAGGCTGAGATGAAAAGCCTTCTCAAGTAGCTTGGTGTCCCACTCACACACATGGTAACACACATTCCTGTCCTGCTGTCTGCTTTTCCAGGTGTACCATGCAGACCATGGTGAAACCACCCCACCATGAAGCTCAGCATGAAACCTATCCAAGAATCAGAATAAGTGCTGGGTGGGCTGAGCACCTTTTATTAATTAGTGTGTCAGAAACATTTCATACCGGAGATTATAATCTTCAGGGAACTTGATTCCTGAAATAATTTGGCTTGCAATTGCATCTGAACCTACAAGCACTACTGTAATACAGACAACTAATAGACATATGAAAGTGAAGCTCATGCAGGGAATTTACAGTGTCTGTAATGGATAATGCATATGGAAGCCATGAATCAGGTGAAGACTTTCCTTTCAAAAGAAATGTTGAGTTGTTGTTATTTTTTGTATGTTTTATAACTTAACTCTAGCCTATAGTACACTACTGATTTCAAGAATAATGTAACCAGTGGGACTAGAGAGCTGATTGTCCCACTGTACTTGGCACTGGTGAGGCCATACCTCAAATTCCCTGTTCAGTTTTGAGACCCTCACTTCAAGAAAGACATTGAGGTGCTGGAGCATGTCCAGAGAAGGGCAACAAAGCTGGTGAAGTGTCTGAAGCAAATTTTATGAGAAGTGGCTAAGGTAGCTGGGGTTGTTTAGTCTGGAGAAGAGGAGACTCAGGGGGGACCTCATTGCTCCCTACGACCACCTGAGAGTAGGCTGTAGTAAGGTGGGCATCAGGGTCTTCTGCTATGTCTCAAGTGAAAAGATGAAAGGAAATGACCCTAAGGTGCATAAAAAGATGTCCAGATTTGATATTAGATTTTTTTTTTTCACTGAAAAAGCGATCAAGCATTGGAATAAGTTTCCCGGGGACATGATGGAGTATCTGTCTATGGAAATGTTCGAGTGGCATCTGTATTTGGCACCTGGGGATATGGTTGAGGTGATAAAGTGACATGGTGATTATGGTGGTGCTAGGTTGACAGTTGGACGAGTTGATCATGAAGGTCTCTTCCAACCTTGATTGTTCTGTGGCTCTGTGAAATCATCACCAAGCTCACATTGTTTGCACAGGTAAATAATGGTATATATACCTACCACTGTGTTAAAATTCACATGCCCTTCTTTATAAATCTGACATACATATATATACACCTCAAAACCAATAAATGTACTGAGTATTAAAGTAACATACAAAAAAAATGAAGAAGAAAATATGAAACGTGGAGTATAGAACCTAAGACCTACTCACTTTTGTACTCTTCAGTAGTAAGAAATGGATCACATAAGAACATCTGAAACTAAATTCAGGTATGCGATAGTCACATCTGAACCTAAACCTAGCTGAACATGCGAGAAAGCACAGAACACAGACTGTTCCTACATTTGTTTAAAACCCTTACCAGTAAGAAAACTGGATTGCTTTTTCATTCTGATTGAAAAAATAAAAGTGTAACAGTATGAACAGTTAGGGAAGCCTGGTGTGCTCAGGTTATGTGGTAACTTTTGTCTCCTCTCTATCCATAAACAGAAGGTAGGACAAATTAAGCCTCTGTATAGGTCAATGTCCCTTATTTCACATTGAACGATGGTATAACAAAATCTGGTTTTGTACGAAGTCAGTTATTGGTAGGCTATATAAAATCATAGAGTCATTTAGGTTGAAAAAAACCTCTAAGATAATTCTGAATTAGTCTAGCACTGCCAAGCATTTAGCTTTAATACCTACAACACTAGTATTCTGCAATTGCAGGAGTAGGTAATGTTAACTGGAATAAATCATTGGAAAAAACCAACAAAGTCATGCAAATGAAAAGTATTGCACATACATACCTGATATGTTGGTTCTGTTTATTACCCGGAATTCACCTTTGCTTCATGGCCCACTTTTAAAGCAGATGAAAGATGTACTTTATTAATAGCTTATATTAAATGATGGTAAAATACAGTCCTTAGTCACTGTAGAGTCATTAGAATTGATAAGGTCACCCCATCATTAAATGTAGTGGCAAAACCAGGCCACAAGTAGCAAGTCTTGTAATGAATCTCAGCTCTTATCATATTTTCACACGTAAGGGTCTTTTAGAAGTGTTATTGCTTAGATGCCTGTCCTATTCACTTTTCTCATTGGGTACCAAAGATATAGGGCTTCATCTGCACATTTAAACAAGGTAAAATAAAAAGGACACTGCTCCACTGTGTGATCATTTAAAAAACAAGTGTACATAGAGCATTGGCCTTTTAAAAGAGTCTTTCCCTGTCACAAATACAGATTCTTCATATAGAAAGTACAGTCTACAATTATAGCATAAATAAATAAATAAATAAAACTTTTACTCAAGTAAAATTTCATATTGGTTTTAGTAAATTTCACTTAGTAACTGCCATGTCAGGAAGATGCTTGGCTCAACATATCTGGCTTTGATTTCTAGATCTCATATAGGCAACAAATAGAATTCCAGATATTTAAACTCTTTGGGATGACTGGAAGCCTATTCAAGCCACTACAATCTTTAAATTGGTTTGACGTATTTCTAGTCAAGTCATCAGTTCTTCAGCTGCCTGTATGTAAAAAAAAAGGAGACAAGTATGTTCTTTTATATTTCACAGAGGTGATGTGAGGAGGCTTGTGAAGTGCACAATTAATAAAGTAAATTCAAGACAAAAGTGATTCAGAGCATTGCATGAACCAGTACATGTACCATATAACCTACACAGCCAGTGGAGAGAAACATCCTGACATCCTAATTAGACACACAAACAATGTGTGAATTTTGATACTACTACTGAATTTTGATACTACTACTGCTTCTTGTATGTAGTAAACCTGTATGTGTTCTGAAGCTTGGATATTAGAACTGCTATTGCTACCCATGCTGTTAATATTATGGAATTCATAACACCTATTAAGAACACTGACTGCAAGCAATCTCAGTGTAATCAGTTGCAATAATTTACAATATTAGATAAATGTAAAGCATCTGGGTACAAAAGAAGCATGTACATAACATTTAATTTCCTTCAAAAAGAATAGCTATCTCTTTTTTTGATAAAAGTTGCTAATGAAATAATTTTCACTGGAAAAAGTATAAATAACTTGCTCACTACCAGTGCCGCTTCAGGTGGTCTGCCTGCTGTTCTCTTCCATAAGTTCATTACCAGACTTGAGAAAAATCTCAATATAGCAAGGTCTCAAGCAGCGTTTGGAAATGGTCAGTTTACCATATGGCAAGTGAACTTCATGAAAACCAATTTTTTTTACTTGGTCAAAGATCATCTACCAATTACAAAATAAAGAGGTTTAAACCTAAGTAAAATTTTATATGGAAATTCTCATAATTTGAAATTCCATTTTCAAATTTTTTCAGCCTTCCAAACATACATACAGAGCTGTGCACAGGTTTTTCTCTTCTTTCACAGCTACAAAGAGTTTTATGTCTCTTGTATGATACTGTACTCTTCCATCAGGATAAGATTTCCAGCTTCAGCTACTGATTCAACCACTAAATTTATTCAGTAAGATTTTTTTTTTCTGGGTTTTATGAAGTGTGATGACAAAGTATTCTCAGATGAGGCCTAAAACGATACTTGGGAAACATTATTTCTGAATTGAATCTGATCTAATGATCTAAGATGTAGCTTTTTTCTTTGTCCCAAAATGAGTTCTGTAATACTTTCCCAAGCACTATATAGGTATTACAGACTTACAGTAAAAAAGGAGAATTCTAAGAGAGGGGGGAGAAAAGGTGGCAAGGGAACACATTTGGTGGAATTTTATAAGCAGGAAGTCTTTTTTATTCTATTATCTTATAACCGTGTTCATCGACAGTAATCTTATTTAACTCAACTGATAAAACCAGATACTGGTTTTATCACAATCATTAGCAAATATCTCCATAACTTCAGCAGACTGACAATACAATGTTGATCCAACCAGCTAACCCACCAGATTTCACAATTCCTGAGGAATGGATAAGGAAATATCCATTCATTTTCTTCAGAAAAGATATGCATTGTTATGCAAACACCATATTTTACAAGACAGTATTTCAGGTTTTGGATTAATCAATTATTATGGTACAACATTATTACTACTTGTAAAGCATTTGCAAATTCTTGCAGAAACAGGCACTAGTGAACTGCTACACTTGATGATCTGAAGGCATATCTCAGATCAAAATCTATTTTTTAACTAAAAAATGTCTCTCTTTATGACTAAGTAAAATTGTGTCTTACATATGAAATAGGCCTGTTTTGCAATTAACAAAAAGTAAAGTTATTAAATCAAGCCACATAGCTAATCAGGAGCAGAGTGAAAAACAGTATAATTTGAATTTTCTCTTGGCTGTGCTAGGTCCCCTACCCTGGCTGCTTTGCAAGGGATATGATTTTAGCACTAGGTCCTAGTTTCCTACAGAAAATCATTCATACTCTTTGAGCTCTGTAAGTCTTCTCATTAATTTCCTTCTGTCGGTCAAAATGTCAGTTGCCATACACTCATCTAACTCTGGAAAAAGTAAAGATAAAACAGTTCTCTTAAAAGTCTAATACTGGTGAACAGCTCTCAAATGTTTTAAAAGACTTGCAAGAGGGTTTATATGTAGGAATACACAGGAAATTAGCGGCTACTATGATGAGTGTTCAAAAAAATTCTGCCACTTTTCCAGACATATATTCACTAACAGCATGCTTTGTGAATGGATAGCTCTTGCTCATTATCAGTCACTGTTACTGAATAGTCACATAATTATTGTTTAACAATCTTATTCTACATTACATGTGAGTGCAGCATGTTTATATTGCAATGCATAAGAGCACTGTGGAGTGATGTCGTGTATGATGATCCCTTTAGTCTTTGATGTTCTTAGCCAAGGTGAAGGTGGTTCAGTTTGGGAGGTCTTTCATGAAGGAAGTTAAAATCCTTTTGATCCCTTTCTTTCTCATCTTTTATTTCATCTCCTTTCTCAGAGGGAAAATTATCTCATCTTTTCCTCACATAATTAATATTGTTTCAGGAACAGAGACTTGTTCAGAAACAGAACAAGTCTCTGTTCTCTTTCTGCAAAACAATGTCTTACTTGTCCTGTGGATTACTTGGGTTTCTTTGGGCACTTTTCCTGCTTGTTTTGCATTTTTTTGTTGTTATTTTACACACTCTTTTTCTACTTATACATGCATTTCTGTGCTCTAGTTGCGCAACTGTCCCACAAGTGACTGTTTGCCCCTTTAATATTTAATATATTATATTACATTAAATATATTTATATATTTATGAGGTGGAAAAAGATGTTTAATTAAGAAAACAACAATCTAATGGTTTTCCCATGCTAACAGGCAGCAACTATTAGCCTCAAAAATCATGTCTGAAATCCTTAGAACCAATGAAGCAAGAAAAAAGAGAAGTGGGATTATTGTCTAGGACTGTAGTAGTACATCCTTATAGCTACTTATGAGGAAGAAGAATCTAGTTCTCCTAGACCCATCAATCTAACATGAACAGAAACTGGAGACCTTTGCTAAGAGGAAAGTCTAGACTAATCAATATGAAAATGAGAGAAGCACCACATAATACGATAGTCTTGTGAGAGCCTAAAAACTACTGAACTCTCCTGCAATTTTTGCCAATGCCTTTGTGATACCTTGGTGACCTTAAGATTACCTCTTCTTAATAAGGCATACTAGATATTGCTTATAACTTCAGTACAGGTTTTGTTTGATACCTCAATAAGCATTTTTGGTGCAATAGGTTGTAAGTAAAGATTTAATAGAAAAATTACAGGGAGATTCAATAGAAAAATTACAGGGAAGGTATGGATTTATTCCAATAACACTTATACATTCACACTTGCATATTTCATACATTCAATCTATATGTGAATATATGAAAGTTCTATCCCACTGCCTGAATTACTACTATTTCAAAACTGTGCCAAAAGTAGGGAGCCAACATTGCCCCTCAATAAGAAAGGTCAGTAGGGAGACAGACAAAAATGAGTTTGTTGGAGAGAAGATATTTTACCTGTGGTAAAATTTCCTAAGAATACAAATGCGTAATCAGGAAGACTAGAGTGTAAGTGAAAATTTACCACTGTATCAGGAAGTATATGAATATGACATGTATCAATATCTCAGGGAACATTCACCTGGCAGTGATGCAGGAGAAGGATAAGCTGCAGTTAAATGGAAGAAAGTATTTCCAAAACAAAGCTGTCTGCTGCTGTTTTTCATTGCCCATGTGGCACTGGTAAAAAGTGGGATTATGGCAGGATTACACAGCAGGATAGGCAGAGGAACACTGGTGATTGTGCTTTCTCATAATTAATTGAAAGAGGCATAGTGATATTCTGGGCACAGGAAGAAGAATATTTTTCAGGCAGGCTGCCCCTCTCCCTAACCCACAACTGCCTAAGGTTTTGCCTCTCTCTACTCTTTACAGAAAAGGCTGCTGGTTCCAGCAGTGGATGCACAGTCTTGACTGCCAGGTGGGGACAATCAGAACATCAATCATAACCAATTATTCTCTTTTGGACATTTCTGAGCTTGGAGACTATTTTAACAGAAGAGGAGGCTTGTTTACAGTCTCTAGGCTTTTCTAGTTCTGGGAAACAAGCTGTGTGCCACAGCCTTTAAAAGTCACTCCTATATGCTTATGAAATAAAAAAAACCAATGTCTAACTAAATGTTAATCAGAAAGTTCTGGATTCCATCCTAGCTTTCAGATTTTATGATGGATGATGACTGCTTCCTTTATTAAAAACCATCCCTCCTTTCTCTAAATCACTTAACTCTGTTTGTTGGTGGACAGTTGCAACTGTGCAGGCAATATAACAGTTTTGCACCTGATGCTGGACATTCATCTTTTTATGTAGACTCCTGTCACTTGTTCTGCCAAAATCATTAGAATAAATTTTCCAAGAGTATCCTGTTATAAAACCTTGAACAAAACAGAAGGTGGCTGAGGAAGAAAAGAGTTGGATTGAAACAGATATTAAGAAAGCTTTAGCTTGCAACCCTTTGGTTGATTAGGAGACTATCAATTTCTGATCATTCTTTCTCAATAAATTTGATGCATGCTTTTCCCTGGGAACAAGATACATTTGTTTGTGGGTTTTTTTGCCAATACAGAAATATAAATCTATGCTTTTCAGAAGGAAAACCTCTTCAATTGTATTTTGAATCACATTTTAAATAACTGCCTAAGACATGAAAATACAGACTCACTAGAGGACAATTAATTTCAGCTTGGAGCTAGGGCTTTACTTTGTCTCTGACAGATTGTCCAACTGGCACTTTCCTTTTAACACCAGATGAAATATTGTTAATTTAAAGGACCATATTCAAGACAGAGATACATATTTCAGCAAGAGATTACTTGCATTACTCATGGAAAACTATTGAAACAAAGATTTTTAAATATATAATTTAGTTTTTATTATTTAAACTATTGATTCACTTTTAGCATATCATCCATCTTGGACAACAAAACCCTGGTGATCAATTGTGTAATTTTTCATAATAATCTTTCTCTTGCCCAGTGTTTGTGCTCCTCTTTCCTATAGTGTTGGACATGAACTGAGAGAATAATATGTTGTTATTTATTTTTAATAAAGCATTTCAGTGTTTTGCAAGATTACACGATATAAAAATGACAAAATACATTATCAAGGTTATGACATAATTATCTAAGGGCACAGCAAAATTTTAAAGTAAATCTCCTGACACTTTTTAGAGTGTTTTCTCAGGGCCTGAGAAAATAATAGTCCTAAAATAAAGTTGATTTCTATTAATTACACTATTCTGTTATAAATTCTCAGTTTCTTGGCTTGGCTATCAAAAATTTCAGAATCGGCTTAATACTCTCCTCAACACTAACTAAATCCAGCATCACATTTTGAAACAAATATGGCACTAAAAATCTCTTAGCAAAAGGAACAATACCTATATTTTCATATATGCATATGTTTATCTATGTATGTGTTATTATGTATGTGTGAATGTTGGGAATTATCAGAATCTGAATGCTTCCTTCAAAACACGTTTTTTTTTTCACCAGCAGAAGTCTGAATATGGTATGAAAGGAGATTAAATAAGAAGGTAAACTATTGCAGTCTACTTCCATTTTTACCTCTTTCATTTTTCATGAGAATGGAAATGTGAAAAGTGTATTGATTCTAGTGCTAAATTAAAAAAAAAAAAAAAAAAGGCAAAATGTAGTTCTTTAGGACTGTGCAATGGAAATAAAGATATCACAAAAGCCGACTGGTTAATCTGCTGCAAAGTATAAGCATATCCCACATAATTTATTCTGAAGTTAAACAGAACATATATGTAAATCAGAATTATGAGATTGGGTTGCTATTTTGAAAGATTTAGACAATAGTATACACCTGCATGTAGTCATCCCTTCTGTGTACTCTCTGATTTACCATGTAAACTTATGCTGTCTATCATGAAAGTCTATCCCAAGCTGTCACATGTGGATATTCTCAGTTCAGTCAGAGAGAAAAGGACTTTCAACCAGGCTAAGCCTGGGAAAGAGTCCAAAAGGAATGTAAACAATTTATTATCTCTCTTGCTATTTATATTGTTTATAGATATGTTCTGCCACCATGTGCTATTCATAGTGCACCAATGGTGTGAGATGTTTTTACTTTAAGAACAATGAAATTGGTCCTCACCATGTGCTCTACAAAAAGAGTGATGTATTTGAAATAAATAATTCTCTTCTTCGCCTTCTGAACCGGAGTTGTTTCGTTCCCATCCTGCCTCAACAGCAACAGTCACATCCTCAGGTTTAATGAAAGAGTTGAAAATAAAGCAAAAAGCAAAGCATTCAGTTACCTTAAATTGATCTATGTATTTACAAATTATTTATCTTCAGAATGAATAATGGCATTTTATGAAGCTCCTGGGAGATATGCCAGTAGTTTTCTATTTCTTTAATTATGCTGCTCCACCCAATAATGAATGGGTTTCTCCCTCTCCATTTTGCAATTATACCCAGTGTCTAACTTTCAAAATAAGTTTTGAATTAAAAAATTCTACACCATTCCTGGAACAATGTCTAATTATGTTTTTATTTTTAGTATAGTAAACCAAGTGTATCTGAGGTTTCACAAATAAATTGAATTCTTACTGTAATCTCTGAAATGTTCAGCATTGTCCCCAAATTAATGACACGGGCATATTTTCATCACATTATGGGCAGGAGTATTTTAATAAATTTCATTTATTTTTATGTATGAGTCACAAATTATTATCAAATACAAGTTTCTATTTTTGATAATATGTTTGAATGCAACTCATCATAAACAAATGCATGTTTTCTTACCTGTAGTCCTGAATGTGAATAACTTTGGGGGGAAAATAAAATTCTTTATTACATAGAAAACAATTTACTCAATCTTTATGAAAAAAATTAGTATATTGGTTTAATATATGAATTTATGTGTATATTATTATCACTTTCTCATATTGTGCATCTTTAATATATTTGAGAAAAAATTCTTATTTGTGTGATGAAATATTGATATTTTCTTTTAGTATTTCATACATTCTCATACATCTATCTTAGGAAAGAGATATGTTTCTTCCCTCTCTTTTTCCCTCAATATATAGTTGCATACATAAACAAGAGGCCACACTAGTAGAAAATTCAACAGATTCTACAAATTATCTCAAACTAGATACTTTTAAGGAAAATTGGATACTTAAGATTTTTAGTTGGATTACTAATATAAATCAAGGTATGACTCCAACAAATTCTTTAAAAAGTACATAACATCTGTATCTGTTTCAAAATATTTTTTCAATGGCAGAAAATTAACTTAATTGCTAGGCAAGTTCTTCCACTAATTTATTGTTGTTATTTTAGTTTACTAACTTCAGCTTTAAATATGATATTTTCATGTCATTTCTTTATGGATTGTTAGAAAAAAATTACTATAAAGAAATTACTATCTGTGATCAAGTTACTGTTTTTCTATCCTTGACAACTAAACTGCCAGAACTGTACTCTGTTCCTTTAGGATTAAGCTACTGGTGTTAATAATAACTGAAAGAAACATTAACATTGACAACTTTACATGGTTGTGTCTGTCCTGGTGACTTTTGCTCTATCAAGGCAAGTTCTGTCTGCTACTGGAGCTAAAGTCCCTCTTCTTTCCACACATCCCAAGCACAAATGCAGCAGTAGGTAGTAAAAATAGCAATTCTATATCACATCTAATAGCTATGGACAATTATAGACGGTTTGCAGCCCAGGAGTTTTGCAGAAGTGGAGGACACTGCTAACCTCTTCCTTTTGCAGAGATTCTTCTTCAAGTGCTACAAGCTGATCCACCCCTATCACTCTTCTTTCTTCTCTGGCACTTTGTCAGCAAGCTAAATATGTCAGCACAACTTTTTCTATGTCATGTCATGAACTATATCCAAGCACAGATCTGGCTAAAGAACATCCTCCTGGGCACGCGGTACTATGCTGTGGGTCCCGCAAAAATGACAGAAGGCTTCAGAAATGGACATTACAATATTGATTATAGAGCCTCTTAGCTGTTTTTACTGCTGATTTACATTCTAAAAGGCTTCACTTCCTGAGCACATCGCTGCAGTGTCACTTCATGTAAACATTTCCACTCAGAATGCTGGAGAACTCTGGCAAAATGGCAGTACGCACATTTGAGTGGGAGGTGCTGGTGCAGTCTGTGAAGTGCTCAGTGGTGTGCTGTTCCCCCTGAACACTGTCTGGTGGATGCCAGCAGTAACGCAGCGCTGACTGGATTTCCCACGCAGCTCAGTGTGGCAGAGCCTGCTGATCCATCACAGTCTGTCAGCCCTCTCACAGCATGCCTAACGAGAGGCTCTGTGATAATGTGGAAGATAGGCTATTCCTTTCCCATCAACTGATCCTTGCACTTCTAGGTGATTTGTCTTTGATGCTTCTTGCAGCATCTTACAGAGCTGCAGGCTACAATGCCAACAAATTTTTCTTCCTCAACTTAGAGGATGCCTGGAGTCAAACACTAAGATAAATATAATAACAAATGATGTGTACTTAGAAATCATACATTGGACAATAAGCAAAGGAAACAAAGCTTATTAGATTTCTGCTGGGATCTCTCTTTTATTTTCCAGTAATAAAGGATTTTAGGAGAAATTTTTATAAAATGTAAATAAAATAATAATTTTGCAGACACCAAAATCATGGGCAAAATAATCACAATATTTGAAAGAGAAAAGTTAGAAACTAGAACTCACCCAAAGAAGTAATTTGTATACAGACTTTTTGTTAGGCTTGTGAATTTTATTCTTTACATGCCTGTATTGGAAACTGCTAGTTTTTGTTCCAAGCAAAAATTAAAAAATAGTTTGACTTGCTTTGTTTCTCAAAACCTGCTCATTCCCAAGCATTAGCAAACTTCAACATAAATGGAAGGTGATAATTCATATAGTATTGTTCTTCTTCCTTTAAATCTCTTACAGCTGTGGGTATACAACATTTTTGATAGGAAGAGTATTGGTTTAAGAAATAATCTGAACTGGATAAACCTAAAGAGAGAGGAGTGGGAAATATGCATAACCAGCTTATTTGTTGATTTTGCTCAGAACTTTTTAAAGACTCCCTCTAGCCCTTAAAATGCCTCAGGAATACAGTAAAGGAATACTAAAAATGGCACATCATAATTTTTTCCCATGTATTTTGAAACTGATGGATCTCATTCCCTCTACTTTTACTACATCATCTCCACCATCTCAGGCGCTGCCAGTCCCAGGCAACTGAAATGGTCTCTTTGCCATGTTTTTTTCTGTCAGAGCAGATTCTACAAAACCACTAATACAAGATGCCAGCCTCTTCCACTGATGTCAGGTACCACTTCTCAAAGTCAATTTTGTCATCTGAAATGCTGCTATGCCGCCGTGCCCACCCTGAAGCCCCCTGGCTTCGCCTGCCCGGCAGAGGCACGGTCAGCAGTGGGGGACACTCCCCTGTGTCTCGTGGAGAGTCGGGGAGCGGCTAAGACAGAGCGCTGCGCTGTCTGCCTTGTTAGGAGGAGAGGCGGCGTCCGAGGAGGCAATAAGGGAGTCGACTCAAGGCCGGGGGAAAAAGTTTCCGAGGAGCTCCTAATACCATTGTCCCGACAGCCGAAAGTGCCCCCGAGGCTTTCACAACAGCTCAAATACCGGGGTGGTAACAAGGGGGCAGGGATGCCCATTCACCAACTGGGGGATCTGGGGGAGGGGAAGGTGGAAGGACAGACAGACACACAAACCAAAGGGGGAAGTTCAAGGGAGGGACCCCTGGCCCTCGTCCACTCACTCGACACCCAAGGTGGAAGATTCTGGGAGAATGGGATGGGGAACCAAGTGATGGACAGGGTGCCAGGGAGGGGACAGGGGAATGACTGAGCATTTTCAGGGAGATTGGCATTGAGGGAAAGGCAGGAAAGCTCAGTGCATAACCATTGGGAGAAAATGGGGGTTGAAGGGACAAAACATTACAGAACTGTCACAGAAATATAAAAGCACAATACAACACTGCTAGGTTCACTTTTGGAGTGGCATACCTAGGTAGAGGTCAGAGCTTTCATTAGGAAACCCAGAACAGAGCAAGGAATATTGATAGACTTCATTGTTTCCTAACAAAAATCTTTGTTGCTGTAAGTACTGTGCAATTTTCATTGGGAGTTCAATAGCCATTATTTCTATATGATGTTTTAATAAGCTATAAAAGGGTAAGATTTTAATTGCTAATTAGCAATAAACATTGATTTTTTTTTTTTTTTTTTTTTTTTTTTTAGCCTCACTGCTCTCCCCAGGACAAGCCACACAGGCTCTTTAGTCCATATTGTCAGCATTTAATTTCAGCTGTTATCTCTTTCCCTGCTCTCACATTTTTTTTCCACCATCCAACTCTCACTACAGCCTCCAGTTATAAACTGGAAAACTTCCAACACTGACATTCATATAGAGAGAAAAAGCTGCAGTGGGGCCAGGACAAATGGGAAACAGAAGTTGAAATGAAAAGCTAATGAAGGATAAGCACCAACAAACAAAATTCAACCTTGGTTTAAGCAATGACTTTTCAATAAACGGAGACTATAGCTCTGAACTGTGCTCAGCAAATATATGTTAATCAAAAATGTAAAAACAAACAAACAAAAACCCTAAAAACAACAACCAAACCCCCCCCCCAAAAAAAAAAAAACCAAACAAAGAAAATAAACCCACATAAGGAAAAAACCCAACCCCAAAACTTGTCAAGAATAGTTTTTAGAGAAACAGTACCTTCAGATTACTTGTCAGATTACTTACTGTCCCTGAATTTAAGTGTTCGCTTTTCTGACTGACATCAAGATACTATGGACTTGTATTTTGACCATTAAAATTACATTTTAATTAAATGGGAAAAAAAGTTGCTTTTCTGTAACTTTTGGAATCATTTGCAAGTATGTGTCCCCATGGAAACAAAATATTTCCTTCTGCAGTATCTTCCTTTCTTACTTTTTAATAAATCAAAAAGTTATGTAATTATTTTACTATTGTCTATTGCAACTTTGACAAACTACTTTAAAGCTACAGATGTGCCATGAAGAATAGAACTATAAGAGCGTTGACTTTATAACATGTTAAAAAGAAAAAAACAATTAAATTAAAAAAATTCAAAAAATTAAAAATTAAAAAAAAATCATATAATTAATTTAAAACTTATTTTAAAACATACATTTTAAGTTAATATATTTATATATAAGTATATTTTTTTGTATTTTATTTTACTTTCAGGAAGAAACATATGGTTTAGTTCAAATCTGGAAATAAAATTATCAAAATTTTCAGTAAAATGCAAGTATTGACTTTCAGCCCACTTCATCACCTTCTCCTGGATTCTGTTTTCAAGGAGCCTTTTTTCACTCACTCTTGGCAAATCACTCCATGTTTCCGAAATTCCTCTTTTATAAAGTGAATAAAATATTTACTTACTGTTCTTAACTCCCAGAGGGCTTTCTGTGGGTTAATTACTTAATGTTTAACTTTGAAAATCTAAAGTGTTATATTAGTGCCAAGTGTTATTACTATGGAATCTATTAAAACCACAATGACTGATCAATTAGCTCAGGTCAAAGGACATGTAGCTGCAAAGGATCTAATTAAAAGTTGCTAAATAGAATGATTGAAAGGAAGTGATCTATTGTAGTACCTCACACTTAAAGTGCACAGAGACCTGCTAGTCACCATCATGCCCTGTATTCCTCATGTCAGAGACTGAACATACAGAGGTTTGAAAAAAGCCAAAATTTTCTGTATTTGTTTAAGAGCTTATTAAGCAGACTGAAAAGCCCTTCTCTACAATATCTACAGGCCTTTATTAAAAGTGCAATATGAATGTGGCTAGGCAAATGGAAGCAATGCCTCTGAAATACAATAAGTTATAAATTATATTTTGACTACTCAGAAGGCCATGCAGTTTCCTGCTAAGTATAAAACTTAAAGGTTTTAGGTTGCAAATTTAGTGACAGAGCTTTTTAGTGACAATAGAAGCTCATCTTATATTGTAACATTTGGGTTAATATTATCAGAAAATCTGCTTTGTCTAAACCAGGACTTTTTCTGCTTCAGAGATAATGACATGGAATATTTAGCTGCAGTTTTGAAGTTGAGAAAATATATCAATATTTTTTAGCATTTCTTGTCACACTGATTTTCTGGATACAAATTGAAAGGTGGAAGGATTCTATCCATAAAGATGTATTTATACTCTTCATCTTTTGAATTGCATCTCTATTGTGTTTTATACTCAAAAGAAACCAAGCAAACCAAGCAAACCAAACCCAAGGCATCAGATTACAGCATAATTTGAGATTACACTGTTAATTTATTAAGGCATTTTATCAGTGGTATTTAAGTGAGTGTTTTCAGTGCTAGGTCTTCAGAGATCTAAAATACTGGTTGTTGGAGCACTGGTCCTCTTTAGGCTGTCAAGTGGACTACAGCACAGCACCATTCAACATAAGAAAATATAACCATGGTAACCCCAGTAGACCATGCTCTCCTGATCATTTTATAGGTTAATATATTATTCTTATGAAATGCTAGTTGTTAGAATGAGATACAGCAACGTTTTCTGTAACTAAATAAAAGCTTTGAGTGGTAGATGAACTGCACAGAAGGTCAAGATAATTTACTCTGGTCAGTCAGTGGAACTACGAAAACTGACATAACTGTTGTGATGTTCGTAATAGATACTGACTACTCACAGCTTCCCTGGAGGTCATCTATTATTTTTAAAAAGTAGTATTATTTTTTTCCAAAAATATCCACTATTATGTAATACCTGTTGTAATGTCATGATTTTTTTTTCTTATGTCTTTTAACAGAATGCAATGAACCATAGATTGTCTAAATTAATATTATTATGGAATGAAGAAAGCACTATTCAAAAGCCAAAGTGTGCTCACAGAAAGGCTCAAATAATAGAGTTTACCAAATGAAATATTCCTGGTCAAGCCACCTAACATTTTATGCTACCAGTGCAGATTTTTGTCTGGTTTAGTTAGTCTTAAAAAGCTCAGATAAATGCTCTGCTATGAATCTATTTGAAAGAATTCTTTTAAGGAATTTTTACTTCTTCTCTACACCAGTGTTTACCAATAATATTCAAGCTATGCATTCTGGCATCTCATAAATCTGCAAAATAAAATTATGTTTTTTGCTTGGCAATTGTGATCATCTCAGAAACTTCCATAAGAATTATCTTGCTTTTCAGTAGCAAGCTTGTTTCTTCTAAATGAATAGTACTAATAACCATAACACTGCAGAAGCAAATAACTTGCTTACTTTTTCAGTAAAGACAAACTTATTTTCAGGCCAAATATGTGGGTTTCCATGTGGTGAGTTTCTTTGTTAACAGTGGGTTGTAAAAAAACTGAAAAAATGAAAGAGAGAAATCTCAAGGAGAGCCGGGAAATCTTTCCTGGCTTCCAACAGTACCAAAATAACAGCCTAAGATGACTTGATTCATTATCACTCAATTGAAAATTCTGCAAGTATTACTCAAATATTCAGGAAAATATTCACCAAAAAAACCAGCAATTTAATATTGCTACAAAGGGGTTTTTTGTTGTTGTTTTTTGTTTTGTTTTGTTTTGTTTTGTTTTGTTTTGTTTTTGATAACATTTAGAAAATTGTCAAGACCTTTTAACTTATACCTCATTTTCAGGGTTTTTAATATTTTTCACCAAATACTAATTGAAGAAACTGCATGAAATTGAAGCCAGCTGTTAATGTTTCCTTGAAGCATCAGATATTAATGGATCAAATATCAATGAAATTTAGTGGCAGTTTCCAAAACATATTTGTTCTCAGGGTTTTTTTTGGATCCTCCAATGTCAGAGTCTTGATCACTATTTTCACACAACTGAACCAAAGGAACCATGACTGAGTTAAAAAAATAGTATAAAATCTCCACAGAAACCTGGATAAATCATCAGATAGACTCACACACAATGACTGTGGGAATTCATTCAAAGAATGTATTCAATGGCATTCAACTTAAAGAACATTTAATAACATTCAACCCAAAGAAATGAGGATATTAAAAGATATTCAGAAAGTCAGATTGTGATGTGCTCAGTACCTGTAGCTGGGATCAGTGTTTCCAAAAAGCTCCATTCCTATTTAAATTAAAGGCAAATGAAGATGCTCTTAGATGTTTTCTGTTCAGATTAGTTGATTTAGATTGGAAAAATTGCATACAGCTACATTTATAAAAATTAAAAATTCTGACTTATTGACCAACTTTGAAATCTAGACCTTACTTTAAAAAGATATATAAAAGATATCTGAGCTCCCTTGAGTGTTTAGTTAAGTGTGATTGAAGGTTTTTTTCATAAAATCTGATCTAATTGCTCACAATAATAGATTCAGAGATTGTTTTCAGTAACACTATGAATCACACCTGCAGTTTAAAAGAATTTTGCTTTCTTTTTATTAAAAACAATTTTAACTGCTGCCAGAAAAAAAGAAACATAAATTCACACATTTGTACCTTGTAACTTAGATGTGAGAATAAAAAATTAGTAACAGCAGTGGGGAGATTCTTTAATTATAAGGTAAAATAAAAATTTTTTCTATTGCCCTTAATCATGACATCTCATAATATTACATACTTTTGCTATGGTTGTGTTCTTTGTTTATGCCTTAAAAAAAGAGAACAAACATTACATAAAAAATGTTATAGGCCTTTGTTTGAGTTTTCTACTTCTTCCTTATTTATTTGTCAATATCCTTCTAAATTTTATCCTATGAACCAATTTTTCAAAAAATAGAGCACCGAGCCTGTATGTCCATAGTGCAACAGTCCACCTACTCTATTTACAAACATACAGAAGTAACAAAATACAACTTACATAGCTATACAGGGATCAGAGAAAAACTTAAGACTTTCTATCCAAGTGAAGGACTCCAAAAATCTCTGCTCAACTACTGCAGAATTGAGGTGGCACCTTAACACCAGGGTTCTTCAGCTTTGTTAGGGTCTTCCCTCACTCTCAGTCTCCCTGGTGAAAAGAATGTGACCATTCAGTTTGAGAATCTCAAAATGGTGCATGTTTCCAGCCTCATCTGATTCATGCAAATAGGGGCTTACAGAAGGCATTTAACTTATTTTCTTTCAAATATTGTCAGAAGGAAATGGAAGGTGGCAGGTCAGGTTGTAGTTAAGCCCTCATGCCAGGACAGGAAAGTCAGGTTCTTGTTTGTGCATGAGACATCAGGCTCCCTACAACCCCAGCTGCCACAAGTGAACCATATAAAGTGCCACTGAAACCATATAAAATCTCACTGAAAAGGGGAGAGGAGGAAGAGAAACACCTGCACCTTTAGGTGCTTTTGTCAAAACTATGTTCCTGTGAAGAAAAGAGCTCTCAGAGCTGCTTCCCAGCAGGTCAAGTCCCAGCTTGTGCTGATGTTTGGAGTTATTCCTCCACAGGTGCAGGACCTGAATTTGGATTTGTTGAATTTCAGAATTTTACGCTCTGCCCATTTCTCTAGCCTGTCAGGATCTATCTGAATGGCAGCACAACACTTTGGATGAACAGTTCACAGACATCTGCAAAGCTGTTCTGTCATTTAAAAAATTTCCAAGCTCCAGATTAGCAGTTTTGACTAAAGCCTGGACTCCTTCCTATAAATTGATGGTCTTGTCTGGAAATGAAATCCAGGTGAATTAATAGTTTTCTTCTAGTCAAATCAGACCTTTTTATTAGAATTAATTGAGTCTCATTACATCACTGTGCAGCAGACTAGTCTTATTATCAACAAATGTTGATATGAAAGCTTAGATAATTACTGCAAGTCAAAAATTTTTGTATCCTTTATACGAATATGTTTTTTAAAAGGAAAAAGACATGTATTCATATATGCACACACTTTTTTATTTTTAATTTAGAACAAAACCAATTAAGACTGCTATATAATGAGCAATCATGCCAACAATAAATCAATTTTCTTCATAATTTGTGTGATGCAGTATTATAAATTATACATGCAGGATCAATAATTGGCAATAAAAAATCTAGCTATAATTCTTCAACCTCCATGGTCATACTACATGTGCTTATGTAAAAATAGAACTTATTTTTTAGTATACTGTCTATAATTTACTACATAAGGAAAAAAATAGTTAGGGGTCTTGTCATTAGAACAATCTAAAACACTCCCTGAAAAACTGGAAAGCATTTGGAGTGGGATGCAGGTAAACATTTAAAGCAATTCCAGGAGTCCAAGGGTATCTCACCTGCTTTACATCACCGCTTAAGAAGGGTACAGAACCACTGAAAAATCTGTTCATCTGCCAGACCTATCTAAAAGGTCTGATTACAGTGAGGCATTTAAAATGGTAATAGATGCCTTTGATGAGGCAGCTGCATATTGTATAGCACATCTGAAAACTTGTAAAAGTTCTCCAGTGCAACACAGATTCACAAGCAAGAAATATTTAAGAGAGAAAAATGAAGAATGAGAAAATTGATCTTCAGCCTGAATTTTTGTGAGGTGGAAAATTTATTTATCTATCTAAAATCTAGCTATTGTTATCTCATTTTCTTTTCTTCATATTGCATGCATGGCCCTTCTCTAAAATCTGGAGGGATTTATGAAGAAATAAGGGACAGACTAAATCCGCCGATCTTGCATTTGAATGACAGTGTTCTGGAGAGTAAAATATAAGGGGGGAAGTCCAGAGATTAATGTAAATGTTTACAGTTGATAGAAATGACCGTTTGAAGGGAATTCTTAAGTTCTGTATTAACCTTCTCAATTAGGCACAGTTTCTTCATTGAAGTTCTTGAAAATAAAATATTCCTCTTAATTGTAATTAAATTTATGTTTCACAATTTTTGCTTCCACTGTAGTATTTTTAGTTCTTTTAAATAGGACAGCATATCAGAATTGGTAACTATTCCTTAGAGCTTAAAGATAGTTTAAAAGGCTTTTAAAATTTTGGATAAACCACTGTGAACTTCAATCAACAGCTCAGCTGCAAAGAAGCTTGACAGAATATGACGTGGTGGTCCTGGAGGACGCCAAATTCAACGTGAGCCAGCAATGTTCTCTTACAGATAGAAAATGGTGTCCTGGGCTGCAAGAGAGCCTGCCCCTCTATTCTGAACTGGTGAGGTCACAGCTGGAGTATTGTGTCACATTCTGGAATCCTTCTTGCAAGAGAGACATCATCCTGCAGAGACAGTCCAGTGAAGGGCCATAAGAATGGTGAATGGACTGGAGCTCCTATACTGTGAAGAAAGGCTGTGAGAGAACTGTGACTGCTCAGGCTGGAGAAGTGAAATAGCATGATGGATGTCATCCCTATATATAAATACCTGAAGGACAATGTAAAGAGAATGGAGTCAGGCTCTTTTCACTGCTGCTCCGTGACAGACCCAGAGGCAATGGACACATGCTAAAACAAGGAGGTTCCCTCTGAACATCGGGAAGCACTTTCATTATGAGGGTGGTCAAACACCAGAACAAGTTTTCTCTCTTAGAAATATTCAAAAACCATCTGGACACAGTCCTGGGAAAATATCTCTAAGTGGTAAAGCTTGAGCAGAGAGGTTGAAGCAGGTGACCTACAGAGGTCCTTTCCAGAATCATCAATGTTGGAAGAGACCTTCAAGATGACCTGTACCAACTGACAACCTTGAACCATCATAATCACCCCTAAACCATATCCCCAAGTGCCACATCCAGATATCTCTCAAACACTTCTGGAAATGATGATCCGCCACCTCCCTGAACAGCTTATTCCATTAAAACTGGATGTTGAATTCTCCTGTCCAGTACATTGAGAGTAAGATACTGGGCACTCCTTGCAGATTATAGTATTGGAATAAATATAAACCTGATAAACAAATGAAAAATTGTTTTAAAAATTATAAAAGACAGGGATGTGTCTAGTGCTTTTTCAAGCAAATTAAAATAAACATTAGCCTAAGTGTCATTCAGAAGAAAAGAAATTAGAACAGTGTGCTTGATAAAAAATATATACAATCCAGAATACCTCAGGAAAAAATGCTGGCATATATTTGGAATTCTCTGAAGGAAAGAATGAATGAAAACAGCACTACCACCATAACTCCAATTCTAGTTCCTGACCATTGAAACAATGCAATAAGGACACTGGATATGGAAGAATTACTCACCCAGCCCTTCACAATAAATTAGTTTGATATTACCTCATTTTATTTGCAGTACATCTGCCTACAGAAAGATGAAATAGTACTTAATACAGGATAAAAAAATCATTTCCACTGAGGTCAAAGAAATAGCTACATAAATAAGGACAGTTTTGGGTTTGATTAGCAATTCACATCTTCAAGACTAGCTCAGAAAAACCTACATTATAGTAGTTCAATATCCATTTGAAAAGCATTGCAAGGTGGTTTATATGACATAAATTGTTTAACTGCAGGATATTATTGGCAGTTAAAAATAACCAAGTAAAAAGGTAATAAACAAGTGTAAAAATCCTTTCAATAGGCATTGAATATGCAGTGAATAGATAATAATCAAGGATCATTTGTTAGGCTGAAGGTCAGACATGCCATGGAGACTACATATAATGAATGAAAGTATGATGTATGCATGAGCGATATTTGATCACAGTATCAATGTAACCCTTTTAACCATTAAGTATGAGGAAATAGAAAACAAAACAAGGATAGCATCTAGTTTCACCATTGTTACCTGAACAGAATAGCTATGCTTTAAATATTATTAGCATAAAGTTAACAATGTGGAAACATGGCAATTACCTCAAAACATATCTTCCCCAAGGCAACTTCTAGCTCTGATGAAGCCAATGACAAAACTCCTGCTACCTTCCAGAAAGCTGAGTTTTCATCTCCTAGTATTTGTTAGGAGTCTTCCTGACATTTGTCAAAGAAAGCACATGCAAGGGAAAAAGAAGCTTATGTTGTTCCAATATGTTTTTTGCATGCCATGGCACACAATACACACAATTCTACAATTTCCAGGTTGAAGACTGGCAGATTGGGATTTTTTTTTTTTCTATGTATTCTTAATAGACTTCATGTAATCATCACTAAGAAATAAATTGCACTGGGCACTACAGAAAAAAAAAAAGTTGAAATTAATGTATGAACATCCTTGAGTATCCAACTCATATTAAATATTTACAGCTGTTATAAATTGTTTAGACTGTGACCTTGATAGTGCAAACAGTTCCCTAGCAGTTTGCTATCAGGCTTCCATTTTAGTAATGATGTTTATGGAACATTTTATTAAAGATATTAAAACTTCTAACAGCCAAGTGTAGAGAATGCATCTGCAAAAAAAACCCATAACACTAAACAGAGCATTACAAATGCATACTGGAAATCCATTAATAAAGGGAACTAGGTATCTTCTTAAATTAAACATTTGTCTTTCACTGTTAGGGGCAAAGGTTTATATCCAACACTAATGAGAAGAGGTAAACTATTGGCCTCATCAGTTGTTTGAATAAGCAGTTGCAAAATTAATTTCATGACCTCACTAGCTGTTTGCAAAATATACTTACAAGAACATAAGCCATGGTCCTCTGCTATTGATGAATATATTGATACTAATGGAAAATTCAATCTAAATAATACAGGACTCAGTGGCAAGAGCCTGTGCAAAATTTTACATAAACCCATGGAGATGGTTTCATCATTACACCTGTAAACCTGACTTCTTAGTAGAAACTGAGAAAAGGTGATCTTTAAGTGGTGTTTAAACATGAAACTCTGCTCCTGCAAAATGATGTGGAGTACAAAGCCTACCCTACTTTAGAATTTCTTTGCAGCATTTGGATTGTACAATGAAAAGATACTGTTTTGAAGTATGTATTCTGTAATATACTAGAATAGCTGGCTTTCCCAAAGCAATAGAAAATACCTAAAGATAATACACTGCAATATGAAGATTGCAACACCTGAGGCTTTCTCTCACCAGTTGATAAACTCTTGGTAAAAGTTTATAAAAAGGTCTGGCTGATTATTAGTCTGTAGCCTATTTCCTGCATAATCACTTAATGCTGTGATAACTCCCTGAATCCCACTGTGAGGAACTTGATGCTCTTGGACATTCTCATGTAACCCAAGCGTCTCAGTTATGCCCTTCTGTCACAGCTTCCTAGGAATATAAATAAAATGCTAAGTGCCTTATTTCCTGAAGTGCTAGTCAGGCACCTATGTAACTGCATTTCAAGACAAGCAGATGTCTAACAGTTCAGAGAAATCAGCTTCTTTTTTATTTCATCCTTCTTAGTCAAAATAAAGTCCAGCTTAGGTGCATTTTTCACTCAGTGAGCTAGCATTCTAACACAAAGGTTAGTCATTGTTACTGAGTTTTGGCTATCATGAATATTTACTCACATCTGCTATACTATCTTGGTTAACAGATAATACCGATTCTCCATTATAACAAACAGACATTATTTTCCCTCTTGTCACACTCAATAAATCTGTCCGCTCCCCAGCAAATATGTCTTGGCAGCAGTCCAGTCATGGGAGTCACTAACAAGATGGTACACCTGAGGTCAACCAAATCACTCTTTAATGCAATAATCACATCTCAGCTTGGCAGTCCATCACCGATCATTCTTCCCAAATGAACAAACAAAACTGCAGGAGAAAATACTCCTGGGCACCTGCTTGCACTGCAATGGTGGCAACAGCTGGTCCAGCAGATGCTTCTCATGTGATTCAGCACCTGTACTTTTGCATTGCATTTCTGCAGAGGGCCATGTTGATAGATTTTTTTTTTTTCACTTCTTCAAGATGAAATACCCATACCTAAAACAAATGTTCAGAGGGATTTAGCAGAACTCTATTTCTCTTACTTAAAGGAGACCATCCAATTGTAGAAAAGAGCCTGAAAGAGCCCTAGAAGTCTTCATTAGTATAATCTCTGTACTTCATAATTTATGTGTGAGGTAGATTTGAGACTCCTCAGTCTTCCTGGTATCCTGTCTGAAAGACATATGGCAAAAAAGAAAGTTAGGTGAAGATAATGCAGATGAGATAGGTACATATATGCTTTTTAAAAATAAAACTCTGAAGAACTTTTGATTTGAGGACCATTTATTATTAGGATGAATAATTTCTTGTTTCCTAAATAGATCAATGGAGGATTGCTGTTTTACATACATCTTAAAAATGTAGGACAGTGACTCAGTTTTCTACTAGAGTTTTATTAGGCCTTTCCATTGAGATACTTATAAAATCATGTGCATATAAAAATCCTTAGTCCTCAAATAGTCTTGTAAATCTTAGTACCACATGGAAACCCTTAGTCATGACTAAAAAGTTGACCCATTTGTAAATCTAATGATTTCAAAATGTACATTTTAGGAGTTGGACCTGATGTTTGTTATGTGTCCCTTCCAACTCAAGATAGTCTATCATTCTATGACTATATTCTACATACTCAAATCTGTCAGAAAAAAAGGAAATACAGATAAATTATGCTCTTGCTTTCATCAAAACTCTCTCCCATGTGAGAATGCCAGAAGATAAAAAGAACATTATACAGCATCATTCATCTGTATTGGAACCACCCCTTTGCCTACTACCCTCTCCTTTCCAGATAAGTTCATATCTCTGAAGGACCCTTGATAGTTTATGCATTTCACTGCTATGAAAAGGATTAGGGGATTTCTTAGGATGGAGATCAGACTGGACAAAATAAAAATCACAAAAATATGTTCTTTGGAGTTCTTAACTTCCTATAACTGTGCTTTTGCTTTCTTCTTTTTTTTTTTTTTTTTTTTTTTTTTTTTTTTTTTAATTTCTATAAAACTCTCACATCTTGTGAAAATACAGCACAAGGTTTGATGGGGCACTCTTGTACCTCAACCTGTATGTTAGTAAAAAATGGAGGCTTTTTCTATGCATATAAGTAATGTCTAAACTCTGTTGCACTCTAAAGTAATAAATCAGCATCACAGTAGGCAATGACCTGGTAATCAAAAGGATCTAGGGCTCATTTGACATTTTCAGTGTTTATAGCAAACAGGAGTATTGCTGAGTAAAAATATAAATTGGACACTATGGCTTAAAATGTCACTTCCCTTTACTTTCTATCTAATTCCTAGGAAAAATTCAAAATTATTAAATTAATTAATAGAACCTGAGGAAAAATATAAACCCTAAGCCTTTTCATATATGTCTTGATTTTTGTTTTGTTTTTAATAGTAATAATAATAACAGTTATTTTTGGCAGAGACATTTCTTGCTTTTTAAAGTAGTATAAAGTACCCATTTTTCAGGTAGAAGTTTTAACTACTACCAATACTAGCCTGGTAATACCCATTAAAGTCTATCTCAGATACTTTTGAGAAAGAGTAAAATGTATTTTGAAAATGAAAAGGAAAAGAAAAATCGATTCTTTCAGGACACAAATACCTTGACATAAAGTGAAATTAAATGTCTTTTTGAAGTTCTTATGTTAACTTCTACCTTACTATGAGAATTTAGTACATCACAGATGAAAAATGTAATTCAGGTGTCTGGAAAACCGCAGAGCACTGTTAAAAATGATGAGGCCCTAAACCCCATTAAGATTGTCCATTATCCTTTAAAGACTTCTGCTCTGAAAATATATGAACTCAGTCTGAAGCTCTGCCTCAAATATTTCCTTCCTATGTGTTCACTGACAAAGACACAGTGATTGTTAGACACTATCTAGACATTTGAGGACCTCTGTTCTAGAAAAAAGTGACTTACTTGTCAGTTCTCACATTTCTTGCAATATTGTTAAAATAGGTAACAAAACAATTGGAACAGTTAGCCATAAAAAGATGTGTGTCAAAGGAGACTTGGGCAGCTCAGTGATGTGACTTTTAAAAAAAGCAGCAGTATCAGAGTTAAGAAGGAAAAAAATTACAAAGCACTTACGTTATAAAGTGCTTCCTAAACATTTATATAGGAGATTGTAATTTCAAAAATCAGCTTTTGCCTATGGTTTTCACATTCTGTTGTAAAATGCATTTTCTTATTTTTAGAAATAGCAGGGGTTGGTCTCTGTGGCGTTCCGCTGTTTTCCCCCCGGTCCCGGCAAGGGCGCTGCTTCTCTCCAGGACTGGCTGCTGCCGCTTGTTCCAGGGCACCGCTTCCATGGTGCGCTGGTCAGGGTTTGCTGTGTTCTGTCGCCCACGCGAGGGTCGAGGCAAAGAGGGAAGGAATTGTCCACTCCGTCCACATGAGAGGCTGGGGAGATTTTATTTGCTGTGGGGAGCTGCGTCGGAGATGCCGCAGCTTGCTCCCCTGCGGCCGCGTGGACGAAAATGGCAACGGGACTGGGGAGGAGCGGGATTTTATAGGGGGTGGGACAAGGAGGGCAGAAGCACTCCCGCCCAATGGGGACAGGCGCCATGGACCACGGCAACCAACGGGAACACGACGGGGCGGACTGGGCTCCGGGGCAAATGGAGTTGCGGGAATGGGGAAACAGACACTGAACTCTCCGGAGTGGACAGGGGAGTGGTTACAGGACTGGCATGGGCTAGCTCCAATGGCAGGAGACTCGGAGCCGACCACCACAGGGAGGGGAAACACGGGAGGTGCAAGGGGGTACACAGAACCAGCTAACTAATACACAACAGAACCCCTAATCTGAACCCAAACCCGGGATGCAACAGGTCTCTACCAGCCACTTTGAATGATAAAAATATATGATGTGTCACACTGACTTAGTCAACTATTTAATTAACTAATGAAGTTGCATTATCAATAATTTCTAGTTGATAATAATGGGAAAATCTTAATCAATAAATATCTATCTTTCTACGTTTGTCCATCACACATAGCTAATGTACAGTAAGATTATAAAAAGAAAACCTCATTCCTAATGTAATTTTTTTAATAAAATAATAAGATTTATGATAAAGTCCCACACAACACCGAAAATAACTCTTTCCCTAAAACCTAACTCTTTCACAAAACCCGAGTTACAATTTTATTTAATCATCTAAAAATTCATCAGCTACTGGAAGGATTTTCAAAATTGCTTAAGGAGGTGCCTAGTGCTTAATATATTTTGTTTGTAATACCCCTTAGTACCTATCTGAACCTTTAAACAAATATTTTTGTTAAGTTTTACTCTGATACTCAAATCATAAAGGGATATAAACATCTAAATCAATGGAATTATTATGTTACTTATATACTTTGAAAATGTTAAAAATCTCATTAATTGCTAGTGATACTGGAAAGTCAATTTCAGTAGCTTTAAAAGATACAAAATTGGAAGGTTTACTGAAAATGAGTCATATAATTGCTGGTAATAAATTCTTTGCCTTAATATCCCCACCCATAAGATATATAAAACAACTAATTTTACATTTCTTATTAAGAGTATGGTAGTTGTGCTTAATTTTCAATCAACAAGACACAGGTTATCTCATTCACATTCATATGATAAAGAAAAATAAGAGCATTAATGTTTCTTCATAATGCAATAAGCTCACTCCAACTCAGAAAGCCAGAAAAATCCGTATAAACCCTTTAAAACCTCAAATCTTATTCCAGCTGTTGTCAGAGATGTTTTGTGTAGACCAGTTATAGCAGGAAAAAGTCAAAAAGGTATATTGGTGGAGGGGAGAGTTCAACATGTAGTTGTTACCACTCTGGAAATAGAGCATATTCCTGAATATCTTATGTCAGGACTATTTTGATGACTTTCACTGACATAGCTATACTGGTCACAGATAGATCATTCAATGACCTCTGTAGAGCATAGCTTGTGCTGGGAGAAGCTGTTGGCATATAAGATATGCAGTCAGACCAGACATGTATGCAGACATGACATCTCATGTCTCTCATTTTGGCTGTGAGTGTTTCACTGCATTGATATAAAATGTAGTTTTCCTTATCTAATTGTGTTATACCATGAGCTCTCTGAATTTCTTTCATAAAAGTGATCCTATATTAACATAAATTCTCTTTTCTTACTTTTTCTTCTTATGTTTAAATTTAAAATTCCCAAAACTAAAATATGGAAGAGGAACATCACTGATTTATTTCCTCTATTTTACATTATTTTAGGTACATTATGTGATTATAAAGCAATTTAAAAGAATAATCCCACATGAAAAATAGAACTGATGATTGCAACATAGGTTGCAATTAGTTGGAGAATACGACTTGGGATTTACTGGTTCAGTGATAAGAAAAAATGAAGTCACTCAAGAAAAAACATGTTAAAAAAATATTCTGAACATCATCCATGTGACTTGTGCCTAAGAAGTTGTAGAAAATCATATCTATCTATCCAGCACCACAATGGTCTGGCACTGCAGCTCAAGTGTCATAATCAGACCTATAAAATTTAATAAAGCAAAAATACTTCTCAAATGGGAAAACTGCCAAATAAAATTCATCATTTAGGGAGAGTTTATGAAATAGTGCTGTTAATGGTCAGAGATTTAGAAAACATGGTCTGCAAGGACCTAAAAAAAAAATCCTAAAAAAGTAGATAGGGTAGAGATGAAAGTCAAAGATGAAAACTATTGAAGTCAACAAACCCATTACAAATAGTAAGAGTTTAATTCATTTTTTATGTCAGACAGAATAGAAAGTAATGGCCACAGGTTACAATAACACAGAGTCATGTCTAAAATTCAGATTAAGAAATAAAATTTTCAAGTGGTGAAAATAAATTAAACTTAATGAACTTTCCATGAATCTCCATAATTACAATATTTACTAACTGGAACTATCTACAAAAGATTTCTTTCTGTCTTTTATAAGAAACTGACTCTTGAAAGTCTTATATGCAAACTTACATTAACCTTTTGAAAACAGGCCAAATGAAAAGACAGGTTCAGGCACCCTTCCCATTCTGGTGGAAATTATTATTGGCTTTCACATACAGTGACCAAAACATATGCTCAGGTGTTTCTACTGTTCAATTAGATTTGATCTCCAGAAAGCTTCAGAGAAGCTGCATTGACCAAAATCTGGGTAGATTTAAGAGACCTAGGTCATGTCAGAATTTCTTTTGACAAGCACAGCTTTGTCTTTTCAGCTTATCTGGATTTTCATTACAGGTGTCATGTCTTCATTTAGTATAGTGATTCATAGTGGTAAATACATTGATCCACTTTTCCAGCTGTTCTTCTGTTGGGATCTGTCAAATTCAAACCTGGAGCCAGAATCTGTTTCCTGGTGGTGCTGCTCTCACACAGCTTCACAGGCAAATACAGTAAGCAAAGTATTTACAAGTTCACAAGTTCACAAAGGTACTTCAAAACTGAAAAGCTGTACACCATAATAGCTAATTCTTGGGAACCTGCTCAAGTTAGAGGTCTGTGCTAAGCATTTAAATTCTTTCTTTTGTGGACAGGTGTGCTGGGTTCATCTGGGGTAGAGTTAATTTTCTTCACAGTGACTGGTATGGGGCTGTGGTTTGGATCTGTGCCAAACACAGGGCTGATAATATAGAGATGTTATTGTTGCTGAGTGGGGCTTACAGAGAGCCAAGGCCTTTTCTGCTTTTCATACTGCCATCCTGGTGAGGGAACTGAGTGCTTGGGAAGTCAGGAGGAGACACAACCAGGATCGATGGCTCAAAATGACAAAAGGACTATTCCAGACCATACAACATTATGCTCAGGATATAAGTGAGGAAAAGGAGCTGGAAGGAGGATATTGGGAGTGATGAAATTTGTCTTCTGAAGTAACAGTGGATGGAGCTCTGCTCTCCTGGAGATGACTGAACTGCTGCCTGCCTATGAATAGGTATGTAAGTCCTTGTTTTGCTTTGTTTGTGTGTGTGGCTTTTGCTTTCCCTCTTAAATTGTCTTTATCTCAACCCACGAGTTTTTCAGCCCTTACACTTCTCACTTTTACCTTTCTAGCTTTTACCCCTTGATCCCACTGGCAGGGAAGTGAACAGGAGGCCTCATGGGGCTTGGCTGCTGGCTGGGGTTAAACCACAGCAGTGGCTGAGGCTGAGCAGGCTCAGAATAAGATCCACAACCAGCAGCTGGCTGAATAGGAGCTGTTCATGAACTGGAAATACTGTTCTGCCAACCTTCTCATTCACAAAAATCTCAGCTATTTCCAGAATAAAACTCCATTACTGTTGCATCCTGGGTTTGGGTTCAGATTAGGGGTTCTGACCCGTGTTAGCTGGTTCTGTGTACCCCCGTGCACCCCCCACGTTCGCTCCACCGCGGTGGTCCACTCCGGGTCTTTTACCATTGGAGCCCACCCTGCCAGTCCTGTAACCACTCCCCTGTCCACTCCAGAGACTTCTGTGTCTGTCACCCCGTTTCCGCAACCCCCTTCACCCCGGAGCCCCATGTCCACCCCTGCCGCGTTCCCGTTGGTCACCGTGGTCCATGTCATCGCCACGGTGCCTGTCCCCATTGGGTGGGAGGGCTTCTGCCCTCCTTGTCCTGCCCCCTATAAAATCCCTCTCCTCCCCAGTCCCGTCGCCATTTTCATCCATGCAGAACTGGGGGCGGTTTGCAGCTTCTCCACCAAGCCTTCCAGCTGTCCATGGGGTCAAATTAGACAATTCCTTTGCCTCTTTAATTCCTCCCTCGTGTCGACGGCACAACGCGGCCAGCCCGCCCCGGGGCACAGCAGCAGAAGCGCCTGGGAATTGCGACAAGCACCGGTCTCGCTGAGAAGCAGCACCCGAACCGGGTACCCTGGAGCTGCCCGGGGCCGGGAAAAATAATGCATTGTCGCACATTATGTGGAGGGGTTTTTTTTAACAATGACCTTATTTTATAATACAACAATGCTGCAGATAACTTTTTTTAACTTAGAGAAAATGTCATACCACTGTCCTGTCTGACTCACCTGTAGCTTTTTATTATTTCTATTATCTGTTCACAACCAAGGTAAATATCAGTTTAGTGAAAAAATTATTGGTATACATAGATTTAAGGATGAACTGATTTCTACTGAAGCTGCAGAAAAAAAGAAATTATAAAGAAAGATGCTTAGTGCTCCCTGCCATTAATCTTTTCTGTTCCTGTGCCTCTGAGTCACAGATGTAGTCTGCCCTAGGTTTTAAGTAGGCAGAGTGCTCTATTAAGAGAGTCTTGTCTTTTGAAAAAGGGTAGCATTGAGGGTATGGATCTGAGCCAGAAGATTAACAAAAACTAAACCCCAATTCTGATCACTCCAGTGTCATTCTGCAAGGATTCTGGAAATTTACTTCAGTCTGTGCACTTCCACAGAAATGCCCAAATTCCTCTCTACTATTAAGAAAAGAAGATGTGTTTCACCAGTGCCTTCAGTTGTTCATGAAGCTACCCACTTCCTTAATATAATTATTTTGGAACAATTTTCACTGGATGATTTCAAAACAATGGTACTTCCTTTAATTCAAAGAATACTTCCTTGCAGGTTCCAGAACCGTAAGATCCAGTAAATAAATCCATCTGTTTAAAATGTCACACTTTTTGCTCAGGAAAAAGATGAACAAGTTTGACCTGTATGTTTCCAAACATTCTGAGCTTTCTTCAGTTTAGAATTTCAAACCTGAACAAATTTTGCCTTCAATAGCTGCTGCAAGCTACTGTTCCATTAAAAACTGAAAGAACAACCCATCTCACCTAGCTGTGTTCACAGTGTTTGTACTAAGAAAGCCAGGTAGAAAAGTTTATAAGCTTGGAAAACCAATAAGCAGCAAAGATCAGGAGATAGAAGATGGGCAAGGAATCTGAAATACAAGATGATAAGCAAAGATTTTAAAATAATAAAACTCTGGAAAGTGGGTTTGGAGAGAGAAATATAAAGAAGATGAAAAATTGTGAGTCAAAAGTCAGTGGTGAATACTAAAATTGAGTTCTGGACTTTACAAGAAAAGAATAAAATGAGGTGTCATGTTAGTGTGATATTTTTCTAAACAAGGACATAAAATGGAAATGGGCAATTCTAATATAAAAGGAATTAGTCACTCATATATATATATATATATATATATATATACACATGAGGATCAATGGAACATTTATTGGATTTGTAGTTGAAATCAAGATCAAAACTTTTAAAAGGCATGATAGGAGTAATTTAGTGACATTTTATCATCTATATTATTCAAGACATCAAATTACATTGTTATAATGGTCTTCTCTTTTCCAAAGACCTGAAAATAATTAAATATTTAGATTCCTTTCAATAGAAAACAATAAATCACTTCTTTTTTTCTTGAATACAGGCTGCTGGCATGTGCATGTTATACCTCTGACCCTGGAAGGTGAGAGAAGACAACAGAAGATGTTGATTCTTCTGTATTCGTCCCAAAACCCTTTCCTTAATCATCCTCACTAGGAAACTGTTGTAATGCTTATATGGACTGAGCTTCTGCTACATTTGGGTTAATTTTTTATGTTATTTTTTACTGTTTCTTCATTTGTCATGTGACCAAGTTACAAAACCTGGTTGTAGAGCACAGGTCGTCTAACTTCCTCCAATGTCTATCATTCATCTCCTTACTTGCTTTCCATTTTCTAATTGCCCAGGAGAAGTACAGGGCAAGAGTTGACCCTGATGTCAATATCAAGTTAATGGGGATGATGGTATACTCAGGGGAAAAAAAAAAAAAAGGAGCAGTTGAATAAGAAAACTGAAAGAAAAGATGGAATTAAATAGGGTTTCTATGGGGGACACACTATTCCCTGGGGTATAACAGATTTTGGACAGCCTTACTCATGAAGCTGGCTTTCAGGTCAGTTTTCAGAATAAGGTGGTAGAGATCACCTTATGCTGGATAAGATATGCAGGAATAACTTTTGTCATAATGGTCATTAAAATATATATAAACAATATAATAGAAAATTAAATGCAACAATTTTCCAAAGGAGATCCAGTTAATTTGAAAAACATATGCAACATTTGTATCTATAATCTGAGAAGGGCATTGAAAGACAGAAGGGACATTGGTAATATGTTAGAAAGTACAAGAAAATGAGACTTATTTTTCTTATAAAATGAACCATGATTTTTATAGCCTTAACTGCCTGGTTCAGTCATTCAAGCTTTGCATGCCTGAAAAGAACATTAGGAACAATGAGTCAAAGAAGATACAGTTAAGGCCTTCCTTAATATTGCAAGGCTTGGTTTTGGCGTAAATTTTTATCAGGAACAAATTTTTTTCCTCATAAAATGAAGAAAGATAGGCACTTTTGCTGTTAAAGCAGGTAAAAAAGTCTAAATAATCATGTAAAATACATCTACAACATGTCTGGAAACAACCTAAATTCCTACACAAGTCCTAAAATTGGACTCCTCTGTTTTAGGATTGTGTCAGGTTGCAAATGCAAGATGTGGATGGAGGTGTTTATTCCATCACCATCTGTTAGAGACGGGGCAGTTATCTTCTGTTAATTGGGCAGTTTTCTTTATCTCTTCCACAACCAATCCTTCTTCTGGGAGATATCTTCTCTTAGTGGGCCATTGAGTGTCACTGCATGACTGATAAAAGTATATCATCCCATTGTGAGATGCTCCACCCAGGGGGAAGAGCCAAGCATTCCTAGCTGGATATAATCTGGCATTTGGAACACCACAGAAAACCTTTTCCGCTAGATTCCCAGAGGAGCAGCTTTCTTTTCCCACTGGATTCCCAGAGGAAGACCAGGCCCATCTGGAAGACCACCCCCACTACGGCCTTTCTAAAGGACCACTGCTTCAACAGAACCACATCTGTCACTGCAGGAGGACTGCAGCCACCATTTAATAAAACTGCTACCAACACCCTGACCAACAGGGTGGCAGGTCATATTCTGACTCTATCAGTGTTGTTTTGCATTACTGCATATTTATTTTATTTTTATTTTTCCTAATAAAAGAACTGTTATTCCTACTCCCATATCTTTGCCTGAGAGCCTCTTAATTTCAAAATAATAATAATTCAGAGGGCAGGGGTTTACATTTTCCATTTCAAGAGAGGCTCCTGCCTTTCTTAGCAGACACCTGTCTTTCAAACTTAGACAAGGCTCCTAATCTGAGGAGGAGAATCTAGATGAGATGCAAAAGTTTTAAAATTTCTAGGCCAAGCAGAACATAGCAGTCTTATTTTCTGGACAAAGAATTTCAATAGTGAAGCTCATAGACAATTTATTTTTATCCTCCAGGAGCAGCTTTCTGAAAGAAATCTGGAACTGTCCGTGTGTGTTAAGCTTATTGCTAATATGCTACCTGAACCTAGAAAGGGAACATCAAGTCTGGGATACCATCAAACCTTCTCACAGGACCATGCTCAATGTAGAGTACCAGCAACTTTGAACCCACTGTGCTTCTGTTCCTTCTGATTCAGCCACACATCCCTTGGGTACTAACAAGCTCAGATAACCTTGACTGCTCATTACTCTTGATGTAATTATTCCTTTTTTATTTCCAGTACCATGATAACAAATGTATATTTGTTATCAAAATGACAATGTCTTGCCTAAGCCGCTGTGTGATTTATTTTTGTTTTTATGGCTTGCATTGCCAGACTGATATGTAATTAAAACGTGCAGCTTGCTGTAAAGCAGAGTACTGTCATTCTACATGAAAAACTATCAGTTGTTACCATTACCAGACAATGAAATTGGTATAAAAATCTTGGGTTAATCAAGGATTAAAATAAACAAAACCAAACTAAAATAAACAAAAACAAACAATCCCCAAAACCAACCAAAAAAAGTCAAGCAAAACCCAAAACAAACAAACCAGACCAACTAACGAAATGAACAAACAAAAAAGCAAATGAAAAAAGATTACGAAACAAAACCAAGCTAGTAACTGCCTTTAGAATTATAAAATGGTATGATGGTTGGTATTTTAATAAATGAATAAACTACTTAAAATTAAAAAGAAAATTAGCCAACCAAAAAGTAGGGAAAATTTCAAGTTATCTTACCTCAGGAATACCAATAAAATTAAGTTAAAATATGATACACTGATGGCAAGTAAATAAACTTGCTGAAGTGTCACTATACAGTAATGCTGTGATATTCAAGTGTAACTGTAAAGTTACATCCTGACAAACACACTTATGTCTATGTGCAAAATTATCATTTGACTGAGCTATGTGCAAATCTGCACTGTTCATTTTGTGAAACTTTGGCAGCCTTCAACACCTATCAGACAGTTGAAAATTGTTGGACAAGTCACAGCATCTTACTTTACCCTAGGTTTCCCTTTCTGTTTTAGAGTTTATCCACTGTTACACCTTAATTGCTCCTGAAGTTGTTTTTCCTGAACCTTTTCAAAAAACCAATCATACAACTGTAATCTACATTAGTTTGTCTATCTAGAAGTGTGCCATATTTTGCAGAAGGTAATTAAACAATTTTTTACAAGCAATATTAAGAGAATATCAGGAAAAAAACATAGAGTTCATGAGCACTGTACAGCCAAGCACTACTTCATGATGCTGCTTTTGAGTCTAGAGAACTGGAATTTTGATGGAATGATACACTCCCCTTCCAGATGCAAATTAGAAAATGAGGAACCCTGGAATTCACTTTGCTAATCACTGCTCATTTTCTAAAGGGAAAAAAAAAAAAAGCTAAATCTGTATGTAAAGGATTCTGAAGTAAACGCAATTGTCTCTAAAGCAGGAGCTACTAGAGTATGATTAAAGTAAACTACTGAGATAAAAGACAGAGGAGCAGAATACCAAAATGAATAGGTAGGCAAAACCAAGTGTTTTACTAGATTATGGAACACTTTCTACAAATTAAAGGAGCAAGCAAGACAAACATGTTAGAGCGAAATGTGAGTCTCTGACTACTGAGACAAGAATTTGATCTGGAGCTGGAAACTGCCCCAAAAAAGTGGGGGTAAGCCACACAATTTTATTGATAAGAATGTAAATGTTAATATTAAAAGTCATTGTATTTACACCCACACTATGCCAAATCTAAAACCAGCATCAATGATAGCTAAACAAATTATTTTTTCTCACATTAGCAAATGAAACCTATAGCTTGTGATAGAGATCCATGACTTTATTTAATAAGATCCATAATTCTTCAAATAATTAACTCTGGAAAACCTGTGACCACTATGAGTCTTTGTACACTGTATATCACATGAAGTAAATATTTGAAACTATACCTTTCAAATGAGCTAATATTGGGAAAAGTGGTAGATTTTTAAATATGCCATTGTGCTTGAGACCTGCAGAAATTTTCCGTGTTCATTGTACTTCATTAGTTCTTTTTTTGAGGATTATTAGAGAAACAGAAAGATGGCAGGTGAATTTAGAGATTAATCCATTAGACTGTACATGCTTCCCTTTCAAAGTTTGTTAATTTTCTTTCCTCTTTGTCAGTTTTAACTTGTCACTAAAACCAGAACGAAATAATTTTGTCAGTGTCTGAGTTGTTTCATAGTCAAGGTTTTAGTGCAGGTATAAAATTGGCTTTTCGATTCTACTGACACTGGTTAAATGATTATGGAGCAACACATGTGGAGTCAAGACTCCTGACATGTCAAATTAAATCAAAATTAGTTCAATGACAGTCTAATGCTTATGCACATTGGTAACATATACTGTAAAACAGCAATAAAGTTACTGCATGCAAAATATTACAATGGAAAGAAATACTTTTCTTTGGAAACCAATGGCAAGGAATTATAAACAGTGAAATTATTTAGACTCGGATTCTGAAATATCTTTTCCTTCTGGTAAGTCAGTGCCTCATTTTAAATAGGACTTTACAAAGCACCTATCTGTCACATTAATATTCTGTACAATGATTAAGCACCAACACTATCAAAGTCATTCTAACCTTTCAGAACTCTCTTTGGCTAGTTTCCCACATTAGTCATAAAACCAGTACAAAGTCTACTTCCATTCAGCCTTTTACAGCTATTTAAAAAATTTGAACCTTTAATTGACGCTCTGACATCCTTACAGAGGAGAGTGCAGGCAGGAGCCTTCTCCAGGCTTTTGTGAAGGGTCATCAGATTGAATTCCAAGGCTACTCCATATGAACAAATAAAATAACATCTTTATTTCTGAAAACAGCTATGTAAACAAAAGGATCACATACTTATATGAGACTCAGAAAATAAATAACATGGCTGTGATACCAGGTTCTACTGTTGTAAGTCTTACTGCTGCAGACAGGGACAGTGATGACAAGACAAGGTGATTAAACCCTAAAGGACGTTCTATTGATGTTCTATATCTCACCTTGACAGAAAACAGTGGGTATTAATTTTTACTTGTTTTAGACACTTTAATGGTGTTATCAGGAAATTGTACACATGGAATAACAACATTGGCATTAACAGGCTTCCTTTTACAGGCATGAGTTAGTCATAAAATTAAGAGCTGTTGAAACAAGATTTAATTTCTAACATGAAAGTGATTTTAAGATTAATTAAAAATCCATCAAGGTTGTGATAAAATTTCCATTGTCTTCAATAAAATCAAAGCTGAATGAACAAATGAAAATGCAATGTTTCATCTAAAAGAAACAACAGAAATATTCATTATTAAAATTATTTGCCTTTCTGATGAGCTGTAAAAATCAAGTGAAATGTATTGCTCTTGTTAGCTTAGGCTCTCTGGGCCCACTTTAATTCTGGCAACTGTGTATGCTGTGTGACAATGCTGTTTAGTGATAAAATACTGCCACATAGCATCACATTTCGGCATCTGACACACCACATGCTGGCTAAAATGTTCTGCACTTATTTGTCAATTGGTGCTTTTCCGCTGAATTCACCAGAAGGCAACACAAGTAAGGAAAAAAATAGGTGTCTAACTTCATCCATAGTTTTTCTTACTGCTTTGGTGATAATAGAAAACTCAATTGCTGAATACAGCAAAAAGAAATAGGACTTTATATAAAAATAGGTCAATATCAAATCCATTAAAAAAAAAAAGTAGGGAGACCAAGGCATAAAAACCTGAAGTGACTGGTTCCAAATTATTTAGGCAGCTCACAGAAAAAAAAAGCAAATAGAGGAACTCATACTTGTAAAGTGTCAGGTCAGCAGCTTCAAAAGCCAAGCTTTTGCCATTCTGAAGGCAAAAAAAAAAAAACAACAAAAAAAACACAGTTGTTTGAGAACTTAAAGTATATGGTGGTTCAAGCATTCTCGAACAGAGACTAAAAGATGATCTTTCCAACTCCTCTGAACTGTGTTCCCATTATACACACAACCAAGAATTCTAGATATACCTAAGGCATATTAGAAATTACACTAAGATGAAATTCATGTTTTGGTATCTATCAATTAATCAATCCATCAATCAATCAATCAATCAATCAATCATTTTTTGTCATTAGAAAGTCCAGATACAACAGAAGTAAAACTTTGAAGGGAAAACATATTTTCAAGGGAAAATGAAAACTCATTTCATTGAGTTTTCTTTCAGGAAGATTAGCATAGACACACAATAAATACTAAAATATATACTATAATATAATAAAAAGTATATTCTTTGATGATGATGCTTAGGATCAAGCACCTTTTCCTCTGTAGTTTGTATTATGTGTCAGTGTCCATTAGGAATGGGGTTTTTTTTACCTGCTTTACTGTAGTCTTTATAGATGAATCACTATGTTACATTTCCCTGCTAGGGGTAGTAATAATATGTAGGTTAAACGACTACAATGAACCAAAATAAAATTCAGAATGACAAAAGACCATTAAAAAAACTTCAGCAGTAATCATGGATTCATCATTGTCTATTTAATTATTAAGACCCATCAAATTAATTTTTGTAACCAACATATATTTCATTAATCACATTCTATGATTTTGTAGTTTGAGGGATGTTTTCCTCCTTCATGTACATGATCTCTCCACTGCATTGCAGAGGAATTGAACCCAAAAGTTCCATTACTTCCCTAATTAATTTTTGAAAGCAGTGAATACTTACTATACCAGGATTACCACAAAATGTTGACTTCAGTTTTCTTTCTTTTGACCTTCCTCTGTCTTTAAATTTTTGTGTGGCTTGTGCGTGGCAAGTCTTCCCTATATGCATCAGCTGAGAATTTCCCTCTGTCGTGTTGAGCTCCTCAGCAGCTGAATTAAGGAATTAAAATTTGCTTTGTTCAACTCAAGCTGTGTAAGAATGCCCTAAAAGGATATTGTGAGGTGAGATTACATTTTAATCTTCATCTTGATGAAGTCAAGCCACTCATACAGAACTCATAGGAACCCTTTGCCTTATAAAGCTAGACAAAAATCACACTGATTCTTTCTATTTTATGCAGTTTGCAAAGCATAATTTAAATTTAGTAAAGCAGTCCAATTATTTCTTTGAGATAGGATATCTCATCTGTAATCATCAGTGTTCCCAATACAGAACATCTTCAAATATACAGTTTTTAGACACAATTCAAAGCCGCTTCACAAATAGCTGTTTTAGAAAGAAAATGGCTCCAGTTTCATTGCGAAAGGGTTTCTTGCAGCTGGTCATGATATATAAGTAGATGAAAAGAGGTTAATTAGACCCAAGGATCTCCACAGGTCTCCATTTAAGAAAAAATGTAGTTTAGTATTTTGAACGCAATATTGTAACACTGAGACATTCTAGCTGGACTATATTAAAAATGAAGGGTTTAGTTTCCTTTTATTATATATTTTAAAGGGGTTCTGTGGTGCCTTCATCTTTGGACAGAAGCCCAGATTTTCTGAGGTTTATCAGGGAGAGGCAGGAGTCAGTACAACCTCATGGTACGTGCTTCAGAGCTTTTCTTGTTTCTCTGCCTCCCAGGAGGACTCTACATTCTTTCATAATCACTGAAGTTCAGGATGGATCTCTGTGCAATTTGGTAAAATAAATTTTACTTTTTTATTTGCATCAGTAGTAGATTCCTTATTTTCTTAGACATATGCATGAGAATAATGCCACAAAAAAGAAAAAAAGAAAAAAAAAAAAAGAAAAAAAAAAGAAAAAGTTAGCAGCACCAGACAAACTGTTATATGCTTACTAATTATGAAGAATCCAGCCTAGTAGCATGAATGTAAACTCAATTATATTGCCCAGTCACATACTAACATTGGGCATGTCTGACCAGGTTCCTGTTAAGAAGGAATACAGTCTTACAGCTCTGCAAAGTCTGTGCTCTGGTCCAAAGGAGCACACTGAGTTCCTGACATCTGTGTAGGGTCAGAGCACAGATGTCAGTCCTCTCCCACTTGGTGGAACATTCATTTACATTCTCTAGAAAACACTGGGTTCATGGGTGAGAACACAGCATTACTATGAGGGACATTACCACTGTCTTCTAATTAAATATCCTTCCAAAATAATAATATACAATATTTTAAATTAATTTTAATTAAGATCTTGATCCACATCTTTTATCCCAGTTTGGTTTTATGGCATACTGTGCATAGTAAAGGTTATTATTCATTAAGGAATTTTCTTTTCATATTCTGTGGCAAGTTGGTGAATAGAAATTAATGTTATGCTGATCACACTTAAAATTTCTCCTATGTTATCAGTCCTTGTATTAATTTCCCTCTAATATAGATACAACTAATGTGTCTATACAATGGAGTTTATATATTTTTATGCATATATAATTGGCTGTTGTAGATATAACTGAGATATATAGAACTCAGTCCAGAAAAGAAACAGATGAACAAACTCAAAAATTATTTTATTGCTACCAGTCTTCAGCTTTTGCTTTTCTGAGGAAATAGCCCTTCTCTAGAAGGTCTTTTAAAATAATTCTGCAAGAATAGTGAGGAAAAGAACAGGTTGCAGGGAGATGTTTTTTTAGGTTTTTGTTGTTGTTGTTGTTGTTTGTTTTTTTTTTGGTTTTTTTTTTGGTTTTTTTTTTTTTTTTTTTGGTTGTCCAAGAGCAAATACTCTTGGAGTGCAGCCCAGTTGGAGCTCTGCAGCAGGGTTTATAAAACTCTGACAAATGCTGACTTCAACCAGGGTTCTCACTTCTCATTTTTGCAGAGATTGGGAGCTGATCTTCAGTTTGTACTGTAAATCCTAGAACGTTCAGCCCTCAGTTCAGCACCTCTGTGATAGGGTTGGTGTGTTCAGCTGAGCCTTCTGTCAGACAGAGCCTGAGAGGTTTCATAAGAAATATTTTGCAGTCAATGAACTACCATTTACTTACAAATAGGCATGTCATCCTAAATATATCCTATTGCTTTTACTCAGAAAAGATAAAACAAAATTAAAGCATATTAAAACCTTCTGTGACTTCCATCAAGCAGAAGTAAAATGGCATTTCTTCACTAGCTAAAGGGGGATTAAAATACAGTTACCCAATACCACTTTACATTTGAATTAGACATCCATGCAAAGCTTTAATGCTCTCTAGCAAGTGATGGTAAATTTCTTTTACTTCTCTTGAAAGTCCTATGCCTTTTTGATATTAATTACTTGTTGCCCCTTTACAAACCTCTTAAAAATTTTCATTATTTACCAGATTAGTTAAATATATAGTTAATTTAAAGCACATAAACACATCCATTGTCACTTCACTCGCCCTTTAAATTAAACACATACTTTCTGAATTGCAGCCTGAAAGTGAGTCTCTTCACTCATAAAGGGTGTTTTGGAGACGTTATAGTTCTGCAAGGTGCTGATCGCTCTGCTCTTCTTATGATTAAAAGACAAATAATGAATTCTCAAAATTTCTTACAAGTTTCCAGCACCTTCCAGTAACAAATCTACCCTCTAACAGTCAGCAAAATCAAGGTCTGATTTACATTTGTCTACCTGCCTTTGCAGTTTGAGTAATCTTGTGCTCACAAATCACTGACCTGAATTCATGTACCTAAAGTGATTGTGAGCACAAATATTAGCTCTTATCTAATCACCCAAAGAGTATTTGCACCTGTTATGAATTATGCATGAAGAAATTTAGCTCAATTATTTGTATATGCAAAGTTGAATACACAAAAAGCCCATTTCTTAAAATCTAGGACAATATGTTAAACTTATTATATTTTTTACAACAAGTACCAGCTTATCAGAATATTGAATATTTTATGTCTGGGTAAGTGCATATGCTTAAAAGTGGTAAAATATGGATTAATACAAGATTGCCCACATAATTACAGGATGTTTCCTGCCTGAATTCTGAACATTTTGAATGAATTTAGTAAACTTATTCAAAGTTCAATCAAGATATACGAAAAAGAATCAGAAATCTTTAAGAAAGTAAAATGGTCAAAAGAAATAGAAAAAGTTCCTGAACTAATATAACAAATATTTTCAAAAGAAATAATATTTACTGAGATGAGATGAGGTCCTCTATCTTGTTTCCACTGATCGGTCTGCTACTGAACTTATAACTGTATGAAACAAGGAAATACTCTTTTCCCATTGTTTCTTTGGTAAAGATGACTGCTATTGAGGTAAGTCAAAAAAAATGCCTATTAGCTGGTAAGAGAAGGGAAAAGAATCAGCTAAGAGCTCATGTTCTGACAGTTGACTAGGAGAGATCAAGAGGGAAAAAGATTCTAACAAGCAGAGGGAGGTAGAGAGACTTACCAGATATTCTACACAACCCATCCAAAAGAAAGTTATTCTAAGGACACAAAATACTATGCAAACAGGGATTCCATATTTCTTGAGCTGTGTAGTTTAATCTTTGGGGTTGTGTCTTTGCATCCTGGCCAGATCTCTGATATAACTTTGCAGCAAGTGCCTGCTAGTGTAAATCATGTGATGGGATTTTAGTAGTGAGAATTAATCTGGCCATTCAGTCTGTGTTAAAGACTAAGTGAAAAACAGTCTCAAGATAACAACTACCTTCTTTATATTCAGTATGGAAATAGGGTTTTGACTTCAGACATGAGAGGCATAGTTGAACAAACATGACCCAGATTCACACTTGTCTCTGCTATGAATTTTGTTTTCCTTGTTGCACAGTGAGCAATTTAAGCTGTTTTAAAAGACCTACTTACAGTGAATCAAAAATATAGTGGAAAATATTCCAATAACAATTTCTTCCACTCTTTCTAGACAAGTTACCACCAGAAAAAGTAGTAATTATTTTAAATTTTAAACCAGTATAGCCTTTAAAACTAATATATGAAAAAGGATTTATTTTCTTCATATCCTTAAAATAGTTGTCTGTTTACTGTAAGGACATCTAAGAACTTCAAGTCTAAACAGGAGATGAAGAATTTAGTCTGTGCTATTTTAAGTTCAGAGAAATCTTTAGGCAAAGCAAAACATCCTAGTAATCACCACAGATGAAACGGAAGTGCTTCAAAGAAGTAAATTTGCAATTTTGAGTCTCTTTTTCATTTAAGAAAATGTCCTGAAAGTCCTTGAATTTTGACAGTCTCGCATGAGCTAGCTGCCTGCAGCATTCCCCTGGGGCTGCTCTTCAGATGTTCTCAGGTTGGGATCTATAGTAACATTGCTTCATATCACAAGTGCAAACAGCTTTTCTTGCATATTTATCTGGTTACTATCTTGGAAACTGTATGCACAGCACAATAGCTTTTCAAATATTGATGGAATATTCAGTTGTTATCTCCCTTTCAGCTCTCCCTCAAAATGCAGTACAAACATTTTCAGCCTTTGTTTAATATGCTATATACCTGCTTCTTACTTTTCATTGCAGAAATTCAAAGTTAAAATTACAGTTAAATTAAAAACAGCTGAACAATAAAGAAATTCTTAAATCATCTAAAAGATAACGGCCAAATTTTTGAAAGCAAATGGCTCCATATTTTTGAATATATTATTATGACCTAATGCAGATTTAGCAGGACAGACTCAATCGGAAATTCACCTCCCAAATAACTCAGCTGGCATGTCATGTCTCTATGGATTGCACGATTATGCAGCCTTTCCCCCCACATCCATTTGATTTAGCCATAGTGTGTAACATAGGATCCAGTAAGATAAAATCCTTTCTTTCTGTGTCAGTCAAAAGTTCAGTTAAGACCCCCAAATGTATGCATCTACTGTAATTTGGTATAGTATAATAGCTTCCTGTCACTTGTTACTGTTACTCTTTAAGAGCATAGGCATGGGTGTGAGTCCCAAAAATACTGTGTTTACCGCCTCTATGGAGAAGTGAACATCTCAGGATAGATTAAATGTGTGCGCTGCCTATGTTTGGACACCTGAATAAAGCTTAATCTCCCTTTATAATCAATGTATCTGGTCAATACAACAAAGAGTATGGAAAACCATTCACTTCACCCTCACTAGATGTGTGTCCATTGTTCAGAAGATTTTCTCTAGAGACTCCATCGATTATGTCAAATATAATGCAAATTTAGACAGTGGCTTACTTGAAGATACTGGCAATGAAGCACAGAATTTCAGAGTTCCATTTCTTAAAATAACCCCTAATGCCTCAATTTCCATAAGCAAGGACATGCACTCTTGCTGTGAGGTGGAGTTCTGTGTCCTCATGTATAAAGTATGCAGGTATCTAAAATGGGATTCATACCCATTGAAGAGGATAATCTACAAATCCATGCATACTTTGGTAAGAAGATTTTACCAATGCATTTAATTTAATTTTAACATGCACTTCTAGGTTTGTTTTTCTGCTTACTCCAGACTGCCACAAGCTTGGACACATTTCAGGGCGAAGCTTGATTTATTATATATTAAAATAAATATATAAAATTTTGAGGGACTGGTCTCCGTGGTACAAGAGGATAGTTCTCATTATTGGGCAGCAGATTATTAAACCTATGCTTTCACAAATAATGTTGTATCAAGCCACTGTCTTGGAAAGGAAAGAACTATAGAATAGAACCTTTTTAAAATGTGTAGGCATTTCCCTGATCATTGTCTCAAATGAGATGGATCTCTCTCAATGAGTAGCTGCTCTTATGGAAGCAACCTAGATGACTAGATAACCAAAGTTTTACTTATCTGAGGCTGAGTGACAGGTGTATTGCCCTGTCTGGCAGTCAGTGGGGCTGTTACCACTGCTGCTTCACCACAAGCAGGACAGGGAAGAACAGGAAGAGTGAGAAAGAGTGAGCCTGTGGTGCCAGGCAGCTCATCGTCCACTTGGGGTGCAGCCAGTTCAGACCATGGGCTTAATTGCTGCAGCAAAAGGTGTCTGGTAAATCTCAGGACAAAACATAGAGTGAGTTACTAACACAATAGCTACAAGCATTTTTTTTTTTCCTAGTGTTCAACTTCTCCTCTGTCTTCAATTTTAAAACAAATACCTTGTTTAGCAAGACTTCCCTGAAGGGGTTGCAGAGCTTTTACTGAGAAGCCCTGAATGAGAGCTCCTACTGTGTCACCTTGTCTACTGCGGTGGCAATAATTTCAAAGGATTTCAACAAACTAGTCATGCATGATCTTGATCCTTTCCTGAACCACACTGACATCCCACACTCAGACTGCTTTTTCTCGAGTCTCTTCCACTTTGATCTTAGAGTTTTAAACATTTTTCAAGCTGATGTTAAACTTCATTCTTTATAATTCCCTTATGTCTGTTCTTGTATGTGTTCTAGCCAGTTTAGCTCCAGTCAATTAATCTGGAACTATTATCTTCTACATATAGGCCATGCTCAAATATTTCTCTTAGTGTTGCTTTGCCACAGGCCCTGGGATTTTTGTCCTCATCTGCAGGTAGGCACACACTGTGGAGCTACAGAGCTGCACTGACCACAAGCAGATACCTGGAAAATTAGAAGCAAGTCCAATAGATGCTAAGAGATGTGAATTTTAGGTAAAACAGAAAGAAGAGTTACAGTATTTAACTTCCTCCAATGCTTGCTGCATTCATTAGATGGGTGACAAGGAGGCTCCCCACACACCCCTGCCATTATCTAAGAGTTAATATAACAGAACAGAACTGTGGATGCTTTTCTATGTTTCTCTGCTTGGCAGAAATACAGGACAGGCACTTGGCAATCATCAGTAATCAATGAAATTTCTGCTGTTAAAAATTCCATAGGTTGGATATATGGATCCATCTACCAACTTTCTCTGCAATTTGCTCTGACATTTACCAGATGAACAAAAGAATGTTCTGTACAAAATATATAGAATGGTTTGAATACCTTGAGTAGGTTTAAAATTCATAAATATAGCAATATCATTTTAGATTTTGTGAGGAAAAAAATTAGAGTGAATTTCACAGGTTCATAAGACATAAGGGAACTGCAAACATTATTTCAAATATAATGGCAAAAATCTTGATACAACATTTAAAATTAAAGGTTTTAATATTTTTTTTTAAGAATAAGACTTCTGCAACTATAAGGCGACTTTTCTGTTTGATTGTTTATTTGTTTTATGGGAATACAGATTAAATTAATGAAATATATATGAAATTGCAGGGAAAATTCTTACATCTAGAGGAAAATACAGCATGTTTCACATTATAAAACAGTGTAAATGCAGACTTATCCAGTGGCAACTCTTTATTAATTTGATTCTTTGAATTGTAAAATTTATTAGGTTGTTTACTTACTATGCACACGTAACTGCAGTTTAAATTTATAAGGCTACTTTGCTTAACCATGCATATACTAAAAGGTATAGCTATTTTCCATTCTCATGCACATATGTAATTGTGATTATTCAGTTTATCAAGCAAGAAGTGAATCAACAGTGTCACTATGTTTGTTTAGGCTGACATATTCTTCCATTGTTACTTTCAAAGTCCAATGGTTTCTGAGTTAAGAGGGCAAGAACTTAGGCATTCTGGGCAGTGAAGCAAAAATTGCTTTTTGTCTTTAAAACCAAACCATCCTGAAAAATAATGATTTGCTTTTAATGGATTTTTTTTCCTTTACACAGGTCTTCACATGCATCAAGCTACCTTTAATTTGGGTGGTTTAGGAATTTGCAGAAGCAGAGCAAATATATACAGCTGCTAACAAAGTGTAGAGCATCAATGTGTTTACTGATTCTCCCCTAGATTTTATACAAAGGGAAGGAATTGTCAATTTCACTTGATAATAACTAAACTTGTCCTACTTTTCCTTTCTTTGTAGTGGCATCATAACTGCATCATTTATTCTGCATTTTCAAAGTTGTGACTTGTATTTTGTAGTCTTCTCTCCACTGTTGGGATATCAGTATAGCTGTAAATATTTTCTGAATTTGAGCAGTCATACTCTTTTCTGTTCAAAAAATGGTATTGCAATTCTCCCTCAGAACTGTTAAAATATTTATAAAATGACAGAAAACATCAAAAAAAACCCTTAATCTTGCTGTTCACTTGCTTTCAGAATATTAAGGTCAACCATCACTATTGATTCTTGTACAGTAACCCTGAGCCACAGCAAGAGAGAAAAAAACCAGATGCTATATTTTGGTAACAAGATTCACCACTTATTTTCTGTAACTGCAGACATGGAATTTATTTGTGCAAATATGACAGAAGCATAGCAATTAGAGATGCATAATAGCTCTGTCCCGTCGCCACTTTTGATCTTCATGGTATGTTTTGATGGCTACTAACTTGCTATGTTACCAGTACTTGGTTGGCCCAGCCTTGACAAAGCTTTCAGAATCTCAGCAGCCAGCAAGACACAAAGAGGCCTGTGAGAGTGTGTGTGAGTGGGACGCCCAAATCATCTAAATGGGTGATTCCTAAAATGATCTTGGTAAATAGGAATACAACCATCAGTCCAGTTAAACAGCAGCTGGGAAATTAGAAGAAAAAAGGTCATCTAAGCAGATATACAAATGAGAAACAGTGATAAGAAGGGAGCAGAGCAACAGTGGCACTGGTGTCACTCTTTCAGATGTGGCCCCATGACACAAGAGGCTCTGCCCCCAGTAACAGCCTTCATGTCACCCACAGTCACCAAGGGGGCACCTGCTGACTTGCACCATATGGGTTTAGGGTATCTCCCTTCTGAGAATATGGAAGCAGCCAATGCACTCACACCTCCCCGAGGAGGAGGCACAAGTAGGATGTCCTGCAGGCCCAGGGGCCTGCATCACCCATAGCTTCTGGAGAAGTACATGTGAATGTATTACCGTGCTGGGGATCAAAAGACTGATTAATATTTATCAGGATTATATAAGGTATTTAGAAAGCACTTTGACTCATATTAACACTTAGAATATTGTGGTTTAGATGTCCTATTGCTAATATTGATCCTGAATATATCATTTGCTGATTCTCAATTAATTACACCTCATTAATAAATCAGTAAAACCACTTGAATCCTGATTTTATTTAAACTACATGACCTGAACAGGTTTTCCATTGTACAGGGGCTTGATTTACTAATGAATGTCTAAACTGCAATTAAGCAGATTGGAAACATGAAAGCTTATCTAGCTGTATCCACCACTTTGCTTGCCAGTCTGACAGCTCCTATCTGATTTTAATTGAACTCACATGAAGTGAAAACTATTTTGCTGGCAGTTCTGCTCCTCTCAGTTGAGGAGTCTGGGATAGGTTAGAGGGCCAAAAAGATCACATTTTTTCAGCTCTTTTTGAGGGATTTGGTTTAGAGTTCTATTTTTTGTTTGTTTGCTTGCATTTCACTGCTCATTTATTTCTTTTTCATTTTGTAGAGCTTTTGGGTTTCTTTTGTTTCTCTTCTTGTTTTTTGCAGTCACAGTGGGTCCCTCAGAAGAACCTCTTAGCTCATGCTCTCTTCTTTGCCTCTGGATTGTACTTTTCTTATTGATTTCCTGATTGTGGAGAACATGATAAATTATGTTTGGTACAGAGACATAGTCTTCTATGAATTAAGGATGTTTTGCCTTTCAGTTTGTGGCCTATCACAGGATAAAAATATCTCTGACTAGTTTTGTCATATATCCAGCATGTCTGATCATGTTCATTGGCTTGAAAGTTCAAGCATGTTAATCACCTTTGGCTGATTCTACCAAAGACTTAGAAGTAACTGAAAATAGTAGTGGAATCACTCCACTTTATTTCAAGGTCTACAAAAACTGGTGCACACCTCAGCTTGACAAGTCTTTTTTATCCAGAGGCAGATCATGATCAACAATCATAATTTATGGTATGATTCTAAGCCAGACCAAAAATTGTTGAGTGAATTGTAAAAGAGGTGTAAGAAAATACTTCTGTTTTCTGAGAACTTTAGGTGAGTCTTTTGATAAATCCCTTAAATAAAAATTGTGGTTGAAGTTTCTGTTGACTGAAAATACATTTAATAATCTAAATAACTTGGCAAACCTCCATAAGTGAGCATATTTAATTTGCACTAAATGTGTAGTTGGAATGTTTATTTTGTCCTCTACCTACAACACTACCAAACTGATCAGAAAATATACTCTGGAAGGTCAGGTCTGGAATTTAATAACAGGTCTGGTATTTAAAATTACCTCATTCTTTCTGCACAGTTTGCAACTCTATTAGTTGTAGATTTAAAAAATATATGTTTTCTGGTATAGTGTCCTATGAACATTATTCTGTAGACCATTATCTTTTCTCTTTCTTCAGTTTCCACTCCTGTCTTTCTTCCCTCTGTTATTTATTCTTTGAAAAAATATTCAGGCCTTTCATGTTAAAGCAATATGTAGCATCTTTCTTTATGTGTAATATTTTCTATCATCTTAAATGTAATTCTTGTCACAGAATCACAGAATTACAGAATAATTAGGGTTGGAAGGGACCTCTGGAGACCATCTAGTCCAATCCTCTACCAAGGCAGGGTCAGAGTATAGAGCAGAGTATACAGGAGTTTGTCTGGGAAGCTTCTTATTCCTATATTGATGTTTATATACCACAATTTCTGTCAACCCACATAGACTAGTTCAAGTGCATGTTACGTGATACTTTTTCAGAATTAATTACTTCATAATTTTGACTATTTGGGATGAAAAAATTTCTTTTGATATATTATTAAATTGAAGTTTCAGAAGAAGTTACTGCCTCAGAGATGGTTAATATGCTATCCTTATTTTGAATGGCAAACTACCCAATAATGTAGATTGATATACAATTTAATTATTATATTGGAATAACTTTCATCTATGAATTTGTACAGTGATGACATTAAAATGCATCAAAGAGTGCCAAAACTATAGGCGATTTTCCAGATTAGGGTATCACATATTTATATCTTTGGTGTATGGATCCAAATAACTATCCAAGGAGGATTGAGGTGATCTGATACAAGTGCCTAAGGGAACTGATGAAGATTCCTTCTTTACAGTAGACTACTTCTAGGTGACTTTTTTGAGCCCTGTGATTATTCTGACAAAAATTCCAGGGAAGTGACTGAAAGGTCAGTTTCAGGTTCTTCAACAGGAAAAACAGTATCATTACATGAAACTTCTGGTTTACTAATTATAAGGCATTTTACTGGAACCTGATTGATTTTCTTTCTTAATTTTGACTTAGCACAAGGGACACAATATTATTGTACTCTATCCACTATGCTAGCTGTGCATATTAATGTTTCTCATTCTTATTAATCCCATTAATCTCATAATTAGATAGTATCTCATAGCAATTACTTACATTTGCTAATTACATGTTCTGTAAATTAGCTCTCCAGGTTTAAAATTGCTTCATAATTAAATTGATTGGACTACCGTTAAAGAAAATAGTTCCATCTTTTTATTTGTAGATATCTATTTTTCTTATCTTTGAATATTCCTAATCTTTAAAATACCTCCTTACACTTAAGTTCCTTTATGTCTAATCCTTCACGATCTGATTCAGAAACCACAGTAAAAATTAATACTCCTGACAAGTTTGATATTCTACTGGTGTTTTTGACACAAGAGTAATCATTAATGAATTTTCATGTGTACTTTCTAACCAGAAGATCAGACTACATACTTTTAAGTTCTTATCAAATGTTCTTCCACTATATTCTAATACCACTGAGGTTGGATGGCAGTTTTGGAGACCATCTAGTCCAGTGCACTGCTCAAAGTAGGGTCAGTTAGAGCAGGTTATATTGTATCAAGTCCATCTGGTTTCAAATATCTGCATGAATGGAGAACTGCACAGCTTCTATGGGCAACACATGCCAGTGTTGAAACAACCTCACAGGAAAAAGAAAACTCTTATATTTAAATGACATTTCCTGTGTTACAGTTTTCCCCATTGCCTCTTGTCCTGTCAATGGACAGCAAGGAGAAGAACCTAAATCTATAGGTTCATTTCATACCTTCCCATCAAGTTTTATCTATATTGATAAGACCCCTACAGACCCTTCTTTTCTTCAGGCTAAGCATTCCCACATACCTCAACCTATCCTCTTAGGAGAGATGTACCAAGCCATTAATAAGTTATTAATTAATAATTAATAACTTTCTAGATTCCCTCCAGTATTTTGTACTTGGGATTCCAGAACTGGACACTGCTCCAGATGTGCCTCCCCAGGGCTGAGCAGAGGACAAGAATCTTCTGGCAGTGTTGTGCTTAATGAAGCCAGGGATGCTGATTACCTTCTTTTCTGAAAGGGCTCATTGCTGGCTTCTATTGAGCTTGGCATCCCACAGTTGCTTTCCAGCTGGCTACCAGCATATACTGGAGCATGATGTTGTTCCTATCTAGTTTCAGAACTTTGTACTTCCCTCTGCTGAACTCAAGAAGGTTTGGTCAGCCTCCTTTCCCAGCTTGTCAAGGTTCCAGGCTGGTGATGCAATATGTAGGTCCTTCAAACTCACAGTCTTGCTTTCTTGCTTGCTGATATGCATCCAACACCCACCAGTAGATCTGTCCTTAGATCTTTCCAAGGTGCCAGTTAGCACAAGAAAATGTAACTTCTGATGATGAGATCAGGCTGAGAAAGGTGGGGCTGTTCAATCTGGAGATGAGAAGCTTGCATGGAGACCTCATAAAAACCTTCCAGTATCTGAAGATGCCCTAAATAGAAGTCAGAGAGGGACTTCTCATCAGGAACTGTAGTGATAGGAGAAGAAGTAATGGTAACAAACTGAAAAAGGGAAAATTTGTATTAGATGTTAAGAAGAAATTCTTTACTATGAGGTTGGTGAGACACTGGAACAGGTTGCCCAGGGAGGTTGTGGATACGCCAAATGTTGATGTTCATTCTACCCATATTGCTTAACTTCACTGTGAAAAATATTTTTACAATTACTCTGTAGGCCATTGTTTCTAACAATATACAGGTAATCGGCTATTAATAATATGGAACATGGGTGCTTTATGTATTGATTATACTTGAAGTAATCTCTGACCTTACTAGGTTCTCAGGGAATAAAGGAGGAAGCTCTCTTTCATCATCTTATTTGCTATCTGAAGCTCTCTTTCATCATCTGACAGTTTAGTGTATGGTTAGTGGTGTGATCTTGAAAGTGCTCAGTGTAGGCTTAGATCTGTTCTCTGTTAATTCAGTGGGAGTTTTATTACTGGCTTCAGCATAAGCACAGTAAGGCCTACATGCAGCCTGCTTTTGAATATCCCACCTAATAGCAAATACTATTTATATTCATTCTTATTTTATTTTCAGTTTATATGTGTCTTTATTATGTGATTCACTAATGCCTTTTCATATTCTCTTGTGATGTGGGTTTAAGACTTTTTCCACTTTTATTAAACTACTTGTTCATTTGAACTTAAGCTGAACATCTAATTTAGCTACTCTTTAGATTACTGAAATGTCATTCATTTTGTTATATTTTGAAAGACATTCAGGAGCAAGAGAAATTGAAATTGAGACCTTTAATTAATTGTTTTAGGAATACTTGGAAGTTTAAAATTTTTATTACCAGCTTCTTTAATGTTCAAAAAAATACTCTTCTTAGAAGTATTTTATAAGTGAGTCATATATTTCTGTACACGCACATCATTATAACTAGGTCACTAGAGTGTTTAAACTAGAATTCTTTCAGAGAAATAAAGAAACATATCTCTTCTAAATATACCTACAAGAGCCTAAAATTGAATTTGCTTCTTCCAACACCACTAATGTTCTGAAAAATGCCCATATTTAAAACACATTTAAATTTAAAAAGTCTGAGCTACTGCATTGTATTTATTGTTATAGGGCTACAGGCACAATTTTAGTTTAAACAACTTGGCAGCTATATGACTGAATGTGTCATTTTGACCAAATATCTAACAATCAGAGTGCATGTCTTCAGTGAGTTTTTCTAACTTTCTCCAATGCCCTTTTCCATCCTCTCTTGGCTTACGTAGTTAACACTGAAGTATTTTCACCAAGTTTTCTGTCCTCTATCCATTTGAATTTTTGAGTTTATTTTACATTAAAAAATAATAATTGACAGTGCTCTACCACTGCGACATTTTTTATGGTATTGTTTTTAGGTAACAGCTCACTTGCAATGATCAATAAATAAAACCAAAAGATTTCTCAGCTAGAGAAGAAAGAGATAAATCCTTTCCTTTTGTTCCACTCATCTCTGGAGAACAAAGATTTTTAGAGCTTGCCAGTAAAACCTACTAGAAAAGCAAGACTCAAGCAGAATTTATACTAGTATATTTCAAAGTAAAAGGAATTCCTTGTCAAGTCCTGGTAATAGGTGAGGAAGATGGAATATTGTGTGCTTAATATTAATGGAGAAAATTCAAATAACCTTGTTACTGAATAAGAAAATAGTATGTGTTTGGACCCTCCATTGATTAGTTACATATAATCTTTGTTACTTTATTGTTGGTCTTAAGTCATTCAGATTTTTCCACACTGAAATAACCCTTAGTTTTACTTATTGCTAGACTATATTTATTGTTTCAAATGCACAGAAGTGTTCCACAAAAATGTTTTGTTATATAGCTAAGTATAAGAGGGATGTCTGCTGATCGTGTCTCTAAGCCATTCTACCGAGGCTTCCATAAAGGTCACGGAAACTCGTGCATGGGAAGCCAGGCTCCTCAGCAGAAAGATCATGCTGCCACTAAGAGAAGAGGAATGGTAGGATCAGCATAGAAGCCACTCCTGTTAAAGGAAGGTAGAACTACCAGACAATATCAGAATGTCTAATTTTCAGATTATAACAACTTATACAAAATACTGTACCTTTTTCTTCCCAGCTATTGTAAGGAGCATTCCATCTTACAAGACTAGTTTTGGTCAGTGGTCAGGGAAAAAAGTTACTTTTATAGCAAAGGAATAGCATAAATTTCAAAAAGGACAGTTAGGTATTTAAGTGAACTTGCCTCTCAACTGACTAACTCACTCCTGTGGTTTTCCTGTCTGAGGGAACAGCTGTTCCATTTCACCATCTCCTGTCCCAGGTCAGAGGAAAGCTGAGGAGGCAGCCTATGGCAATCTGAGTTGAGTCACTTCTCTTTCCTCAGCCACAGCTACAGGCATTTTGCATTTAACAATTTCTGCATTATTTGCAAAATGGATGAAAAAAAAATCCTTGAGCAAGATGTGTCACAATTTAAAATGCTGGACTGGGCAAATTTATTTTTTTGCATGAGCTACTGGCTCCAAAGAAATGTTAAGAGAATGTCTTGTGAGATTTTAGATCAAGTTTCCAGTACAGGTCCCTGATTAGTTCACCTCATACTTGCATTACCAGCAGTTCTGGAGAAGATAAAAAAAAAACACAGGAAAGGAGGGGAAAGTTGGGGGAGAGCGAGCTGAGTTCAAGGCATATAAATTGAGGTCACTGTAACTGTTGTGAAATAATGTCTGGAAGAAAAGACTGATGGGGAAACAAAGAAGAATTTGTCTTACAGATTTTGGGTCTAGCAGAGTCCTTCAAAACTTATGACTTAGTAGAGAGGGGCTGAGATACTGATCTGGGATTAATTCCAATTCTGTTCCTTCACCCATCAGCCGATCTTCCAGCTTCTCCAACAGTGGCAGGAAAGGTTCTCAAGCTCTCCTTTATCTGCATTTCTACCCACTTGTTCACTCTTCTACAGAGTGTAAAGTAGGTAAATATGAATTACAAAATGTTTCCATTTCTGGGTGCAACATCATAAATACAGAGGTCAGTTTAGGGAACTCTTGGATTTAGATGCTAAACCATTTTCCTGGCATTGTGATCTTCATGATCCCTCAAGTCAGAGTTCATGAAGAGTTATGCGTAATTCTCTTATGTAATTCTGTATGAAATTGGTTGTGTTCAGAAAATGCCAGTTTTGCTTTGTATTGACTGATGTGAACAAGTAGTTTATTCTGCATATTTGGCTTTTGGGGGATGGTTGATATGAAAATTTGAATTAAATTGAGTAAGAAAAATGTGAGAAGCTAGCACTAGCAGACTTCAGCTGTATTTCTTTCACAGTCTAACTGTACATTTGAGGAATTCTTGATTATGGTTTCTCAATTGAAGGTAATGGTTACCTTTTGTTTCTCTGTTATGTATAACAGGAAAGTTTTTAGGACAGTATGGGTTAAACAGATTCCTTAGGTGGCCACAAGAAGAGTAGAAAAACACCCAAGAATGTGCTTTTCTTAAGTGCTTGAATTAACCACCAAACTTTCAGTTTATCTATCTGTAACTTTTTTTCTAATGTCAGTCTCAGGCAATGAAAAACGCAGAATCACAGAATGGCAGAATGGGTCAGGTTGAAAGGGACCACAGTGGGTCATCTGGTCCAACCTCCTTGCTCAAGCAGGGTCATCCCAGAGCACACGACACAGGATCACATCCAGAAGGTTCTTGAATATCTCTAGTGAAGGACACTCCACAACTTCTCTGGGCAATCTGTTCCAATATGTGGTCACCTGCACAGTAAAGATGTTCTTTCTCATATTCAGGTGGAACTTCCTGTGTTCCAGTTTCTGTCCATTGCCCTATTGCTGGCACTGCTGAGAAGATCCTGGATCCATCCTCTTGACACCCTCCCTTCAGATACTGAAAGATATTGATGAGCTCCCTTTCAGACACCTTTTCTTGAGGCAGAATAGGACAAATTCCCCAGGCCTTTCCTCATTAGAGAAATGCTGCAGTCCCCTCGCCATCTTCGTAGCCCTCCACTAGACCTGCTCCAGGAGTTCCATGTCTCTCTTGTACTGAGGAGCCCAGAACTGGATACAGCATTCCAGATGTGGCCTCACTAGAGCTGAGTAAAAGGGCAGGATCACCTCCCTCAATGTGTTGGCAATGCTTTTCCTAATGCACCCCAGGATACTATTGGCCATCTTGGCCACAAGGACACACTGCTGGCTCATGGACAGCTTGTTGTCCACCAGGACCCCCAGATCTTCTCCACAGAGCTGCTTTCCAGCAGGTCACCTCCAGCCTGTACTGCTCCACGGGGTTATTCTTCCTAGCTGTAGAACCTGCACTCACTGTTATTGAATTTTGGTTGTTTTTTTTCTGCCCATCCCTCCAATCTGTCAAGGTCCTTCTGAAGGACCACATGGCCCCCTTTGGTATTGGCCACTCCTCTCAGCTTTCTTTTCCAAAAATCCAATGTGTTCAGCTAATGGCTTCTTCATCACAACTTTCTTCTACCTACAGTGCAAACCTCATGGTTAAAATTAAAATTTAAATATACCTTATTTATTTGGTGGTGTGTGCTCTGGCTTTGTGATAATCCATTATTGATAACATTCTTTAATACCTATTCAATTTTCATCAACCCGTCTTAAATCATTTTACATAGCAGTCTCATTGAATTTAAGGATGGAGTGTATTTCAGAAGGACCCCTATCTAGTGAGAGCAGGGGGTGGTGGAATGTGATGGGTCTGGTAACAGAACCTACCTGTTAATTGTCATGTTATTCTTGTTTTATTTTATACTGATAATTTTCTGAACTAACATTTTTGTTTTCAGATACCAGGGTTTCATTTTTCAGATATGTTGATGAATTTAGAATCTTATTATTCTTATCTCCCCTTTGGAAGTGTTAAGAAGCAAAATATTTCTAGGCCTTGTTGTTATAACTGTTGGGCAAACATCAGTGAGCTCAGAAGTAGAAGCTGTTTACGGGTTTAGGATGATGCCATGTGCCTACTCTGATACCTGAACCTGTGTGTTTGCTCTCTGTTCATTGCATATCTTCACTAGTATTAGCCATTCCTTGCTGTATGATGAGAATGCATCAATAATTGTATTAGATTTCTTTTTCAGATAATAAAACAGGTCTGAACATTGTCTTTTTTAGCTGCTTGTTCATATAATTTTACTTGAGACAGGCAGATATAACTTTAAATCCATTTTGGCTCTCTTTTTTAGTAAGGATAACCATGTGGACTCCTTCTACTGTGTATTGAGAAAACTGAAACAAATTTTTCTTCAAAAATACAAAAATAGATATATTGATTCAATGAGAAGTTTAATCCAGATAAGTTTTATTGTGGCCAGTAGCCCATATTCAAGCAATGATCCATAACATAAAGCCAGTAGTAGATGTTTCTGTGAAAGAAGTACATTTTGTTCCAAGTGTGCTCTTTATCTTTTATGTCAAAGTGACCTTTCTTAACACTGAAATAAATGTTATAAATTAATAAATAATTTATCAACTTTTTTTTTCTATTTCTACTTTTTATTTCAATGAATTGGAACAACTTCCTTTTGTTTTATTAAGATGTATTCATAGGAAGTTTTATTCAAATAATATTTCAGACATGGACTGACTCTGGTTTATATGTGTTGTGATTGCATCCATGCATGTCCTCCATTTAAGTCATCAAAACATTGAGAAATTAAGAATTTGGGTTCTTAATCATTGTTGTCTATGATGTTTCAAGTTATGATAACTGCTGAATGCAGAATAAATATAAAGATAAAAACTAATTAAAAATTAACACCCAGAAACATCACCCTAAGGGAAAAAGAAAAAGAAAAAAAGAAAAAGAATCAGAATCAAACAAACAAAAAAACCCAAAAAACCACCCACAAGGCTTAAATTCTCTAAAGAAACTTTTTTTTTTCTGTCTGTAAAAGCATTTTATGAAACATTGATTCCAAGATGTCAAATAAGTTTATCACTTATTTTCTTGTCCTGACATTTTTTAGTGTTGGCTACTGTAAAGTAAAAAATCATGTTATGTAACTCTGCCGTGAAAATTTACACGAAAACAACATTTATCAAACACAAGATTCATAATCTACAGAATGTTTTATTAATGCAAGCTAAAACCTTTCTAAACCTAGTTTTGACTATTGTGTGTATAGCAGGAAGATAAGCTACTCAGATATTGATGTTGGCAGCATTGTAAGTTTTTGTCATAAAAAATTTCTGTCTCTTAACATGTTGCATCTCTGTCTCTGTATTTCTAAGTTTGTCAATTCTTTATGCTGACTGAAAGATGACTTTCTCACTGGATCTGAACATGACTGTAGGCTAAAACTTCCTGTTGCCTAGCATTTAGCATGAAAAGCATAAAGTGCAGCAGAAATTTATCTTCAGTCTTGACTGCTCTCATGATACCTACTTTAGAATGCATTTTTTTTTCCTAGGGGTCTTTTTTGTATCATATCTTGGTGTGTCTGCTGGGCAATTAAAGGAAAAGAAGCCTGGTTAAAGATGGAAGGAAAATCCTTCATCATGAAGGTGTGAAGATGAGTGAAGTAAAAAATTTACAAAAGCACAAGAGCTAACTTTAATAGAAACACATCAGCATCTGTATCAAGGACACATATTCAGGTCTTTCAGTCATGTAAGAGTACTTCTCTGCTTCCCTTACTTTTGAAGATGTCAGGATTTTTGAAACACACAACCCAGAAAAATGACATAAGATAAACCTAAAGAAAGCAAGTGTTCCAATGTTATTCTATTTCTGTCTCTACCAAAGTGCCTGCTCTCTGGATATGCACACCGCACAGGTAAAAAATATGCAATGAAATTAAGATGATTACTATTTGGATGCAGAAAATACAAGACATTAAATGGATGAAGAAACAAATCTAATCACTGAGAATGTGGAATGATCATATGAAATGCATTTGCATAAATGTCATCCTGGTTATATTGAGCTAATATTTATATAGTGTAATAAGGAAAAAATATGTGTATTGGTGCATTATGAGCTCAGAATATGAATCCGCCATGCTCCCTTCCTAAATGTCTTCTTTCTTACTTGTGTCAACATCAGAACACAAGACGCTCGCTTGTTTTGTTGCTGAATTAATTTCTTCCTTGCTCATGATGAGCTTCACAAAGAAGTCAAATAAACCACTCAGGTTACATACAGAAGAGATTTAGGATCACATAATTAGAGTTGAAACTATAAGGACGGGAAGATAACTAATTATCACAGTAGTCTCAGCTTAAGGTAATGTGAAACCCAGACTGTGCAGGCTTGGGAAATCAGAGTGGGTAAGGAAGGTTACACTGAATGCTCAGAGCAGAATTTACATCCCAGTTGTTTGCAATTATGTTAATACATCTGAGATGATGCCATGAATGTGTGCATGTGCACTGTCTTCTGGACACAGGATCTGACCTGTAATTAATTCAAAGTATCATACCTGTGTTGCCTTCAATAAATGCATATTACATAAGGTCAGCAGCAGCCTGTGTGATTAGCACAAAGACTCTGACTTGGTAGATTGAAATATGGAGTGAACTAAACAATGAAAAAAGAGTAGGCTAGGACTGACCCAAACAAAACCAAGAATTAATCAAATTTCTAAAAGAAAAGTTTTACTAAAAACCAGCAGGTAAGCTTTCTGGCTGAAGCATCTGTGATTCTGGATTATTATATGAAAATGAAATGTTTATAACTTCAGCATCCTAAATTTACTACAGTTTTAATTAGAAGAATGTATTGCTCTCTTAGGACTAAATCAGGATTTTTAAACTTTGAAGACCTGGGGCACTGAAACTTTTCTTTGTTTTCTTTGAATAAGAAGCAAATTTACTGACACCTGACCTAAATTTGAGCCTGACAGTGTCTAATATAACATGGCTGTTTTTTGTGTTCTTTCCTGTTTCTAATAATAGTAATGGTGAAATACAAACCACTAAACTCTGACTTAGTTTTTTGCTGCTTTGATAATGCAGCAATGTTTGATGTGTTCAGCAGCCTCTTTACTATTTCAGCAGTCCTTCTACTATATCAAGCAGTCCTTCACTGCTTGTACAATTTCAACCAACAGCCAATACAGGTTAAATCTTAAAAATGAGCTGAACTCTCTCATGTTCACTGGTCATGGCCAAACTGTTGTCATGGGACTGATTGTGTCCTCCTCTACTTTAGATAAGACATTGTCCTCGATTAGGGCAAATTTGAGACAAAACCTCCAAAAGGGGCCCCCCAAGAAAGCCAACCTACACAGCGCCTCCCCACAACCGGTTCGGGAAAATTTCTTCTGAGAGAAGTGGAAAAAACTTGTTTATTTAACAGGCAAAGCACTCCCCAGCACACAAAATGAACAATACCAAATGACAAAACTCATTTGCCGCTCTGCAGAGATGATAAATTCAGAAAGTCTCTCCTGTGGGTGGTCGCTCTGTTACCAGTCCCTCTGGCGCTGGGAAAGCCGCTGCTGCCCACAGTAGGCCCTGGGGGACACAAAGTGTGAGCTCTTGGCGTTTCCCTGTGTCTCAGTCCAGAGCAGGTTCGAATGGATCCAAGAGAAAGAAAACCAGTACAGGGAACACTTGGACTGCCTCAGCAGTCCTAAAGTAACTAAAAAGCAAAGGAGCATGGTGTTCTGCCCTGTCCGTGCCCAGACACCACAGTGGAGTTCTGTGTCCAGCAGACTGTGGAGGAGTGAGTGAGGCCGATAGCAAACTCCGTGCTTCTTCTTCTCCCCGCCTTCACTCTCAGAGCCAGTCTTGAAAGCGCAGAATATAATATCCAGCATAAACAGAACAGATGATTGGTGATACAAGCATCATAATGTCACCCTAGGACACACATAAGTTCTTTTTATTTCAGGCCATAAGCAATTAGCTGATAAAAAGTCTCAATGAGTCTGTTGTCAAAGAAAACCAGGATTAGTGAGGACGCTGACAAACTCAGGACAGTTTGTCTTCTGAAGCAGCACTCTCCTGGGTTTGTAAAATCTAGAGCTTCTTCAAGATATAAAACTTTGTTCCAAAACAAAATATGTTCAGGGCTGCATGTAGCAAGGGCTAAATGATGTGGGGAAAGAGGGCACCAAGCAGAGAAGAAATCTATTGAGTCAGCTGTTGGCAGCTACCTGACAAGGGGCAGGATGAGCGTTGGGAGGGGGAAGGGGAAGAGGGAAAGGGATTGGGCAGGATCACAAGAAACTGAAGCCAGATGTCTGCTCACTGGCAGCAGAAAAATTTTTCCAAGGCTTGATTCTAAAAACTGACACCATGATTTTAGAGCTCATATTCTCATGTCTTTTTTCTTTTTAATCAGGAACGTGTATTTCACATAACAGATTGCATTTCAAAATAACTCTCAAGGGAACATAGAACTGATGAGAATTCATTATTTAACAGACTGACAAGCAGCAAGTTATTTTTAAAATTACTAGCATAAGGACAGGTGAATGAATCTCATATAAACTAATCTATATGAATGATTTAAAATGAGATCAGATTAAATGTTAATCATCCACTGTGCTATTGAAACATTTCATAGTTACTGGTTTTATTCACTTATAAATAGGTACAGTGAATTGAAAAGAAACATTTCACATTTTTCCAAGAGAAACTTATATCTAGATGCATGTATCTTTCCTTTCCTTATGGTTTAGATTTTTAAATAAAGGGTCCCCTATAAAACGGCTACCAGAAATGAAAGAATAAACCAAAATAATAATGCTTCTCTAATAAGATATAGTGAAATTAATAGACTCAACCTTGGGTTTTTCTTTTTCCTTAATTATCTTGCTAAACAGCAGAGTGGAATTGTTTTATTTAGAGATTTTCATAATTGTCAAACCAGTACTCTGTGTTCTCCTGTAAGGAAAACTCTTTTATGGTTTACAGGGATGTACTAGCTGCACAACTTTGCTGGTAAAACTTTATGGGTTGTGCTACTGTGGAAGCAGAAGCAGTGTGCATGCATAAATATGAATGCATTCATACATACACGTCTGCGTGTATAAGAAAAGCTACACATAGACTTTTTGAAACATGTCAATAAAATATTCTTATGCCAGTCTTCCAAAGAACTACGCCACAGAAATTTGTCACATAGATTTAGCTTCAGTTCCACATTCTTTCTTTTATCTGCTATAGAGAACTGTTTTCATAGATCAATTATAGCAGAGAAGTTGAAGTTTTAGTTGCTGAAGATTTCTCAGCAGTAGATGTTCTTTGCACAAATGTTTCAGAACTGTGTCGTCACACTAATTGGATGTCACAAGTTAAGGAAACTTCAAAAACTTCAGCATCTGACTAGTTAAGAGCTGGCATTTAACAAACCTGGCTTAGTTTTCAGAGTACTTGGTCTGAAAGGCATGAGGAACAGGGTAATTTACATCTCCCAGTCCTACTGGTCCTGTAATTTACCACTCACTGTATTTCTTTTACACTGTTTCTGACATTCCTTCTGTCCAAGAGAACTGAAAACATAATTTTAAAGATTAGCTACTAGGGCAATTTCTTGCTGCAAAAGGTGGATCCTAAAATAATTTTCACAGCAGTGGGATCCTGATCGTTCTCTATGAATTATTCACTGTTCAAACAGCATGTGGGCAGATACCCTGTTTACTCTTTGGTCTCAGTCTCTCCAGCTATTATCATTAATCACTGTTTCTGCTTCTTGTATAATATGCTTTCATATTGTTATTTCTTATATTATACTCTTTTATCATTTTTAAAGAGAAAAAAAAGTGAAAATAGCTATTTAAAAATTCAGTCTTTTGAGTTTTTTTTTTTAATCCTTCCCTACTGTATTTTATGAGAGTTTCTGCCTCTTCACAATGCTCTTTTTCTTCTAAGTATGTATAGACATTTTTTTCTTACTTCCTTTGCTTTCATTAACTGGCATACACTAATCCTTCTTTATTGCATGTGTTACTTTATATGTATGCACATCTAGGTAACTACCTCTTACCTACTTTCAATCTCCCTTCTATCTTCTGTACAATTTCATTCTGCAGACCAATTTTGCTCAAATTTCTTCAAGCCCTGTGTTGGAGTTTTAAAAAAATTCCTTATATTTCAGTGATGAGGAAAAGCTTGGCTTTATATCTGATTTACAAAGCTTTTGGTAAATCAGTCAGCTCCCTCAGCACTTGGATGCATCCCATGAGGGCTTATGGACTTAAGTATGACAAGTTTGCTTAAATATTCTTTGAACTGATTCTCTTACAACAGTATGTCTTCTTTGTTCTAGGTTTTCTCCTTGGCCTCTGCATCCATGGAATTCTTCTGAAGGCTGGTCTTACTAGCAAAGACAGAAGTAATGAAGGCCCACAGTACCTCACCTGTTTCAATGTCCTCTGTCAGCAGGGTTCCTGCACCATTCACTCACAGAACTATATTTGCCCTAATCTTCCTTTTGCCACTGATATACTTGCATGATGATATTGCAGCACTCCAAGCTGAGGTGCAAGCCGTCCCACCATGTCTCTGTGATCCCAACAAGATCATAGTCCCAGAAATGCCCACAGATCTCTAATTCTTTTTGTTTATTCCCCACACTGTATGCATTTGTGTGGAAAGAAGACTGGGGGTGAAATTAGAAGGAACTGAGAAGTTATATTCACATCCTATCAGAGTTATAACAGTATAGAAATTATAGGACAAAGTGCAGCTGCTGCTCCCTGGATGAAGTGTGGTTGGCATGTGCAAAACCTATTCCATCATGATTCCTGATATACACAATCTGCAACCTAAAGCACCTGATAAAAGGGATGGAATGGAGAGCAATGGAGAGTGGAAAAGTCATGGCCAAGTTCTCTTAAAATCTCTGCAGGTAGGGGAACTTGATGTTGTCTAGTTTGCAGCCAACAAACTGGATGCACCAGTCATCCAAGGGACATAGGAGAAGATACCCTGCTGCTGAGCCAACCACTGTGCTGAAATTGCTCTTCTCAGATGAGCTTGGCTTATTATAGCATAATTGTAATATTTAATCACATGTCCATCCAAAAGGTACCTGCCTCCAAGGTATGACCACCCCTCACTGGCCGTGCACTTTATATTTTATTGACTATCTCTAAGAGTGAAGTGGGACACTTACACCAATCAGTTACAAAGGTATGACAAGAATCACTCGAGCTCCACCTCAACATAAAGAAATAATTTAAAAGTAAGCTGAGACTGGTGAAAAGTTAGGGAAGACTCCATCATAACTGCTGGGATCAGTTAATGAGCTGAACCTGTCTTGTCCCCATAGACATGCCTGTTGGGTAAGAACCTTATTCTGTGTGTGCTGAGTATTTTTATAGGGGATTAGAACTTGTCTGTGTATTGCTTTGAATATGTTTTTGCAGTCAGATACTATCACTGGCAATCCTTGAAGCTGAACCTATCATCAATTTTATATTAATATAGTGTTATTCTGTAAACTGTTAGTGTGAGTACTCCAGGGGCTTTGGAAGTTGCCATCAGTCAGGTCTGTACTCAAAGTGGAAGACCCATTAAGGGGTCAAAAAGTGGGCATACCCCCTGAGGGGTGTCCCTTATTCTGTTGGTGTATTTCCCTAAATAAGTCAGTGGATCTGCCCTCTGATCCAGTGAAGGGTCTCCATAAAGGGATGCAGACAGACTTGTTGGGCATGAGGGTTTTGACTTTCCTAAGATGCTGACAGACAAATCAAACACTAAGGGTCAAAGAAATCTCCTCACACTAAGGGTGAAGGAAATCTCCCTCTTTCCTGTGACAACTTATGTGCTGAGAGGACCCCCAACATGCTTGTTTTCCTAAAATTGTCTGGATGCTTTTTTCATAATGTACCTACTGGCGCTTTCTTTCTTACACACCAGTGCTTGAGGTGACTCTGTTTAAGCCCTGTTTTGTTGATTTTGTGTTCTGGTTTGTTCACATCACTGTACTCATTAACCCTGTCTACCACTTCCTCAAAGGACTGCTGATAATATTCTCCCTCCCCTGTCATTCTTATATCTGTGAAGGGTTTATGTGACATTACAAATGCTAGGACAGCTTTGGTAATTCTCTCTAGGAAGATGTTCAGATGCAAAATGAGCCAGACTACAAGTACTGGAACCTGTAAGATATAAACCCTCATAACCAGGCTTCTTAGAAGCTTTAGATTCCCCTTCATCTCAATAACCTTTCTCTGACTGGTCATGCCAGATCCTTTACTGGTATTTTTCTAGAGTCTGATCTAGTATTCACTTAAAATTAATACAAGTTTGTTTTGTTTTTTTTTTTTATGAAATCCAGTAAATGTAAGATTGATCCCAAAATACCTTACTTATTCTTGTTTCTTTGCAAGCATTTGCATAGAAATTGATAACAATAGACAACACATTCTGACACTAAATAATAAATTCCTCATTTTATTTTACATGCTACTTTTATGTCTCTTTCTACCTTCTTATGTGCATATAGTCACATTTCAACTTTGGCTGTCATGCTCATACACTTTTTTAAAAATTCTATGTTTATTTTCAATTTTTTACAAAAAACAAGATTTTATTAGAAAGTAATTGCCAGCCAGACAGTTCTCTCTAAATCACAGAGCAATAGGTCATTGTCAGTTTTCCAAATTCAATAGTCTTAATCTGCTACATTTCACATCCCATTTTAACTATAGGAAACCTGAAACAGACAAATCAATTCATTGAGGAGATAAAAGCAAATATATGTGGCAAGCACATTTCACTCTCTCTCTCAGGGTTTTTCATAAAGGTGCACAGAGAGAAAGAAAGAGAAAACAATTTCTATTTCTGCTCCTTGTTTTTCTCATGTGGAATGTGCTTGGAGAATTGTTTACCTGGGGTGATTGCTTGATTGGATTCTGGTGAGAGTTGTTTGAATCTGGTGGCCAATCAGCTCCACCTGTGTCTGGACTATGGCAAACAGGGTCATGAGTTGTTAACAGTTAGATATGGTAGTTAGAGAAAGTAGGCGTGTAGTTTTAGCAGGGTAGTTAGTGTGTAGTTAGCAGGGTTCGCCTGCATTTTACAACAAATATATTTTTTAATGATACTACATTTACAGTTAGTTCTTTGTTTAATTTTGAGTTCAAGTTTATTGGAAAAATGATTTTGTAGAGGATCTTGAATCAGTTTTTTCTGTGAATCATTTTAAACACAGGTCACGCTTAGAATCATAGTTAGAAAGGACCTCAGAGATCACCTAGTTCCAAACCTCTGCCATGTGCATGGACACCTTCCACTAAAGCAGCTTGCTCAAAGCCCCATCCAATATGACCTTGAACACTTCCAGAGATGGGACATCCACATCTTTGGCCAACCTGTTCAGTTTCTCACAACCCTCTGAATAAAGGTGGTGAGAGTAAATACCACCCTTAAACCTACCCTCTTTCAATTTGAAACCATTCTTTCTTGTGTTATCACTATATGTCCATCTAAAAATTCCCTCTCCAGTTTTCTTTTAGGTCCCTTTAAATGCTGAAATGCTCCCCAGAGCCTTCTCTTTTCCAGGCTGAACTTTCCCAATTCTTTCAGGCTGTCCTAATAAGGGAGATATGATGGGAGGTTTTACACTACACTTAAGTGGACTGGAAGAGAAGTGCATAAGCAACACATTTATATTCCAGCTATAAACCAGCTGCAAAGGATAGAATTTTAATCTCTTTGCCAGTGGAGGCTGTTTTTCCAAACAGAAAATTTCAAATGTGACAAAACAGACCTGCCTTGGTTTTCTTAAGGAATTTAGGATTTCACTGTGCATGGAAATTAAATTGAACAGGATGTTCTTGGAAATTAAGTTAAACCTCGCTTTATACCTCCCCCTGCTAAAAATAGAGAATAATTAAGATACATTATTCTTACATAACTCTTTCAAACTAAAAACATTCATGGTTGGAAGCGATAGCGTTAACCTAACTACCTTACAGACTGTATCATCATTCCTTCTACTGCTTCACATTAATGTTTCATATCATCTCTATGCAGACTAGCCCCAAGCTGGCCAGTCTTCTATTTATATGAAGAAACAAACAGCAAATATGTTATAAAGTCTATTATGTTTAATTCAGTGCTATGGCAAATTTGTCTAAAGAAAAAGAAATCAGTAGTAGAATGATTTTTCAGATGTATTGTAGGACATCAGTTGCAGAATTTTGGCAAATGGAAGTTAATTTGATAAAATGTTAGCACACCAGAGGGACAAAATGCCATTTAGTAAGTCAAGAAAGAAGTAGCTTTTTCTGTACACCAATTTAGTTTTTTGCAGTTTAATAATCTTTATGGGCTATTGAAAGTCAGTTCTTTAAATGCACTGGTTTTCAAATATTTCTTGTAGGCAGATCTAAGAAAAATATCTTCATTGTATTTTTCAATATATTTATTTCCTGTAAATTTAATATAAATAGAAGATATTTAAAGTGCCTGTTCAAGAATCACACTAAAAGTTACATGAGTTTTCCCCTCAGAAACCACAGGAATAATTTAGAAGATACAGAATTAAGAAAATTAGTGTTTTATTAAAGATATACATTTAACAAAAATAATTTCTTGTTGCCAGAAAAATACATGCTATTTATTCTGAAAAAAATACTGAATAGTGTTAGAGTGTATATAACTTAATTTTAAGAAAATTATACAATCTTACAGAATTTCATAGATTTATTGAACCTTTCTAATGTCCATCAATTACAAACTTCAAACACTGAATAACTGGAATACAGAAACAGAAACATAATCATCATTAAAATGAATGACAAAAATAAATTTTTCTGTTATTCTATGTTAAAATTTCTAGATTTTTTCCACATAGAAGGTAATTACAGAAAATTTGAATTAGCTTGTTTATGTGTCCACACTGCTAGAATAAATTGAACTTTGGTACCTATTTTAGATGCTTTTTATTATGCCAAATTCAGCCTTTAAAATATCTTTTACCACATTTTTTAGTCCGTATTTCAAAGCAAGTAAATGAACACCATTCTTAAACCACAATACTTACAGAGCACTCTATGGGATGCATATATTTTGCAGTACTGCATGTTCTCCTACATCGTTAACTAAATCTCTGCTCTGGAAGGGCAGTAAAACTGTACTTTGTAGAAGACAAAGCTTCCACAAGTGTAAAATAAGTAATTTCTCAAATGGAGAAACAGGGAACACAACTACTTTGAATAACACACCTTTTTATAAATAATCTGTGTATTTTTCCACACACAGCAATCTCTTTCTTAATAATCATTTTCTCAATAACCATAACTTTATTTTATCCATGTTCCAGTCCAGACCATCCAATTTTAGTATTCCTAAAAAGAGACAAATAATTTTTTGTGTAACTTTTTTTTTTTGCATTATAAAGTTCTAGAGAATGAGAAGTATCACAACCACAGTTTACATGTTTCACAAAATTTTGTTCATCTTGATAACATATATTTTCATTTCATTTTACAGTCAAGTTTTCAGTGAAGTTGCATGTGAGATCCTGAACATTCATTTGGCCTTTTTCACCATGGTCATCTCTTCTTCATTGTTTGCTAGTTTCAGGTTGTCCATAGGCAGGAGAACACTACTGAAGTCATTCCGTGTCCATTGCCAGATCAGCATCAAAACTGAACTGTGAATTCTACAGTCTCCGTTTCTTGAAATTGTGCAAATTTTGATGATTAAAAGCCTGAGTTTTAATACAATAAAAGGCTTTTCTCTTTACTATATTTCAAAATTACTACTGTAAATAACTGGTTTTGAAGAAAACTAAGGAAAATTAATATCTAATTTGGTTTTTTGCTTTCTATTTTGCTTTGTTTTTAAAGAACAATGTTTTCTTTTAATTTTGTGGATATCTTTTCTTTCAATCTTAGTTAATTGTAGATACTAATATTTTCTCCAGGATGATAAAGTTGCAAAAGGATCAATATTTCTCAATGAAATTTGTCTTTAAATTTTTTGTTTCCCTAATTTTTTCTCTTATTGATATTCCAATAACCTCAGTTACCTTGCTTCCTTTCTTATATTTATGGTTGTATTTTTTTCCAGTCGGAATTTCTAATTCCACAACCTTTAACACAATTAAGAAGTTCTTCCATTTATGTCAGCCAAAGTGTTTGTGAAAGTTTGTGAAATGTTTGTGTTGTCCTGATTTACTCCACTGTCAACTCCATTAACTTTCTCCTTTTCTATGTAATTATCATAACACTATGCAAATGCAGAACATAAAGAGTCTCACCATCAAAGTGTTGATAGTCTAAAATAATTCAGGTGGTAGATTAGTACCTGAAACCACTGTGTACTCAATCTCAAATGCAAGCACAGCTACTAAATGTCAAAAAGACAATATAGCAAGAGATAAGATGGTATTAGCCAAAAAGATGCAGAAGGGGACCATTTAAGTGCTGATGAAGCATGCATGAAACTCAGGCCTTGAAACCTTATAAGTGAATACAGATGGTCGTCACCATTGGAAAACTTTACGGAGATGATAACTCTTTGATATTCACTAGGACATACCAGCTATTCAGTAAATATTTTTTAAAGTTAAATAGCCTATGTTTAGTCTCATAAAGAAAAAATGTCACTTGAAGTAAAATAATTAGAAAAATACAGCAATGTGATAATTAAGAAAGGGGTTTTATGAGACATTATTAAAATCTAGAAATTAGTTGCATGGAAAGACAACTACATTATTTTTCACACAGTACACCATTATTTTTTAATCTTTTTCTAAAAAGAATTCCCATTAATGCCCATATCTTCCTTTGAGATTATTCAGAATAATACAGGTATATTCTTCAGTCATCAATTTTTACAGGGTTTAGTAAAATGGGGTTTTAGGTTTTAGTTACTACCATAATTAATAGAAAAAAAAGCTAGAAATAAATTACATGTTGTGTGATTTTTATCTTTATTACAGCAATTATATGCCATGATGGGCTCCTGGAGTAGTTCATCTATGCATTGTTTCTATGTGAAGTTTATAGGAAAACTGTAGTTCAAGCCTGAGTCACACAGGATGTTGTTTCCTGATAAAACAGTTCCACAATCCAGCTAGAATTAACCATAATATCTTTCTTCTGCAGCTTTATTTACTGATCAAAAGGTCCTCCAATTCTGCAGGGTAATCATTTATCTAGATGACCTCTATTAACTTCCTTCAGAAAAATCTGGATGAAGAGTATAAAAGCAGTCATCAGATTTATAAGAGCTGAAAGCTCTTTTGTTTGCGAAAAACTGTAAATATTATAAATATATTTTCATTAAAAAAATCTCAGAAGTAAATATGATGTTATATTTACTAAGGAAGGCATCTAGACCTAAGTCTGAAAGAACTAATTGCAGTGAAAATCACCCTTGATAGAAATATATGTTCCTTTTCCTTTAAAGTTCAAAATTTGCATTTGGTTGCTAGTGACCAAATAACAGATTAATATGCATCTATTTATTGCCTTATCTGTCTTGCAATAAAAAAACAAAATAAAAACATCATAAGATTCTATTTTACATTACCTGTCTTTTTTTCACTTCCAAAGCAGTAGCCACCTCAGCCACTCTAATCTCAATAAAGGAAAGTTATTTATTTACTGAAGGCTTATCAAGTTAAGTGTTTCGTTACCTTTTTCTGGGTCCCAGCTGGAACTTGTCAGTCATTATAAGCAGCCTGTTAAATCTCATGCCTGCAGCAACTTTTAGCCATGATTTCTGAATAAAAAGAGGAGCGTGAGGTATGACTGCATTATAAAGGGAACTTAAAGCCTGAAATAGGGGAGCACAGTATGTGTCAGTGTGCCCCTTATAAACTGACTCAGTCTGCTTTACAGAAGCCTGGGCAAAATGGTTCACAATAAAGTGCATTTTTGTGTGTATATGAGCTCACATGCTTTCACTCTATATTTCTATTCACTGTTTTCACTATGGAGGCAAAATATTTCAGATATGTCAATGCATAATTCTTTGTTTCAGCATTTGTGTTTGATGTTAGCTGATTATCACTGTACATCTAAAAACAAGATGGATAATCCTCAAATTTTACCTAGACTACTGTAGGCATGAATGCTCTTCTATCCTCCTTTTATTCTTAGTACTTGCTTCAGTAAAACTCAGCAAGCTATTATCTGTTATAAAACAAAATTATGGTACAAATCAATGATATAAAAGCAAATTACACTTGGCCACTCACAGTATGATCAGATTCTGTGCCAATTTTGTTTGCACTTTTTTAATGGGATTTCAAGAAAATATTTCCTTAGGCTCAGAAGTAAAAATGCAATAGCAGCATATGACAACAAAATAGGCATGGTGTTTTGATGCTGAATTGTAATAGAACATGCAATTTTCATTAAGGCTGGCCTGAGACTTCTTAACCAGATGGACAAATTTTACCTTCCCTTGGATAAGGATCAAAAGTCTGACTGCTGCTGCCAAGGAAAGACAAAAGGAGTAAAATTAGAACAGCAAGACCAGAGCAAAAATCGTGAAGATTCGTGAAGGATAGGTTTGTTATTATTTTACATTCATGGAAAAAGAAAAGAGATCAACTATCATTTTCCCAGAGGACTTATCATTTTCTCTTATTTTAGCTGAAATTAATAAACTATTGTAAATATGAAGGAATAGGTGATTTTAAATCCTCATCTTGTCTGTGGGGGTCAGGCATTGTAGATTTCTCACATACCCACACATCTGACTAAGTATCTTCAGGAGTAATATCATGTTCCCATTAAATATACAGTACATTTATTTCCAAGATAACAAAAAGTACTGGGGTCAGCATGAGCTGTTGTATCTTAGGGCAAACTAACTTTTACCAAATAAGAGATTATTGTGGAATTGGGCTCATTCTTATCTCCAGTTTGCAGTTTCTTCCTTCACCTGTCTCTTCCTTCACGTGGCTCTGACATGCTATGGTGGCAATTAACCCAGTATCTCTGGCATGTAAGAGCTCTCCAAACTGCTACTTCCCCTCTAAAACTGGTAATCTCCTCTTTAATGAGGGAAAACATTGAACCAGTTTTCTGTAGTGCTATGTGGAGTTCAATCTTAGATTTTAACTTAGGGCATAATCTGAAAAGTCTGTTTTTAAAAAGGAAATCAATTAAATCAGCCTAGGGGAGTAAATATAAAGTAGATCAAAATTATAAATATTATGAATACCTGGAACTGCCTAAAATATAAGTAATGCACAGAACCATATAAAATGAAATGAATGAAACCAGGAGTTATACAGAAATTATATTCTGAGTTTTAGTTTGACTTCTAGTCTTGTTGCATAATCCAGTTAGTTCATTAATATATCTCCTTCATCAGGAAATATTTAGTAATGCCCATATGAAAGTCCATACCTGTGTGTTCATTCAGCAGTGCTGCTTCTTTTTGTTGATAAATCACATGAATTTAACAAATATAATATGAAACTGATGGGTTTGGAATAAGAAGCTTACTAAGCCCTTTACCTATGCATCAACTGTTACAGCTGAACCATAGGAGAAAATCTTATAAGCTCGGGAAATACATTTCTGGTGTCCCCAGACCCACGTTTATTGCACTCGGAGCAATAGTCTGTAGTGTAAGGACTGCACAGGAAGCAGGAGGCTGGAGCTGGCAATGGGAGGTAGTAAGACTTGACATCAAAACATCTATTTCCATTAAAATATACTTCAGAGTATAATACTGCTCTTCAGAGAACACAGACATCTGAGAATGTAGCAAGTTAATCGTCAACTACTTGTCCACCCTCTCTGACTGAGTTCTTTTTGTGAGACACTCGAAGCAGCAGTGAAGAATATCTAGGGTTCTTTTTCTTTAGATTCTCCTTGAAAGACAAGACAGGAAGAGTAGGGGAGATATTATTAATCTTGCTTGTGGGTGTTTATGTGGGCTGCTTAACTGGTTTAGTGTAAAATGTTTAGATAATAAAGTGCAATGAAAGCCAATACAGGAATTCATCCAAAAGATGAAATGGTATATGATGAATCCTGTTTTAATCATAAATGAACAATTTTAATTATCCATGATGCTTTTATTTTCTGTATTATCTCTAGTATCTATCCAGATGGAAATGATCAGCCAAATAAATGTTATCATTACTATGAACTACATTTTAGTCCCATTCAGACATATCCTGAACACAAATAAATAATGGACCTTTTAAGAAAAATGTGCCATTCAGCTCAGACTGAAAAATTAAAGCTTGTCTACAAAAGTTGTTTCCATTTGCATGTTTTTGCAAAGAAAAATTCTAAGCCGTGAAACCTAAGGAGGTTTTTTTATTATTTTTTAACTTTTCCTGTGGATCTTCTACTTCTCTAAGTACTGTCATAATTTTGGGAGAAATTAATTTTTGGAGAAATTAATGGGAAAATGTAAGGTAGGAAACTAATACAATAAAAATCTGTGTTCTTCTATAAAATGGTTGCAGATTTCTTGCAATATGATGTGGCAAGTTGGATGCACTTATATTTTCCCATCAAGCGTGTAGTGGATCCTGAGAGGAATGGTATGTGAGCTCAAATCTGCTTCAGAGAGAAGGAGTAATCAGGAAGTTCTGTGCTGTATTGATGCCAAAATAAGCAAAAAACAATGCCATTTGTTAAAATTTATCTTTTTGGAGTTTATTCATCAAGAATTAGCATTCAGGGTTTTCCTAAGAAATTGCTTTTCTATGTCTCCTTGCATTTATTGTGTTAAACTGTTGCAAGAAGCTGGGAAGAACAAGGAATGCCTGGAAAAAATATCATAGTGATGATTTTTAGTTTAGTTATGTATGGCATTGACGTCATTCAAAGATGTAGCAAAGCTGAGCTGACCTTTGCCTGGGTGAAGACAGCTGTCACATTTCTTGCCGTGCTTGTGCCATTCCAAAGCTATCAATGACTCATTCAACCTTTGATACATGCAAGAACTGCATATTTTTGTCATTGTGGCTGGCATGATAGGAAAGATTTTATGATAGGTAGAGCAATAGATAAAGATCAACTGATAAAGAGGCTTCAAGACACAGTTTCATTTCATGTCTTTTTCATTTCACTTGAAAATCATAGAAAATAAACAATTGACTAGCAATTTCCAATCTGGTTCTGTGGTAAGAGTGGATAGAATGAGGCACAATAGATTATGTAGAATTAGAAGACAATTTTTTCCCAATTTTTGGTGTCAGAATTGTTAATGAGGGAACATCCAGTCTTGATATTTACATTATGTAACAGGCATTGACATCATAGAGTCTGTGAAAAAAAAGTAGACAGAACATTTCAGGAGTTGAAGATGATACCTACCATACCATAATAAGCTTGAAAGAGCCCAGCTGATCTACTGAATCCTAAACAATGACACATAAATTGACTATCCTGAGTAAGGACAGTTGAGGAAGGAAGCTGATGGGGTTTAATTCTTTTTTTTTTTTTTTTTTTTTTTTTTGCCTAGAATAGAAAATATATAATGTAAAGTAGTGTCTAGAGAAAAATATTTTTAAAATCTAGCTAGAAATAAACCAGAATTTTGCAACCTTATTTTCTATTTTAGTATTGAGAGGAAAAAATGAAAATAATTGACATTTGTAAAAACACAGTACTGGGGAGCAGAGTATCCCCTATACCATGACATGTTCCATTGAGACTGAGAAACAGACTGAGCAAGGAAGTTTCACCCTAGAAAAGTTCTTAGATTCTGCAGGTATAACTGTGTGAAACTGGATGACCTATTATCTACAAGAGATGAAATTGAATCTATTAGTTCCTCTTTACATCTGAGTTTTTGGGAACAGATATTCTTTGAAGGCTCATTTTAAAGTAGATAATACTGACGATCTGATTATGAAGTTATATTTACTAGGTAAATATATTTTCCCAGAGCTCATCAAGCTATATTTTATTTTGGATTGTTGACATACAGTGTAAGTCAATCCTAAAGAAAAGAAGCTCTGATTTGTGCTGCCCTCAAGACATAAAAATATGTCACATGAGGCAATAGAGAAGCATCAGTGATTTGTACTACATTCTGAAGTGACACTAGTTCAAAGGGATAGCAGTTCTTGATTTTATATTTGAGAATGCACAAAAAAAGATCAAACTATGCAGCTGCATACTTTGTCCTTTAATAAAAACTTTATTTTGCATAGAGCTTGCTCTTCTATTTATAGTAAGAAGAAAAAAATGAGTTTTTGAAAACTGGTAAGATGCAGTGCCAGATCTGGAAGTAAATTTTCCAATTTGAGATAATCTCTAGTGTTCATTGTCAAAATGATTTATGAGATCAGTTGAAAACCACACTTTTCTAGGCAGGGTTTCTCCAAAGAAAGATGCTGCCATGTAGTAACCCAGATGGATCAGCTTCCCCATCAATTGCATATTGATCTATTTATTGAATTGTAACTATTTACTATTTAAATATTTGCAGGGCATTTAGTGATATATCTATCAAGAGTTAACTTCGATTTTTTATTCATAATACTAAATGTTTCATAGCATGTTTAGCAGCCCCAAAGTGATGTCCTTTGATTACCCAGCTAGTCATTAAACTCCTTCAAATTTGAAATGCATGACAAATACCGAAATATCTGGTTACAGCAGATATGCAAGTTAATGTATTCCTTCCTGTGATCATATATTATTGTCAGAGGAAAAAAAATGATTCTATTTCAAGATTGTTTGCTTCAAGCAGAATTGTCTTAGTCATGGGATCAATACTTTTATAGTCTGTAGCTGCTCAGAAATGGATCTCCAGTTTGAAAGCTAAAAAATCAATTAATTGAAGACTTAATGAATACTTCCTATTCACTTGTTAAATGATGGCTATAGTATAAGCAGTAGAAACCATGTCATGAGATGTCTCCAGTAATTTTTCATTTTAGATGTCCTGTATGTAGTAAAAATGTATATTACTAGGTCCTTGAATACATATAGAAGCTATGTCAAGGTGTTGTCTATTATCAGTTGAGCAACGTTATTAGGTCCTTATGAAAATAACATTTTTAGGAGTATGTTTTGATATAACTGAGCAATTCTACTAAAGTCATCAAAGAAATGAAGATCAAATAAATAAATTTATATACATAAAAATTGTACATTCAAGTTTATTTTATCTATCTCACAGGTTTGTTTTTTGTTTATTTTTTTAATGATGGAAATAATATGTTATATAAGATTTTCACTAATGTTCCCAGAGGTGCAGCTTCATATTATGCTGACTTGCATTTACTCATGTTGTTAGTCATGGAGCCCTGAAAACAAAATATTAATTACTCTGGACCAAATTCAGGTCCAACAATTATGACATTGTGCATCCAACAGAACTCCGTGTCAAATGCTTATTAGGATTGTGGAATTAACACAAGAGGAAAAAAGTATAAAAGTCTGGGAGTTTTAGTTTTTTGTTTATTTGTTTATTTTAGGAAGAATGAACAGTGCAAAAATAAAGCTGTAGTCAGATGAGACTACCAAATAAAAAGAGAAGCTTCATTCTTGATTTTATATTACTTAATATGAAACTCTCCATTTCATAGAAAGAGCACACAAGTTTAAAAAGACACAGTGCTGAAAAAAAAAAAAAAAAGAAGAATGAAACTTTAAAACAAATCATGAATATTCTCTTTTTCAACCTTCACTATTCTGGGAAATGGATGGCACCTGCTTTGCTTTCTAAAGGATATAGAAAACCAGCCTATAAACATTGTTGCATATTGAAAATAAATGTTTATAAATTTACATTTGCTTAATTCAGGTATCTCAAGTGGCAGCAGTGAGGATGATGGTCTTGCTTAAGTCAACTACATGAACACTTAATTTTATGCTATGCAAATATTAATCCATAGTTCATTTACCTCTGCATTGTTTTTTTCCTATAGCTAGAGCTCAGATTGCAATTGGTAGTGGAACTGGAACTTTACCATATTTAACATTTTTCCAATCAAAGGATCTAAAACTTAATTAGGATAGTGATTAATTTATCAGATTTTTAAACAAATGTTTTGGATATTCCAAACATAGATTCAAGACTTCAATCATGAGTGCACTTCTACATTTTCACTATACTATAAACTATCTATAATACTATGATGTTTATTCTTTTTCATCATATAACTTCAGCTTTTGGGAACAGCTCCTCTCCCTGTTTTAACTGAATGCCATTTGGGGTAATTCTGTGTTTACATAGCAAATACTGTAATGTAGTCCCTAAGTATCCAACCTAACTGTAGTGACAACAGAGGATCCTCAGTCTCATCTCCAGATTTCTGGCTGGCTGGGTTTATAGACAGCTGTATAATGATAGCCACTATGGCAGCAATAACAGGTATGGGCCCTGAAGAAAATCTGATTTTCATGAATAGAATTTGTTTACTTTTGTTATTTTTTAAAGGTATTGCAAATGTAGATGAAATATAAATACTCATTGCTCATTTTTCTTTTACCAGCTTTTTCACTTTTAACTAGCCAGTAGAGTCAAATGCAAAACACATTTCACCTTGTGTGCTTGTGTGCACTTCTTCATAACGTATGAATGCTATGTGCCCCTTCAACATTTTCTTTAAACTATAAATTGATGCAGAAAGGTATAAAAAAGCATGAAGCTATTCAAAAGTTTCATTATAATATATCAGACTGAAAAAATATATTTACTTTAAATAATAACCTTTTGGCAAAGATTTTTCTAGAAGGTTGAAAAGTCAGAACTGGAAAATACATAGTCCAGTGATTCTTTGTTATCATTCTACAGCATTTTTTTACCAGTGGTTATTCAGTTTAAAACACAAGGTAAAACACCAGTAACACCACAGTGCACATTGAGCAATTATTCACCTGTGATGTCTCTTTAATACCAAGTGATCACCAGAGCTTCAAAACTTGATTGGAAATTTAATTTTCAGTAAAAGTTTAGATTGCATGTGTTGTAATGGTACTAGAGACAGCCTGAAAATAAAAACAACTTGTGGAAAGTATGTTTAGATTCTTTTTATAATATTCAAAGTACTTGAAACATGGAAAATACTTCTGCAAAAATAAAATATATTCATTAATTATTTTGTTACATGAAAAAGGAAAGGAAAAACATTGCAGATGGTGCTAAGTCCAATATGGCTTTATTCTTCCCTCAGTGTGTCAGCTGTTAAGGTCACATTATTTTCCCCTTACTGCACTACAAGGCCGGTGGCATGCACTCTTCCCATGCCTATCTCTACATGGCTAAGGCAATTCCTTGTTCAGAAAATGGGATTAAACACAGGTTTTCCTACTGTGGATAAATAGCATGGTCAGCAGGTTGCTTATGTTGAAAGCAAATGAACCAACGAGTCAAGCCAGGAATTGTTACTGCTTTTGTTTCTCTCCATTTCTGAGTGTCTGTGACTTCCAGATATGCTGAAGACAATTTACACATCCCCACCAGACAGTCTCTTGTGAGAAGTCAGACACCTCTGTTACATGTCAGTATTTAAAGGTGCTTCCACCTGTGCTCAGATGTTTAATTTTTAATATCTAGGGTACGACCAGGTATTAAATTGATTTCAGCATAATTAATATCTCTCAGATACCAACAGGTTTTCATTTTGCTTAACATATAAAGAATTTAGCTTAATGTTGTTTTGGCATGGGCTTTCTTTCATCTTTAATCATAATAAGATGAAGGTTTGCCTAAAAGCACACATTTTACTTGCCACATATAGCCATATCAAGCTGTAGCATTAAGGGGGGCTTATATATTTAAACATTAAAAAAGAAAAAGGTTCTGAATAATTTATAAAGGTGAGCTACAAATAAGAGACTAAAGTACCAGAATAATAAAATAAGCACATGGGGACTAAATTGCTCAAGAGCTGGTAATGAAATATGCAACCCTTCTCCTATGATGTCTACCATCTATCTTAGCTAGTATTTTTGTAATCTCTCTGAAATGTACTATCCAAATTCATTATGAGTTATTTCTGTAAAAGGCTATTAAAAATCCCTTTTACTTGCTAAAAAAAAAGATTGGTTTCCTATTTAGAAAGCATAAATTGTCAGAATACTTGTTAACAGCCTTGTTTCATGTCACTTTAGAAATGAAAGCCTAAGATTCTCCCATAAACAGAAAATGTCTATAATCCACCAGGGTATAATGAAGCAAATGATTATTTGTGAAACACCTACCCTGCTTGTCAGCCCCTAAGCACTTCAACAAAGCACTCTGAGTCATTCTTATAAAGAGGTGCTGTGACAGAAGAAATGAGCCACAGGTTGGAGATCCTCGGGCAAACACAGCCCAGTGCATATGGTACATCATTACCAGTCTGATTTTAATGAAGTTTTAGAGCCTTAAATTTCACATCACAGTTGGTGCTCATATGCATTTTACTGTTATTGCCTTTCATTTGCCAAGTAAAGATAATTTATGATCTTTACTTAGAGAATTTGTAGATTTTGGAGATATCTATTTTTAAGAGAGGTTTCTACTATTTTTTCTTTGTGTATGTGTGCGTGCTTTCCCTTATGCTGATTTTATTTGGTCTAATGATTTTTTTTTCAAATGTTTTTAAAATAGAATCAGAAGAAAAAGCTCTTTATGCAACTAAGCAAAATTCCATTAACATCTTCACTGATATGAATGAACTTCTGCATATCAAAAGCTTACATTAACCTTGAGAAAGAATGGAAGAATAGGGTCCTTTCTGAGTATGTCTTCTACAAAACCATGCAGAGTCTAATCTGTCAGGCTGTCACTTGGCAAAAAGATTACATTAAAAGAAATTGAGGACCTCTTCATATTTCATGCTTTTTATACAGAAAATGATTGAAAATGTTGACAAATAAAGAAATTAACAAGAGAGAAAAAAAAATGAACAGAAATAAATAGAAAAGAAAAAGGAAAACCAGTTAAAGAAATTGGATAAATAAGAAGGTTAAGCTTCAACCATTCACAATCAGTCTCCTCTAGAGAAAGATATATTAAAATGACCACTTGTACTGCATCACATCACATCCATCTTTTGACTGCTCTATTCTTATTAGTGATCTTCCATGCCCAATTCAGAAGCTTCCTGGGTTCTTACTTCTCAGATCCACAATCACAGCCATTTCTGGTCTAGAGCTCTTTGCTTAAGTTTTTATATTGTTACCATTATGTTTGCAACAACAGTATTTGTGAGAATATAGATAATAGTTAAAAAATCTGAATTATATAATCATTTTTCCATCTTTGAAACTTCAATATCCAAGGTCAGCCAATTCCGGGTTCTATGTTCCATGAAATAAATATGTAAACTATGAGAAGCACGTATTTTAAAATCCCCTTTAAATACTCAAAAGCTTGAGCACAGTGTAGCACTCACTGCAGCTTTTTGGTGTATGCTGGATATTCTGAATTTTATTTCAAATCTTTTTATAAGTTTTTTTTATATTAGTATTTTTTATATTAGTAATAGATTAAAGAAAGTAAAACCATTTTATTTTTAAAGGCACTATCAACATTTAGCTGACTATATTTATGATCAGACATAGGAGGCTTGATTCCAGATGGCAAGGTTCTGAAGGGGTATAAATAAAATATCAGCAGAGTCAGCTCAATCACCCATCTAACCCTTGAGATTTTATCTGTACTAGTGACCTTCCCTTGGTTGCTACTGGTCTTCCACTTCTCTTTGGCCTTGTTCCTCAGGTATCACAACAGTAGCATGTCATAATATGAGTGTCACAGCCATTTTCCACCTCCCCTGTCTCCCACAGTGTTCAACAAGTACTTGTCTGATTCTTTTACAAAGCTTTGAAGCTCTTCCTCAATCCTTTTCTGGTGTTATGAAATAAAACTCTTCAGAGATGTTAATCTTCCTGTTCTAATGAGGTACTGACTGAGCAAATATTTCCTGAAGGTCTTGCAAAGCCTCTACCTTGAAAAACTATCACCTGACTGTTCTACCATTTAAAAGCTCAACTACACACACAATATCACTTAACTTTTGCAATAAAGTATACAGTTCTTGTACAGAAGAAAACATTTCTTACTTATATTGCCATAAAAAAATCAAGTTAGTTCTTTTATTTATATAAAATTTTTATTTGAAGTGAAAGGTCAGAATGCCTTTGGAAATAGGGTACATTAGTATGCAGTCCAAAACATACATATCCATTAATTTTCTCTCAACTGTGGAACTCCGTGTAGAATTAGGATAATATAAAATAGAAACCTTTATTTTGTTTGTTTATTTTCCTCTCATCTCTTTGCTAAACCATCTAAACCATCTAAAAGGGATATTCCAACTAGATTAAATTAACAAATCCCGTATAATGAAAATAGCCAAAGCATGGAACAGGTCTCTCAGAGCATATGGTTGCTCCATCTTGGCATGCACTTCGGTTACAGCAAGGCCATGCAGCCATGGGGCACAAGTGACAGGAAAACTGCACAACAGAAAAAGACTTGGGAGTCCTGGTCATCTAATGACTGAACATGAGCCAGCATGTACTCAGGTGGCCAACAAGGCCAACGATCTGCATCAAAAACAGTGTGGTCGGCAGAACTGGAATAGTAATTTTCCTCCTGTACACAGCACAGGTAAGGTCTCATGTCGAGTTCAAAGAAGGGAAACAAAGCTGGTGAAGGATCTGGAGCACAAGTCTAGTGAGGAATGGCTGAAGGAGCTGGGGCTGTTTAGCCTGAAGTAAAGGAGGCTCTCTATACAACTACTGAAATGAGATTGTAGCCAAGTGGAGGTTGATCTCTTTTCTCCCAGGTAACAAGTGACAGGACAGTAGTTAACAGCCTAAAGTTGCATTGGGGATGTTTGGATTCAATATTAGGAACAATTTATTCATTGAAAGGGTGGTCAAGCATTGGTCAGGTTGCCCAGGGAAGTGGCTGAGTCACCATCTGCGTAAGATGTGGGGATATGGCACTTAGGGACATGGTTTAGTAGTAGTGGACTTGATAGTGTTAAGATCACTGTTGGACTCAACAATCTTAAAAGTCTTTTTCAACCCAAACAATACTATCATTCTAGGATCAGAGGGTTTCAAGACAGGGTCCTGAGCCACCTGAAATAACCCTTATGTTAGTCAGTAATTCTACTACTTTCATCAGGATGTTAAGCCACCTGATCTCCAGAGGAGACTCAATCAACAGATATATTATTTATACAAATATTGAGGCTTCTATGTTAAGAAATAAATAGTCCAAGAACATTAGTGTGTCAGTTAGCTAAATACACTGTTCAAAGAGGCACTAATCAACCTCCAAATTTGGATAAGGCAGCTCAGCAGTGTAAACACATGGTAACAGAACAGAACCACTAGACTTGTGCTCTGGGTGAAATTTTTAACCCTGATTCTGAGGGAGAAGACTCACGCAGTGACCCACTTCCCAATTATCCCTGTGTCTCTGGCTGTGACTTACTACACGGATGACTCATGGACCTGCAGAGAAAATATTTACTGAACAGTCTGCCAGCAGAGGATGAGGTGGGCAGAAAGGAAAGAACCATGTTAAATAGAGATCAGCATAATTGAATTCCATTTGCTTAGTGATCCTGCACCTCTGTGCTCTGTGCAGATATTTTTCTTTAAATATATTAACCATAGAAAAGCTGAAACAAAACTTTTCAGTGTTTAATATTATTTTTAAATAGAATGAACACAGAAGGACAATACTTCAAATTAGTTTAAACAGAAGGCAAAGTAAATCCCCAACAGATCCCAGTCACCCAAGGCTGTGTCTATGGCTAGCAGCTAATGGATAGGTAGCCAGATACTATCTGCAAATCTACAGGGCAAAATAAGCCAAGAATTCCCCACATTTTTGTAGTGGAATGTGAGCTTCATAGACTAGGTCTTCAGTCATAGCCCTCTGGTGTGGTGTCAGTATATAAGACTTGGAATTCACCTTAATTCACCAGGATAAAAACTGCAGCAAGCAGTTTATATTCTACCTTTAAAGTTCCTCACAAGACCTGAAATTAAGTTGGCAGAAAACCATGAGGAAGACAGAATTTCTGTTGCTGTGTGGTTACAGAGATTATCCTTTCATTCTTCAAATAACTACATTACATTAAACAATTTAACTACAAGAGAAAAGTCTAGGGCAACTTTTTCAGATTCCACCTGTGGCAGTGGTTTCAGTAAAAAGAAGACATTTTTCAGTATGGAAATCCACAGGTAAAGTAGTGGCATTGACAGAATTACTAAGGATGGAAAGATCTCTTTTTTACCTCGTACTCTGGGGCAGCAGGTTAGCCCTTTATTGCTAGTATGGGCACAGAGTTTCACATAAAATTTACCTTAGATAGTCCTGAAAGTGTTTGTGTACTCATATGGCAAAGTACAGCACTGAAAGAAAATATTTGCTTGCATCCTGGAAGTGGTATTAATGACATTAATTTGATTATGTTTCCAGGTTAATTTACCTGTGTCTCTCAGCAGAGATAATTATTTAGGGCATGACACTAGCATTGTTTCCAATTTCTGAGCTACGTGTTGCTGAGCTGTTTCAGGAATCCTTCAACAGTTTGCATCTGGGACCTTATGTCTAAGAAAGCCAGCACAGCCTATTCTTTATTTGACAGGTTTGGTCCATTGTAGGGCTT